>NW_024543066.1:18640000-19317500 GCF_018167655.1 Microtus oregoni | reverse complement strand
TCTGCTGTGTTAGCTGTCATCAGTGGGACTAAACACCCGAGGGAGGCAACCTAAGGGAGGGAGGGCATGGCCTAGAGTTTCAGAGGGCTCCGTCTGTGACGGTAGGGAAGGCATGGTGGAGGAAAACAGTCCACACCATAGAA
Source organism: Microtus oregoni (assembly GCF_018167655.1). Taxonomy (NCBI): domain Eukaryota; kingdom Metazoa; phylum Chordata; class Mammalia; order Rodentia; family Cricetidae; genus Microtus; species Microtus oregoni. The sequence goes on along the minus strand of NW_024543066.1, from coordinate 19,317,357 downwards.
CACAGACTGCCTTGTCCCCTCTGCTCTATCAGGCCCTCAGTGGTGGGAGACACCACACACTTTCCAGGTGCATCATCCTTCCTCAGGTACTTTACTCTGGGAATATCTTCACAGACACACCTGGAGGTGCACCTCACCAGTCTCCTAGGAGACTCTAAACCCACAAAAGCGACATGTTATCTGCTCAGTGCCGGTGAAAATGCCTTGAACATTGCAGGCGGCGGCGGGGGCGGGGGGGGGGGGGGAGGGAGAAAAACCTGTTCAACGAAAGATTCATCCTAGGAAACCGCAAAAACAAACAAGCAAACAAACAAAAACCCAGCTCCCTCCCCACAGCTCCTGTATGCATCATCCCCCACTGGCATGGCTGGCCTGGACAGAGGAAAGCCAGCTCTCGAGCAGGAAGTCTACTGCGCCACTTCCTTCTGCCATTTGCACACGGTGGTGGTTTTAGCAGTGGCTGTTCCTAACAGTTAAAAATGGGCTTCAAAGGACATGTTTCCCCTCCATCTCTGAGCACTTTTCTCAAAAATGTCACAATTTATGACTCAAAAGCAGGAACAGTTTTCCTCTCTGTCCAGCTGTGAAGGATGAGATTGACACACAGTCCAGTTATTCGATGGACAGTCACCTTGCCACCAACAAACAGATAACCATGGTTTTCTGTATCTGAGGTGCACATTATACAAAATGTTAAGGCAAAGAGGAATAGATTATACACAGCAGCATTAACATTTATACTGCTGTAACATCCTTTTTATTATTTATCTTATCATTTATCTATGTATTAATATTTATCTAATAAGACATTATTTATTATATATGGTTATTATTTCTTTGCTTGCTTTTCAGTGCCAGGGCTTGGACTCAGGGCCTTGCACAGGTTGAGCAAGCGCTGTCTCGTGGAGGCCGCCCCCACCTCAGTGTTCTCTCGACCCCTTAAGCATGTCTCCGAGTCATCGTGGACTTACCAAAGCTGTCTCTGTGGCTCAGGGTCATGGCTTTGCTCACGGCGGTGAGAAGGAAATTCCATCTTAGCTGGAAGCTGGAGGCCAGCTTGACAAATTCCTCTTTGCTTTTGCTTGGCTATTATTTTTGCGTGTGAGAGAAAAAAAATATATTGGTGTTTGCAACAAAACTAAAAAAAAAAAAATCCAAAACACACTACCACCATCAAATCCCATGTTTCCAAACACACAGATCTGCAAACAGCAGACATTTTAAAAGGAGAAGGACAAAGAGCGAGCCAGAGATGGCCAAGTAAGAACAGAGACAGACTCGGTGTGAGGGCTTTGCCTTGTCTCATTGGGTTTGTTTTGTAATGTTTGGTGTTGCCTCTTGGAGGCCTGCTCTTTTTTGAAGGGAAATGGAGATGGAGTAAATGGGAGGAGGGACAGAGGGAAGGGGGGGGGGGATGGAGGGAAGGGAAACTGTGGTTGGGATGTACTATATGAGAGAAGTATTTATTTAAAAAAAACAAATCAAGAGAACCAAAGCAGAGGGAAGCAGGGGGCCTATTTCTAGTCTTGTAAGAAAGACATAGTGTCCACTTTTGTTGTTCGTGACCCTGCAGTTGGACCTACCGATAGCTGATGGATCCTAATCTTAGGCTTAGAGTTTGGCTCAGGAGACAGCTGTTGAAGGAGTGCTTGCCTCATAAGCAGGAAGACCCAAGTTCCATCCCCAGAATACACAGAACAAAGAAGAGTCCAGTTAGCCTCGCCTACTGATGAGCCCTAAGCCAGTGAAGGACCCTGTCTCAAAGAATTGCCAGGGAAAGCCAGGACCGGACAGTAGCAGCAGAACGAAAGAGAGCCTGTCTCAAACACACGATCGAAGGAGAACCAATGCCTAGAAAGTTGACCTCTGACCTCTTCATACAGGCGGCATACTTACCTGCCACCCCACCCCCAAACCACCATAAAATCTTTACAATGCTTTCAGGGAAGTTGGGAGGGGTGACTCTTTCTCAAGAAAAAAAGGGTGGACAGTGTCTGGGCACAGGACCCGTGTTGTCCTGTGGCCCGTGCACACAGGTAAACACTGCTGCATCCACAGACAAGTCTGAAGTCTGACATTTCTGCTTCCATCTGTCTCCCTTCCACTGAGTCATTTTTGAGGAAGCCCCCCTTGATTCCAGAAGCAACATGTGAGGTGGGTAAGCCTCTTGTGACAAGACTATGTCTCTGCCCACAGACAGTAGCAATCTTCTTATGACTGACAAAGCCCAGCCTGACTAAGCCTGATCAAACCACAGTTGAAACAAGGCTGAATAATCATGCCCACTTCTTAGCTGTCTCCTCACATCCTGACCCCACATCCTGACTCAACATCCTGACCCCACATCTTACCCTACATCCTTAACCCACATCCTCACTCCACATCCTTACCCTGAATCCTCACCCCACATCCTTACCCTACATCCTTACCCCACATCCTCACCCTACATCCTCACCCCTCATCCTAATCCCACATCCTTACCCCACATCCTTACCCCACATCCTCACCCCACATCCTCACCCCACATCCTCACCCCTCATCCTAATCCCACATCCTCACCCCACATCCTTACCCCACATCCTCATCCCACATCCTTACCCCACATCCTCATCCCACATCCTTACCCCACATCCTCATCCCACATCCTTACTCCACATCCTCACCCCACATCCTTACCCCACATCCTCATCCCACATCCTTACCCTGAATCCTCACCCCACATCCTCACCCCTCATCCTAATCCCACATCCTCACCCCACATCCTTACCCCACATCCTCATCCCACATCCTTACCCTAAATCCTGACCCCACATCCTCACTCCATATCCTCACCCCACATCCTCATCCCATATCCTCACCCCACATTCTCACCCCACATCCTTATCCCCACATCCTTACCCCCACATCTTACCCCACCCAGTTCTGCCCTTTCCCTTTACAATCTAGAAGTGCATGTTGATAATACAAAAATTAGTCTGAGGAGGCTGGTACCATCTGTGTGTGTGTGTGTGTGTGTGTGTGTGTGTGTGTGTGTGTGCGTGTGTGTGTGCCCTTTCTGGCTTTGGGGGTTGCCCAGCGCAGGAGCCATTCTTTGTTTAAATTAGCTTTGTTCAATTCATTTTCTTTAGCAGGTACCACAAAGAAATGCTGTGGAGACGTACCACTGGTGGTTCCCGTAAACCAGCTCTTCTGCACGCCATGTCTAACTGACAGGGGGCACAGAACCCACAGCACTAGATCGGAGGGGGGGGGTGCCTGTGTGGGAAACAGCTCTGGTCGCTAGGGGTGTGAGTGCCTGCCTTTGCATTCACAGAACTCTGGTCATTTGATGACCGAGGTAGCTGGCACTAGCCTGGATGTCAATCGGATGCTGCCACACGTGACTATAATGTTCTCTGTGGAGACTAAGAGCAGCATTTGGTCACATGGGCACTACAACCATGGAATGCCATGAGTTTTAAGTGTGTATGCTCTATGAGTGTCCCCAAGCCCTGTCTAAGTGTCGGTCACAGGCCACGTGGCCCGTGCGTGACTGGCAACTGTATGCCTTTGAAGAAGAGAGGGAAAGCTTGGTTGGAGACAGGGAAATGTCTTTTCTTCTTTCTGCCCCCTCGGAAAACCTGCACAGGCCCAAGGGCTTCTCTGAGCCTTGCCGTCTTTCTTACCACGTTTTTCACCTCTGAGGGACTCCCACTAGTGATCGAGACGGTGGAGTGAGAGTGATATTGAAGGACACTGGGACTGTGAAAACACGGGAGTACATTTGTTTGTTTATTTATTATCTATTTTTGAGGTAACCCTGAAACCCAGCCTCAAGTTCGGTGACGCATTTCTGTCTTCCCACCTCCACCTCTGCAGGCCAGATGTACCACTGGGGGCCAGGATTACAGGGGTGGATCTCAGTGCACACACCTCTGGGGGCCAGGATTACAGGGGTGGATTTCAGTGCACACACCTCTGGGGGCCAGGATTACAGGGGTGGATCTCAGTGCACACACCTCTGAGGGCCAGGATTACAGGGGTGGATCTCAGTGCACACACCTCTGAGGGTCAGGATTACAGAGGTGCATCACTGTGTATATACCTCTGAAGCCCAAGATTATGGGGGTGCATCACCGAAGGCTGGGATTACAGGGGTGCATCACCAAAGGCTGGGATTACAGGGGTGCACTACTGGAGGCTGGGATTACTGGGGTGCACCACTGAAGGCTGGGATTACAGGGGTGCATCACCAAAGGCTGGTATTACAGGGGTGCACTACTGGAGGCTGGGATTACAGGGGTGAACTACTGGAGGCTGGAATTACAGGGGTGCATCACTGTGTACACACCTCTGAGGGCCGGGATTACAGAGGTGTGTCACTATGTATATCTCTGAAGGTCAAGATTACAGGGGTGCACAACTGGAGGCTGGGATTACAGGGGTGCATCACCAAAGGTTGGGATTACAGGGGTGCACTACTGGAGGCTGGGATTACAGGGGTGCACTACTGGAGGCTGGGATTACAGGGGTGCATCACCAAAGGTTGGGATTACAGGGGTGCACTACTGGAGGCTGGGATTACAGGGGTGCAGCACTGTGTACGGTTTTTTATGAGATGCTGGGGATTAGATATCATCTATGCTGGGCAAGAACCTTATCAGCTGAGCCACATCCTCAGTTCACAGGGATGGGGTGTCACCTAAAGGCACCTGGGAGGGAGCTCTGGGTGGCCAGAAGCACCAGGGAACATTTGTCCCACCACCGTCGCTCCAAGGCACTTCTTGATTTCTACATTTAAAAGTATTCTTGGGTCCAAACTGAGTAGGACGGGAACAAAGTTGGACATTTTCATCGCTAGCACCCCGCCAGATGATAACAACCAAAGTCATCAGTCATCTTTGACAGGCCCAAGGCTCTACACTGACTGATTGATAATCATCTGTAAGTCTGCCAGACTATTTTATAATAACAAGCCCTTCCAGGGCTTGCTCTACAAAAGCACCATTTTCTTAACACGCCACACTGGTGAAGACTGCAGAGAGGGTGCTGGAGACGGGCAACACGTGGGGGTCACGTGGGGTCATGTGACTTGCACCGTGAGCAGGTCAGCCTGGCTGCTTAGAGGCAGGGCTGGCATTCAAGATTTCTTGGTTAAAGACGGAGTCTGAGTGACTATGCAGATACAGGGCAGACCCTCAGAAGCCTGCATCCTTGAGAAGGCACAGCCTTTCAGCTGTCCAGTCCATCAGTGTCCAGTATAGAATCTGGAATTATGATTACTTTTTTCTTTTACACAGGGTCTGGCTATGTAGCCCAGGCTAGTCCTGAATTCATAATATTCCAGCCTCAGTTTCTTAGTCTTAGGTGTGCCCCCTCCTCACATAGCTTGGGGTGATTATCTTTTAAGAAGCAAAGAATGAGAGGAACCATTGGAAAGAGCTTCCAGACTGTTAGGCATTTTTCTGACTCATCTCTTGGGGATGCAGATGCCGGCCAGGGCTACCAAGAGGGCTAGGAGGGGAGGGACAGGGAAGTGTTGGTAGGAGAATGCCTGGAGCCCTTTTCCAGTTCTCAGGCACCAAGGTCCTGGATCTGGCCTACAAGTCTATGCTAGGGTTCTCTTCCCCGAAACTTTGCCCCTCTTGCTCGGCTGATATTCACGCTGTGTGCCTTTCACATGTCACTTCAAGTCCCACGCTTTCTCCAAGGCCCGTTAAAGGCGAGTCCTGGATTCCATCTAAGTTCAGGTCCTAAACCCTGAGCTGTACCGCTCAACAGGGACCACAGGCATGGTGCTACAGCTCCTCTCTTGGTATTCATGGCTTTTCGTGGCTTGCTGTCCACTTGGATGGCGATGAAAGTTAAGCCCAGAACCGCAGTGAAAGGAATCCCAAGAGGTCCACGTGCCAGAAGAAGCTATTTACTCACACCCATTGACCACCCATCTGTGTGTGCGCGTGTGTGTATGTGTGCATGCGTGTACACATGTGTGTGTGGTCCTGGGAGTGGAAACCTCAACTTCACACATGCTAAGCAGTGCTGTGCCTACACACACACCCTGACCTATACACAGTTGCAGCCCCCCCTTTCAGCTCTTCCTTTCTTCTTCTTTTTGTTGTTTTGTTTGTGTTGTTGTTGTTTGAGATAGGGTCTCTCTATGCAGTCTTGGATGTTCTGGAGCTTGCTATGGACCCATAGAGATCCTCCTGCCTCTTTCTCTAGAATTCTGGGATTAAACCATGCCCAGCCTTTGAGGTTCTTCAAACCACTTTATTGGGACATGTCTGTAAAACACCCGGATGGACACTGCCATTCCCAGGGCAGACCCTTCCTCCTCAACAGTCCACTTGATGCTCATGCCCTCACCCCCTCATTCTCTCTTTCTAAGGTTTATGTGCACACCTGCCTCTACTCATCTGTAGACACATCCCTTATTCGAACAGACACCTGTGTACCCAAACACGAGTACATGCACAACCATATACCTTACTCCTCCCATCTCACACTTCTACTCACATACATGTATGCTACCCCATGTTAACTTAAATACAGTACACACACACACACACACACACACACACACACACTCACACATGTGCACATGAGCAACATGGCATGCCATCTCCCAATTTTGTGCCTTGTTAGAGAGTTGAGAGGCCAAGTCCCTGGCATAACACCCACACTACACCAATATACTTGTGACCATCAGAGAACTTCTTTCTCATGCCCTCAGGACAGACAGAACTTCAAAGGGACTCTCCCAAGGCCTGTGCTCTTTGGAAACAAAGGCTGAATTCAGAGCCCAGCTTCCCACCTCCAAGGCCATCAAGGCCAGAGTCCTTCAGGTAAGTGCTGGGTACTAGAGGCTATAATTTAGCTGGAAGGATCAACACCCACTCCTGTCCTATAAGAATTCAGAGTTTTCTACCTGGAAGACGAGCTCTTGGAGGCTTGAAGATACACAGTTCAGGAGTTCAGCAAGATCCGTTGAGGTTTCCAGCAAAGAAATCAGACAGCCCAAGCCTGCAAGGGCACAGAGTGGGCTAAACAAAAGATTGCATGAACTAGGTACTCATGCACCAGTAACCCAGGCGCCAGACCCGAAGAACAATCCAGAGGGAATTCCCGGGACTCATCTTGATCACAAAGGATCACCCCAGTCATTTCTGGGGCCACCTTCTTGGTAATCGTAGTCTTATATCTGCCATTTGTTGCAATGGAAAGACATGTTTGGAGACAATAGCTCTACCTTACAATTACACAGAGTCTGGGCTTCAGATGAGCTCACTGCACAGTGCAGACATGACCTCACCTATCCTTGACAGTTTCACAAATGAGCTAGTTTATTAGTGTCACCGAAATGGTGGGGGCATCAAAGGCAGTAAGAGCCTTGCCTGGGGTTATGTACTCACTCAGGTGGAACCCCGCCTGAGTCAGGTCTGGGTGTCCCAGGTAGCATGGGAGGAGGAAGAACTCCCCCTCCTTCCTGGGGGCAGCTGCCCAGCAAGGGTTTAGGAAAGCAGCAGGGTACCGTGCCCCTGGATTTTAGAAACATGAGCCTTGAGGTACCAATAGTAGCTAGCAATGCACTAACTGAATGCTGCAGCCTCTTGGAGGGACACAGAGGGATGCTAGCAGACACACCTGTGCCCTAGGTAGGCCAAGAAGAAGTTTGTAGGAGTCTGGGGCCCTGTGCCTTCACTGGGCTCTATAGATGGGTTGGAGCTAGGGACAAAAATAGTGTATGGATGCCCACTCGGGTTTTCTGGGGAAGCCAGTGCCCTTGAAGGGAGACCCTTAAGTCTCTCACTATTGGGAATTGATGCCCAGGGCTCTGAAGCTTGCTGGGCTAAGGGAACTGGGGCATGCCAGGGGCATCTAGATTGGAGACAGCCAGGGTCTTAGGGACACGGGACATAAGTGACAAGTGAAAGAGGGTTGACAGATACTATTACCAAAAGCATGGGTTATTCACAGCTTAATAACCAGCTCATACAGCCGTGGCAAGGCCACCTCTACTTCAAGGTCAAAGAAAAGACTATTTTGCAGGTGGCTTATGTGTTACTGAATCCACGCATCCATCGGGTCACAGAAGCCGAAGTGCTGCTATGTGGTGGGGGCCCAGCATGAGCACAGTTGACACCGGAAGGCGTTTGCCTCTTTGCAGGTAGCTTCAGTCACAGTGGAGAGGGCTGGGGAGGGGGTTAAGCCTTCAGAGGGAGAAGCTGCTCCATCTTCCTGGAGTATTCTGACTGGAAGTGGAGCTCGGCACCCATTGCCACCCTCCTGAAAGGTCCTCTGGGAAGGTTCCAATCACTCTATCTGTTCCTGCCCGACCCCACCCCCCAAACTCAGTGTGTCGCCAGCAATTAACTGGGCCTCTTTGTAGAAAATGAATTTCCCTTTCTTGGAAAAGGATTACAGTTCTCGAATGTCAAGTGGGAGGAATCTGGCGCTCTGTATGGGTTGTTTGTGGAATAGTGCCACGGTAAGCAGCCGGACCCCTACACCCCGCATTGTTGGAATTCTACGGGGCTAACAGCAGGTCAACAGGGCTTGGTAAGGCACGGGGCTGACTCCATCCCATCACACAGGATGGATTAGTGTGCATACAAGACAGATGCAGAATGACCCTCCCTGTCTCCGTGAGGAGGGTATCTGGATAGAAACGCTGTCAAGCAGCAACAATGAAGCCTCATCTCTCTGTGCCCTCTCTCCCCAAACATGCATTGGCATTGACACCCTGTCTGACCCTCAGGAAGGCCCTGGAAGCAGATGCATAGGGGATTTCCTGGGTTTCCTGTCGCCCCCTACAGGAAGACATGCGTTGAGCATAGTCAGCTAGTAACTATGGCTGAGCTGTCCGGGGATCTTCCTAGTCGTGGCTATGCCTGCCCCAAAGGAAGAGTGCCCGTGAAGGAGGGTTACATTTCATCTCTGTGTGGCTCTCCAGATCCTCTTCATGGCCCGAGTCACCTGCCAGGACCTTCTTCGAAATATCCAAAGTGCCTTCGCTGATGATGGCACGCAGATCTGACTTCAGGAGGCCGACTCGCCTGTTATTCTTCAGGACCATCTTCATCGTCTAAGGATGCAGAGGGAGAACAAGGATTACCTCCTGTCTTGGTACCGTGGATCATCCCCCTGGACATCCCAGAGCTTCCTATTGCTGTTGAGGGGAAGGAAAAGTGGCTGTGGGGTACATCCACTAACATCAAATCTCAAATGGCATGAAATGTTCAGACTGTATGCTTTCTAGCTCCCGAAGCCAGACCTGCCAAACTTCCTCTTCCTCAGCACCCCAACTCAGGCCCAAGACCCTAGAAAAGAAACTGGAGGGTAACTGATCCATATCTCACAATGTTGTCATTGATACTGAGCAGACGGCTGTGGGGGTTCGGAAGCCTGCCTTCTCTCCCTCTCCCTTGTTCTGGGCATGCAAGGAGTCACTTTGTCTCTGAGACGCATTCCCAGCCCTGTTTCTGTGCCTCCTGCTGGGAAGCTTCCAACATGAACGCAACCTTTAGGAGCTGATTTACTGAATCATCAGGCAGGGACTACAGAAACCTTTACGTTTCATGACTTCATAGTATAGGTGCCAGGTCAGCCTTCAACTACACCAATCTGCATTTCCCAGAGGAGGGAGCAGCATTAGGCTGCTTAGGATATTCAGTAAATATCCTCATGGGGGCACAAGAGCAGAGATCAGGCTCGGAGCAGGGCTCACTTCAGAACCCAAATGTGCCCCCTGACTGGGATGAAATCAAGGGCCCACTACATTGCCACTGCCAGGAAGACCCACAAATGCATCTGCACTCCAGACTGGGAATGGCCTGAGGACCAGCTCAGAACCCAGGGAAGGACACATGCTAGATGTATGGACTGCTTAACAGAGGACCCGGTGAGTTCCTCTCCAGCTCAGAAGGACTTGGGGCATAGCGCTGGTGCCCGAGCTGTCTCCTGATCTGCTGTCTGAAGGATTTCAGGCTCACATCCAGGGTCCCTTGGCATCAGTGTGGGGTTGGTTTCTAGATGCTCTGTATGCCCGTGTACAGAGAGAGCTGAGGTGACTGGAATCTCCCAGTGCAAGGGCCAGGGTGAGCTTCTTGACGAGCACCATGAGACCTGGGGGCCTCGCTAGCCAGTGGCCAGTGGGCTTTCCTGTCTACCTGCTGCTTGTGGGTGGGCTGGAATGGATGCCAGGCTTTCTAGGTGCTCGAGTCCCTTATAGACGCAGTGTTTGTGCACGGTCCACACAGTCTTCCGTACAGCTGAGACCATCTCTAGGGCACTCGGAGCACCCTATACCGTAAATGCTGTGTGGCGTGGTATTGCTGCAGGCACAATGACAGGGAATGTCTATCCACACTCAGTACAGACACGACTGTTAAAGGCCTTTGAATCATTTTCAGGCTGAGATGAGCTGAGCCTATGGGGAGAAACCTACAGATCCAGGAGGCTCGAGCTATATCACCATCCTCTAGCGTGTACACCAGCTACACAACTGCCACAGATGCCAAAGGCTCAGAGAAGAGGAGACTGGAGCCCCAGACACACTGAGTCCAGAGGGTTGCATGTAGAGGGGGAGGGGTCTGCCTGCCTGCCCATCTATCTGTCCTTTCACCTCTCACCTCTGACACCAGCTGACCCAGATCGGCACCCCCAGGGCATTCCTCCTGTAACTGTTAAATGCTGCTCTGCTTTCTCTCTTGTGCAGAGATTAGAGGTGATTGGAGCCTTCCAGTGCCAGGGGCAGGGTGGGCTTCTCGCATTGCACCACGGGACCTGAGGGCCTCCCCAGCCTATGGTTGGGATGAAATGGCCTCCCTCCTGCAGGCAGTGACTGCCCGCTCTCAGGGAAGATATGGAGCTTCACCGAGTGCCTTGGGAACATGCAGGGAGGTTGAACTGGGTGTACCTTTGCCATGTTGGAAAGGTATGTCTTTCTCCTGAGTCTTTTGACGAATCCGGTGACTTCTGTGAAGAATGATACACAGGGCCATTACTTCTTCTGCACACTCTAGCTCCTCTGGGCAGGCGGGGGAGGCACCCATGGCTAAGCAGGAAAGCTAGGCTGCCTGAGTCTGGGCTTTCTCCTCCTCCTCACCCATTTGCTGGGCCTTTCCCCAAAAGCTGAGGGAGTCTGGTAGAGACTGCATGGCCAATAGAAGCCTGGTGGCAGAGACTTGTATAACCCTAGCTTCTGGATTGGGCTGCTATGGGGTGGTTGGTGTCCCCCTTATCCATACGGTGAAGCATCGCTCCACCGCGACGGTACTGAGAAGAGGTGCCTCTGTGAGCAAATTAGTCATGAACGTGGAACTTTCCCAAAGGGGATTGGTGCTTTTAAGAAAGGAAAACTCAGGTAAATTCCTCACCTCTTCCCCAGGGTGAGAGCAAAGCAGACGGACTGTCTATGAAACAGAAAACAGGTCCTGACTAGATCAGATCTGCCACTGCCCTCATGCTGTACCTCCAGCCTGCACAGCATCCCTTCCTCACAAACAGCTGAGGAACAACTCTCAGCTGCTGCTGAGCTGCCCGGGGCACAATGTACTAGAGCAATCTGAGCTAACTAAGACAGGCATTCCAAGGAGTCTAGAATTTGCACCAAGATCTCCAAATGCCCCATCTTTCTCATATCTTTGGAAAAACTATTAAAGGAAAGGATGGGAGGGAAAAGGTATGTGTGGGGAGAGGAGAGAGGTTGTGTGTGTGTGGGGGGGGGCAGAGGCTGTGTGTGGTGGTGGGGAGAGGCTGTGTGTGGAAAAGGAGAGGCTGTGGGGGGGGGAGAGCTGTGGGGGGGGAGGCTGTGGGGGGTGGGGAGAAGCTGTGGGGGGGAAGAGGCTGTCTGGGGGGGCAAGAGGTTGTCGGGGGAGAGGCTGCGTGTGGCAGGGGGCAGTTGCTTACTCTTTCCCCTCTCCTCCTGAATGAACTTGACTATCCATTTGACAGCTATTAAGGAGAACATACCCAGGCAGTGTTTGCAGTGGGTGGCTCAACCCAGGAAGCCATCAGAACCACTGATGACAAAATCACCCAGGCAGACGGGGCTCTGCATCTATTTCACAGGTCAGGGGCAAAGGGTTACTGTGTACGACCCACCAGTGGATGGAGCTGCCCTTGTGGCAACATTCAGTTCTTCGTCGTGCAGAATCTGGGTTTTGTGTGAAACCCTACCTTTGAGTTTGGAGATCTGTAAGATGGCTGGAAACCCTTCCAGAGCACTGAGAAGCCACAGTTTGAATCTCTTACTGAACAGCCGGACAGATTTCAGGTACTGGATACTAACGTCCTCCAGGAAGTCGGGGAGGAGAGTGTCCTCCAGACCCTGCAGGGAAAGAATCAAAGAGCATGTTTCGGTCTCGGCCGCAGGTGCTACCAATAACTAACACAGGGACCCAGCTGGTCGTGGTAGGTCAGGGAGGTCACTAATGACCTAATGCAGCCACTGTTTTTTGTACAGGGCATCCTGGTACCCTCGTGTGCCAGAACTGGAATCTGAATTTCCAAATTTTGATATTGGAATCTTTTTTCTTTCTTTCTGATCCTGCGGATGGATTGTGCATACCAGGCAAATACTAGCCACTGAGATCCACTCTAGCCCCTGATTCAACTAAAGCAAACAAAAACCCAGAGCCAAACCCAATCAAACAACAAAGCAGCCAGCACTCTGGTTACTACCAAGAGGGTCAAAATCTACACGTTTAAGGACAGAGTCAGCTTCTTTCATTCCCCTTCTGTGGTGGAAAGCTAGAAGCTCCAGATCTGGAAAACCTGAAAGGTGAGATTTGTGATGAGCAAGACAAGATCACCACAGAAACAATGCCTGTCTGACCTTCAAAACCCAGGGACTGCTCCAGAGACCGGAGCTACAGAGCAAGGCAAACCCCACAACCATGAGTAACCAACCATGGCTCTGCATTCAAAAACATCTTTTCTTCTCTGAAATTTTATTTGTTTATTTTTTTTATGTGCACAAGTGTTTCCCTGAAGGCACATCTGTGCACTACATGTGTGCAGTGCCTGATGAGGCTAGAAGAGGCTTTGGATCCCCTGGAACTGGGGTTCCAGAAGGTTGTGAGCTGCCATGTGGGTGCAGGGAACCAATCCTGGGTCCCTTGGAAGAACAGTCAGTGCTCTTAACCTCCGAGTCATCTCTCCTGTGACTGCCCTGGAAAATGCCCTTTTAAAAGACTGGCCTGGGAACATCTGTAATCCCAGGACCAGAGACTGAGCCAGGTGGATTGTGAGTTCAAAGTCAGCTTTGACTGCATAGGAGAATTCAGTATCCAAGAAACAAACAAACAAGCAAACAAGACAACAATAAATAGAACATCCTTGGTTGATATGTCCAGAGATGGAAACTGGCTAAATTCTGAATTATGGGCCATTATTTTCTTTGTATGAGGAAATTTAAAAAAGCAAAAGGCCCTGGTTCATCATGCACTGGTCTGTGTGTGTTAAGGGTGTGCTTTTCTGGGCTGGTATGTGTACTGGGGTGTGCTGTCCTGGGCCGGTGTGTGTACTGGGGTGTGCTGTCCTGGGCCGGTCTGTGTACTGGGGTGTTGCTGTCCTGGGTTGGTGTGTGTACTGGGGTGTGCTGTCCTGGGCCGGTGTGTGTACTGGGGTGTGCTGTCCTGGGCTGGTGTGTATTGGGGGGTGCTGTTCTAGGTCGGTGTGTGTACAGGGGGTATTGGGGGTGCTGTTCTAACTTGACCACTGGCATCTGTCTCTGGAAGGGATGCGCAGGAGAACCAAGGGTCTGCCCACCTTAAACAGCTGCATGTCATAGCATCCAAAGAGCTGGCGCACGTCAGGCAGCGACATGAGCATGACGGTGTCTTGCTGCAGAGATTTCCAGAAGGATGTGATTAATTCCTCCACCTAATGTGATAGAAGGCATCATCAGAAACTCAAGCTGTGCCTTGTGGGCCCCACCCCCATGCAGTCAGTGACCCCACAGACTGTGCCTTGTGGGTCCCACCCCCATACAGTCAGTGACCCCACAGGCTGTCAGAGGCCCTGAATGCCTGGCATGGGCGTCATACCAGGGCACATGAAGCTGTGCTATCAGCCTCACCAGCCGTAGCCGTGTTTGGAGACTACTCTTCCTATTTCATGTACACTGGTGTTTTGCCTGCATGCGTTTCTGTGTGAAGGCATCATCCCCTGCAGCTGGAGTTACAGACAGTTGAGAGCGACCATGTGGTTGTTGGGACTTGAACCCGGGTTCTCTGGAAGAGTAGCCAGTGCTCTTAACCACTGAGCCATCATCTCTCCAGCAGAAACTACTCTTCAGCAATCAAAGCCCGCCTACCCTGCCTTGGTCTCACTTCAGGAAACCTATTTCCTTAAGGGTGCTTCCTAGATGGAATGCTGTGTCTGACCACCAGGGGGCTCCAGTTGATCATAAGATGAAGGTTGGGCCACTGGGGCCCAATCAAGGGTTGAGAATAAAAGTTCACTGACTGACTTGACTAATCCCTTTGTTCATTTTCCAGCTCAAAAAGAAAAGTAACAGCCTTGCACCTCAGGCCTCCCCCTCAGCACCAACTGTGAAGTCATGGGAGCGTCTCGGAAATCAAGAGGACAGCACGTTGAGGGGCAAATTGTCAGTTTCCTTCTTTTCCTGTTTTATCTGCCCATTTCCTTTTTTTTTTTTAAAAAAAAAAAAAACTAGATTGGCAGCTGCCAGCCAATGAAGACTGCCGCCTTCAAAGGTTTGTTATTAAGTGTGTGTATGTGACCGTGCGTCTCTGTGATAGTATCCACAGATGTGTGTGTGTAAGCCTGCAGCGTCAGAGGCATTGGATCCCCTGGAGCTGGAGTTACAGGTGGTTGTGAGCCACCATGCTCGTGCTGGCAACTGGACTCGGTCCCTACGAAAGCAATGAGTGCTCTTCACCACTGAGCCATCTCTCCAGCCCCGAGATTCTTGCCCTGTGGGATTTATCCCGGCGGAGACATCCTGAGGCAGGACAAAGCCCTCCAAGGACCCCAGACAGGAAGTGAGTCCCAGTATAGGCTGTCAAGGAAGTGAGAACCACAGTGAGGACCTGGACTTGAGATCCTATTGACAGGACACTCCTCCAAAGAGTCAGGAAAATGCTATGCTGGAGGGTGGAGTGCGTGTCTCCATCCACTTATAGCCTGGTTGGTGACTCTTGCTCCAAGGTCCCTGCTCCTGCTCACTGGTGAGCAACATTTACAAGTGTTTCTCTAGTGTGTCCCCCTCTCCCTGATTTCTGTTACTGACCAAGGCTGAACTGTGTCCTTTCTCACATTGACCATGATGAAATTCCTGTCCAGACACATCCAAAATGGTGGCCTTCCCTATTTTCCCACTGGGTTGGAACTTTTGGGGGAGGGGCAGGCAGAAACTTTGCTAGTCCAACCTCTGCCACCATCTCCTTTAGGTTTGGAGTCTTTCATCATCATGTCCTATTGGGGAACATCTTGCTGCCCCGGCCCACAACATAGGCTCCATCTGGATGCCCTTCTGTCCCTAGGCTTTGACTGCTCAGCCTCTGCTTTTCCTGCTGGTATTGGAAGCAGCATGGCGGCCTGCTTTGGGAGTCCTTTCAGCTTCTGCTCTTCCTATCTGGGCACCCAGAACATTCTAACATGCAGCCTGCTATGGTTTGTCCTCCCCTGAACTTATGCAGAGATTTAATGCTATTATAGAGGATGGAGATACCAGTGTTTAGAGACAGGGCCTTTAGGGAACTGACTTGGATTATAGAAGGTCATTAGGGAAGAGGCCTGATGACTGGATGCTCAAGGTTCTATAAGAAGAGGAGAAATCCAGGTGCCCGCATGCGCGCACACACACACACAGACACGCACACACACACACACACACACACACACACACAGACACACACACACACACAGACAATCTGCTGTATTGCGCTGAGCTGCCAACAAGAATGCTATCATCAGACCAAGTCCTTAAGACTAACCTTTAAAACTATGACTTTTTTTTGAATCCTTTATAAAGGAACTTTTCCCAGGTATTTTGTTACATTAACTGTGATAGTTTGAATGTGAACTATCTCCCAATGGCCTACAGGTTAAAGGCTTGGTCCTTGGCTGGTAACGCTCTTAGGAGGTTAGGCCCAGGAGGCAGTGTCCTAGACACTGAGGTGTGGCCTTTAAGAGGATTGTGACACCTTGCTCTCTTCCTCTTTCTCATAGGGTCTCACCAGGGGGAATTCTCTGTTCTGAGGCTCACTCCCTGCCTTCACATGTTCTACCTCCTCAGAGATGCAAAGTGATGAGGTCAATCAAACATGGGACCGAAATTTCCCAAACTACAAGCGAAAAGAAATGCCCCTTCGTTGTAAGTTTGTCTCGGGTATTTTGCTGCAGTTCACAGTAGCCGGTTAACACCGGCAGGAAAAGGTGACCAATGAACAGCTCTAGGACCCATCAGACTTATTGGGTAACACTGTTGCTTTCATTGCTACATCAGGCATTTCTCAAGCCTCCCGAGTCACAGAGATGGAGGCAGTCACAGGACATGATTTAAGCAATTCTCTGCTGAGAGAGTGGAGGAAGCTGTGAGGCACAGAAGAGGGGCCCGCTGGTTCTCTCTCACTGTCACACTTACACTGGCTCCGTAGCCCGTGTGTGCATGCTGAGCGGCCTGCCACTCAAAGCTGAAATGCTTAGGTCCGAAAAGCATTGGGGAAACTTTCGTTGGAGTGTGCCCTTGTTTCCCTGGATTTTTATCTCATGCTTAGAAAAGTAAGATCCAGGCAGGCAAATGGCCAAGTACATGCTGCCAAGCATGGTTTCTTGAGTTCCACCCCTGCCCCACATGGTGGAAGGACAGAGCTAACACCTGAAAGTCGTCTCCTGACTTCACACATGTGTCCTGTCCACACATAGAATAAATAAACTGTGGGGGCTGGAGAGATGGCTCAGTGGTTAAGAGCATTGCCTGCTCTTCCAAAGGTCCTGAGTTCAATTCCCAGCAACCACATAGTGGCTCACAACCATCTGTAATGAGGTCTGGTGCCCTCTTCTGGCCTGCAGGCATACAAGCAAACAGAATAATGTATACCTAATAAATAAACAAATATTTAAAAAAAAGAATGAATAAACTGTAATTCAAAAATTAATTTTTTTTAAGCCCAGGCAGATTTCTGTGGGTTTGAGGCCAGTCTGGTCTACAGAGTGAGCTCTAGGACAGTCAGGGTTACACAGAGAAACCCTGTCTTGAAAAACCAAAACAATTTTGTGTTTTCCACAGCCCATTCTACGCCCCTCCTTCTGTAATGGGGAGGCCCCATTTATACTTTATATTATAGGTAGGTGATGTATCACCGAGTGCCACACAGTCAGTTCTAGAATAAAATCTACAATGCCTATGCCAGAGCACCTGCCTCAAAGTCCTTTTTCTTCTTTCTTCCTCTTTTTTTCTTTTTCAGGCTTAAGACTGAACCCAGGGTCTTCTGCTTGCTAGCCAAGCTCTCTACCACTGAGCTAGCTAAATCCACAATCCCTAAAGTCCGGTTTCTTTTGACGTGTGTTGATAAAATGGCTTTGGCATTACTGGGGGAAAAAGGTAGCTATTACCAGCCCATACTGTATTCAGGCTCAGCTGAATCTGTTCTTTGAGAGTGATGATACTCATACTAGAACCTTGAAGAATTTCCAAATGTTTGTGCTGAGACTAGACCACTTCCCAGACCTCACCAATGACCAGACGGTTGCGTGATGAGGTGTTTGATGCAGTGGGATAGCTCCGGATATCCCTGGAGGGATCTGATCAAGTTAAGTGGTTGACCACCAATCACAAGTGCTTGCATTTTATAGACAAAAGCCTACCTTTTCCAGCTCTTGGTTCCTCACATTCTGTAAAATGTCTTGACAGTAGTTGCAGTACTCGTCAGCAAGGAAGACCACCTAGGAAAGCGCTGGATGTCAGCTCATCTGTCAGGCCACTTCGCGAGCAGTCATCCTGAGAGAGCCCGTGGAATCTGCCCTCTGAGGCCACCCCTGTCACTGTTCTGACATGACTGTGGCCGGACTTTTCATCCTGCCCGTGCTCTTTGTTTGCAGGGAGTCAGCACAACTTATGGACTAACACCTCATGGGCTCTAGTTTCCTTGTGGGAACGCACCTTGCAGGGCTGGTTATATGGCTGTAACTTTTGGGGGGTGTGTAGTGTGTGTTGTATGTGTAGGTGCACATTGTGTGTGTAAAGGGCAGAGGCTGACTTCCAATGTCTTCATCTACCTTTAATTCCACCTTTATTTTTTTTAAAGAATTTTTTATATTTATTTATTCATGCATGTGGGAGCATGTAAGCCACAACACGTGTGTGAGGCCATATTCATGTGTGTGGGTGTAAATGGGAACATGCATGCCACAGCACATGTGTGAAGTCAGAGGAATTGGTTCTCTCCTTTCACTGTGTGAGTCCTAGGAATTGAATCCAGTTTGTCAGGCTTGTTTCTCTCTGCCAAGCCATCTCACTGACCTGACTCCCTCTTTTTGCTTTTGCTGGTGTTGATGGTGTGGTGTGTGTGTGTGTGTGTGTGTGTGTGTGTGTGTGTGTATGTGTGTGTATGTGTGTGTGTACCTGTGCATGTTTACATAGGCCCATGGAGGACACTGAGAATCCTGCTCCATCACTTTTACCTTGTTCCTTGAGACAGGGTACCACTGACCCTGGGCCACTGATTGGCTAAGAGTTCCCATGATCCTCCTGTCTTCAGCCACCCCAGCACTGGGATTGCAGACCTGGGCCTCTGCCAGTGTCAAGGCTGCCGGGATCTGAACCTGGGTCCTCATGCTTGCACAGTGGGCACTTACGTTATTGATTGAACCATTTTTCCAAAGGCCACCAATGTTTGATACCTTTCTTCCTAAACACTAGCCACCTGCATTATTTCCTAGCTCCAGGTTCTAGAGAGTCCAGTTCTCTGCCTCCTTGTTCTGGCCCCCTCCTTCCATGCAGGAGACCTCACTTGAGAAAATGAACGGCATCAGTCCCAGGGAGCCTTGCACCTGCTCTGAGGGCCAGACCTCAGTTTTCAGGCCCACGAGGAAGGTTGATCCTCACAGGTCTGAGAGGAAGGAGGTGGTATCCCAGGTGATGACCACCTCACAGGCAAAGTAAGAAGGCCCTGAAGTAAAACCCACACAGACTAAAAGGCTAACGTCCCTCAGGACACAAACCTACCAGCTTACAGGAGTACTTGTTTGCCAACTCTTGCTCCCAAAACGGACATCTTCTGAAGGGAGAGACGGGTGATCCCATCGGTTCGGTCTTTATTGGTGAGTGGTTTTCACACTACAAGTCATTAATACAATGGTTAGTTCTTTAAAACAAAAGGAGTTCCCTGGCACATCGACGAAGTCACAGATATAAAAGTCACTCTGTCTCACAGTCTTAGACGTGCTACTGTGCCTGCAGCTTCCCCTCATAGTACAGTGATAGTAATTCCTACAGCACTGTCAGCTACACGGCCACAAAGGGAGGGGTTTAGGCTTCAACACTGTCTTAGGGTTTCTGTTGCTGTGAAGAGACACCATGACCACGGCAACTCTTATAAAGGAAAACATTTAATTGAGTTTACAGTTCAAAGGTTTAGCCCATTATCATCGTGGCAGGAGCATGACGGCTGGGAGTGTGGCGGTGTGCAGGCGGACATGGTGTTGGAGAATTTTACCACTTGATCCAAAGGCAACAGGAAGTGAACGGTACTACTGGGCATAGCTTGAGCATATATGAGACCTCAAAGCCCACCCTCACAGTGACACACTTCCTCCTACAAGGACACACCTCCTAATAGTGCCACTCCCTTTGGGGGCCATTGTCTTTCAAACCACCGCAAATACATTACCCAAATGGATCATTCTTGGGGTGGGGTCCTGTGTTACAGTCAGGAGCTGAACAGTCATGATCAATAATAATATCAGCTATGAGCAGCCTAATGTCACTAGGTATTTCTAGAACTGTTGTCTGTAGAATGTTGCTCCTTGAAATAAACTGGGGCGCAAGCTGTGAAGAGAGTTGTTTCAGAAATCCTGGGCTGACTGGAAAATGACCATCACAGGCTTCACTTTTGAATAACAAATTTCAGGCTAGAAGGGAAGAGGCCTCCTCACACTGCTGATCATCTGGGCAGGGGGTAGGACTGCTCCTGGGTAGATGACACCAATTTTACTTGGTGTGACATCTTTGGGATTTTTGAAAGCTTTCCCTATAATAGAATCAGCTGAAATGAATTCCACTAATTGAACTTTGATGCAAAGCCAACCACACAGATTGGAGGCTTTTCATCTCCTCTCCATCTTAAGGATATGCTCAGTTCTGGCCTTGGAATTCGGGCAGCTTCCGGGTCAAGGTTTCACATCCTACCCCTGGTTCCCTCAGTTCCTAAATGGGCATGCCAAACTCAGTCACTTGCTGGTCTCTGGGGTCTGGGGATGTTGTTGTCTATCAGGCTCCTGAGGGTCAGCAGAACCTTCAAACTCCTGGGCACTCTTCCTCGGGCGAGGGTTGTGCCCAGTCATCAGCCCACGGGTGCCACATACAACAGCAACAGCCCAGGGGGCAATGCTCCTTGTCTGTGACACCCTCTGTTACTACTGAGTATCACACTGAGAACTGGGAAGTTGGAGGGACCACCCAACAGCCAGTGCTCCTGAACTGGTAGCATCTGGTAAAAGCAGGTGACCCTGAACTTCAGGAAATGCATACTGTGAGTTCAGGGTTTCCAGCACACTGCACCGACACCCTTTCTGCAGACTCTTGGAAATCAGTGGGGACATCAGTGTACACACACACACACACACACACACACACACACACACACACACGGCAGGAGCGTATAGTGGTGTCGCTCAAGGTTTGTTTCTATGGATGCTGCCTGTGCCCCAGTCCTGCTGTACCCTGCTCTCTGGTCTCTGGGGGATAGTGAGATAACTGACCATCAGGAAGGGCCTGTTTCACAAGCTCACCAGTCTGACCATCAGCGCTTCTCTTAGAGATGACCCAGAGAACTCACAGTTCCAGCTCTGGGCAGCTTCTCACAATGAAAACCCCACTTCCACCCACCGTCTACCTCAGAGTCCAGACAGACCTGGATATAGTGGCTCTCTGGCTGCTGCTGCTGTTCCCAAAGTCATGTTTCTCAAAGTGTGGTCCTGAAACTACACCTTTGTGATAGGGGTACATACTCCTACTCCCCAGGGGGGCGATTCAGAGGAGACCAGAAATCTAGCATTTCCACCGCCTTTCTGGCACACTCAGGTTGAGATCAGGCAAGTGTGTGGGTGTGCACACACGTGTGCCCCCAGGCAGAGGCCGGAGCAGGATGCCCGGCACCTACCTCTATTGCCGTTGGACTGGATGCCTGATGTTTTGTCTAGGCTTGCTGGCCGCTGAGCCAACCGGAGCCACCTGTCTCTGCTCCTCAATGCTGGGTTTGTAGGCATGTGCAGCTGTGCCTGGCTGTTTCTCTGGGTGCTTAGGATCCAATATCAGATCCTCATCAAGTGCTCTCACTCGCTGAGCCACTCCGGGATCTCTAGGAAGACTTTCTCTTTTCTTTTCCTTTTTTTTTCCTCCCTCTTTCCCTTTCCCCCTCCCTTCCTTTTATTTTCTTTCAATTCTGAAGCCACTGAAGTTCTCTATTTCAACATGACCAGTCACTGTCCTGCCACCACCCAGAAGTCATGCTAGGATGTACAGGACACTGAAGGATTCTCAGCCCTAGACTGGACTTCTTTCTGTATCACCTCCATCCACTGTGAGGCTCAGGGTGGGGAAAGAATGTAAGAGCCCTGGGCGGGGAAAGGGTGCCGTGCACTCACCAACTCACGGTAGCTGCACTTAGCTGAATAAAACCACACAAGGTGAAGCTACCCAAGTCCAGCATGGATGCAGAGGAGCTCACAAGACCCTACGCCCAGCTAAGGAGCCATTGGCAGTTGTGAGCTCCTCTGCATCCATGCTGGACTTCGGTAGCTTCACCTTGTGTGGATTAATGCAGCTAACTGCAGCCACCATGATTTCTGCTAGAGGAGAAAGAGTCACTTTTCTTTGCGGATGTGGCCACTGGCAGGTTGCCCATGCTACAGGGAATAAACCCCCACCTTTGGGCATATGGGTAGAGCAAACTGGACTCGAGAGAACCTGAAGTGTGGAGGGGGTGTGTTGGGAGGCTATCTGGGGGGGGGGTTGCTGAAAGGGAGCAGGGTAGACATGATGAAAATATGTATGCAAATATGAACTTGTCAAATAATAGACAACATAAAGATAGAAACGCTTCTAAGACTATAAAAGTACTTTGTTATGGGACATCAGAAGGACAATCCACGAGTGCTTGGCAGGTAGGACACTTGGGTCTCTCTCCCTCATGGCACAGCCGCAGGTGAACAGCTAGGCTTCAGCACACATACTCACCATGCCTTCTGCTTCACCACAACCCCAGAAGAAGTTCGTGAAACTTCCCAGAGTGTAAACCAAAGTAAACCTTTTCATCTTTTAAGTTGATTGGAGCAGGTGTTGTGTTACAGCAACAGAAAGCTGACTAATACGAGTTTATCCGTCAACCCCCAATGATACAATGGGACGCCATCTCACTGTTGCCAGATGTGTCCCCCAGGCCTTCCCTGAGTTACTTCATCAGTTCTCTCGATCGCCTCTTTTCTATCTGTATCTTTGATCACGCCCCATCTCCTGTTCTCCTTTTGAAGAGGCTTTGATGGTGCCCTACACCCCCATGAATGACATCCAAATCCCTCAGTCTGGGATTAGCAAGCTCTTCCCATTTGGCACCTGCCCACCTTCCTCACCCAAAGCATAAGGCCATTCCTCATTGCCGCCATGCTGTTAGCCCTACCTCCCAGGTCAAATGCAAGCTACACCCTAAGGTGAATACTCTTCCAACGAGGATTGGGGAATCCCCTTCAGGACCAGTTATGTTTTAGCATACCAGGCAGAAGCCCCAAGTTAGTCTAATCTCCAGATCCCATGACTCTGCTACTTTACATGACACAAGAGGCAAGGGACATATATAGGCAGTCTTTGGAAGCTAGAAGGCGAGAAACAGATTCCCCCAGGGACTGCGGTTAGGGCAGAGCACTACAGACACCGTGACCTTAGCCTGGTGGGAACTGCTGGGGAACTCCTGTCCCCAGAACAGCAGACACTCATTTTGTGTTGCTCAAGGCCACCAATACCATGTTAATTTGTTAGAGCACCTTTGTCTTCTGTGGTCTCTCCCTAGTCATTCCTCACGGCTGAAATGAACGTCAGGGCTAAAGCAGCGGGCAAGAGTTGGATGCAAAGGAAAGATAAACAAGAGTGCTTGCCCCTAGGTGTGAAATGGCCAAGCTAGCTGGATAGAAGGAAGGACAGGGACCAACTGAAACAAATTGAGTCTGTCCTAGCTACCCCACCCCCTTCTACACGCTCACCAGGAGCTCCACAAGGTAACTTTCCATTTCCTCTAGCTAACTTCTCAGTTTTGTGGATAGTTACACTTTTAAAAAAAGGATTTATTTTATTTTATTTTATATGTATGGGTATTTTGCCTGCACGCACAGATATGTGCACCGCATGCATGCTTGGTGCCATGGATTCCCTGGAACTGGAATACAACTATGAGCTGCCATGCGGGTGCCGGGAATTGAACCTGTGTCCCCCAGAGGAGCAGGAGTGCTCTTAACCACTGGCGATCTCTCCAGCTCTGGGACAGTTATATTTTTAAAAACACATTCTTGCATCTAACTGTAACAGACATTCTGAATTGTGGGCACAGACAACTTGCCTCTTAAGAAAAGCTTCTGCCTTGTTCCATGAAGGAGACCACCCCAGACCACCTCAGGGGAAGAAGGGGAGGAGAAGAGCATACCAAGACTAGGAAGTCCAGATGCACCTGGCTCTGAGTGCTATCACTCCAGGGAGTGGTGCACCTCGGCTCTGTCTGCTCTTACTCTGGGGATGGGCTCAGTTGTTGCTGACCCAGCTACGGAGCCTCCCCTTGATGGCCTGCTCCACCTACCTGTGTCCTGGGGTGAATCCCTCAGCAGTACAGGAACTAAGACCACCCGTGCAATCAGGGGACTCACGAGGAGGGTCAGCTCTCATTCCTAAGTAACCACTCTGACCCCCACAGACCCCTCTGCCTTTGCAGACTTCACCGCCCTCAACACTGTCCCAGTAACTCCAGGTCAACCGCAGCTCACTGCCCACAGACAGTGCTTCTCAAGTACAAGGCCATGGGATTTTTGTCTTTATAACTTTTGGGTTATATCCCATGGAGCCCCCAATAGTACTGGTTACAAAATAGATGCTTGAAAAATGATTCTTCGTGAGATTGTGTCTGGTAGGGACAATGTTTCTGTCCCTCCAAATCCCTGTGCTGCTAATCTTAAACTGTGCTAGAATTTAGAAGTGGGACCTTGGGAGGTGATTAAGTTAGGAGGGTAGGACCTTGACCAACTGAAACACTCAACAAGGTCAGAGAAGGCTGTGCCAACCAAGGTCGGCGGGGAGCAGCCTGCTGCCTGCAGTTCAGTATAGAGCCCTCGCCAGTGCCACTCAGAACCACGAGAAATCAGTGTGTTTAAACCGCTCAGTTCATTGTAGTTTGCTTTAGCAAACCGAGCTAAGACATGATTAGAGTACTGTCATGAGGTCTTGGCCAACTAAAGCAAAGCTCAGCTCAGGGTCACAGATTAGCTATGAATAGTTCTGATGTCCCGATTCTAAGAGTGGAAGGAAAACCACGGCGGCACACTGCAGCCAATTTATCGCTAGCCACCTCTGCAGCCTTTAGAGTTACACCTCAAGAAACGCAGCTCAACCGTGACAGCGGCTGAGCACTGTGGTCCTTCAGGACAGGGGCCAGGTTGGTCCTAGGTGAGTGTAATGTATGCTGGACGCTCAACAGCGAGACCAGTGAGTGGTGGATCAAGGATTGTCCAGGATGCCACACACAAAAACAGTTGTAACTCTCAAATTTAAGGGGGTCTATTAACCACATCTATTTTACTTCATACTCACTATTTCTTCCTGCTTAATAACGGTGCTAAAATCAGTAGATTTTCCAAAGGCGACAGCATCACCACTGTGGAAGAACAGACAACAGAGAAATCGCATGACTAAGAAGCTGCTCTCTGAACGGGGGGGGGGGGGGGGGGGAATTTCTCCTGCAGCAAGCTTGTTTGCTTAAGATATAACTCTTTATCAAAAACTTGTCCTCCAAGGTGATTGCCACGTGCTTGAGACTTTTTTTTTAAATCTATTTCTGTATCTGGGACAACCTTGCATTTTAATTTTAAAAAATTTATTCCCTCCAGAAGCAAGGTTATGATACCATCAAGGATACAACTTCACCTCTGTGGGAGAAGGAAAAAACCACGGTGAAAAGGGGATCTTTACTGCTTCTGATTTGGGTGTTTTACATTAGCAACCCAGATATGGTAATGCCACCTGACGGAGGTGACAGAGCCGTCATAGAACAAGGGAACTGGGGGTTGATAGTAGACTCTCAGCTTCATTGTGCTATGCTCAATGGGCTGCTGTGTTTAAGAAGCATACACAGTAAAGAATAGATTTAGTCCTGTTGAGTGCTGTGATATGTTTTCCCTTTAATTATAGACGTAAGATAGACAGGTGCAGGGCTTCCTGCTTGCACCAGGAAATGTGTCTTCTCTGGGTGTGAAAGAGGAGAGAGAGAGAGAGAGAGAGAGAGAGAGAATCTTCCTCCCGGTCCCCGGGTCTAAGGCTGAGCTGAGCAGCAGGCATGGTTGGGTAGCTTTGTCCATCACCTCAGTCATCACTGTTCTCTTTGCCTCAGAGTGCTAGGCTCTCTCCCCTCCTCTCAAAGTGGGGAGCAATCGTCAGGTGGACACTGAGGGAGTGGGTCAGCAATGGCGCTCATTGCATCAGAAGACTCCATCCCTGCTTGGCCTCCCCCAAACCCTAGCTGCTTCTTCTAAAGGTTGTGTTATGGTGCCATTTTGCCCTTCTGTCCGAGTCATGAAAACCTGGGCAGAGCATTTGATATGTATCTGATAATGTTTCTACACAATACTCTATCCCCTGAATGGTGGGCAGATTGAGAGGCTGGATACACGTCCTTCAGGGAGCCACATGCTTCATCCTTTACAAGAACTGTTATCAAAACATCCATTTGACTCTGGGCATTCCAAATGGCTCATGGGATATAGGTTCCATTCAACCCAGAAATATCGATGGAAGAACTCTGTCTCTAAGGTTGCAGATGCTAGAAAATGTGTTTTAGGAATTCTGTTTTTGGCATGTACTGTGGACACAACATGAGCTGTGTGCACCCCACCCCACTTCATATATTGGAGTGTTAGCCTCTAATGTAGCTATATATGGAGATAGGATTTGTGTGTGTGTGTGTGTGTGTGTGTGTGTGTGTGTGTGTGTAGTTATGTTGTAAATTGCCTTTTATTTTATAAGGGCTCACAATTAAGAGATTGCCTTGAGGTCTTCAATAAATATAAACTTTGAACAGCTGAAACTATGGAGATTCTGGAGGCTGTTGAAGTTGGAATGAATACATTTTGCATTATGAGACAACCATGAGCCTATGGGGCCAAGGGTGCTATGCTTGGGTATCAAGTTGAAGAGGGTGGGCTTGGGAGGAAGAACTTGGATTGTCAACCTGATTGGTTTGGGGAACACCTGGGCCATTAGGGAGACATGCGTTTGAATGAAGCTATGAATGTGTTTCCAGAGTCACTGACGGAGAAGGGGAGACCCACCACGAATGTGGTGGCACTGTCTCCTGGGATGGGGTCTTGGACTGAATAAAGAGGGGGAAGGCAGAAAGTCAGCTGAGAATTTGGCAGTCCCCACTCTTTGCTTCCTGGTCAGCACTAAAGACAAGCAGTCCGCTGTGCCTTGCTCTCAGTGAGGGAATGTGTCAGTCTGAACTGCAAGCCAAAACAAAGCCTTGCTTGCTTTGCCATTTTGCTGGGTACTTAGCCATGGCAGCAACAACAACAAAAGTACAACCAATCCATATAGATTCTGAAACATTATCTCAATTAAAACCAAGAAACTAACAATCCATGAACTGTGAATTAATCCCTAGAGTAAAACAAGGCAGAACAAACATTTGAAGTGAAAATTCACCCAACATCAGAAAAAAAACTTAACCAGAAAATCATGGTTGTCAGCATTTGGAGACGTATTAAGAATCATCATTAAAGCTTTTTCCTTTTGGAGACAGGGTTTCATTCTGTAACTCTGGTTGGCTTGGAACTCTCTTTGTAGACCAAACTTGCTTCACACTCATAGAGATCCATCTACCTGTACCTCTCAAGGGCTGGGACATCACACCGAATCCCTAGGCTTTTTGTCCAACAAAGAAGGAGGAAATGCAGTTTCTCTACAATTCTACATTGTGTCAATATAGGATTCCTAGTATCTTTCCTATGTAAAAATAAATACAAGACCACGATATGAATATTAGATCCATTTACCCATCCAGCCATCCTTCCCGCTAGTGACCATCTAACCCATCTGTTTGTCTATCCATCTGTCTGTTCAGCTGTCTATCCATCCACCTATTCACTATCTGTCACTTAACTATCCATTGATCTGTATCTCATTCAGTCATCATGGACTTGTTAAGTGTCTATCACATGACTCAGTCATCATGGACTTGTTAAGTGTCTATCACATGACTCAGTCATCAAGGATGTGTCTTATGTCTACCACAAGACAGGCACATGTTAAGTGTCTACCACATGGCAGGCATTTTGCTGGCTGTCAGGCATAGCTGTGTTTGAGACACACATCTGTTATGTCAGAGGCCAATCTATTGAGGAAGAAAACAAAATGGAAAGATGTTGAGAGAATCATGGCAGCAGACATGTGAGGTGTTATGATGTATGTTGGAATAGTCCTATGCCCCTGCGAATTCAGTGGTTCATAAACATGCCCACTAGTAGCTAAATGAGCTTACGTGAGCTTCCTTTGCAATTGGCCTCATTTGACTGAAACTTATACAAGACACTTGGATAATACTTATTAAGCCCTTTTGATGGTGAGAGTGAGCGTCACCAGGCATTCCTTACGATATTCAGACATAAGAAAGTGGCATCTGGGTCAGATGAAGGGAACAATGATGGGACACGTCCCCCCTCTCTCTCACCCCTCTCCCCCTGCTGACTCACAGCCTTGGAGCAACTATCACCGCTCATTAGGGCTGAGTCAGGCCCTTAAGTGTTTCCAGCTTTTACACAAAACTCCCAAATTCCTGCTAGGTGATTGGTGTTAGATCTGGGTTTAACTCAAGGCTAACTGGAAGACCAAAGGGGCCGCTTTAGAGAATACGGGACCTGTGTGTGGCTAGTCGCACTACGGGAGCCAAGTTATCCTTTAGTGTTAATGAGGATATTCTGTGCATTGAAATAACAAGAGTGAGAAAGGGAAAAAGTTTCAGCCTCACAGAGTGAGGGGACCATCCAAACAAAATCCACTTGTCAGCCAGCGAGAACCAGCGGGGCTGTCTCAGTCCTGTTTGCTATGACGATGCTCAACACCTGGGGCAATAAATAGGTTTGGCGAGCTCAAACCAGTTTTCCTTCAAAATCACCTCTTATTAGAGCACTGGTTCTCAACCTTCCTGATGCTGTGACCCTTTAATACAGTTCCTCACCCAACCATAACATTATTTTTGTTGTTACTTTGTAACTGTTATTTTGCTATGGCTATGAATCGTCAAGTAAACACCTGTGTTTTCTGATGGCCTTCGGTGACCCCTGTGAAAGGGTCATTTGACCCCAGCAAGGGATTGTGACCCAGAGGTGGAGAACCACTGTTTTAGAGCCTTGTGCAAGCAAAGATACACAGAATCCATAAGATCGGGCGTGCAGATTAGCCTAAAGCATGCGATAGACATGCACAAGGGCCTGAGATGATCTCTATAAGTGTACTGTAGATTAAATAAAATATACATCGAAGCAGAGGGGGAGATGTTTCGGGAGAGAAAGGAAGGGAACCCGGCGAGGAGGAAGGGAATCAAGAGAGAGTAATGAGGGGGTAAATATGATCAAAATACATCATAACCATGTGTGGAAATGTTCTAAAAACATTATTTTTAATAATAAGTATATGCTAATTTAAATTTTAAAAAAATCAGCACGAGTTAGGACGCAAACTGGAGGCAACAATACAGTTGGGCCACAAGGCCGATGAACAGAGAACCTCTGTTGGGTCTAGCCTTAAGGCCTGGCGTGGGAGCCTGGAGGTCTCAGTGAAAAGTGTTGGTGCAGTGAGGACCTGGTAGATTGGACCTAGAGAGAACTGCAGACACTTGCTGGGCTTGAACCTGGAAAACTGAGCTAGGAAGTAAGATTGTGGTAGACCTGAGTTCCACATGTCCTACCCTGGGGTCTCCTGCCACCCAGAAGCAGCCACAGTGAGAAAAGGGTCGAAGCGGGTCTGTCCAGGGTGCCAGCAACAAGGGCGCACTGTGTCTTTGGGCGCACTGGCTCCTGCGTCATTTCCCCATTGCGGTTCTGAATCAGACCATGGGGACATTTATTAGGCTCTGAGTCAAAGCAGAGTCATTTCTGAACTATGGCCCTAGTGAAGCCACACACAATACTCAGAGCTGGCCTTGCCGAGAAGGACGGGCTTCAGGTCCCCCTTTGGGTGTCTAAAGCCTTTGCAGTTTCCAATCACCAAAGCAGAACCAAGAGCAAGCCAATGACACAGGAGTGACCCTGTGTTAGCTGGTCCCATGAGGACGTGTGGCCCTTGTGGGCTACCACCCTTCAGCTGCTATGTCCTACCTAGGCTATTAAGATTTAATAAACACTGGGCAAGGGAAAGGGCAGTTAGAGCAGGGGAAGACAGAAGACCAGGGAGGAAGGAGGTGGCATCCTGCTGTAGTCGCTGATGGCTACGCTTCCTTCAGCAAGACTCGTGGGCTCTGGAGATCCTGGACAGGAATGGCGTGGGGCGTAAGTCCTATTGAAGGCCCAGAGCCTCTAAATATTTGGTAACACATGAACTCAGACTTCCTTTCCAGGTTCACCTATAGTCAGATTCTTCTGAGCCCCCCTTGGAGAAAACCCAGGGAACCCTTGTTTCTTTAGGAACCAGCAAACACCCAGCGTGCTTTATGTAGTATGAAAATCACATTACTTTAATCAGTTTTCCCAATCATTTGGCATTGAAGAGACCAAGACACACTTCCAGGACACACGGTTAATGTTAAATAAATAGATAAATAAATATCCCCACAAGTCTTTCAAGTGTGGCGTTAGCTCCACCTCTGGTTTGTCTCTGCATTCTTGGGCTTTGACATCACTGTTATTAACCCAGACTTCCATTACATCACTCTGACACCCCAATCTCTCTCGCACATCACTCAAACGGTGGGGAAAACAACTTGAAGCAATTACAACGGTAAGAGGCTTAAAATGCAGTAAAATCCAATGCTCAGCCCATGCTGGCCTCGCATGAGCGCCCGGGCAGAAGCACGGCCTCGCAGCCACCGTGGGTCTGCCTGCAGTGCCTCTCTCACCACGGGTGACACAATTATTTGGGTTTTGATTGAAAGACACTCTTCACAGATAGCTTTGGAAATAAAGTTAAAATGTAAACATAGATTCAGATAGGGACGTGCCATGATGTCACAATTACAAAATTTGAACAGTTTGATTACATTATAATTACAGGCATCGCAGAAACACACCAACCACTTATCTGGTGCTGGGCTTCATTCACCCTAACCCTCAGGCCACCCTGCAGAGGTAGAAGCTAAGAACTGTCGTCCCGGTTTATAGAAGGGGCAGGAAGAGGAGAATTCGGAGGAGGAGGCTCTGATCCGAGTTCAGAGCGATTACCTATCATCCTGATCTTTTAGGGCACACATGTGCCAGACAAGGTAATAACAATAGGGGCTGTGGATATAGCTGAGTTGTAGAGACCTTACTTACCATGCACGGGGCACAGGGTTCCATCTCTCCCAGCACACGGACACACAGACAGACACACAGACAGACAGACAGACAGACAGACAGGCACACACGCAAGCACGCGTGCATGCATACACACACACACACACACTGGTTCCATCCTTCCCAAAACACAGAGATATACAGACAGACAGACACATGTACACACACAAACACACATGTGCACACGTAGACATGCAAACACATACACACACACTGGTTCCATCTCTCCCAGCACACGGACACACACACAGACAGACAGACAGACAGGCACACACGCAAGCACGCGTGCATGCATACACACACACACACACACACACACACACACACACACTGGTTCCATCTTTCCCCAAAACACAGATACAACAGACAGACAGGCGCACACACACACACACACACACACACACACACACACACTCACACTGGTTCCATCCTTCCCAAAACACAGAGATATACAGTCAGACACATGTACACACACAAACACACATGTGTACACGTAGACATGCAAACACACACACTCACACACACTGGTTCCATCTCTCTCAGCACACACAGAAGGACAGACAGACAGACACACACACACAATGGTTCCATCTCTCCCAGCACACACAGAAGGACAGACAGACAGACACACACACAGTGGTTCCATCTCTCCCAGCACACACACACACACACATACACACACACACACAATGGTTTCATTCCTTCCAGCAGACACAGAGACACACACACTCACACATGCACAGAGAGACACACAAAACCCATAGAAAAAGTGTTTCAAAACTAAAAATGTACAGGAATTATGCTACTGGAAAAACTACGCTGGCAAGCTGAGCACCATAGCTTAGTCATTTTCTTCATGGAGGGAGGTTGCTACTCAACTATTTAACTGTCTCCTGACCCATTAGATTTAATGAACAACTTAATTGCAAAATGACGACCTGTGGGGAAGCCTCTGTAAGTGTTGAAAGTATAAGTTATCCACATTTGCCTTCCTGATGCAAACTTCAGCCCCTGGGTGCGTATGCTGGGAGGGGGCGGTCAAGTTTCACAGGGAGACGGCAAATAACATCAGGCATTGCAGTGGGTGGCTCTTGGCAGAGATGGCGGGGGAGGGGGGGTGTCCTTGGATCAAATGATAAGTTCCTGAGGACGTCAGGGGAGCTTGGGGCTGAACCCTGCTTCCAAAGTCTTTGTGAGCCAGAGTGTCATCCAGGGGCATGATTCTTCATACACAAGATTCTTTTCTTTCTTTTTTTCTTCGAGCTGCTAGAACACAACCGGGTAATGTATATGCTTAACTTTTAACAAGTCCTAACCAGCCCTGAAAGCATAGGGTGGACAGGGCCAAAAAGCTGGTTGCAACTTGGACACCTCATTAGTGGGGAGACTCATCAGCAGTCTCGCTGGGGGGTCCTGGCCCTAAAGGCTCTGTTTACATCTTAGCCCCTTCTTGTACACTGGCTGCCTAAATGCAGCCTAAATGGAAGGAGAAGAGGGTGTTACTGGGCCAGGGGACCCTTTGGCAGAGTTGCTGTGACCTGGCACCGTCAGGTGGTGGTGGCCACAATTGCTAGGCTGCAGCTACCTTCTGCTGAGCTTGCTTTCCCCAAGGGGTGGGGGGAGGCAGGAAGAGGAGTGCTCTGCCTGTCCTGCATTGCTGGTACATGGATCCAGCTGTGGATGGATCCACAGCCACATTCCACAGGCTCAGGCTGCTACCCCAAGGCAGTCCCCTGAGCTCACCAACTGGCAGGAGAACAAAGGAATGGAAGTACAAAGGCTCAGCATTTGAAGGACGGCTTAGACACTTTCAAAGGCCTTTAGCTGGAAAAGTCCCGTGTGTGTGTGTGTGTGTGTGTGTGTGTGTGTGTGTGTGTGTTGGGATGGATGTAATGCATGTGTGTATGTGTGTGTTGTATGTGTGTGAGTGTGTGTCTGTGTGTGTGTGTATGTCTGTGTGCTGAGAGGTATGAAACTTGTGTGTGTATGTTTGTGTTCGTGTGTCTGTATGTGTGTATGTACATGCCTAACACGTCTATGTCTGTGTACTGGGAGAGATGAAACGTGTGTGTGTATGTGTGTTGTGTGTGTATGTTTATATTTTTGTGTGTGTGCATGTCTGTGTCTGTGTGACGGGAAAGATGGAACCCGTACCCGTGTTTGTGTACAAGTCAGTCTATGTGCTGGGAAGGATGGAACCCATACGTGTGTGTGTGTGTGTTAGCACGCGTGCATGCCCGTGCTGTGGCAGAGAGGAGGGCAAAGATTAGCTCCATTACATCTTGAAGAGAAACATAAAATCACATGTAATTCTTTTCGGAATCTATATGAAGTAGAATGGAAAAGGACAGACTAGTTTTCTTTAAAATGTTTTAACTTGGGATTTAAGTTAAGCAGGGCCACTTCCCCAGGTATGATTAAACACACATGTACATACACACACATGCACACACACACTCCACACTGACAGAGGAGGGAAGCGTTTTGCACCTTGGCCTCAGTCTGACGAATTTCTAGGTCAGCAATTACACCATGTCCAGGTGTGTTAGTCTGGCTGCCTGGCTAGTCCCTGGGAGGCTTGTCCCTGCCAAATCACACTACCCTGGGGATGAGAGAGAGGGAGACAGAGAGAGAGAGACAGATAGACAGAGATAGAGAGAGAGAGAGAGAGAGAGAATTCTGCACTTCATGACGGGGTCTTTTTCATATGGTAAAAAGCAAACAAAATCTTAAGATGCTGGTCAGATCTTGGCCCTTCTTGGGTCTCGGGTGAGGTTTACCACACCCATCCCATGCATGGACACTGCATCTATGTTCTTACCACACCCATCCCATCCCATCCATGGATACTGCATCTATGTTCTTACCACACCCATCCCATCCACGGACACTGCATCTATGTTCTTACCACACCTATCCCATCCACGGACACTGCATCTATGTTCTTACCACACCCATCCCATCCACGGACACGACATCCATGTTCTTACCACACCCATCCCATCCACGGACACTGCATCTATGTTCTTACCACACCCATCCCATCCACGGACACTGCATCTATGTTCTTACCACACCCATCCCATCCATGGATACTGCATCTATGTTCTTACCACACCCATCCCATCCACGGACACTGCATCTATGTTCTTACCACACCCATCCCATCCACGGACACTGCATCTATGTTCTTACCACACCCATCCCATCCACGGACACTGCATCTATGTTCTTACCACACCCATCCCATCCACGGATACTGCATCTATGTTCTTACCACACCCATCCCATCCATGGATACTGCATCTATGTTCTTACCACACCCATCCCATCCCATCCACGGACACTGCATCTATGTTCTTACCACACCCATCCCATCCACGGACACTGCATCTATGTTCTTACCACACCCATCCCATCCACGGACACGACATCTATGTTCTTACCACACCCATCCCATCCACGGACACTGCATCTATCTTCTGTCACCTCTGCAGTTGATAAGCAGACATTGTGTCCTGGTCCTCAAGACAGGCCCTTTACTGTATCCTGGGACATTTCTCCTCCCCAGCACGGGCATGGAGAAAGCAGCGTGGTGGTAGTCCCAGGACTTGAGTGCAGACTGGGCTGATGGGATGGGCTATAGCAAAGCGGTAAGAAACATTCTAGACATTGAATGTATTTTATCTAGGCTATATGCCTCTTTGAAGTGTTTGGGGACAGTGGCATAATGCTGAAAGCCACTTTCCCTGTTCTTAGCCAAATCTCTGTACTAATGCATGTGTGTCTGTGCGTATGTGTGTGTGTTTGTCTATGTGTGTGTTTTTATTACCTTCCCTAACACAAAGTCCAGAAAGTGTGTCTATATTGGGGTTGGGAAGGGATATGTGTTTAAACCAGACCCTTGAACAGCCTAGGCACAGGTAAGTGTCCCCAACAGTTGCTTTAGATCGCTTGTATGCGCCGCTCTAAAACGGTTCTGGTAAGAAATGCTTATCTTTCTTTCAGCTGTGGCGCTGAAACTCGGGACTTCACAAGAACACACGCTAGACAAGTGCTCCACCACTGAGCTACACCCTCAGCCCAAGGCTGCCTCCCCAGAGGAATCTCTATCCTGCCCCTCAGCAAATAGCAGGACTGTTGTACATTAGCCGTCATCCCTGAACTCATAAAGAAACGCCGGCCTCGGCGAGGCAGACAACTTAGGGGAACCTCAAAAACCTCTCATCTGAAGCCTTGCCCAGGGCTCTCCTTTGGGTCTTAAACAGAGCCAGCTGCGCTCCCTCGATCCCTCAGGTTGATGACTTCCAGATGTACAGAGCTGGGCTTCCCTTTCCACCACTCAGATCTGTTAGAGTCAGACGGTTCCGTACCTCCCAGGCACTGACACCTGGCCTCTCATGTGGGGAGAAGGGCAAGAGCTTTGAAGGGAAACAAGGACTGGAGTGGTTGTAGCCTGTGCAGGTTTGAGATCCCTGGCCACCCCGAGGACTGGGCTGGGAGACTTCACGGGGCTTACCACGCCTTTTCTCCTAGATTATGGAGTTATGCTTGCTTTATTATTTTTAATTGAATTTTTTACTGGTGTAATTATAGATTTATGTGTAGCTGTAAGAAATAATCAAGGGAGCGATCCCTTTCATGCTCTGCTCGGTTCCACCCAGCAATAACTGTTTGAAAACTATTGTACAATCTCCCTTTGGCTCTATTGGGCATTGATTCCAGAAGTCACCAACACTCTAAACCTAATTCCATGGCTGCCAAGTCCCCATATGAAATGTACAGAATGTGCGGAGACCTTGCACACACCCCTGAACACTGGAAATCAGCTCCAGTTGACACATGTACCTAGGACAAAGGAAATTCTATGAAAAAAGCTGCAACACTATATCATGTAGGGGATGATGCTTTAAAAAAAAAAAGCAGTTCCTATATTCCATGCAGACAGAATTTTTCTTCCACATAATTCCCACCCACGGTTGATGAAATCTGCAGAGACAGAGTCTGCTGTCCCATACCACAGCTCAGATATTGCCACTGGTACCACTCGCCTACCTTACTCACATTTTCTGTTTTACTCAAACTGTGCTTGTGTGTGTATGTAGCTAAAATGGAGGATGATAACCCGGAAGTACAGAAATAAGGATGTCTCACAGCATGGCGCTTTTAGAGCCAGGCTCGCCTCCAGCCTCCCTCACCCTGGACCACTCAGTTCCGCCAACCGTCTGCCCCTCGTCTCATCATTTGAACATGCCCTAGAAGTGGAATCTCTTAGGGTTGGGGCTGTTTTCACTTAGCGCAATTCCACAGAGATTTATCCAAGTTTCGACATGGGTCAACGGCTTACTCCTTTTCACTGGTGGGTGACAGTCTGTGGTGTGGATGTACCGCCGTTAGATGAACCTGCCACCTGCCACAGGGCATCTGGGCTGACTCGAGTCTGAGGGGGTTAGCACTGCAGCTGTTGGGAACATTCTTGGGGGGCGGGGTTGCACATGGATAGGAGGTTTCATTTCTCAGGGACAAATGTCTCGGAGATCGATGGACGCTTAGACAGTCCTCACGTGCCA
The DNA here is from genome assembly GCF_018167655.1 of Microtus oregoni. NCBI lineage: Eukaryota > Metazoa > Chordata > Mammalia > Rodentia > Cricetidae > Microtus > Microtus oregoni. The sequence continues at coordinate 19,280,821 of NW_024543066.1, read as the reverse complement.
GGTTTTTATGAAAACCTGCCAAACCATTTTGTAGGGTGACTAATTGTTTTATATTCCCACCAGAGATGTGGGAACAGCCCGCGTTCTCTGCACCGTCAGTAGGATTTGGTCTTTCTAGTTCCGTTCCTCCCACAGGTGTGTAGGCACAGCTCACAGCAGAAGGGGCTAGCTGTGTGGGGTGTTTGTTTGCCTTTTGTCTAATAGGATTGTTTTTGAGTTTTCATACTATTGAGTTTTACGTGCTCTTTCTAAATTCTAGATTCTGGTCATCTGACAGCCGTGTGCATTGCAAATGTTTTCTTTCTGTGTCTTTTCTATCCCCCTTTTCAGGACTTTTGAAAAAGCTCAACTAAGTTTTTCATTTTAGGGTTCATGCATGTGGGACTAAGCCTTGGAACTTTCTGCCTAGCCATAAGGACCCATTAAGCTTAATCTACTTTTTAAATTTAATATTCCTATATTTTATTTATTTGCCTTTTGTTGTTAATTTTGTGCTACAATTTTGCAAATATTACCTAGTACAATCTCAAACTCTTGAACAATTGGGAACCTCAGCCTCCCTACTAGCTGGGGTACAGCCTTATTCTTTTGTGGAGGTTGAGACAGGGTCTTTCTACATAACCCTGGATGTCCTGGAACTCACTATATATAGACCAGTTTGGCCTCGAACTCATGGACATCTGACTGCCCCTGCCTCTTGAGTACTGGGATTAAAGATGTGTGCCATCACGCCTGGTATAGCTTTATTCTTATCCTTCTATTTTAGGTTTAAGCCTCTGACCCTTCTTGAGTTAAGTTTCATCAAAGTTGTAAGGTTTGTGTTGACGTTCATTTTTCTTTTGCATGTGGGGTTTCTGTTAAATGTTACCCCTCTCTTATCAGTTCTCAACCTGTGGGTTGAGACAACTTTGGGGGTTGAACGACCCTTTCACAGGGACCACCTAAGACTGCTGGAAAATATAGGCATTTACATTTACAATATGATTCATAAGAGTAGCAGAATAAGCTGGGCGGTGGTGGCGCACGCCTTTAATCCCAGCACTAGGGAGGCAGAGGCAGGCGGATCTCTGTGAGTTCGAGACCAGCCTGGTCTACAAGAGCTAGTTCCAGGACAGGCTCCAAAGCTACAGAGAAACCCTGTTTCGAAAAAAAAAAAAAAAAAGAGTAGCAGAATAACAGCTATAAAGTAGCAATGAAAATGATGCTATGGTTGGGGGTCACCACAACACGAGGGACTGTATTAAAGGGTCACAGCATCAGGAAGGTTGAGGGACATGATGACTGTATTTGAAGTTGATCTTAAGGCTTGTGGGCATGCTCAGCTATGCCATTTCTCTTCCTTTCTTTCAACATGGAGTCTGCTGGCTGTCAGTCCTAAGAAGCTGGTCTCAGATCTTCTGAATGGTTCCTGGCTGGTGAGCACACGTCTGATGACTGTGGGGCCCAGGTACCCATCCCTCTCTCACCCGGTTTAGCCTGCTGAACCCTCACTTTCTAGTCTTCACTTCTTCAGCAACTGTCCCAGTACTTGCACTGACTGGGGACACATCTCTGTCCCTGCAGCTACGACAAAGCACCATCAGTGAAGTAACATATGAACAAAAGAAGTTTCTCTCTTACAGATCAAGGGGCTGAGAAGTCCGGTGGTGGCACTAGCAGATCCAGGGTCTGGCAGAGGCTCCCTCTCTGGTTCTAAGGCTCTAAGATGGTACCGTGTTCTATATACCTCCACAGTGAATGCCAGAGGAGCAAGAGGGACAGATGCTCTATTCTTACAAAGCACAAGAGATAAATGGGCCAAACTGTGGCATGAGGGCAGAATGTCATTCATGAGGGCATTGTCCTTATGGTTTCAATCACTCATAAAGATCACCCCCCACACACCATGTTTGTTTGTGTGCGCAGATCTGTGTGTAGATGTGTGTGCCTAGGTGTGCTTGAGGCTCCAACTCCTAACACTATTACACTGGGGATTTAGTTCATCTTGAGTTTTGGTGGGACACAAGTATTCAAACCACAGCACAGTAGAAACAGGCGAAGCTCCGGGGTTCTGCTGCTGTGAAGACTCTAATCGTGATCCCACACAGTCTCTCAGGAGACCCCTGGACCATCGAGGTGGTTCTGCTACTGTGAAGACTCTAATCATGAGACCACACAGTCTCTCAGGAGACCCCTGGACCACGGCAGCCCCAGCCTCCCAGTGTCATCTTCTGCCAGGCTCCACAGCTGCACAGCAGGGTGCCCAAGCTTTCCCATCCCTCCTTCTCCTCCACAGAAGCCCTGCTTGCTGCTCTCTCCCTCTTCACCTGTCAGAGTCCTAACCTGTCTGACCTTCATGGCTCAGCGTGAAGTCCAAGTCCCCCATCACTCCTCCATCACCTCCTGTCAGAATGTCTGTTCCCCTTCTCACTGGGACCTAGTACATTTCTGACACTTACATCATATGTGAATCACATTAAACATGCATCTCGGTTCTCTTATTAAGCAAGCAGTGGGAAGGGGCCATGTCTCATCTGCATTACAGGCTAAGCAGCCACTCTCCAGGGGCCCCTCATACAACCTTGTTACTGTCAAAGCTAGAGGACTTTGGGAGTGAGTGGGATGCTGATGATGCTGAAGATGCTGATGATACCGTGCAATAGATCAAAAAGAAATTGCCCTTGGTTTCTCGGGTGCACAACCACCTATTTGTGCCAAGTGAAGGTCCGGTAGACAGCTAATGAGCAGAGCAGAAATGCTGGCTGGGTAGAGAGTCTATGAGCTGTGTGGAAATGTGGGGGCAGGAAGCTTCCCTGGAGCTGGCACCGCTGAGGATGGTCCCCCTGATGCCATCAGGAATGGTGGGTTCAAGAGGACCCCAGCAGAGAATGAGGAGCGGGATTGTGGAAGGCCCGGATGATTAGAACAAGATAGAGCCATGCACACCACGGTCACAGGAAGGTGAGTATGGCTGACAGTAAGTCTTATATTATAAAGGAATATGAAGTATGCTCAGAAAAGGAAGCAGGATTGGAAGGCTGCCAGCAGTGCCTAGTGGGTGGTCTTTACCTTAGGTGCTTCTGGGAAGGGAAGAGGCAGGCAAATTAGGATGTTTGGAGTAAGGGGGGACTGAGAAGAGGGCGGCCATATGAGCTCCATGGGAATCTAGCTGTCCCTCAGCATCCACAGGGGACCAGCCCCAGACCTCCTCCGATGCTCAAATCCTTTCTATGAGTGTCTGCAAAGAGCGTGACTCCTCAAATATGCTTTGAGCCATCTCTAGATTACATAATGCCGAAAGCAGTGCTATGTGTTGTGCAAGGACTCTCAGGCTGCATTATTTGGGATACGGTCATAGGATGAGATGTCTGTCATAGGACAGATATGAAGACCACAGACTTAACTGCCAAGCACAAGGCCTCGGTTTGGTTGACTCTGAGGATGGTGAACCTTTAGCATGGCTCAATCCGTAGATGTGGAGCCCATAACCACTCTCTAAGCAGAATGACAAGGGTTTACACGAAATATCAATATCTCAAAGGGGAAGAATGAACAAGGCTTTCATGGAGTCAGTGGTGGCTTAGGATGACTGAGTGTTGTCACAAATGGAAAGTCAAGAAGTGGAGGCAATTTTCAGGGAGGTTCTAAGTTGAAGTTTCCACACCCTGAGTGTGAAGTTCCCATGGGCCATCTCCATGGGAATGCCTGGCACGCAGCCAGAGAGGGCTTCCTAGGCAGTGGGCAGGGAAAGGACCGGAGATCATGAGATGAAGCAACATCCTTGTGGAGTGAAGGATTAGTGAAAGATTAAAGGTAAGAGGCTCCTGTTGGCTGGCGAGACTGACAGCCTCTACTCACTGGGAAGCGCAGAGGTTAAAGGAAAGCACAGTGTGCAAGAGGGGACACATGGAGTCCTGAAGGCAATGGATGCTTCTAGGGAGACTTAACCAGAAATGGCTTGGGTGGCTAAGAAATGGCTAGAATGAATCACAGAAGTCAACCAGAAATGGATCTCTGGCCAATAACATTGCCAAAGGCTGAAAAGGTGTGTTAGCTACATGTTATGTTGTTTCTGCCCTCCAAAAGGACTTGAGGTAGAACAGCCCACAAATCAGTTAGGTACAACTAAAACTGGAATGATTTTCAAAGAAACAAGACTGGCAGGGGTGAAAGCTGGCCCTGGGGTCACAAGAGTGAGAAAACTAGCCCTGCCCCACACCAGCTGCAGCACACGGGAGAGTGGGCCCTGCACCCTACCTGGGCAGCACACTAGAGCTGACCCTGCTGTCTGGGTCAGAGATGATCCAGCCCTGAGGGCATGAGAGCTGGCCCTGCCCCCCATCTCATATGCCCCCTACAGGAATCAGGAGAGAGGGCCTTGTATCTTGCCTGGAAAAAGAGTAGAGCTAGCCCTGGTGATATGAATGAGGGGCACCTGGAGCTGAGGACCTGAAAACAGAACTGATCCTGCCCCTTGCTGCAGGCTGCATGGGGTGAGGTAGCCAAGGCAGTGCTGGAGATCTGGCCTGGGTAGTTACAATGAGGGAAAGCTAATGAGTTGACCAACCTGCCTACCACCCATGCCCAGAACCAGGGCTATGAGTTTGCCTACACCAACATCTACCAAGTCTATGAACTGTTGGAGCCGGTGAAAGGGACAAACCTACAGATTCAAAACAACAGGACCTCCATGACACAGGACAACAACAGGATACCCAAGAGGAGCCTCAGTGAGAGCCCATTATTGGTGGTGTAGAGGAAACCAAAGGCCTCGAGCCAGATTGATGACTCATGGTAAGGAACACTTGAGAGTCAAGATGAACAAACCGAAGGGCAAACTGTGTGTTTCAACTGGCCACACTACAGCTTCCATGAAAAGTTTCTTCTTTGTTATTGCTTTTGTTTTTATTTTTATTTTGTTTCTTTGTTGTTGTTGTTTTTGGTTGGGGGGCCATGCAAGGGCAGAGGGTGGATACAAGAGGACAGGGAGATAAGTGGGAACAGAATGTATGTGAAAGACACAGAGAATCATTGAAAATAAAAAGGAAGGAAGGAGGCCGGGCGATGGTGACGCACGCCTTTAATCCCAGGACTCGGGAGGCAGAGGCAGGCGGATCTCTGTGAGTTCGAGACCAGCCTGGTCTACAGAGCTAGTTCCAGGACAGGCTCCAAAAAGCCACAGAGAAACCCTGTCTCGAAAAAACCAAAAAAACAACAACAAAAAAAAAAAGGAAGGAAGGAAGGAAGGAAGGAAGGAGAAAGAAACCAGGCTTGTGTCCCATGACCAAGGTACTCAAGGACAGACACTAACCTGTGACAGCTTTTTTTACCCAGGAGGTAGCAGTAATGGGAGTAGAAGAAAGAACTTTTCTTGATATAGATTCCATCATAGTGATACCTGGAAAACAGAGGGCATCCATTAGCATTCACCCAAGTGCATGATTTGTGTGCACAGTTCGCCTCAGTGAGGACCGCAGCAGATTAGGTGTACCCACCGCATCACTGACCCACTGGAGGCTGCAGCCCAACACCAGATGCATTTCAACAGCCCTACTAAGGGGCTTCTCAATGTGATGTCCTGGGGCAGGGCCTCCTGTCCTACCACCCTTCACGCAGACTCCTTCACGGCCCCATCTGCTCTGCAGAGTCTGCGAAACTACAGCAGTGTGCCCAGGCTAACGACAGACCCAGATTGCTTCAACTTGATTACTGCCAAGGTTAGACTTGGCACTCGCCACTGTCTCCAGTTTCTTCACGGGCAGCCAGTCCTTCCTCTAATTGACTTCTGTCCCTGCTCACTGATTTCCTGTCTTGATTTAAAACAAACAGCAAATGACAATGATAATTGCCTGGCAATTTTGATAAGGACACATTTGATGGCACTGGAATTTCCTTTCCTGTTAAAACTGTCACCTTAGGCCCCAGCCTCCTCCGTAGGCTAATGGACCAAATACTTAAGACATTTTAGTTCAAAGTATAATTAAAGCAATTGGCATTATTCTATGTGTGTAATTATTTGAGCACTTTAATAAGTGGACACATTTCTGTGGCACGAAATTCTAATTGGTATTAATAATAAAGACCCGGAGTGAGAAACTATGGGGTGAGAGCTGGGAGATCAGAGAAACTGTGGCCAGCCACTAGAGAGACCTTTTACCTCTACCGAATCCTCAGACCAAAAAGGTGATTCTGTCCTCAGACTGCCTTCTCAGACTGCATCTCCAGACTGCATCTGTCTCCACCAAACCTCAGACTGCTGTCAGAGACCAGCTTTGACAAAAGTACCACTTATCAGGGCAGGGGCATGGGGATTTTTGGGGCCTGCTCCTCAGACTTGTCCCGCCTTATATTCCTCTCTCTGTCCAGACATATCACTCCGGGCTTCACCTCCCTAGTGCTGAGGTTAAAGTCCCGGGACTCCCAAGTAACTAGGATTAAAGGTGTGAGTCACCACTGTCTGGCCTCTAGTGGCTTAGCTCTGCACTCTGATCTTTAGGCAAGCTTTATTTGTTAAAACAAAAACAAAATATCACTATGCATATCTAAACGTTTGAAATATATTTAGTGGTCTTCATATTTTAATAAGATTTTGAAGCAAATGAATGCAGCGCTGCCTGAATGACTTCAGACACGGATTCAGTCTGAGCCACGGCACCGTCTGGTAAATGCCGTCCTGAATGACTTCAGACACGGATTCAGTCTGAGCCACGGCACCGTCTGGTAAATGCCGTCCTGAACGACTTCAGACACGGATTCAGTCTGAGCCACGGCACCGTCTGGTAAACGCTGTCACGCATGGCTTATTCTGTGTGCGATATGCCTGTATTTTCATTTTCACCATTTAACACAAAACAAACATCATTACTCTACCTGGCACTTCCTCGTGTGCCCAGCCTCCGGGTGCCCAGGTCAGGAAAAACCAAGCGCACGAGCTGCAGGAACAAGCGGATTTGAAGATGCAATTTGAAAACTGAAGACAAACTCATTTTTATCTACACTTACCAAAGAGTTATAAAAGTATTATAACTGATTATGAAAAGTATACATGCAAATGAAGAGGGGAGTGTAACAGATACGCACAGTATGCCATAGTGGGAAAGGTGACATTTTAAATAAACCTTGCTGTCCAGGCTGTGGTGTGTAATGTCCTAGCTTAGATCCTCAGCAACAAACCTCTAAAACAGTGGTTCTCAACCTGTGGGTTGCGATCCCATTGGGTTCGCCCAAGACCATCAGAAAACACAGATTTCTCCATTACCATCCATTACAGTAGCAAAATCACAGTTATCAAGTAGCAACAAAACAATTTATGGTCGGGGATCACCACACGTGAGGAATTGGAGGGTCGCAGCACTAGGAAGCGTGAGAACCACAGTTCTAAAACCAAACTTCGATTTAGAGTCTCAGTATTCACATGCATCCTCTGTGTTTCTAGACGAAATCGCTGGCATCTGATGGGGTGTGCGGTCTTGCATTCCGCTCTCTTCAATGTCACACCGAAGACTGGAGTCATGAAACTTCTCTCGAAACTGGACTGTCAGCAGCTGTGGGGTCCAGCCTGGGGCTGCCGTTATCATTCCACGGCTTTCCTCCTTCCCTGGCATCACTGTGTTTTCATGGCTCCCTCCTTTCTCTCATCCCAAGGTTTTTAGGAGAGAATGACCCCTGAATTCAAGAAGAGCCACCTAAATTCACATTCTCATCCCTGGGCTGAGATGCCTTGATGTGCCCATGTTCAGTGAGACCCAAGTTCCACTCATCCACAGGAATCTATTACAGTTGCCTGATCAAGGTGTTAACCACAGGCATGGTCTCTGGGCTCACAGCTGCTAGGAGAAATCTTGCATGTAGGGACACGTTGGAAGCCAGAACAGGGAGCGCCACATCACTGCCAGTGATGTTTGCTCTTTCTCTGCAGAGCGGCTTGGCCGAGCTCCTTCTTCCCTTGTACCACCTGCCTCCCTTTTGCATTATCTTCCAGGAGGAGCATTTGCGAGAAATGAGAAGGGGTTTCATCTTTCTCTCATCCCTGTCTGTCTATCTATCTATCTATCTATCTATCTATCTATCTATCTATCTATCATCTACTTACCTATTATCCACCTAGCTGTGTATCTTCTGTCTGTCTACGCATCAGCCCAGCATCCTTCCATATGTCACTCTCTATCTATCCTTGCCGTAGCTATTCAACAGGGCAAAGCAAAAAGGGAGAGAGAAGAATGAAACAGTGAACGGTGTGACAGCCCAGCCTCGGGGCTTATATCTCCCGGGCATTTGTTATCAAATGGGCGTTTACTTAGGAAACGAAAAGAAAAAAATGCCTGAGCTCATTCATGCATGATGAAGTAGAGATGAGGGAATACAAAGGGGTTCTCACTAATGGACCATGCTCTCTGCTGGGAGAGGTGTGTAGGAAGGGTGGTCCAGTCACTCACAGTGTTTCCTGCGGGGGGACTGCAGTTGCCATCTCGTGACAACCCAGAACTCGCGTGGGTAGGACAAGAAGGGCCTTGGTGGCTAAAGAGACAGCAAGGCTACGGCTCTGGTTCTATGGGCACCACCCACTGTCTGCTCAGGCCCAGAATGGCCAAGAACTTCCTGTGGCCAGAAGTTAGCCATGTGTGAGAAAGCTGGAGTTGGGGAGGGCAGAGACTTTTCCTGTATCGTTGCAGAACATGAAGAAAGCAGACACCAGCGGGCTCCACCAGAAAACTTATCTACCAAGCCAAGGGACATGTGATGAAAAAGCACTCAAGGCAAGTACTGAAGAAGCCATCACCAAAGGGTCTAGCTGGGGCTAGAGAGATAGCTCCGCGGTTAAGAGCACTGTCTGCTCTTGCAGAGGACCTGAGTTCAGTTCCCAGCACCCACGTGGCAGTTTACAACTATCTCTGCAACTCCAGTTCCAGGGGATCCCATCCCCTCACACAGATATACATGCCAGTAAAACATCAATGCACATAAAATAAAAATAAATAAATCATTTTTAATAAAAAAGGGTCCAGCTGGCTCTTAAAAGGACCTCTTGGTCCTTCCTCCCAAAAAGGTTCAACCAACACTTGGCAGCTGAGTGAGGCAGGGATGCAGGAAACAGGCCCCCACACTTGATTCTTTGCGGTGTGCCCCAGAGCTGGGAAATGGGGAGACCAGGCCATTTGGAAGCTGCATTAGAGCTCAGACACTGTATGAGCCTGGGCATTTCAAGCAAAGTTGTCTTGTCGCCCAGGGTTTCTAGGGAGGCCTGCTGCCTGTTCACAAGAGGGAGATAGGAGAGCACCAGGAACACAGTGACAAAGGACACAGGAATAAGGTCCGTGGCTACTCCCAGCTCCTGCTGCTCACGCAAGTGTGTGTGCAAATGGACCACACCCAATGGACCACGCTCGTGACTATACCTTCGAGAGGGAGGCTCCAGCCAGCATTTATTTCCCCCTTCTTAGCACTTTTCCATTTCCACATTGCTCATGACAGCAATGCAATCCTTTCCTAATCAGAAGAACATCCATCCAGTGTTATTTTAGCAGAGGAAATCGGCCTCCGGAAACTCCCCGAGCCGTGGAAGATACCATTTGCGGTCAGAATGCGCATCGAACTGGACGCCCGTTCGAATCATCTGTGCAGGAACTCCTTGGGAATCGGCTCAGTTCCCAGGGGAGGAGGGAGGAAGCGAGAATTGGATATTCTGTTGTTTCTCTTGTAAACATGCTTTGTGGTCATATCCTCTTCCCCTTCCCTTCCCTTCTCCATTTAGCCACAGCTTTGGCACACAGGATACATTCCCAACAATCAGTCCCTCTCCACTGGCCTATTCTCCAGGCAACTTGCCAGCCAAACTTAATGTTAGAGCCTTGGCATCTTGGGGAGTGGATTCTAAGGGAAATAATAAGACAAAGAATTCAAAATAAATGTGGAGGTCAGACACCGGAGTCTCATTTCTTTCCGTTGGAATGTACTGCCGTCTAACAACAACCCACGACAAGATCTTTCTGTTTGGTGCAGAGACTGGACACTCAGGGCCTCCACATGCTAAGCAAGAACTCTCCCACTGGGCTATATTTCCGGACCCCAGATCTTAAAAGGAGGTGGAAGAGAATTTTCTTCTAGAACTGAACAACCTCTAACGACACCATCCAGAGAGATGAGAAGGAAGCCGTCGCTGCAGTCTTAGCCAGGGAAAGATCATGCCCTGCTGACGTCACCCACTTCCCTTTGAGAAGACTGGCAAGTGGGCAGATAAGAGAAGGCAGCTCTGCCAGGCTACTCAGTACTCCACAGCGTCTTTGATGCTGTTCCCTAAAATTCAGAGTGATGAAATCGTGGACATTTGGGCTGCATGAAAGCAGGTGGGGATTCTCAGTGGGCTGGAAAACCTTTCCGAGTCACCCCCATAAGATACGGTGATAAAGGGACCGTGAGCGTAGTTTCCCCGCTTTGGTTTTGGTCTGCTTATTTTCATGGAGAATTTACAGCCTATCAAGCAGTCTCGGGAGAGCAAACTTCATGCTCACTTATGTGAGAAAGATATTTATTTCTGTTGGTGACAGATTTGCAGTGGAACAAAAGGAATGACAAGAAGGATTAAGCCCCAAAGAAAATGTAAAAAACAAACAAACAAAAAAAAAACAAATGGAAAACAAATAAACCAAACCAAGAAGAAAACAGTCTTTGTCTGAGCACACTTTAGCAGCATGATGTGGTACCGGGAGGCAGAGGGAGGCACTGGGAGGCACTGGGTGGCATTCTTGAAGCCACTTTTAGGGGGGAATATGGATAGGCAGGAAGGTGGCCTTTTAGGAGCCAAAAGTAGTCCTGAGAAAGGCCTGGCAATAAGAGCAGTTGCTTTCTACATACAATCAGTGGCCACATTGGAAGATTCAACCACACATCACAAGCACAGAATGGTCCTTAAAGACTGGGAACCAGCTGTGAGAACTGAGTTGGAAGGGTAGATCTAAATATAATAGATATCGAGGCCAATAAACCCCAGGACCCGCCTGTCTCTGTCTTCTCACTAGGGTTATAGACATGCACCACCACATCCAGCTTTTTGCATGAATGCTGGGGACAGAACTCGGGTCCCCAAGCTTGCTCAGCAAGCACCTTTCCTCCTGAGCCAGCTCCCCAGTTGATCTAGTCCTTTTGTCTTTTAGGCTCTTTAGTTTTCTTATCCAGACAAGATGATGATGACAACGATTAATTTTTTAACCATCAGGTTATCCATTCACCAGTGATCAAAGAACACCCTAAAGCAAGCCAATCCTGTGTACATAAGGACCCTTACAAAGAAAGGGGATAAGCATAACTGGCAGCTCTGTGACCCCCACGAACAAGCTCCTTCTCACCCCAGTCCTTTAAGATCAACCTGGCTATGCGGTGCAGGTTGTTGACTGGTCGACTGTGCCCAGTGATTTTCATCTGTCTGTGTTCGGCGGGTCGAACGACAAACCGTGGCCTGTGCTGTGTTGTCCGGAGGAATGGCGCCCTCCCCTTTGCAGAAATGCGCTCTTCTTCACTGAACTTCAGGTCTCAGCCTAGAGAGGGCACGCTGGTCTCAGATGAAGTCCACAGCCAAGGTAAGGTGCTTAGAAGATTCCTCTTAGTCTGGGCATCACTCAGACCAGGTGATCGCCAACGTCTCCATTCTCTAGGGTCTTTTCAGTGACATCAACAAGTGGGGAGAACTCTGTGCCTGCCTCAGGAGGCTAGATCCTGCATCGTGGCCAGCTGCAGGACCCTTGGCTTTCATCCCTCCAGGTTTATTTTGCGAGCAATGAAACAACCCCGGGGATCCCTGCCGAGGCCTGGTGGCCTGAACACCTAGAATGCTGTGACTTGTTCTCTGTCAACCTCACCACTGCAGTCCCAGCATCTAAAGCAGGGTCTGCCTTTAAGGAGTTGTTCATAAGAGCTGTCGAATGAAGAGGGTCTCATACTCTAATTTTGTTGCATATTAGGTGTTCTCAGAAGAAGTTCTTGGATATGTGTACTAACTTCCAAAGCCAATGAGTTCTCTGAGCCCAGCTGAAGTGCAGGAAGCATTGGTTGTTGGGTAGCAGAGTGGTTCTGGGAGGTTTGGCACTTCTAGGCAGGAGTAAGAGCCTAGGAGACCAAGCTCTTCAGCCAATGTTGGGGTTGCCACAAAGAGCACTTCAACTGTCCCCCAAACCACTGGAAACCATGGAGATGGAAAGCGGATTTTCAATACAAATGAAGGATATTGACTGGCGGCTCCTGAGAACAAAGTTAGACCTGTAGAGACCCCACTGAATCCAAATGCACGTTAGTCTTCCTTTAGAGGCAGTCAGCAGCGGTCTACGTATATGAGGTCCCATACAGTTTTGACCATCAGCAACCCTGTACCTACTTCCGTCTGTGTTTGAACCTTCACATAACCTGACAACATTTCTCTGAATGTATATCTTCACACTTAAGTGCCCCGCACAGGGTGGGGCTGCGACTTATAAAACCAAACGTCTGAATGGACATAGCTCTGCGAGGTCTCCATACTTACCTTCCCGAATGTTGCTGGGTTAACCTGGTTCTGAGCACTCTGCCCACAGGTCTCCACATAAATCTCATACATGAGACATCGAGGCACACTGAACCCTTCGCAGACGCAGAAATTGTCGACTAGCCTGCAGAGACAGAGGGGAACCAGAAACAGGAAATTGGCAGCTGTTTTTCTGGAGTGGGACACTCTGTCAAAATCCATGACGGGGTGCATTCGCGGGCCCAGCCGAATGACCTCCTCTAGCTTACGGGATGGAGCAGACGCTCACAGGCAGCAGAGGAAATGATCTCTCTTGTCCTCGGGCCAGTGGTAGGAATACAGACTGTGGGTTTCCAGTTACCAACACTGTAAGGCTGGGGGTTTTATTGGAGGGAAAGTTACATGCTAAAAAGGAGTGGGTACTGTTGGATGAATCTTTTCAGAGGCTGTAGCCAAGGTCTATGTAACTACAGGACAGAGAATTATTTACCTGGTAAAGCAGCAAACTAATACCACAGTGTCCACTCAAGGAGTCAAGGCAGGAGGGAGGGTGTGGTGTTAATTGGTCCCAGAGGCCCACAGGCTAACAGCCTGTCCACAGCCCGCTATGGTGCTATGACAGGGGGATGGTGGGACTGGTATAAGGATGTTAAGTCACTGGGGAGGTGCCTTTGAAGGGGATATTGGGACCTCCCCCTCTGCTTTATGGCTTCCATTAGCATCATGGCTCTTCAGACACTCTCCATGATGTCTCCATGGTGTCTTGCTGCAGACACCATAACCATGGGGCCGGTTGATCCTGGACTGAAACCTCTGCAGGAGCCATGAATCAGAAGAAGCCATTTCTTTAATAACTTGATTTTCTCGAGGTTTGCCATTTTTATCTCTTCCATCATAATCCCAAGCAGAAGCGAGAAAGCCATCTGTATTGGAGGTGTTAGCACACTGCCCCTGGGAGTGCAGCCCCAAGGAGAAAGTGCTGTGGAAAGCCTGACCGCTATTGTGTGTGGCTCTGGGGTAAGGATGTGAGGCAAAACTACCACAAGGCACACTGGTTAAGGGGCTGCCTGCCAGTGTGCCACCAAAATTCCCTTGTATTTGCCTGAGGTTGGATGCTGAGGCCCATCCCGGCCATGTTTTGAAGGTCTGTACCCACAGTACAGTGCCCATTTTTATGTTTCCCAGGCTGACTGTCTCTTCCTGTCTCTGAAATGGAAACCTCGTCCTTCCATTCCCCTAGACTAGCCAACATCCCGACTTTTCTCCCGGGAATAATTCATCATGTGCAGATGATAATGGCACTGATGTTCCAGAAAGACCCCGCTTGACTAAACAGATCATTGCTGTCCCACCTAACAGATCACTGACTGGAAGACAAAGGGTGAAGTCATGGAGGAACACGGCCCTCGTTCCACTTGACAACAGTTAGGGCCCCTCCCTACTCTCTCCTGAGCTGTTCCCCAGGGCTCTGGCTCTTGGTCATCGCTCTCTCTGTAGATCTATCTACCCCTCTCTTTGGGAAACCTGGTCTTTTCCATCCCATGGCTATCTGCCTTAGACACGCAGTGTTCTGAATGCTAATGCTAGGTGAATTGAAGTCTTCCAGGCCTCTCTCCCAGCCCTGAAGGTCATGTCAGCAGAGGCCCGCCTACTTAAAAATTCTGGGCATGGGACTTGATTTGGACTTTCTGCTAAACCTCTTGAAGACATCAGTTATCTCTGAAAGGGATTTGGGGCACTTGCTTTGCCCCAGGCCCCAAGCCACCTAAGGAGGATGCCCAAGTACTTTAAATTTTATAATCATTCTTTCAAATCTGTATAGCAAAATTCAAAACCCCAGACACGCTTTGGTGAGCTGAAGCAGTTAATTGGGGTACCAAGTTGGTTCTTCCTGCTGAGAAGGCGTACAAGGGAACCTGGTCACATGGTAAGGTTGTTTATTCTCACTCAGGATGAGAAGGACCATAATTCTTTTTGGAGGAAAATAGTAACTGTTTATAACCATAAAGCTCTGATTTTTTTTTTCTATTTCTTACTCAGGTAACTCTTTAAAAGGAGTTTTCCCTGAGAAAGATTTCTTAAAACTTACAAAAAGAAAAATGTAGGCAGATATATAATAGTCACCTTATAAAGCCACACTCTGAGGACTGGCTTCAATTATTTTCTCATTTATAAAGAGTCACAAACCCTTTTGAGTTTAGTCCCACGGGATGAGGGTATTTTTCTTTCTATTTTTTTCCCTGTATTTAAATAGCCAAGAAATGAATTTCACAACTAATATGGAATGCATGGTTGAAGCTAAAAGTTGTTTTATGTTAGGCACATTCACTCTAGAGCTCACGCCGGGAGAAAAACCATAAACTAAACAACAAAACCAATAAAAGTTTCCTCCCCTGGCCAACGCCTGCCTGAGTTCCAGGTGTCCTACCAACAGGCCAAGGTCCGGGGCAAGTTGGATTGCTTCCCAAGGGAAGTGTGACCCACGGGGACTGTCGAATGTAAAACCGGAGCCCAGTGCCGATGCAGGACCGCGTGTGGGAACCGGTGTCCACAGCCCACGGCCTTCCGCCCTCGACCTACCGGGGATCCTTCTCTCCCTCGGCCTGGGCTCCCCGCCCTGCCGGCCTGCGACCTGCCCTGTCCCTCGGCCCTCGGCCATGTCCCCGCCGCTCACCACTGGATGATGCCCCGGTGCAGGCCGCGGCCGCCCGAAGGGGAGGCCGGCAACGCCTCCGCCATGGGTCTGGCCGGCTGCAGCCGGGCAGCAAGCGGGCGGCACCGGTCCCCTCGGTCGTGTTTACTTTAGAGCTGCGGCGCGCGGGGGGACGCGCGCGCGGGGAGCCCTGCCGCCAGGGAAGAGGATGCTGGGCCCATGCCCTGCACCCAGAGGTGCGGGTTAGGATCGCCCCCCTCCCGGATCTAAGGCCTGATAGACACCCCACCCCCATCCCACCCCACCCCATGGCAGCCAGCTTTGGGCCAATGGATCAAGCCAGGAAGCAAGAAAGAATAACGGAGACACATGCTTCCAACCAGGTCACGAGTTGTGTTTGATCACCAAGGGTCCTCGACTGGACTGCACTTGGAAATTAATTGGTTATTTTGGCACTTTTGAAAAATACCGATGTCCAAGCAACTTCTTCCCCCAAAGGGGTTCAGTATAACTGGCCCGGGTGGGGGTGGGGCATGGGGAGTGGAGGTGACCTGAGAAAAACCACTCTCTGGATGAAGCTGTGGTCCAGGTGACTGAAAAGCTGAAAACAGCCTGGCTTGCGGGCCTGGAATTCTAGATAGATAGGCAGATTCCAGGTAAGGCCAGTGTGCGGCTTCAGGTGGTTGCTGCTGTATGTAGCAGAGCTACTAATCCCCAGAGCTGGCCAGGTCAAGTACTTCCCCGTCCTGCAGAGTCAAGTGTGTGTGTGGCTCACTTCTTTCTTAGGGAAATCGGCTGTTGTACCCAGTGATGCTCCACAGGCGTGTCATGCTGCACAGCAGAAGCCCAGCAGCCAGGAGGTGACACCCACTGCCCGCTGCTTCTGAGTCTCGTAAGGATGTCTCAGACTAGATGAAAAACATTTGACAATCATCTTCACACGGTATCAAAGCTCAACGTAAAAACGAGTGGAATACACGGGCGTGCCTTTCTCCAGAGAAGATGCACAAATGTTTGCTAAACACCCGAAGTGATGCTTGACTTCAGACATTAAGGAGAGGCCAGCCTGGGCCGTACCCATTGGAATGACTTTTAAAAGTCCTTAGGAAGCAGCACATGTTGGTGAAGATTGGAGAAACTGGACCCTTGTATCTTCTGGTAGGGATGTAAAGTGGAACAGTTGCTATGGGAAGCGGTGTGGCTGTTCCTCTAACCGTGGAATTATCAAATGATCGAGTAGTGCCCAGCTCTAGATACACACTCAGAAAAACAAGAGAGCAAGATTGAAGGACGTGTGGCTGAGTTTACAGCATCCGTGGGGAAACCATCTGAGTGTCCACGAACAGACAAACGGGTAAAGACAGTGTGGGATAGCCAAACCATGTGCTGGTATTCATTCTTAAAAAGTAATTAAATTCTGACACAAGCTCCAATGTGGATGGACTTTAAAACTGTTAATCTAATTGAGGAAGAGCCGAAAGGGTACTCCTATTTATATGAGGTACGTCTGGTAATCAGACTCAGAGAGACAGAAAAATAGCTGGTGGTTCTCTAGGGGTAGTTGTGGAACGTGTTAACTAGGGAACACACATCCATCAGTGTAGAGTTCAGTCTAGCATGATGGAAACGCTGTAGAGATGGATGGATGATCATTATACAATGCGTGAATGTACTTCATGTTTCTGAGTTGTGCAGTTAAAAATGAGTAGAATGTTTTATGTGATATATACTTATCACTCTTTGAAGCAATCTGCCCCATAACACACCTATTTGAAAGCCACTTCTGAAAGCAGGGCAGAAATCCATTAAGCACATGGAAGGGCCAACTGCCTCCCACGCTGGGGCACATCACGGGTTGTGGCAGCCTCCCTTCCACGGGAACACCATCATCACGGGTCAGGTTCAAGGTAGTTCCAATGCATCAATGACAGGACACCCAAGGAGGAACCTTCACCTTGAGGTGTGACTAGATCACTGCAGCTGGGACGAGATGGCATCCAGACCTTCTCGGGGATGCCGCACTATACTAGGGTGAATTCAGCCTTGTCTTGAAGCAGGGAGAATCTACAGGGCTGGAGTGAGTGGGAGCTGGGGGAGTTAGAATAACCCGGTCAACAAGTGACACCAAAAAGAGACACCACTGCCAATTTTCTTCTTCATTCAGTGTCTTTGTTTTGGAAAGGCTGATTTCAAAAGCCATCTCTAGGGTCAAGTGGCCTTGCATCATGCTCTCGGAGTCAGGAGCTGAGACTCCTCGCGTCTCTGGAGAGCATCCCTCACAGCAGGGAACGGCAGCTGTGTGTGCAGGTAAGAAGTGCGTTGGAACGCTGCTGCTCTCAAGTTCATCTAGGAGATACTGCTGAATGGAGGAAGGAGCACAAAATGCCAGCTTCGTTGAAGAATTCGCATCAGGAAACAAAGAGATGAAGTGCTGGGAAAGACTCTGCAAGTGTCTCAGAGGCAGCCCTCTTTCCCTTGAATCTCCACGTGCTCATAGGTCCTTTATTGCTTCCACAGGAGCCTCTGTGGTTCTCAGATGCTGGGCTTTCTGCAGTGACACAAGTGGCCCCTGCTTCCAGGTTCAGGGAAACAGAGGGCATGGCTCCTCCCGGCCTGACTTAGTTACATTTTATTGCTGTGAAGAGACACCGTGGCCACAGCAACTTGTATAAAGAAAAACATTTAATTGGGACTGGCTTACTGTTTTCTGAGGTTTAGTATATTATCGTAATGGCAGGAAGCATGGCAGGGTGCAGGCAGACATGGTGCTGGAGGAGGAGCTGAGAATTCTACATCCAGATCAGCAGGCAGCAGGAAGTGAACTAACTTGAGCTTCTGAGACCTACCAGCGACACCCGTCCTCCAAAAAGGCCACACCTACTCCAACAAGGTCACACCTCCTCATAGTGCCCCTCCCTTTGGACCAAGTCTTCAAACGTGAGTCTCTGGAGGTCATTCCTATTCAAGCCACCACACTATCTCGCACCCTGCTCCATCACTCAGGCAAAGTCTTAAGACACTAGCTCCTGTCCCCTAGAAAGTAGACAGAACCAAGGCAAGTGTCTGTGTATCATTCCGGTTCTTCTTACCCACCTTGACTATGTAAAATTTGCACGTGCAGCAAGGACCGTAAGTTGCTGGCATTGGGACTGGACTTTGAAAATACAAGTGACAGCACAAGTGACCCTTGGGACGACTACTGGTTTCTGCTAATTGTTACTTCTAGTGACAGAGGGTACAAAATGCAAACATTGCCTCATTTTAGCCCCAAGCAATTGAGGCCCGTTAATGAGAGGACTCTAGAAATGAGACCACGGGGTCGGTTTCGGGGTCGGTTTCATACCTTCTACTCCCCAAGGGCCTATGGATTTCAGATGCCACCTGTGTCCTTTTATGATCAAGCATGTTAGAGATTCAGACTTTGACTAGTTACATGCTAATACAGTAACATTCTTAATGTCACTTACTGTTGTCTTAATGGTCTACACATGCAAAGGACACTTCTCTTTGCCCATGACATTTTATCAGCAGACTATCTATGCCTCTTATTCAAGTGGAACACACAGCTACCTAAGTGCTAAGTAAAAGTAGCTTTACAAACCATTTTCATTCCAAAGGTTGATTCACAGTAACTGACGCAAAGAAACCTCGGTCTTGCAGCCGAGGAGACAGCCTGACCCACGCCTCTAGCTCATACTAGCAAAGCGCCATCTCTGACTCCAGCTCAGCGTCTCCACTCTGCTGCCCTGTACCACGGCGATGAAACTCAGTCTGCACGTTTCTATCACACAGTAATTCAGTTCCATAAGCTGCACCTTAATGCGGACAATGCCTCTCCTTGCTCCGGCTGAGGAGGCTTCTCTTACTGCTAAACCCACCTCTCTTTCCGCCTCCAGGCTAATTGGTTTCTAGATTATCCAATTAGTCTCAATTCACCTTCCAAGAAGCACCAGCTGTGCTTCATCCTTGCACAAAGCCACCTCTGATGATCCTGGGTGTTTAATTTTGCTCAATTCTTGCAATTATTCGCGTTCTGGGGATGGACCCAGGTGTCTCCAGGCAATGATAGGTTTTAAATAAAGCTAATGAGTACAGGGAACGAACGCATAGGGCCAGAAATTTCACAGTGAAGCAGGCAACTGCACAAAGGGGCCGTTTCAGAGAATGGCCCAGCTCTCACTGTCCGTCTGGGTGTGCAAGGCACTATTTAAAGCAGCAGGCTGCAGGCTTTCAAATCATATTGGAGTAAAACACGCCCATTGGAGAGAATGAAAATCACGCCCGCCTATCACAGAGTGTAAAAGCTGCCCTGCACTTACTAGCTGGGTGTTGTCCACTTGCAAACAATAGAACACTGAAAATCTAACAATATTCCCTCTTTCCCGTGGGGGTCTCACTATGTAGCCCAGGCTAGCCTAGAACTCCAGGGCTCAAGAGATCTCTTTACCTCAGTCCCCTCAGTAGCTAGGACTATTCAGATAGACATAACAGGATGACTGGCTCCCTGCCACTCTTCATGTGGGGCACCGTAGAGACACCCACTTGCCATAGAGGTCTCTTTCCCTTCTCCTGTTTCCATAAGCCACGTGGAAGGCTGGCTGTGTTGTGGTATAACAAACAATGTTATCTGCAGAGGAACTCAGAGAATGCGCGGAATGAGAAGGCACTGCCCTCATTTGTCTCAGAACGCGGAGCACGTTACAACTCAGAGGGTAATGTGTTTGAACGCTGGCACCCTGGCAGAGGACTTCTCCAGAAGGAATCAACAAAATGAAGATGGGGAGCAATTTCCTGTTCTTTGTAGGTCTGGCGGGGGCTTCATACGTCGTTGCGTGAAAGCTGTCGAGTGAGGGAGGCAATTAGGTACCGTTTCATTCATAACTGCCCACAAAGGCTCACATCTTTGCCTACTTTGTTAAGTAACAATTAAAAGAATGGACGAAAAACACACTAAATCATGACTTTGGATGTGTGCAAATGTTATTTTATCGGGTTTTAAGGGCATGGAGATTACTTTGCAAAGGGGTTTTTGAGTGACAGTGATGGAGCGTGACTCATCTTCCTCTTCTCTTACACTCCGGTTCCCTCTTCGGTATGAACACAGCCAAGCAGCTGCTTGCTCCCATCAATTTGAATGGGATCATTTTCCTCGTACTGACCCCACAGTGAAATGAATTCTACTGAAACATCTTCAAACCACACATGTGCTTGAGATAGCTTCCTGTAGGCCGTGGGATGCTCCTGCTAATTATCCGTTGGGATTCTCCAGTAGAAGGAAGCCGGAAAAAAGCATTATTTACAAGGGCATCTGCTGAAACTTTCCCAGTGGCTGTCTGCAGATCATTACAATAAAGCAAGCTTTAGAAGCCTGCCTTCATTGACACTGCCGGTGAGATCCTGCAAAGCCAGCCCAAGATGGAAATATAGTTTGAATCTTTTAACTGAATGGTGGGACCAGAAGAGTCTCTGACTTCAGATTTATTTGTTAGATTTGGAACATTTGCATAAATATATATATATATATATATATATATATAGAGAGAGAGAGAGAGAGAGAGAGAGAGAAAGAGAGAGAGAGAGGGGGGGGGGGCAGGAGTCTAGTCCAAGCACAAAGTTTCTTTCTATTTCAAACACACCATAGACACACAGTCTGGGGTTGATTGTGATTGGTTATACTTGGGTATGTAAAAGACACCCTGTCACTACTCAGAAAGTTTTGTCTCTGGCGCCCTTCAGATTTCAGGTGTTTGGGTTAGGTGTGCTCAACTCCTACGGCCAAGGTCATCTTTTAAAGTACAGCTTTCATGCGTGACAGCGGTGCCAGGCTCTGAGAGTGTGTTCAGACAGCGTGTGCACAGCCTTTGCACAGACAAACAGCTAGATCTCTCCACCCGCCCCCACCCTGCCCGACCACTCAGCGTGGGCACAGGTCTCAAAACTTTGCTCAGGGAAGCTGGGGTAAGAGGTCACAGGAAGCCAGCTGGGAGACCAGGAGAAACAGATGCTTGAGAGTTCTCTGACTCCACGTAGCCCAGCTGTCCCTCCTGAAGGGAAGGGCTACGTGGTTTCTGTGCCTCCGCTGACAGACTGCCATTCCATTGGAGCTAATCTGAGCAAGTTTGCTTTCCCCTTTTCAAATGGACAAATGTCTAACAGCTGTCATTTGTGCTCGAAAGGGAAGGTTCTGGGTTACTCCCACATCAGCCCTGAGGTGCAGAGCAGGGACCCGCTCACACAGCGGCTCTCCAGGTAACTCCTGTGTCCATCTGTGTTCTGGGGCTGGGAGACCCCAGTAAAGGTATGCTGCAGTCTTTGTGTTTATGGTAACTACCATCCTACATAAAGACACAAGAGTAAAAATACCCCAACATGTCTTGAAAAAAAAAATAATATATTAGATAATAGCTGGAGGTCCAAGATGTCATGGAGTCCAGGATCACAGGTCTCCTACAGGGTACAGCCGGACCACAGGGACCTATAATGACATGGGATATGCAGGAATAAATCTGAGATGAGAGGAAGGTGGGGACTGAGGTCCAACCATGCCCAGTCATATGGATGGCCCTGGTTGCCATGGAACAAGCATGGCCCCAAAGAACAAGGGGTTAATGTGGACAACAGTCTTGGAAGGGAAACTGCCGGGGACAGTGCCTCATGTGCCTGTCACCTCCCCATAATTCTTCCTGCATGTCTTACCCACTCCAAAGGGTGTTGTGACTTGATCTTTGAGTGACAGTTGCCCTCCACACATGCAGATCTAGCCAACATGCTTAAAAATATTTAGGGAAAATTAAACATAAATAATCTCCTCAAATCTTGGTAGATAGGACGTAGCACTCTTGGACCGGAATCAGAGGTGGATCTCACCTTCAAAGGCCTTCAACAAGTCATGTCCGTAAGACAGACCACGGTCCCCAAAACATCATGACTCCCAAAAAACCAGCATTGTCAGATGAGGATTAAACGCTCAAACACATGAGCCTGTGGGGGACATTTCCCACCTGAGCCTGTGGGGAACGTTTGTCTTTCAAACCATAACACCTGCTATAGCTTTAATGCGCCTCTTCAAAACTTGGTGTTAAAACTTAATGCTTGTGTTGGGGGTATTAAGAAGTGTGGCCTTTGGGGGAGTGATTATATCGTCCTCATGAATATTAGTGTCTTAAAAATGACGAGCTTTGCCCTTTATGAGCTTCTACCTTTTCATCCTTCTGCCACACATACATACAGTCTTCAATATTCCATCTCAGGGCTGGAGAGCTGGCTCAATGGTTAAGAGCACTGACTGCTCTTCCGGAGGTCCTGAGTTCAATTCCCAGCAACCACCTGGTGGCTCACAGCCATCTATAATGGCATCTGATGCCCTCTTCTGGTGTGCAGGGGTACATGCAGATGGAGCACTCATACCAAAAACAAAAAAAAAAGCATAAATAAAAATTTCTAAAAAAGATCTCATCTTGGAAGCAAAGCCAGTGTTCTCACCAGATTAAAATATGCTAATCCCTTGATCTTAGATTCCATCCTCCAGAACTGTGAACAATATATTTGTATTTTTTATAAGCTGCACACAGAGGCCGGTGCTTGTAGTAGGAACAGAACTGTCCCAGTAAGTTACTTGTGTGTTTTATACTTAGTTGCTATTTTAAACAATGACAATATTCATATTATAGATAGTTCTCAACAAAGAACAAGAATTCACTCAAAAGGCTCTCTAACATAAGTACTTACCCGATGTTTCACTTAAAGCTCTGAGAACTGTTGAAACTGTCTAGGGAATTAAATTACATCATGTGCAATTAATAAAGGTAAACTTTAACCAGAGAGTTTGACTCTTCCTGTACAGTCCTTTTTTAATTTTGTCAAACTGTCTCAAAAACTAAAATTGTCTTAAAAATGTAAAAAGAAGCAAGCGATCAAGCCCTTGCTTAGCTATAGCCATAAAATTTTGGGGTCATTGATGTTTACCTTTCTTTTTAGTTTCAAAATTCCTCAAACATGTAAAAAAGAATCTTGAAACTTGGAACTCCGCCTTCAATAAATTTATAAGAAGACAAAAAATATGATCTGCCTCTTGCTTCTCCCTTCCCTACTTCCCTTTTCTTCTACCCCACTCACATCCAAAGAAGAGGAAGTCCTGGTGTCCCCGCAGGAGTAGCATCCCTGGCTTTGCCTGTAGAAACATTTCTAGCCCTTGGGATCCTAGGTCTGAGAGACAAGCAAGGTTCAAGTTGCATTGTTTAGCCCTGTTTTACCTTGCCCTTGTGGGACCTAGCGTCGCTTTTGTAGGTTCTTGGTCCCGAGGGTTAGAGAACCTAAAACAGACCAGAAGGCAGCGGGAGGAGCAGGCAGCAGAGAGCAAGAAAACAACGGATAAGTTCGGAATCCTCACAGCTTGGAGGAGGGAGATGGAGGGGAAAGGGTGGGGAAGGGGAGGTAGGACTCTCTGAGTTAGAAGCCACAAGAGTCCAGCTCAGCAATGGAGCTTTCTGAGTAGCTGCATGAAGGCAGGAAGGCTATGGGGTCCATAGGTGCACGTCTCATAAAGGGGACATTGTTTCTTCCATTGCCTTACCTTGCCCCATGTTGTATTGTATCCTCTGGTATTCTGTACACCTATCATGCTGTATTGTATAGTATTATATTACATCATATCACATTGTAGTGAGCCGGACAGGATCGCCATTACAAGATGGCGCCGACATCCTGTCTTGTTGGTTATAAACAACTCCATATTTGGCTATGGCTTTGAGAGCTGCGCGTCCCCGCTTCCCGCATGCGCAGAGGATGAGGATCCTTGAGCCTATCCCGATACGGTCTGGTGTCAGCTGTTGTTGGCAGCCAATCACAGGGCTACCCGTGTGCCAATTCCCTATTTAAGCGGCTGCCTTAGTGCACCCCGGGCCCTTCGCTTCCTGCTGCCTCTCCCGTCTGCTCCCTGTTCCTTGTTCTCCTGCCCCCCTCATTCCATGCTCCCCATCAATCAAGGGCACTCCAGTAAAAGCGTGATCTGAGTGGAATCCTGGTGTGGTGGTCATTCTTCGTCGCCGGTCGAGAGGTCCGCCACATCACATCATGCGTCTCACATCATATTACACTGTTATATCACACTATGCCATACTATATCATACTGTGCCAAAGTATTTATCATACCATGTGTCATATATCCTATTTCTTTGCATGTTGCTTCTTTATGTTGCAAAACGAGATTCTCTCTCACACGGGAAGGGTCTTATCTCAAAAGAGACAGGCTCGGTGGGAGGTGTGTGCTTACATTTGTAGAGGGGGTTACTGACTGGATAAAAGCCACAACCCAGCCCGTGGCATCCACATATCCAGAGTCTGGAATGTTTGGATAGAGGTTCTACCCCAAGCCCCCTCCCCTCCCAACTCCACCCACAAGAAAGCCCAACAAACAATGACCCCCTCCCCAGAGATGCTCAAGACCACTTCCACTGGGTGTTTAATCTGCCCCCCAGAGAACGAACACGTGTGGTTTTCCAATCTTCCTTTCCCGTCTCCTCTGGCGGGGGGTTGGAAAACCATCCGGAAGCATTTATATCCGTAAAACCTGGGCTTTTTCTAATTCATTTGATTTGGTCTGATTTGGATTATGGCTTCAGCGGGGGTGGAGTTATTATCGGGGTACAAAAACTTCTCACTGACCACCGGCTGTGTCTTTTGTCAAGGGTGTCAGTGTCATTTTCCCTCTCACTTGTGGCAGAGGGTGCCCACACGTTGATATTCGTTTGTCCTGAGTTGGCTAGGAAACAGATGGCTGAGAGGGTTCTCTCTTCCTGCCTGCCGCGATTCCTGAGTCACCATCGGACAAACACACATCCTCTGCTTTTCTCCTCGGCCAGCATGGGAACTCATGTTTCAGCATTCTGACACACACTGGGAAGCCTGAACACACTTAGCAGAAAGGACTTGCTTGGCTCTGGGGTTTTACTTTCTTGTTTTTTTAATCAAGGGTAAGATAACAACTTTGCAGAAAATATGTGGGATCACAGAGTGCAGGGTTAAAGACTTTATTACTCCTTCTCCCGGCATGCAATTGACCACCCTCTGCTTGGTCAGTCCAGCCTCACCGGGCCTCCTCACTCTCAGGCAGGCTTTCCTTGGGGGTTCCCCAGAGACTCTGGGAGGCTGGAGTTCTCTGTGCCCTCTCTTTTCACCTCCCCTTCTCTATCCTCTCCATCTCCCGTCATTCCTAGGGGTGGGATGATGCAGATCAGAACGAAAATAACATGGGTGCCGAATGAGCGCTCTGTGATAGGATCATTGCTGCCCTGTCACAGTCTCTCCAGATGCTCACATCTAACGCTAAGGCTAGGATGCAGTTCCACTGTACAGAGCATGCTTGGCGTGGTGACCCGCTTCCATCCTTCACACCGAAACAAACAGAAGCTCATCAAATGCTTTCACGTCTACTGACCTATGCAGTGCCTGAAGCTTAGAACCGGCCGGTCCTTGAGGAGCAACACATTTGTGTGCTCTGGCCTCTGCATAAACTGCACTTTCTGCCCAGCGAGGGAGGGTTCTCTTTCTCCTAGTTTACTGGTGCCCATGATCCTTCAGCTAATCTCCCTTGGTATGGAAAGCCTCCCCCACAGGCTCCCATTCTCGCTGCCCCCCTGCCTGTGGCTCGTGTGTGTCATAGCATTGCACAGGTTGGACTCAGACACACGCTTTGTGTGTCACTGTCCTGCTCACTAGTGAGGACTAACTAGGACTAGCCTGGTGTTAGCAGATACCTGTGTGTGCCAAATAGTGTTTATTGCATGGCTGAAGAAAAGAGAAATGTCTCCCACACAGAAGAGGTAGAACTGGAAGCTGTGTTTCTTCAAGGGTATGTTTTGTTGTTGTTGTTGTGTGTGCACGCACCCGTGTGTGTGTGTGTGTGCGTGTGTGTGTGTGCGTGTGTGTGCGTGCGTGCGTGTGTGTGTGTGTGTGTGTGCGCGTGCTTTTTGCTGTAATGTCATGGCTTCTGTTTCTCGGGGTGGGAGTATTGCTTTTGTTTGGAGCCACCAGGAGCTGACACTTGTCACTTGAACTTCCTGACTTTGTTGGCTCTGCCAGACATACAGAGGCCTCTGCGTTTGATTTCCTCTGCAAGGAAGAAAAACAAAACAAAACAAAAGTCTCAATTTATCATGGGACTCGGCACAGGAAAACTTGCACAATAGCTCCCAAGCTCCCTCGCTTTTTGGAAAGCTGTCTCAAGCCAGGAAGAGAGTTCCTCAAATCCAACAAAGGCCGTTTGTCTTCCTGGAGAGAAAGCAGCTTTGCCAGCAGACATTCCCGGGGCAGTGGATGGCTCAGGGGCTCTGTGAACTTGCAGGCCAGTCAAGGAAGGAAGGCTGAGGGATCCCTGGAGAGCAGAACCATTTTACTGGGGTCGTTGGATGATGGCAGCTATGAATTACGACTTCTTTGGATAATGCACATGTTTGAAAACACCATGAGGTCAGCAAATGTTTAGGAGGAAGCCAGAAGGCCCCAGGGACTCCAAAGTCAGCGAGATAAACATTTGCCCTGGCTTGCCTCACTCTTCCCCATCTCCCCTCATCCCTCCCTCTGCTAAAGTCAGTACGTAGAGTCTGTTATGGCCCCACCCATTGGACCGTCTGATGTCTGTCAGTCTTGGTTAACGATGCTGATTTTGTAACAAAACTTTAAAAACCTTCCTCCATTTTCTTCCTCCCTTTTGGAGTAACTTAATGTTTTTATCACTTCATTTGGGAAAAAAATCCTTGAGTTGAATGGCAGTAATAACCTGTTTCTCTGCTGTTAATAACTATTACAGAAATTACAACATACACTATTATGTCTAAATCAGTACAGCAGCCTCGCACTGACAGTGGACGAACATAAACATTCCATTTGCTCGTCCTTCTGCCGAGGTGGAGACCCTGTGTCTGTCTGTCTCCCACCTGCTGTGGACAGGTAGCTTTTCACTCCTTGTGGGACAGGACTTGGGTCACCGGCCATGAATGATAACAACCATTGTTTTTATCTTTCTCCATCTCCAATGTCAACAATAAAGCTCTGGTCCAAGTTATCTATCTGGTTTATTTTCTTCTGTTGTTGGTTCTGTAATGATCTGCTCTGTCTCTTTAAGAGACAGCCACACCCACTCCCTCCCCTCTCTACTGAGGAAAGTCCATCTTCCTTCCTGCTTGCAGCCTGAGTCTCTTCCTTTTCCATCTCCCTCTTGAAAAGGCAGCTTCTGTCTCACCTCTCTCTCCCCCTCTCTCTCTCCCCCCTCTCTTCTCTCCCTGCCTCTCTCTCTCTCTCTCTCTCTCTCTCTCTCTCTCTCTCTCTCTCTCTGCTCTTCTCCCCTTCTCCCTTCCCCTCCATAACCCACTTAATAAATATCCCACCTCACTCTGCATGGCGTGCCTATCCGTGTCTCTGTCTCTCACCCGCAGCTGACACATGGCTTCTCCCAGGTTCAGCCCCCTTTGGAGACCTTCAGCATGGTCTTGTGGACTGTCCCTGCCTAGGCTTGCGGCCACTCACGGACCTGCAGCGTTTCTGCTGCTGCAGCCACTTGGGGATCCGCAGAATTTTATTTTTACCATTCCAGGTTCTCTTTTATCACTGCCTGTCTTCTAGCTTGACTCTCCCGCTACGAGCTAAAACTCATCCTTTAGGGTTGTCCTAATTGATAACCCATTCTGGTAAATGTAGTTTTTGTTTCTAAATGTGTCTTATTTTTACCCACTTTCTCATTTACTCTGCTTTAAAAATTCCTTGGTGGCATTTGCTACCTTTAACCCATTAATTACGGACTCCACCATCTTCTCTCATGGTTAATGTGGGGCCAAGGGCCATGTGGGGCCCAGGCTGCACAATTGCCATGGCAGGCAACACCAGGTCCCAGGAAAAGCCGTGAGCTGACACCACCCAGGGAGGACCAGCACTAAAGTGAAGTAGTAGCTGACATTCCAACCATTAGATAAGATTAGATAAGAGCACCAGACACTCACCTATTCCCCTTTTGCCAAGACCCCTAGACAAATGTCAGCCTATCAGGTTTCTGAACCCTAGAAATCCCCTCACCCCAACCTCTAATATGATTAAAAAAAAGAAACCTAACCTAACTGGGCTGGGTACTCTCTGCTCTCAACCCCTGCGTTGGACAGACAGAGAGAATCCAAACTTGAGCTTGAATAAAGGCTCTTTGATTTTACAGAGTGAGGAATCCGTGGTGGTTTGCCAGGGGGCGGGGGGATCCCACGATTTGGGGTAACAGTTGACATTGAAGTCTAGCATCTGTTTAAAGGTAATGTGTGCTGTTATTGTTATTTTCTCCCTGTCTTTTTTATTTCTCTCTCTCTCTTCTTCCCTCCCTCCCTCCCTTCTTTCCTTTTTTTTTTTCTGAGACAAAGTGTCCCTGTGTAACAGGCCTCACTATCCTAGAATTCTCTTTGTAGATCAGGCTGGCCTCTAACTCACAGACATCCACCTGCCTCTGCCTCCTGAGTGCTGGGATTAAAGACATGAACCACCATGCCCAACTCCCCTTGTACTTTTAATAATGTGAGCTGCCTTGTTCTCCAGTTTCACAATAATGGCATTTGGGGTACATTTCTTACACTTTGTCTAGTTTTGTAGTGGTTATATTTCCCCAATCTTATAGCTTAGAGTCACTGCAGTTGTAAGAGATTCTCTGCCAATGTCTCTAAATACCTACTTGTCCTCTCCTGTCCTTTTCGAGTCATTGCTGAGCGGCAGTAGATGGTCGCTTCTGCCTTCCATATCTGTAAATCTCCTTGCATGGATCTTCTCGTATTCTAACACATAGATTTTAATTTCTGTTTCTTAATGGTAAGAGTTCCGTTTGATCATTATTCAAGTGTGCTGTACCACAAGCCACTGTGTTGGTACTCACCTGTACTCCTAGCATGCAGGAATCTAAGATGGGAGATTTTGAGTAGGAGGGTAGTCTGGGCTACATAACAGACCTGCTCTTTATTTCCTGAAAATGTGGGTTTTATGCTTTTTTCCCCCAGATCCACATCACAAGTTGTTTTAGATTCTGCCAGAGAACTGGACTCTGAGGTCTTTGTAGTTGGGCTTCTCTAATTACCATCTCTGCACAGAGCATCTGGGTACCTCCCATATGTGTTTGATCTGGCTGTTTTGGCCCCTGCCCTCAATGATTTGTCTTTGGAGTTTTAATCTTAGGCGAAGGAAGGTACTTTCCCCTGGAGGGAGTCTCTGCTTGTTTCCTCCAACAGTCTTAGGACCTTGTGAGCACAGGAGCTGTTTAACTTCAGAACCTGAACTTTCTGGACCACCCACAGAACATGGTTGTGGTGGTCTGTTGATCCACACAGAGCCTGGTTTGTGGCCATGATTCTGTAGGAGAGTGTACCATGCCTTGTTGGTATTGATTGAACGTTCCTTAAAGTCTTTTCGATGGATGTTTATTTAATGAGTGGCCATTTGTTGATTTTAGCTTTATGGAGGGAGCTTCCCAAGAGACCCAGGCCACTCTGACCATGTCCAGTGTTGATTTTTATCCACTCTCCTGTAAGGCCAGAGTTTTAGTGCCTCCAAAAATACAAGTGTTAGAATTCCATTCACCCACTTAAATTTTGGTTTGCTAGTTTCTTACTCTCTCGTCAGTTCTGTGATCTTTAATACATTTTTAAAAACATCTCCTATGTTAGTTTTTATTGACACTTCCTTCTGTCTTCTCTGAAACAGCTATACAATATTGGCTAACTTGGGAGAAATCACCTGGGTCTGGATGTCCCCGAAGAGTTCCAATGCCATCGCCTGGGTCTGGATGTCCCCGAAGAGTTCCAATGCCATCGCCTGGATCTGGATGTCCCTGAAGAGTTCCACTGCCATCGTGATTCTGACTCCAACATCCAAATACCTACAGAATCAGTGAAGTTTTCTTTTCATTTTTTTTTCCTTGCTACCAATTTGGTAAATTGAGCTTCCCTGGGAGTTTTTAAAATAAGAATTGTTCACAACATTCTTTTGTCATTTTAGAATCTGCAAAGACATCCCTCACCAACTTTCTTAGCATTCTGAATCTATGTCTTTTCTTTTTTTCTCAAAAGTTCTTCAAACACACACATTAGTTTCATTAGGCTCCCAACGAATAATCTTTTTACTTCGTTTATCTTCTTTGTTATTTGTTTTCTCTAATCTTTTATTTTCTATTTTTTAAAATGTTCTCTGCATTTTGGGAAACTAATTTTTATTTTTTTCCAGACCTCTCTCCCCCCCTCTTTTTTTTATTTTCCAAATCTTACTGTTTTGTAGCATTTGAAAAATTATTATCATTGTGTGTGCATGCATGGTGTATATGTGTGCATGGAGTGTGTGTGTGGTGTGTGTTGTCTGGGTGTGCAAGTATGCACCACTGTGGATGTGTGGAGGTCAGAGGACAACTTCGTGGAGTTGGTTTTCTCCTTCCACTCTTGCATGCATCCTGGCATGCCAACACAGGTGGACAGGCCCGCACAAACACCTCACCCCAGCCTCAATTTTGTAGTATTTTCTTATCATTTTGTGCTGATTTCTATTTTGGTTTATGAGAAATTGGCTTTTAGTTCAAACATGATGGAGAATTTTTTTAGGAGAGTAAGGGTGTGTGTTGAGACAGAATCTTGCTGTGTAGCCCACACTAGTCTTTTTTGTTTGTTTTTGTTTGTTTATTTGTTTTTTCTCAAGACAGGGTTTCTCTGTAGCTTTGGTTCCTGTCCTGGAACTAGCTCTTGTAGACCAGGCTGGCCTTGAACTCACAGAGATCCACCTGCCTTTGCCTCTGATGGGATTAAAGGTGTGCGCCACTACCTCCTGGCTACCCACCCTAGTCTTGATGCTATACTAGGATTATGGGTGTGTGCCAGCACAAAACAGGAGTTGTGGTTTTATGATTTGTCAGGGAATATAGTGTGATTCATTATCAATCCTTTGCAATTTGATGTTTTCATCACAGCACGGCTTAGTGTGTCATGGGCATGTAAAGAGTGTAAACGTGACAGGTTTTCAACATCCCCATTTTGTTCTGTCTGATAAGTGCTTTCAAGTTTCCCCTGAGTAATACGCAAATAGTAGGCATTCAGTTTTCATTTAAAAATATCCCTACTCCCCATCCCTCATCCTTACCGTGGCAGTGTGACATACAGGGCTGTCTGTGGGCGGCATTTACGAGTTCCATTGCATGAGCCAGGCATTCCCCGCCAGTGCGTGGAATCCTGCCTCTGACCTGATTTTGTCAGTTAGGGAAGTTTTTTGTTTGTTTGTTTTTATCCTGAGAATAAAACCCAGAGTGTCAACTGTGCTTTCATTGGGCTTTTGAGTTTGGGGACTGTCCTAATTACTTTCTTTTGCTGTGATTAGACACTCAACTTACAGAAGAAAGAGTTTGTTTCGGACTCACAGTTTCAGAGGTTAGTGTCCATGACTGTCAGGCAGGAAGCATTGCAGCAGGCAGATAGGCATAGTTGGAGCAGGATCTGAGAGCTCGCACCCTTGTTTACAAGGTAGGGGAGAGGGAGAGAGAGAGAGAAACAGACAGACAGAGAGAGACAGAGAGAAACTGGAACTGGAAATGGTGAGGGCTTTTAGAACCTCAAAGTCAGCCCCCAATGACACACCTTCTCCAACAAGGCTACACCTCCTAATTCTTCCCAAAACAGGTCCATGGTGTGGGAGGTCCTTTTGTTTATGTGTTGATTTTATTGGTTAATGAATAAAGAAAACTGACTTGGCCTATAGTATGGAAGGAGAAAGGCGAGTTAACAGACACCATGGAGCCGCCACGGGAGATAGACATTCTGAAACTTTGCTGGTAGGCCATGACCTCGTGGTGATGCACAGATTACTAGAAATTGGTTAAATTAAAATGTAAGAATTAGCTAATAAGAAGTTAGAGCTAATGGGCCAAGTAGTGTTTTGGTTAATATAGTTTTTGTGTGATTATTTCGGTTTTGGGCAGCCAGAACAAACAAGCAACTCCTTGCAACAGGTCCAAAAACTGGGGGACCAAGTATTCAAATACGTGAGCCTTTGCGGACGTTCTCATCCAAACTGCCACAAGTAATTTTAAAAAGAAGCTTCCTATAGCTTAAACTGTTAATGTCTGCCCTTCCACTGCCTGCCACATGAAGAGACACAGGACTTCTCCAGGCCAGGGATGCAGCTATAACTTGGAACTAGAAAGCAGCCCTCACCAAACAGTTCAACTTGTCAGTATCTTCATTTTGGATTTCCAAAGCTATGAGGGAATAAACTTCTATTCTTTTATAACTTAACCAGTCATCAAGGCAACACAAAATGAATTTAATACCCAGGCCTCTGCCTGTTACTTTAGTGCTATTTCCTGTTGTATTAGTTCTTGAATCTTCTGGGTTATTTTTTGTTCCCCATCTTTTTACACTGTTACAGTTAGGTTGGGCTGATCACTGACTTGCCACCAGGCATCTTGCGATTGTTTCCTTGTATTTCTCATCATAACCAAAGATTAGAAAGATCAAGGACTGTGTTGTATTTATTTTTATATCTCCAGAACCTAGGAGTAGTGTCTAGCATTTTTTGGATCTCAATGAAAATTAGTTTAGTCAGTATATTCCTAGAGTGGGTTAATTCCTCCTGATGTGGCAGGGGGAAAAAAAATCAGAATACTGGGGCTGGAGAGATGGCTCAGTGGTTAAGAGCATTGCCTGCTCTTCCAAAGGTCCTGAGTTCAATTCCCGGCAACCACATGGTGGCTCACAACCATCTGGAATGAGGTCTGGTGCCCTCTTCTGGTCTGCAGACATACACACAGACAGAATATTGTATACATAATAAATAAATAAATATTTAAAAAAAAAAATCAGAATACTTGTATAACGTCAAAGTCAAATTTGTACAATGCAGCAAGAATAGATTTAGGGCCATGGTCAGGGCCAGAAAGGACAACAGCTGCCCAAAATACTCACATAGGGCAGAAGGAGCAAGCCACCACAAACAGACAGGAAGCAGGCACAGGCTGTAAGATAAGAAGCTAGGTTAGCATTGCTTATCCTTCAAAGAGCAACGAGCAGGAGCTTTTAGGTAATTGTTATAATTATTACTTATCAGTGTGTGTGCACGCACCATGGCATACAAATGAAAGTCAGAGTTCCACATCTTCATGGAGTCACTTCTCTCCTTCCGCCTTCATGTGGATTCTGGGGATTGAACTCAGGTCTCCAGGCTCGTGTTTTCAACCCCTTTACCCATTGGGCTAGCTATCCTGCTGGCTGCTATGATTGGAGTTTTGTTAATTGTTTTTTTCTTTTAAAAATGTTGTGTACTCCGGGGTCTAGAGATAGACAGCTAGAGTTCTTTCTGCTCTCGCCAAGCATCCGAGGTCACCTCCCAGAATCCACATGGAGGCTCACAACTGGCTTGCAGTTGTACTCCTGTGCGCGTGCCAGTCTCCATACACACATAGTTTAAAATAAATCTGCCAGTGGTATGGTGGCATATACCTTTAATCCCAGCACTCAGGAGGCAGAGCCAGGCAGATCAGGCCATCCTGGTCTGCATAGTGGGTTCCAGGTCAGCCAGGACTCCATAGAGAAACCCTGTCTCAATTAATAAATAATAAAGCAATTTTTTTTAAATGCTATGTGATTGTTCTTAGTATATTACTTATGAGATGAATAAAGCAGTTAAGGAAAAAGTCTCCTGGACTCCAGGCTACACCTGATCCTTCTGGTGACCCTGTTTAGATGTTGGCCTCTGGTGTGAACTAACAGAGCATGTTAGGTCCAGGGTAGGCACTAGGTGACTGTGCATGGAATTCTGAACCATGAGTTCACGTCCACCCCTGCTCAACCGTGATGAGGCATGCTGTACCTGCCCCGGAGTGCACAGAGCTCACCCCTTCCAAACACAAACATTTCAGAACGTGTACTGCTCATTTCCTCTTGGGTGATTTTCCTGCTTCTGTCCCAGGACCCACTCAGTGGGGTTGCTATTGTCCAATTGACTCTGCTTTTCTGTATCTTTTTCCCAGGCAGCTTGAACTCAGCCTGAGTCAGTGTCTGCCAGTTATTAATTAATTACCTTAATTAATAACTTCATTCAAATGTATTGAATTATTACATATTTATTGCAGATGCCCTTATTCCATTCATTTTCTGCATTGGGCTAAGAGCTTCCTGTATTGGCTCTTCCTGCCTAGAAGAAGCAAATCCTCCTCTTTGATCCTATCCATGCACACACCAGCCTGACCCTGCTTAGCTTCAGGCGTGATCAGGCACAGCCAGGGGAGTATGGTCGTAGACTAATCCATGTTTTTCTAACACAATTATTTCTAAACAAAAGATGCTACCGTCCTTCTTACTGTGGAGATGAGGCCTGATTTCTCTATTTGGGAAGTATGAGAAGTGTAATCGGTGTTAGTGAAAGCCGTTTTACCCATGTACATAAGGGGGGCCTTGCTGTGAGTGGTGGGTGAGATGATTGGCCCAGATGAACCGCAAAGGGCTCATGTGAGATTTTATGTCTTCTGAGGTCACTGAGCCATTCTGATACAGAGTACTCCATGTCACACTCCTTTGGAGCCTCGGTGACATAATGCAAGGCTTCTTCAGCCCAATAGCAGCTCCAGTTCCCCTGGCACTCCCTGGGCCTTGCTTCATCAGATCTGAAAGTCTCCTGCGGTTGGCCCTTTGAATACTGAAAACCTCTCCGGTCTGCCTGACCTAGGATAATACTAAGAACTCCTGCATGAACTGGAGGAGGACTGGCCAGACAACAGGCTAGCTCAGGTCCCCCAGGGAGACTAGAAGCTGTAGAAAAAGCTGCTGAGAACACTGATGGCTGCCCCAGATAACAAGGGACCCAACAATAGCCCCTTCAGAAGGGAGTGCTGGCGGCTCAGGGCCAAACAAGAGGCAGCCAGGGAGAGTATTTTGTTGGGTTGTATTTTTGCTTTGTTTTCTCCCCACCTCCCTCTTGTTTTGTGTTTTGTGGGGAGGAACTAGGGCCTCACTTTGTAGCCTAGGTTGGTCTTGAACTCTTGATTCTCCTGCCTCAGACTCCCAAGTGGTGGGAATAAAGACACAGGCAGTCTTGTCTTGCAAGTTTACTGTCACCTGTGTGTGTTTGTGTATGTGTGTTTATTTCTTTTATTTTTTTTGGAAGTTATTTCCCCTTTTTCTTTCCTGCCTCCAGACCCTCCCATGAACCTCTCCTCACTCTCCTTCCAATTCATGGTCTCTTTTTCATTGTTTTACACACGTGTGTGCGCATGTGCAAACGTACGGATGTACGTGTGTGTGTGTGTGGGTGTGTATGTGTGTATGCATATGAACTCCTAAACATATAAATACAATCTGCTCAGTCTCCATAGTGTTATTTGTATGTATGGCTCAGGACTGACCATTTGGGAAACCATAACTGGAAACCTAGCCAACTAGCGAGGGTTAGTGAAGTCATGGGTCTTGGGGGAGAACCTATAACTGTCTCTTTACAGAACCACCATAATCCCTAACTGCATTCTGTGTAATTGTCCTTATACATGCAGATAAGTGGAGTCCTCGTCTCTCATCAAGGAAACTTCACTCTGCAACGGATGAGAGTATTACAGAAATCCACAGTTCATCAAAATGCAGAGTCCGTGGGCACATTAACAAAACTCTCCTGCACCTAAGGGTCTGGGAACACGGTGGGAGAGGGGCTGGAAAGACTGTAAGAGCCAGGGGGCCAGGGAGTTCGCTGTGTGATTGTGTCTATTAGGAAGCTACCAGCATGTCTGCCTAAACATTAGCCAAACAAGGACAACGCCAATAGACGAAGACGTGTCAAAGTGGATGGAGAAAACCCCACAAGGCCTCAACCCTACCCAAAGAAGCCCAGGCACATAGGAAATGCTGGGGGTGGGAGAAACAGTCTTCTCCAGGAAAGAGCCCACTGATTGGTTATCCAAAACCAAATGGTCAGCCCTGAAAGCATACATATAAGTGCACATGTTTAAAGCATGTCACATGACAATGTTCAGTAGGTAAAAACAAACACGGAAACCGAGAATTTATTCAAGGGCTGGAGATGCATTAATAGTTTGGGCCAGAGGACTTGTGAGTGTGGTTCGTCTCAGTACTGCAAGAAATAAAAAGAAACGAAGTTTCTTCAGTCAGTCAGGGCGAGCTGAGATAATTACTTTTCTGGGGAAGCCATAACAAAATGTCACATACAACACATGGCCAGAAGTCTAAGAGCCTCGTGTTGGCAGGGTTGACACCGTCGTTTCCCCACCCCCTCTCCTATCCACATGGTCCTCCCTCTGTGTCCGTGCTTGTCTGGGTCCTGATGCCCTCTTCTTAAGGAGCTCACATGTCATATTGGGTTAGGGCCCACCCTAGTGGCTTTATTTTGACTTGGTCAACTCTGAAAGGCCTCAGCTCCAAATGCATTCTGAGGAACTGGGATCACGGTTTTAGTTTATGAACTCTGGACACAACCCATAACTCACCCTCCAGTAATAAGTAGTGAATGAAGTTGGCCAATGTCCTTATCAAGAAAAACATTGTCTTGGACTTTTAAAAAATATTGTCATTTTAATTATCCATATGCTTGTGTGTCTCTGTGTGGCTATATGCAGATGAGTGTAGTGCCTGTGGAGGCCAGAAGAGGGCGTCAGATCCCCGAGAGCAGGGGTTCTCAACCTACCTAATTACTGCAACACTTTAATACAGTTCCTCATGCTGTGGGGAGCCCCCAACCATAAAATTATTTTCACTGCTATTTCGTAACTGTAATTTTGCTACTGTTATGAATCATAATGTAGTTATCTGATATGCAGGGTATCTGATATGCAACCCACGGGTTGAGAACCACTGCCCCAGAGGTAGAATTTCAGGTAGTTACGACCCTTCAACATGGGTACTGGGAACCAAGTTTGAACCCTCTTAGAAGAGCTGCAAGTGCTCTTAACCACCGAGCCATTTCTCTATCCCTGGCATGATAAATTTTAAAAGTAGATCGAAATCATTTTCAAATCTACTGTATGAAGGTAAAAATAAGCCCTGGGCCATCATCAACTGTCGTTAGTAACTTCACGGAAGGTACATCCCTGGAACCAGCCTGAACTAGTTCAACAGTATTCCCAAATGACCTTGAAAGGAAACGCAGTCACTCTTTGAATGAACATATTTCCTACTTTCGCTTCCCCTTTTCGCACGCGTAACAAAAACAACAAAATGGCAAAAACACGGGAATGATGATGCGAGAGGCTGGGAAACCAAGCAACACACTGTGTACAGCACAGTCATCAGCCTGACTTCCACTCAGTGCGTCCCTCCAGGATCAGATCTGCTAACGCTCAACTATTTCATTGTTGTCTCTTATTTGTGGATTTAAAAGCCATGGACTGAGAGGCTGCTTCCAGTTAAAAGCCTGGCTCCTCACAGCTGTGTGTAACTCCAATTTCAGCTTCAGGGTGTCCTATGCCCTCCGTGGATATGTACACAGGCATGCACACACACTCGAGTGCATGCACGCACACACACTTAAAAATGTAAAAATAAGTCTTTAAAAATCACTACAAAACTCTCGCTTTTCATTGATTAACTTGGAGGCTCAGACTGGACATATGTGAGAGATAGATTTAAGAAACAAACTTAATTTTTCCATAAATATTTGAGTTTACTTTAGCAAGAGTTCTTCTCACACTGATGAGTCGATGAATAAGGATTCTGTCTCTCAGGACCGCAGATCTACTGAATCTGCCTTTTCTGCTAACACTGCCAGCTGACACTGGCTTTGGTGAGCCCTTCAGTGTTCAGTCACCTCCGCATTCCCCAAGTAAGATCAAGTGAATAAACTACCACTGTTTTTCTCTGTGGTTTATAAAGTGGAAATATTTGCCGTGAAACTTTGGAACATTTCAAGAACATATTTTAATTTTGAGATTCCGTAGAACTGGGTTTCTGGATGCTTCTCTAACGTCGTCCACTGTTTGACAAGCAGCAAGAGTTGCATCACACCTCCCACCCCACCCCTGTAAACAGCGCACGCCTTTAATCCCAGCACTCGGGAGGCAGAGGCAGGCGGATCTCTGTGAGTTTGAGGCCAGCCTGGTCTACAAGAGCTAGTTCCAGGACAGGAACCAAAAGCTACGGAGAAACCCTGTCTCGAAAAATCAAAAAAAAAAAAAAAAACAAAAAACAGTGAGCAGTAGATAACCGTCTACAGCCAGCTACACGCTGTGTGTGTTAGTGGTATAGTTTCCTGGAAATGGAACTGTCAG
Organism: Microtus oregoni; assembly: GCF_018167655.1. Lineage (NCBI taxonomy): Eukaryota > Metazoa > Chordata > Mammalia > Rodentia > Cricetidae > Microtus > Microtus oregoni. The sequence continues at coordinate 19,242,445 of NW_024543066.1, read as the reverse complement.
GCTAAAGAGCATGCACGCTTAAATTATTTATTTATTTATTTATTTATTTATTTGGGTTTTTTTCGAGACAGAGTTTCTCTGTGGTTTTGGAGCCTGTCCTGGAACTAGCTCTTGTAGACCAGGCTGGTCTCGAACTCACAGAGATCCACCTGCCTCTGCCTCCCGAGTGCTGGGATTATTAATGTGTCTCTGTCTGTGGTGTCTGTGTGCATGTGTTTGGTTATGAGTACTGGTGCCGATGGAGGCCAGAAGAGGGGGTCAGATCCCCTGGAGCTGGAGTTACAGGAGGTTGTGAGCCATTTACCATGGGTGCTGGAGATAGAACCCTGGCCTCTGTAAGAGTTTCGAGTGCCCTAGCCTTGGAGCCATCTCTCCAGCCCTGTGTTAAGATGTAACAACACCGTCAGATTGCTCCAAAGAAAGGCTAGGATTACTTTCCTGCCATGCCCCATTCAGATGGTTGCCCACTCCTGGATATCCTACTCAGCGTTCTACTGGACAGCAGGTGGTTTGGGCTAGTCTTTAGAGCAACAGCAGATGTCACCAATCAATGACCCCTATCCTCTTTTTCCTTTTACACATGGCTAAACTTTCATTTTGTTTGTTTAGATAGCATCTTGCCTCATAGCCCCACTCCAGCTTCAAGCTTGGCATCCTCGCCAGTGCTGTGATCACAGGTGTGCACCATTCCTCCTGCTCCTGTTACTTGGCTTTCACACCTTCTTTTGTGAATTGATTGTACTTGTTTCCTCTTTCCCTATCACAGTGGTTGATCTTACACTGATACCTTCCTATAGTAAGGATTGTTACTGTGTAGCAACTTTCCTATAGTAAGGATTGTTACTGTGTAGCGACCTTCCTACAGTAAGGTTGTTACTTTGTAGCGACCTTCCTATATAGTAAGGATTGTTACTGTGTAGCGACCTTCCTATAGTAAGGATTGTTACTTTGTAGCGATCTTCCTATTATAAGGATTGTTACTGTGTAACGACCTTCCTACAGTGAGGTTGTTACTGTGTAGCGACCTTCCTATAGTAAGGATTGTTACTGTATAGTGACCATTTCAGTTAGAAACTCTTTCCCCCTAGGTTTTTTTCCTTTGTGAGTGATTGATTAGTTGGTTGGTTGATTTCATTTTTTGGCGAGTTCTTGCCATGTAAAAGTTTTGTGTGTGCGTGTGTGTGTGTGTGCATTCATGCTAAAATAATTATGTTTTTAAAGTATTCCTTATAGGGATGTAGGTTTCACCTTTATCTGTATTCTGGATGCTGGATGTGAAACAACACACTTAGATACAAAATCAAAACTTAATTATATAGCAACAAGTGGTGTCAAGCTAAGAAAAAAAGACCGACAGAAAAATGTCCAAGGATGTAATGTAAAGAAGTAACACCCTGTATGAAAATGGTAGATAATAAAAGTAGCAATTACTTCACTCGGGACCTTTCTGCCAATATAATCGATCTTGAAAAAGTTGAAGTCTCTGGAAAAATAAAGGCTTTGGGAAAGTGTGCTAATTTTGTTTAAAAATGCATGAAGCCCTTTGATAATAACGGCCTGTTTGGGGGGACGCCAGGAACTGAGATTTAGCCACAGAACAAGAAAAGAGCATTTTCACTTCGTTTCCTCGCCTAAGTGTCTTAGGCGAGGAAACGAAGTGAAAATGCTCAGAGGAGAATTCCATCCGCTTCCCAGCTATTCTCCAGGAGCTTGCTCACAACCACAGTGGGGCAGCTGCCCCCAGAGTTATCTGTGTTCTCACGGCATGGGAGAAGATGAGGGACGTTTCAGGGTTCAAACAAGTCTGATTCGGAGACAAGAATAGCTCAAGTGACAAACCAACTACTACAGAAAGTTTCAAGCTAGCATTTAAAAGAATGAAATGGAGTGTGGATCTGTAGCTTTAAGAAAATCCAGGAGAACCAAAAAGATAAACTATGCTGTCACCATTGCCTCCGTATTTTCTCAGTGGGAAATTCTGCAGGCTCCTCCTCAAACAACAGGTGTTCAAATGCAGCCTCCAGCCTGAAATCTGGGCCTGTTCCAGATTTATTCACCCAGAATAAAGAAAAAAGGCTGGAGTTAGCCTTTTGTTTCCTGCTTTTTATGCAAATAGCAGACATGATGTTTCCTCTTCGGGGCTTCCTCAACTTCCAGTGAAAACCAGTTTGTTCTTTGACTATGATGCTCTTCTTCTGTGCTTTCTCTCTCTCTCTTTTTTTCCTTAAAAGATTTTATTTTAACCAGGCAGTGGTAGCACATGCCTTTTATCCCAGCACTTAGGAGGCAGAGGTAGGCAGGTCTCTGTGAGCTTGAGGCCAGCCTGGTCTACAGAGTGAGTTCCAGCACAGCGAGGACTGTTACACAGAGAAACCCTGTCTCCAAAAAAAGAGAGAGAATGAGATTTTATTTTTAAGTCTCTCTCTCTCTCTCTCTCTCTCTCTCTTTGTGTGTGTGTGTGTGTGCGCACGCACACACATGCAAATGACTGCAAGTGCCTTCATAACTGAAGCTACAGATGGTTGTGGGAGCCAGGTACCACCCTTGGGTCTCCTGTGATAGCAGAAACAGCAAATCTGCCTCTTTAGCCTCTGTTGTCTTCCTTCTAAAAACAAAGACAAACATGCCCTCATTCTGTTACATTTTTCTTCTGTTAACATGTGTATGTGTGTTCCCACAGACATATACCACAGCACACGTAAAGGTCAGAGGTCAGCGTGAGGGAGTTGGTTCTCTCCTTCCACCAGGAGGAAATAAGAAACAAGAAGTCTACAAGAACATCACCGAGTTTGTTGTGTGTTGCCAGCTACTCCTGGGCATGGGACTTAACCCGGAGTGTGGTTAATTTGTACCCAGTGTGGCTCCATTAGAGAAAACTAATTTTTGTTTTGTCAGGGGTATCAAATGCAGAAAGCTTTTTGGTTAGGAGTAGAAGCCAGTGTCGTTCCCCGCCCGGCCCCTGGTGCAGGAATCCTGTCTGGCTGGAACCCATGCAGGCACCGTGCATGCTGTCCCAGTCTCTGTGAGCTCCTAAGTGCATCTGTCCTGCTGTGTCTGGAGGACACTCTCCCTAGAGTGGCCCATCCTCTCTGGTTCTTACACTCTTCCCACTTCCTCATCCACAGAGATCGCTGATCCCTGAGGGGAGGGATTTGATGAAGATGCCCCTTTCAGGACTGAGTTCTAAAATCCCCCAGTTTCTGCACGTCGTCCAGTGGTAGGCGCTGTGTTAATAGCATCTACTAGAAGAAGAAGCTCTCTGATGACGGCTGAGCACTTAACGCAATAGGATGAGCTCTTGTTGCATCTGTATTCTGGACAATGGCGTCATTGCATCCTTATGGCTGAAGGCAACTCCACAGCATACAGGTACCACATTTCCTCCATCCATTCATCTTTTGACAAACTGCTAGAATAATCCTATAACTTGGCTCTGTGGACACTTGTCATTCCGAAAAGGATACAGTGATGTATGAACTAAGAAATAGATCCGTTATATAAGTATAGGTAAATCAATTTGTAAATAAATGCGTTTGGGACATGGCCCAAGAGCAGAGCCACGTGAGGAGAGTTCTGAGTGCTCGTGAGAAACTGCCAAGAAAGCAAGAGTCTTGTCGCCTCAGTTTTTTCAAAACACGAAATTGCTCTTGGAATGTGGTTTTGTGCTAATAATGAGGTTACATCAAATTATTCATCCCCACCAGCTATTGTTATTTGTTTAAATGCCTCTGTGGAAAAACATGCTTTTGTCCTTGTGATTGTACACTTTAGATAGGTAACTCTTCTGAGCCCTTGGAGTATAAACAGTCTGATGTTCAGAATAAAGTTGGCTATTTGAATGAGACTTTAGTCCATCTCATTTTTAGGCTCCGCTCTCCCAGGCTCACGCCACCAAAAGGAGTGGTAACCATAAATGTACCCTTGAGTTCACTTGATAAATATCTCTTAATAGTTACCCAGGAAAAGTAGACAAAACGAAATAGAGACCAGAGTTGTTCTCGACTATTTAGGGAAAGGTGTCGGGGCCACCCTCGTCCCGCAAGGAATGACGCGACCACCGGAGCTCTTCTCACTGCTGTTTATTCCAGGACTTTTTACACTTCTCTCTCTCTTCCCCTCTCTCTTTGACCTCTCTCCTCGGGCAAACCTCTCCCAGCCCTTAAGTAGACATGGGCTGCCAACCCCAAACTGCCAGGTGGGCATTGCCCATAGGCCCACGCATATGCAAGCAGCTGATAATCATTGCGTGATCATAGCATAGGTCAGGCCTTAGCCATCTCAGGAGTTGATTATACATCTCCATCAGTTGTGATTCTACGCAGCTCGCTACAGAAAGGGACCAAGACATGGCTATTGAATGCCAGCAGCCTCTGATTGTCCATTAACGGGGCACTTGCTATCTGCTGTGGCAAGCTGAGGGGGGGGCAGGGCTCCTCCCAGAACCTGGGTATTTGTTCGTCAGAGAGAAGGAAGCAATAGTATCTGGCTAACTTGGGCTCTGGGGAGGTAATAGCTTTTTGGAGTGGACCAAAGTTAATGTCCTTCAAGTTGTAGGGATCCCAAAAGATGTCTCTTTGTTTTGAATTGAGGGCCACTGTTTCATTGGGAGAGTAAATGGCAGCTGTGAAGGGGAAGAGTGAGGGCTGGGGGCTTGGGAGCCTTCCTTCTGCTCAGGTTGCTGAGAGGCCCCCCAGAGCTCGGAGACTGCTGGCCCGACGGAGAGGGACAGCTGCAGCAAAGCCATCAGACTGTCCATAGCACAGTGCCCCAGTGCAGACTCAGAGACACCGTTTCCTGTCCGCTGTGACTGGGCCCAGGATGAGGCTTCATTCAGCCTTTGGTTTCTGACGTAAACAGGGAGGGGGAGAAATGGAAACCCAGAAGGGAGCCAGAATGTCTTCTTGTTTTGGGTTACCAGTCAGCAAACAGTCCTCTGTGTTTCTCAAATGCTTGTTATACTGCAGGATCTTTCTTTTTCATTTTTTTCCTTGGGTCTCAACTAGAATCCCACTTACTGGATGGGTTTTCTGTAAGGCAATCAGTCCCAGAGAGTGAAAGAACGGGTTCGGCTGCAAGAAATCTGTTGTCAATTACTAGGCCAACAGCCCGTCTGTTGAGCACAGAGATTAAGAACTTTTTAACTTCTCAGTGGGCTCATCTGTCTTCATCTATTTCCTGTTGCCACAACAAAAATACTGGAGATGGGTAATTAATACAGAATAGAAATTTGTCTGGCTTATGGTTCTGGAGACAGGGGTCTAAGAGCAAGGGTCAGTCTCGTGTTGAGCGTCTCTGCTGAATGATGGCATGGGTGCCAGGTGGTGACAGCTGCCTAAGGTCTGTCCTCTTTCTACTCAGAGACATCGGTGTCATCATGGGGGTTTCATGTCTATTCTAATTAACTCCCAAAGGCCCCACCTCAAGTACCAGCAATATGAATTTGGGGTTTAAATTTTCCAACATAGAAACACAGGGGAACAGTCAAACCATAACAGCAACTGCGGGGAGAAAATGAAGCTGTCATTGATGGTCTATTGGGCTGTGTTGATGCCAAGGCTAAGACATTAAGCACCTCTTCCTTATCATGGTGTGGGATGCCCCTCTGCATGTTGTGAATATGTTTTATTACCATTGGTTAATAAAGAAGCTGACTTGGCCAGTAGCCAGGAAGAATAGAGCCGGGCAGGAAATTCAAGGAAAGATATAGAGACAATAATGATGGAGTCTGGGAGATGCCAGCAGCCACTGGAGGAGTAAGATACCAGAACATTACTGGTAAGCCACGGACCACATGACAATGCATGGGTTATTAGAAATGGGTTAATTTATATGTAGGCTAGCCAGTAAAAAGCCTGAGCTAATAGGCCAAATAGTTTGTATTATTAAGCTTCTGAGAAACTGGCAGGAGGGAGAGAAACCTCCAGTTACATCATCAGATGCAACATATTCATTAATTTATTAATTACCTATGTTGTAATCCTTGGGTCTCAGGTTCAGTGGGCTAAAAGTGGGATGCAAATAAGAAAAAACAAACAAACAACAAAAACAAACAGTATAACAACAACAATGGAAAATCCCTATTTGATTTTCAGATTAATTCACTCGTTCATTCATTTCTTTTAGTTCTGATGAAATGCGGAGATCTTAGAGCCGTATGACAGACAGCCCTATTGGGCTTACGGCAGCAGCCAGGCAAACACGGCGAGACTTCTGTGGACAGACTGGGACGATGTGGGATGCCATGCAGACCCTCAGGAGAAGGGTTTGCAGAAGGCACTGTTCTGCTAGGATTAACCCTGCTTAGAGCACAGCTTTGAGACAACGAGCAAATAGATTCCATTGTTCTCCTTTTTTTTCTCCTGAAAGGGAATTTGGTATTTTGTTTTCCTTTGATACTGAGAGTATGCTTTCTCTCTTCCTGCAAAGTCAGAATGCCTTTCCTCTCCAGAGCCTACATTCTGCAGCACAGAGCTGAGGATCAGTTAAGAATGAGGGGGCACAGAGACCATTGGGAATGGAGAATTCTGGGACTGGCTCTGGGCTCCTCCCCCATTGCAGATGATGAAATGAAGGCCCCAAGATGCAAGCTCAGGAGATCTGCATATGAACAGGGCATGGAGGATGGGGAGACCCAGGGAGCGTGAACACTATGGCTGCTATGGATTTTGGCAGAAGCCTGGTCTCAAGTGAGACTCCCAGGGGAGTCCCAGGATGTGTGAGAGGGAATTGGAGAGTTAAAGCCATCTGAGTAGACAGTGTGCCAGCCAATGGGTCTCACGAAGGGTGCTGGGAGTACTAGTGGCCCTGAGACCCTCCAGGATCTGTGGCCAAGGTATTTCCATAGTAACGTGACCCCTACACTACCCTTTCACCTCCATCACTTCATCCTGTGAAATACACTAGGAGCCATTTGATACACGATGCTTCCCACCCCAGGCTAAGTACAGAAACAGATATGAGGATCCAGCTGCCATCTGTAAGACAGACTTTAACAGATGTGCCGAAAGGTAAAACAATTTGGCAATGTTTTCTTTGTCTTCCTTCCATCCTTCCTTCCTTCCTTCTTTCCTTCCTTCCTTCCTTCCTTCCTTTCTTCTCTCTCTCTCTCTCTCTCTCTCTCTCTTTCTTACTTTCTTTCTTTCTATTTTTAGATAAGTTCTCATGTGTCCCAAAGTCTCCTTGAACTAGCTATGAAGCTGGGAGTAACCTTGGGCTTCTGTTCCTCCCTGAATGCTAAATTCAGGAATATACCACCAGGGTTTTGCCTACTCTACCAACTGAGCTAAAACCTCAGCCCCTGTTAAAGGGTTTTCCAATACATCTTGATTTTCATAGTCATGCATTACTTAAGTCATGGATTTGTTGTTTTAAAGATTTATTTTATTTAATTACGTGTGAGTGTCTGTGAATATGTGCAAACATGTTCAAAGGGGCTCACAGAGTGTAGAAAAGGATGTTGGATCCCTTGCAGTTGGAGATACAGGCAGTTTCAGGTTCCCCAAAGTGGGTGCTGGGAGCCAAACTCTGGGTCTCTATAAGAGTACATGCTCTCTATCTCTCTAGCCCTGGTTATTGTTTTAAGAGTAAATTAATAAAAATAATTAAAAAAAATTCCCAGTCCTAGTAAGTCAGTATTAACAAATAGAACACACACACTAGTCATTTGAATGAGAAATCCCTCAAACAGGCTCATGTATGTGTGTGTTGTTGTTGTTATTTTTCTTTTGTCTTTTGAGACAGAATCTGGCCTAGAACTCTCTATGCAGACCAAACTGACCTTACATTCACAGGCATCCTCCTGTCTCTGCCTTCCAAGTGGCAGGATCAGAAGCACATGACACTGCACTCAGCGGGATTGGAACATTTGGCTCTCAGTGAGTCATGCTCCCTGGCAAGGGTTAGGAGATGTGGCCTTGTTGGAGGAAGAGACAGACTCTGAGAATGCAAAAATGGCTCGTTCTATTTGTGTTCTCTCTCTTTATTCTTTCTCTCCCTCCCTCTTCCCTTCCTCCCTCCCCCTTTCTCTGCTCTGAGTCCTGTGGGTTGACCTCTGAACTCCAAAAAACAAAGAAAACTAGAATGCTCTGTGTTTGTGTGTGTACGTGTGTGTGTGTGTGTGTGTGTGTGTGTGAACGTGTGTATGTTTTTATTGGGGACTAAACTTAGGGCCCCTCACATCTGCTAGGCAAACACTCTACCATCAAGTTATATTTCTAATCATTAGCATAAGATCTCTAAGGTCCTTTCCAACAACACAGTCGCTCCTCCAGCAGACCCGAAGTCTGCCCATGGCACAGAGGCTCATGTATGACGGCGCTGTGTGTTGGATGTTCACACACTCCATCCCAGTTCATGTGGAGAGGATTTCATCCCTGCCTGGGGGGTAGCATTAGTCATGGAGAGTGAGGGGTATATGAAGGAGTTAATGTCTTTATTATTATCAATGTCTACCATCCCTCCTCTAAGGGGGCACAGCGAAGTGTCTATAAATCAGGGAAGAGACATCAGAAACCAATGCAGCCGCTCAAACGTGGACTTCCAGACTCTAGAAATTCACACAGTAAACATCTGGCTTAAGGCACTGTGCTTTGGTGTGGCGTTCTCTCTGCCTGCTCGGACTAAAGCAGCGGCAGCCTGCACAGCCTCCCGTTACGGTCTGTGTGATGTCCAGTCAGCTTGATTGGCGCTCTGGCCGAGGCTTGATGGGCTTTTGCTGGTAGCTGATTGTAGCTGGTTTCCCAAGGGTTTTGCCAGAAAGCTTTTTAAAAGACTTGGGCCAACCAACTTGTCTGAACACACGTGCAGCCTTCACCTAACAAGGAGGAAGACTGGAGTGGAGGGCCGCGGGGTCAGGTTTCCACTCTGCCGCTCTGAAGCTGCCTGACCATGAAAGTTCTAGCAGCCCACCAAGAGCAAGGCAAAGGCAGCTGTAGTCATGACTGTCTATGCGATGACACATGTCTTCCTGTAGGGGGCGACAGGAAACACAGGAAATCCCCTATGTATCTGCTCCCAAGGCCTTCCTGAGGGTCAGACAGGGTGTCAATGCCAATGCATGTTTGGGGAGAGAGGGCACAGAGAGATGAGGCTTCATTGTTGCTGCGCGACAGCATTTCTATCCAGATACCCTCCTCACGGGGACAGGGAGGGTCATTCTGCATCTGTCTTGTATGCACACTAATCCATCCTGTGTGATGGGATGGAGTCAGCCCCGTGCCTTACCAAGCCCTGTTGACCTGCTGTTAGCCCCGTAGAACTCTTAACAATGCGGGGTGTAGGGGTCCGGCTGCTCACCGTGGCACTACTCCACAACTGATATTGAAGGAACTGTATTAAAGGGGCGCAGCTTTAGGAATGCTGAAAACCACTGGTTAAGAATCTGAAAGTAGAGGCCAGGTTCTTTGTGAACATGGGGCCTGAGTTTGGACTTCCTGAGTCCACAGAAAGCCGGCTGTAGCAGTCTACCTCTGTAACTCCGCCATCCTACAGCGGCGTGGGAAGGAGAGACAGAACGACCCTTAGAAACCCATGAACCAGCTAGCCTAGCATATGCAGCGGCAAGCGAAAGAGACTTCCTATCAAACAAGGTGTGGATGGGCAGACACCTTCGGCTGTCCTCTGACTTCCGCACCTGCGCCACGGCACAAGCTTCCTTGCAGTTGCCACGAACACACGATGCACGTGTGTATATACAAAGATGCAACAGCATAATCTTGAAGCAATAACAAAATCAAGTAAAGGTGCAGCCGCTTAGTAATCTGGCAGGTCAGAGCAAACCAGTGGTGGAATTTCCTTTTTTCTTTAAATCCCGAACAATGGCTATGGTCATAATAGAGAGGGTGTACTTGTGGCCACATTTGCATGCACGTATGGCTTATCCACTGTATTGGGATTTGTTGGTTTGTTTCTTTTTGTTTTGGAGTGTGTGTGTGTGTGTGTGTGTGTGTGTGTGTATGAACATATTAAATTGTCTCAAACTCAATTGGCTCCCAACTATTAGGTCACAGGTCTGGAGGTCAGAGGTCCAGCACAGTGCGCTTCTGTAAGTCTCCACAATGGGACACAGGGTCCTTACCTAGAGGCTCTGGGGAGATCCATTTCCTAATCCGTATCTGTTCTTGTCACAGGAGTGAGGGCCCAGTGCCTTGACGACTGCCAGCCAAGGCTTATTGGTAGCTCCTCAGACATCCACATTCCTTGCCACATTGTCCCCTTTGTCTTCTGAGTAGTCATATATGTTAAATCCTTCTGAAGCCATCGATCCCTGGTTTTTCACAGCTTTTAACTCTATATTCAGATCTAAAGAGCTGGGATCCACACAACATCTGGACGTTTTTCCCAACTTTATGTCATCGTCATCGTCTTCTCCTCTTCCTTCTTCTGCAATCCACTGGGTCAATTTTTTTTCTACCAATGTATGCATGGGTGTGGACTATACAATGGAGCATGGTTGTCCTTCCGGGGCCTCACATCCTCAAATAAAACTGAATACCCTCCCCTGGCAGCCAACGCTCTCAGTAACTCCTCTGCTAGGGGTGGAGCTCGCCCTCACCTGCATCCGTGCTGGAATGTTGATTGGTCTGATCTTTTTATTTTTTTATTTTTTTTTTTGATTGTTCGAGACAGGGTTTCTCTGTAGCTTTTTGATCTTGTGCGGGTCTTATGAAGGCAGCCATGGCAGCTGGGAGTGAGTTCATGAGAGCAGGGTAGACTGACACCTTTCCCTTGTTACCAGCTCTGCTCCCGGATTCGAGTGGGGCTGTCTCGGCTTTCTTGGTTTAGATGGACATTTTTTAATAGGTCTGCTGCATGTTTGTACTGGAGTTCTTTCACTCAGGGACCCTGTGAGGCTATGGGTGATCTCAGCACCTCTCAGGGTACTTGGCCCGTCATCTGGGTTTAAAGGATGCTTGTGGAAACTTAACCTGGGTGGCCAAATGAAATTTACTGGATTAAGGAGCTGTTTGGGAATTCTCTGGAAGTCTTGTTTAACAGTGTGAGTCTAATCTCCCCAGTGGATGAATAGTTCCTTCCTCTGACAGGAAGTAGCTGTCGGCTTCCACACTCTGAGATTCTTTCCCCTGTGACTGTGAGGGTGAGGACATTAACACAGAAGGAGCAAGCCAGGCTCAGAGTCAGGGAAGGTCAGTTAAGATCAGCATGACTGACACTCAAGTCCAAGTTCAAATGCACTAATGATTACAGGATAGTCTGGTGGTTCTAAAAGCCATTTTTGAATATTCTCATCCCTTTCTAGTACAAGGTAGGAAGGTACTTTTCTGTGCCCGTTGAAGTCAGGCAATGGTGTCAGGTTGGCTGGTGCCACTAAAACATGAGAAGAAATCGTGAGAGTCCGTGTGGTTCTCCGTGATGCTTCCTTTTTATGTCACAGTGATCATAGTGTTGTGGGCAGAGAAGGAGCCCCAGCCACCTGGGTTTCTACTTGATTGTAGAAATTGCCCACTTACTCATACTGAACATTTGGCACCAGGAAGATGAAACCTCTTGTTATGTGAAGTCCCCAAGGTCTGGGGAGTAGTGTTTTATCAACACAGCACCTTGTATTTCCTTATGGACACAGAAGACCCAAGGCAGATAAGATGCCAGGTGGGGAGGGGTACAAAGCCTGCAGTAGACGTGGTTTTTTTCTAGCCTCCTGGACAGAGTGGGCCATCACATGTTAGAGAGTGACTCGCAGCCGAAGACAGTTTTGTGGCATATGCTGATTGTTGGTCACGAGTGGCGGGGAAGGGGGTGGCAGGAGAAGTTCCCAGGGAGATGTTTATCGCGCCTGAGCGGTTTGACCTCAGAGACAGCTCACTCTTCTGGATGAATGAGTTAGCTATCATCCAAGGAGGTACAACTCAGACTTCCCGTGTGGGGAGTGGGTGCTCAGCTGTGGGCAAGTTATCATCTAATCACACATGTTGAGAAGCTGAGGTGCTGGCTCTGAAGTCGCTCGTATATGACAGGGTTCCTTCTAGGATGGCTGTGTGATTATTAGTACCTTTCTTTCACAACTATTTACAGTTCTAGGTGCTGAGCCTGCCTCTGTGAGCAAACGCATTTCCTGGGCAGTGTGGAAGGCTCATAGCAGATAACTTGCAGCCGTGTGCAATGTGGATTGTGAAATCCACCGTCCAGGAGAAGGCACATAGCTAGTCTAGGCTGTCTACAAAGAGTGAAGCTGCTAGGCACTGGACCAGGCATTAAGGGCTTGCTTCTGTGCTCAAATGTCCCCCACAATTACAGATAAATGCAACCCTTCCCTGTGTGGCTGGCAAGCGCAGGGATATACAGAGTTGCCTGAAGATCTGAACGCAACAGGAAAAGTTCTCAGAGTTCAAGGACTTGGAACAGATCGTTCATGAAGTGAGTCTTATGATTCACAGTCCTGGGTTCACTCGGTGGTCAAACCAGAAAAAAATGAGAAGGAAGCCAGGTATCTGGAATGAATTAACTCTCCCTCCCTCTCCCTTCCTCCCTCTTACCCTCCTTCCCTCCTCCTTTTCCTTTCTTCTCCTCCTTCCTCTCTCCCTCTCCCTCTTTCCTCTCTCTCTTTCTAATTATGAGGAGCACTAGAAACTCAAACAACTGGATCTTACAAGCAAACCTCTCTATATGGATTTTCCATACCGACAGTTTCAATAGTAAGGAACAAAAATCTTTGGGAAGAACATCTGGACTGAAGATAGAAGAATCTCCTCTTGTCCTCATTCCCTGAGGCATGGCATTGCCAGGTACCAGGAGTCTAAGGCATTTAGGGACAACCAAAACATCTGGAAGATGTAGGCTGGGTCTATGCAAGCATGGTGCTATGCTACATACAGGTATCACAGGTTCTGGCTCGGAACACCTCTCTACAGATGCAGAGAGAAGATTGTGTTATGACAGAGGCATTTGGCAGTGATAATGGGACCAGGTCCATCTGGAGTTAGCACCGTCCCTTCCTAAAGGTACCACTGTTTCTCCCACCGACAAAACACTCTCATCTTCTAAGTCTCTCCTTCAGAATCTACCTCCTGAATTTCTATTACACAAACTCAGCACATTGGTAACTGCTCAGGAGTGGGTGTGCATGTGGAGAGGAATCATGCACTTTTATTGATTCATTTTTTTATTTCATTTTTTCATTTTCACTATGTGAATATATATACATATATGCTGTACGTGGCACTATGTTACATATTACATAGATTGAATATTATATATCACACATTACATATATATTGCATAAGGATAGTTTCATACACACATACAGTTTTTTCATTGTGTTTTTAAAACGTTGTCTACACATGTACTGTTTAAATACAAAGAAAAGCCCAGGCGAGGGGAGAATCCAATTCTACCTCCTTCAGGAAAACATCTCTGGCTCTGCATTTCTCAGTGACCTTGTGACCTCACATCCTTCTACCTGTGCCACACCCAGGTCTTCACAGCTGAGCCCCTTTCCCCGTTTGAATTCCATCCTAGCTCTGTCTATAAAACAGTCTCAGCGGCAACACTGGGGCCTCCGCTAATAGTTGGCGAATGAAAAACATCCTGTAATGTGGAGCCCTCGGCTGAGGAGTGGTGGGGGGCAGGGCGATGCTCCGGGCCAGAATTTATGCTAGTTCAAAGTTAAGCCCCCCCCCCCCCCCCCCCCCGAGGCTTAGTATAAGAAGACAGCACAACCGCTCGCCCTGTTTGCCGGTTCCCACACGCCCACGCCCGGAAGAGTGGCGATGGGACACCCGGGAGTTGGGGGCTCTGCAGCTCCTCCTCCGGTGAGAACGCCAGTCTCTGAACTGGGCCCATCCCCCTGTGCCTGGGGAAATGGTTTTCCTGTCTCACCCCGGGCACTTTTCCCAGGAGGGTCCACTAGATGGCCTGCGATGAACACCGTGGCTCTCAGGAGCCCGAGGAGGGACTGAGCGCCTCCTGGCCTGTTTTGTGGCTGGTTTCTCTTTCACAGGTTTTTCAGGCAAATCTCCTGCCCTGTAACCATATTGACAAACGTAACAACTTTTACATTTGACAGTAGACATCCGTGCATCAGGGCATCAGTGTTGAAACTGGGCCCTTGGGTGAAGAGGGATTTCTGAGTGTTGGCATTCTGTCAGTCACAACGTGAACACGCACCGAAAGAAGCGGTTAGTTAAATAAATCCCAGGCCTACTACACAGAACTAGTCTGAATGAAGAGGATTGGCAGGGCCAGGACAGCTCAAGCTCCATGGCTCTTTAGGGGCCAAGCGCATGGCATCTTTCTGCATGCAGTTAGGGCTTTTGGGAAAGAAAAAAAAAAGATATTCCCTTAGTTATAAAGCCAAAGATGGTTTGAACTCTTTGACCAGGAAACGCTCAGGGTTCTAAAAGCTAAAGACAAGCAGTCAGTATAAAAATGTTTAGCTCTGCTACTTGTAGTAATGAGAACTTGGAAAGAACCCCAGGGGCTGACAGGAGGGAGATGATGCAGCCAAGCGTAGCATATGGGCACACCGACAGGACAGAAAGTGTGAACTGCCCTGCGTCTGGATACAGGAAGTCATGCTAAGAGGATTTTTTTTTTTCTGTTAACTGTGAGTTTGCTAGTTTAGGGATGAGTGTGAGAGCAGGCTTGTGCCCTAGTAAGCGCTTACAGAGACACTAAGTATTGCCACACAGGGGTTGAAGAAACGTTAACCCAAAGCTGAGCAATGGTGCTGAATCCTACATTCCATCTTAGCAGGCCGGAGCAGAGGATTGTGAGTTCTAGGCCAGCACGGGCTGTTCAGTGAACCAACAAACACACACACAAAAGGCAAAGCAAACTCAACAGCTATCTTCCCTGACAACCACAGAGGAAGTGAACTGATTCTGGGGTAGATCTCTGGAAGCATCATGGGAGTATTTTAGTCAGTTTGGTCTATTGTAACAAAATGCTGGCAGAATCACGCAAAAGCTTACTTCTTGGAGTTCTAGAGGCAGACAGGTACCTTAGGAGTAGTTCTGAAAAGGACATGGGTCAGTAGTCCTCACTGTCTCCCCTGTCTGCTACGCAAAGGTGTGGCCAGAAGACCCTTGGTGGATATAAGCCCCTTGATCTTGGGCTCCTACTCTCCTGAGTGGTTGAGAAGGACATCCCAGCTTTTATAAAGTCTCCAGTCTCATGTCCTCTGCAATAGCCACGCCAAACAGACTTCGATGCTGTGCCATGAGAGATTAGGGTTTGACAGGCAGTTCTGGGGAAAGGGATGCAAACACTCAATCCTCATCAGGAGACATTTCCATCGACACGTTAGGTGGTGCACAAAAATACCTGGGTCAGAGAAAAACCCCGAAGCTGCTTTCCCTGAAGGCCTCGTTGGGCGTGGTTAGGGCTCCAGTGGGAAGGTTGGGCACTCATGGGCTAGCCCACGCATGCTAAGAGAAATTACCATCTGCTCATTGTAGTGCTAACTGACAGCCATGTGCTTTCGATTTAGACCTAGCATTTGAACCTAAAATCAGGCTGTTACAAGATTCTGTGCGGCCCCATCTTGTCTATCTCACAGCCTACCATTAATTCAAACCAGTCTTTGTGTGACTTTAATTTGCTTTTTGTTAATACAAGTTTTAGCAGTTCTCTGGGAATTTCATACAATGTATTTTGATCATGTTCATCTCTTTCTATTTATAACTCTTTCCAGATCCCCACCCCTCCCAATTTCATGTTCTTATTTATTTATTTTTGGGTTTTTAAGATAGGGTCTCTCTAAGGACCTCTGGCTGTCCTGGATTAGTTCTGTACACTGGCCTCAAACTCAAGAGTTCTGTCTGCCTCTGCTTCCTGAGTGCTGGGGGTTAAAGGTGCACACCATTGCCGCTGCCACGCTTGGCCCCTCTTATGCTTAGTAGCTCACCAAATCCAATGTGTGCTGTCTATTTACTTGTGGGTGTGTGACCATAGACTGCAGTGTGGTTGGCCTCAAGGGCCATACCCTTAAGGAAAACACTGGCTCTCCCTCTTGCGGGAGCTAGCAACTGCCTCAGCTAGGGGATTCATCCCCTCCCATGCCCTTGCCGGACTGTCCATTGGCTTGAATAGCTGCTCTGTGGTCATGAAGACAGTGGTTCCACTATTCCCAGAAGACACAGTGTTGCTCCCTGAATTCTGACTTTTGTACCCTTTCTGCCACATCTTTTTGTTTTATTTTCGCAGGTGAGGGGAGTCGTGATATAGATGTCCCATTTGTGACTGGGCACTCCTCTGACACTTACTCTCTTTACTTTGACCACTTCTTGTTGGGAGCTGTGAACCCCCAGATCCCAAATTCCATGTAAACAACTTGTTTTCCTCTGCTCTGAGACAGCCTGCAGCTACTCTGAGCACGAGACCCTCAGGAGTTCCTGATGGCAGAAGAGTGGTTTCTGGTGGGTTTGGCTGGGGTATGGCTATCCCTATATAAGCTGCCCCTGGACACAATAAAGGGGGCATTCTTAGGGCATTACTGTTTCAAGGATGAGCTGTGTCTCTGTCTGTGAGTCTTTGTGTGTTTAAATCTCCAGGCCCTTGCCTGGCTCAGGAATGGTTCTGTAGTGCAGGTGCCAATACAGGAGTAGTACCGTACTGTCATGTAGGAAAGGCAGGCGGTACACGTTCTGACTTTCTCTGTTAAACACCACCCCCTTGGGAAAAAAGAGATACTTCTGATGAAGTCTGAGAGTTGCAGAGGGTACAGAGATATCAGAGATATGAATTTAGAGGGTTATTTGATTTTATGTCAACTTAGCAGAATAATAGACTCACCCTCGGGGTCTATGAGCTCCCTAATCATGGGTTCTTGGCGGATTTAAAAGGCTAAGCATGTGTTTCTTCCTGTGGAACAGGCCTTAAATAAAACCAGAAAGCATTTGGTTCCTCCTAAAGCAGTCTTGCCACTATTACACACAGACATGCCATGCCAGCCATTATTATAGGTCTCAGGCGGGTAAGAACTCATTTAAGGGACGATCTAACCAAAGAGGAAAGGTCACGTGGCAAGACACCATGTGTTTGGATGGACGCTTCTATCGAGGGGACTTTCCCAGCATCTCCACTGTGCAGCAAAAGGCAGAAGACAGCGCAGACCTGGTTATCATGATGTATAGGTGCATCTTTGAAGGCTTGCAAGCACATAGGCACCTTTCCTATTATCTCACTGAAGAGTCGGGGTCCTCTTCAACAGTTATGGACACATTTTTGTCTGAATGTTCTTTGACCACAATTCTAAACTCATTCACACATTTTCCTTGCTAAACTTCACGTTTCCTCATGTCCCTTTGCGATCACTGTCGATCCGGGTAAGAGCAGCGAGTGACCAAATCACCGTAGCCTAAATACTATACTATCGTAAGGTTTTCTTTGTCTAAGAAATTAGTTTGTTACTTTTGGGTTTAGCCTCATAGAGGTTCTCAGGGCACCGGCAGAAGGTAGTTAGAATGACCTCCAGCCCAGGCCTCTGTCAAGTCCTTGTTCACGGCTGATACTTTATGAACTAGGCCTCCACTTTGCAGCCTTCGCCCAGCCTTCTTGTCTTCCAGGCTCTCACCAGACTATCCCGTTGAGCTCTGCTTACGGTAAAGAGGAGCTTTTTCTAGCACAAAGCTCCAAATTCTCCGACATGCTTCCCAGGAACCAGCTCCCGAGCCCAAGTATCCCGTGGTCACGTTTGTGAAGGTAACAATCCCGCTCCTGATACCAATTTTCCGTATTTGTCATTTATCTCATTACTGTGATTAAAAAAAAAAATACCCGACAAAAGTGGCTTTATTTGTGGTCTCAGTTCAAAGCTGTAGTCTCTCCGGGCTGGGAAATCAAGGCCGCAGCTGTGGCACATTGAGTCTGTAGCCACGAAGCACGGAGTGATGAAGGCTGGGGCTTGCTTAACCTGCTTTCTCTTCAGTTCCGGCTTACGCGGAGTAACTCTAGGTACGTCTGATCACATCTAGATTTGGAAGTGGGAAGACACTGGAGAGTGTGCTGCCAAGCCAACGCAGGCTACTCCTGCATGCCACCTAGTTTGTATCCGTAGAGCTGTTACTCTGATTCCTTCACCTGCCATGCCTCTGGGTCGGGATTCAGAAGGGAAGAAAGTGTGGCTTCTGAAGCATTACCTCCCGTGGACAGGAGGGACATGGCTCTAACCGGATGATGAAGAATCATGCACACAGGTGATATGCCTCTATGACTCTTGGTGTGAATATGTGACTGGGGGGAGGGGTGAGATTAAATAATCTATGAATCTCCTGCCACTAAGAGGCAAAACTGGCTCATTTCCTGGAAATTGCTCTGTTGCCGGAAATTTGTTTGCTCTGTCCCGCGAAACTGTCAATAAACTGAACCTTGATTCAGAAGACGGAGTCCACGCTCAGTTAATCATAATAAACCATAGAGCTTTTTGGCGGACTCAGGTGGGGAGAGAGGGACACAGAGAGGAAGGAGGTGGGGCTTAGGAGTTTCAGGGGTCTTTTGGGGTCTTGGAAAAGCAAAGAGGTAAAAAACAATGACATCTTGAATTTTGCATGCAAATGGATGGAAATAGAAAACACTATCCTGAGTGAGATAACCCAGACCCAAAAAGATGAATATGGTACATATTCACTCATTAGTGGACTCTAGCCATAAACAACGGACATTAAGCCTATAGTTCACAAGCCTAGAGAAGCCAAATAACAAGGTGAACCCAAAGAAAAACATATATAGATCTTCCTAGAAATTGGAAGCAAACAAGATCCCCAGGCAAAAGTTGGGAGAATGGGGGTGGGGGTGGAGGTGGGGTTAGGGGAAGAGGAGAGGGGGAGAGAGAAGGGAGAAGGGAAAGACTGGGGAGAGCTTGGGGGAGTGGGAGTGTGGAGATGGAGGAAGGGCGGATATAGGAGCAGGGAAGAAGATAACTACATTAAGGGAGCCATTTTAGGGTTGGCAAGAGACTTGCCTCTAGGGGGGAATCCCAGGTGTCCATGGGGATGTCCCCAGCTAGGTCCTTGGGCAGCAGAGGAGAGGGTGCCTGAACTGGCCTTGCCCCACTATCACAATGATGATTTTCTCAAATGTCACCATAGAATATTCGTATAGTGATGGATGGAGATAAAGACAGAGACACTCATCAGAGTAATGGACTGAGCTCCCAAGGTCCAATTGAAGAGCAGAAGGAGGGAGAAGATGAGCAAAAAAGCCAGGACCACGAGGGGTTGGTCCACCACTGAGACAGTGTGACTGATCTAATGGGAGTTCACCACTCCAGCTGGACCGGGACTGAACGAATATGTGATCAAACCGGACTCTCTGAATGTGGCTGCCAATGGAGGCAGACTGAGAAGCCATCAATAATGGCACTGGGACTTGTTTCTACTGCAGGTACTAGCTTTTTGGGACCCTAATCTATTTGGATGCACACCTTCCTAGGCCTGGATTGAGTAAGGAGGGCCTCGGACTTCCCACAGGGCAGGGTACCCTGCCCTCTCTTAAGGAGGGTGAGTGGGGGAGCGGGAAAAGAATGGGAGGAGGGGAGGAAGTGTAAATTTTTGAATGGAAAAATTTTAAAAAAAGATTGATTTATTTTGTTTACTGTGTTCTGTCTGTATGTGTGTCTGTCTACAGGCCAGAAGAGGGCACCAGATTTCTTTACAGATGGTTGTGAGCCACCATTGTGATTGCTGGGAATTGAACTCAGGACCTCTGGAAGAACAATCAGTGTTCTTACCCTCTGAGCCATCTCTCCAGCCCAAGATTACTTTTCCATTTTGGTAAGGAGTTATTTTGGAATTTTGATGGGAATTGCATTGAAGCTATAGATTGCTTTTGGTAAGATGGCCATTATCGTATTTATTTTATCAATCCATATGCATAGGAGGTCTTTCCATCTTGTGGTACCTTCTTCAGTTTCTTTTTTTAGTGTACAAGTTTTTTTTATTTCCTTGGCTAGACTTGTGAATTACGATATTTCTCTGATTCCTTTCTTGGTGTCTTCATCATTGGTATGTAGGAAGACTGCCAGTTTTTATATGTTAATTTTGTTTTCTACTACTTTGCTAAATATATTTATTAGCTTTAAGGTATTTTTAATGAAGTCTTCAGACTTTTATATATAGAGTCATATCATCTGCAAACAAGAATGCTTTGTGTTTTTTCTTTTTCTTGTCTTATTGCTCTCACTAAGATTTCAAGTACTATACTGAACATCGGTGGAGAGAATGTCTTTTTTATACTTTTATTGGAGAAATTTGTTTTCTACATTTATCATGACATTGGCTGTGAACTTCCAATAAGCTGCCTTTATTATGCTGAGAAGCACCCCCTGTCGTACTAGATTACCAGATTCATATTTTGTTTTTTTTTTGTTTTTTTTAAATTTATTTATTTATTAAGGATTTCTGCCTCCTCCCCGCAACCACTTCCCATTTCCCTCCCCCTCCCCCGATCAAGTCCCCCTCCCTCATCTGCTCGAAGAGCAATCAGGGTTCCCTGACCTGTGGGAAGCCCAAGGACTGCCCACCTCTATCCAGGTCTCCTAAAGTGAGCATCCAAACTGCCTAGGCTCCCACAAAGCCAGTACGTGCAGTAGGATCAAAAACCCACTGTGATTATTCTTGAGTTCTCAGTATTCCTCATTGTCCGCTATGTTCAGCTAGTCCGGATTTATCCCATGCTTTTTCAGACCTAGGCCAGCTGGCCTTGGTGAGTTCCCGATAGAACATCCCCATTGTCTCAGTGTGTGGGTGTACCCCTCGTGGTCCTGAGTTCCTTGCTCATGCTCCGTCTCCTTCTGCTCCTGATTTGGACCTTGAGATTTCTGTCCGGTGCTCCCATGTGGGTCTCTGTCTCTGTCTCCTTTCATCGCCTGATGAAGGTTAATATTCATGAGGATGCCTATGTGTTTGTCTTTGGATTCACCTTCTTATTTAGCTTCTCGAGGAACATGAATTATAAGCTCAATGTCCTTTATTTATGGCTAGAAACCAAATATGAGTGAGTACATCCCATGCTCCTCTTTTTGGGTCTGGCTTACCTCACTCAGGATAGTGTTTTCTATTTCCATCCATTTGTATGCAAAATTCAAGAAGTCCTTGTTTTTTACTGCTGAGTAATACTCTAATATGTATATATTCCATACTTTCTTCATCCATTCTTCCGTTGAAGGGCATCTAGGTTGTTTTCAGGTTCTGGATATTACAAACAATGCTGCCATGAACATAGTTGAGCATATACTTTTGTTGTATGATAGGGCCTCTCTTGGGTATATTCCCAAGAGTGGTATTGCTGGATCCAGGGGTAGGTTGATCCCGAATTTCCCGAGAAACCGAAACACTGCTTTCCAGAGTGGTTGCACAAGTTTGCATTCCCACCAGCAATGGGTGAGTGTACCCCTTTCTCCACAACCTCTCCAGCAAAGGCTATCATTGGTGTTTTTGATTTTAGCCATTCTGACAGGTGTAAGATGGTATCTTAAAGTTGTCTTGATTTGCATTTCCCTGATCGCTAAGGAAGTTGAGCATGACCTTAAGTGTCTTTTGGCCATTTGAAGTTCTTCTGTTGAGAATTCTCTGTTCAGCTCAATGCCCCATTTTATAATTGGGTTGATTAGCCTTTTACGGTCTAGTTTCTTGATTTCTTTATATATTTTGGAGATCAGACCTTTGTCAGTTGCGGGGTTGGTGAAAATCTTCTCCCAGTTAGTGGGTTGCCTTTTTGTCTTAGTGACAGTGTCCTTTGCTTTACAGAAGCTTCTCAGTCTCAGGAGGTCCCATTTATTCAATGATGCCCTTAGTGTCTGTGCTGCTGGGGTTATACGTAGGAAGTGGTCTCCTGTGCCCATGTGCTGTAGAGTACTTCCCACTTTCTCTTCTATCAGGTTCAGTGTGTTCGGACTGATATTGAGGTCTTTAATCCATTTGGACTTGAGTTTTGTGCATGGTTATAGATATGGATGTATTTTCATTCTTCTACAGATTGACATCCAGTTTTGCCAGCACAATTTGTTGAAGATGCTCCCTTTTTTCCATTGTATACTTTTTGCTCCTTTATTGAAAATCAGGTGTTCATAGGTTTGTGGGTTAAAGTCAGGGTCTTCTATTCGATTCCATTGGTCGACTTCTCTGTTTTTATGCCAATACCAAGCTGTTTTCAATACTGTAGCTCTGTAATAGAGTTTGAAGTCAGGGATGGTAATGCCTCCAGACAATCCTTTATTGTATAAGATTGTTTTGGCTATCCTGGGTTTTTTGTTTTTCCATATAAAGTTGATTATTGTGTTCTCCAGATCTGTGAAGAATTTTAATGGGATTTTGATGGGGATTGCATTGAATCTATAGATTGCTTTTGGTAGAATTGCCATTTTTATTATGTTGATCCTCCCAATCCAAGAGCAAGGGAGGTCCTTCCATTTTCTGGTGTCTTCTTCAATTTCTTTCTTCAAAGACTTATAGTTCTTGTCAAATAGATCTTTCACTTCCTTGGTCAGAGTTACCCCAAGATATTTTATGCTATTTGTGGCTATCGTGAAAGGTGATGCTTCTCTGATTTCCCTCTCTGCTTCCTTATCCTTAGTGTATAGGAAGGCAACTGATTTTTTGAAGTTGATCTTGTATCCTGCCACATTACTAAAGGTGTTTATCAGCTGTAGGAGTTCTTTGGTAGAATTTTTGGGGTCGCTTATGTATACTATTATATCATCTGCAAATAACGAAAGCTTAACTTCTTCCTTTCCAATACGAATCCCCTTGATCTCCTTATGTTGTCTTATTGCTATTGCTAGAACTTCAAGCACTATATTGAAGAGGTATGGAGAGAGTGGACATCCTTGTCGTGTTCCTGATTTTAGTGGGATGGCTTTGAGTTTTTCTCCATTTAATTTAATGTTAGCTGTTGGCTTGCTGTAAATAGCTTTTATTATATTTAGGTAGGACCCTTGTATCCCTATTCTCTCCAAGACCTTTATCATAAAGGGGTGTTGAATTTTGTCGAATGCTTTTTCAGCATCTAATGAAATGATCATATGGTTTTTTTTCTTTCAGTTTATTTATATGGTGGATTACATTGATAGATTTGCATATGTTGAACCAGCCCTGCATCTCTGGGATGAAGCCTACTTGATCATAATGGATAATTTTTCTTATGTGTTCTTGGATTCGGTTTGCTAGTATTTTATTGAGAATTTTTGCGTCGATGTTCATGAGTGAGATAGGTCTGTAATTCTCTTTCTTGGTTGGGTCTTTGTGTGGTTTGGTATCAGGGTAACTGTAGCTTCATAAAAGGAATTTGGCAATGACTCTTCTGTTTCTATATTGTGAAATACATTAAGGAGTATAGGTATTAGTTCTTCTTGGAAGTTCTGGTAGAATTCTGCATTGAAACCATCTGGTCCTGGGCTTTTTTTCGAAGGGAGATTTTTGATAACCATTTCTAATTCTTCGCGAGTAACCGGTCTATTTAGATCATTCACCTGGTCTTGGTTTAGCTTTGGTATATGGTACTTATTTAAAAAAATGTCCATTTCTTTTGTATTTTCCAGTTTTGTGGCATACAGGCTTTTGTAGTAAGATCTAATGATTCTCTGAATTTCCTCTGTGTCTGTGGTTATGCCCCCCTTTTCATTTCTGATCTTATTTATTTGCGTGTTCTCTCTCTGTCGTTTAATTAGTTTGGATAGGGGTTTGTCGATCTTGTTGATTTTCTCCAAGAACCAGCTTTTTGTTTCATTGATTCTTTGGACTGTTTTCTGTGTTTCTATTTTGTTGATTTCAGCCCTCAGTTTTATTATTTCCAGTCTTCTACTTCTCCTGGGCGCGTCTGCTTCTTTTTTTTTCTAGAGCTTTCAGGTGTGTTGTTAAGTCCCCAATGTATGCATTCTCCGTTTTCTTTAAGTGGGCACTTAGTGCTATGAACTTTCCTCTTCGCACTGCTTTCATTGTGTCCCATAGGTTTGAGTATGTTGTCCCTTTATTTTCATTAAATTCAAGGAAGACTTTAATTTCTTTCTTGATTTCTTCCTTGACCCAGGTGTGGTTCAGTAGTTGACTGTTCAGTTTCCATCAGTTTGTCAGTTTTTTTTGGGGGGTAGCATGGTTGTTGCCTTCTAACTTTAATCCGTGGTGATCTGATAAGACACAGGTGGACACTGATATTTTTTTGTATCTGTGGAGGTTTCCTTTGTTTCCGAGTATGTGGTCAATTTTTGAGAAGGTTCCATGAGCTGCAGAGAAGAAGGTATATTCTTTCCTATTTGGGTGGAATGTTCTATAGATGTCTGTTAAGTCCATTTGCTTCATTACCTCCAATAATTCTCTTAATTCTTTATTAGGTTTCTGCCTGATTGACCTGTCCCTTGGAGAGAGAGGTGTGTTGAAGTCTCCTACTACTAGTGTGTGTGGTTTGATGTCTGCCTTGAGTTCTAGTAATATTTCTTTTACATAAGTAGGTGCTTTTATATTGGGTGCATAGATATTCAGGATTGAGACGTCATCCTGATGAATTGTTCCTGTTATGAGTATAAAGTGACCATCTCGGTCTCTTCTGATTGATTTTAGTTTGAAGTCAGTTTTGTTAGAAATTAGTATGGCCACACCTGCTTTTTTCTTAGGACCATTTGCTTGAAACACCTTTTCCCAACCCTTTACTCTGAATAGGTGCCTGTCTTTGTGGTTGAGATGTGTTTCTTGCAAACAGCAGAATGTTGGATCCTGTTTTCGTATCCAATCTTTTAGCCTGTGCCTTTTTATAGGTGAATTGAGCCCATTAATATTAAGTGATATTAATGACCAGTGGTTGTTTACTCCGGTTATTCTTATTGCTTTTGGTAGTAGAGATTGTGTGTCTCCCTTCTTTGAGATGTGCTGGTGAAGGGTCACTAGATGCCTGGGTTATTGTAGGCAGTGTTGGCAGTGTTGGATTCCTTGGGTTGTGATTTTCCTTCTATTACTTTCTGTAGGGCTGGATTTGTGGCTACGTATTGTTTAAATTTGTTCTTATCCTGGAATGTCTTGTTTTCTCCATTGATAATGAACGATAGCTTGGCTGGGTATAGTAGTTTGGGTTTGCATCCATGGTCTCTTAGCTTCTGCAGTACCTCTATTCAGGACCTTCTGGCTTTCATAGTTTCCACAGAGAAGTCAGGTGTAAGTCTGATCGGTTTACCTTTATAAGTTACTTGCCCTTTTTCCTTTTCAGCTCTTAATATTCTTTCTTTACCCTGTATATTTTGTGTTTTGATTATTATATGGCGAGGAGATGTTTTTCTTTGATCCAGTCTGTTTGGTGTTCTGTATGCTTCTTGAATATTTAAATGAATATCTTTCTTTAAGTTGGGAAAGTTTTCTTCCATAATTTTGTTGAAAATATTTTCTGTGCCTTTGAGCTGTGACTCTTCCCCTTCTTCTATTCCTATTATTCTTAGGTTTGGTTTTTTTATTGTGTCCCATAGTTCCTGAATGTTTTGTGTTGAGAATTTGTTGGCTTTGCTGTTTTCTTTGATCTGTTCGTTTATTTTCTCTATGGTGTCCTCAGCATCTGAGATTCTTTCTTCTAGCTTTTGTATTCTATTGATTATGCTTGTTTCTGTAGACTCTGCTCGTTGACCTAGATTTTCCATATCCAGCTGGTCCTCAGTTTGTATTTTCTTCCTTGCCTTCATTTCAGTTTTCAATTCTTGAACTGTTTCCATTACCTGTTTGATTGTTTTTTCTTGGTTTCCCAGGGTATCATGTACGTATTTACTCATTTCTTCAACCTTTTTTTTTAATATTTATTTATTTATTATGTATACAATATTCTGCCTGTGTGCATGTCTGCAGGCCGGAAGAGGGCACCAGACCTCTTTACAGATGGTTGTGAGCCACCATGTGGTTGCTGGGAATTGAACTCAGGACCTTTGGAAGAGCAGGCAATGCTCTTAACCTCTGAGCCATCTCTCCAGCCCCTCTTCAAACTTTTTGTTATTCTTCTCATCCATTTCTATAAGGGCATTTTTTACATGTTGTTTAAGGGACTCTATTGCCTTCATAAAGTCAATTTTTTCCACTTCTTCTGTGTTAGGTTGTTCAAATACTTCTGTTGTAAGACCATTGGGTTCTGGTGTTTTCATGTTGTTTTTCAGATTATTGGGTGAATTCTTGCCTTGTCGCCTGCCCATCTCCTCCTATTGATGCTATCTAATGGGTCTTTTAAAACCGGTTCAGGTTTCCTTGCTGGCCAGGGGCTCCTCTTACAAAATGCCCTCTCTCTGTTTCCTGGTTCCTGCTGCAGGCCAAGAACCCTCTCACCCCTCCGAAGGGTCTTCAGGACAGGACCAGGCTCCCCATGTGCCAGTGACCTGGCCAACCAAAGGCCTACCTCTTTGATTCAATTGTAGTAGGGCGATCTGCTCTCCTTATTGCAGGCCTGTCCCTGCCGCTTGGGTCTGCCGCTGTGCCAGTCCCCCAAAGCCTCTTCCTGAATGCAGTGTCGCACCGCCGCCTCTGTGCGTCTGGCCGCTGCGCCATCTGTGCGTCTGCCCAGATTCATATTTTGAATGGTGTTGGATATTGTCAAAGGCATTTTCTACATCTAATGAGATGACCATGTGTTTTTTTTTGTCCCTGAATCTATGTATATGGTGGGATATATTTTTGACTTAACATGTGTTGAACAATTCCTATATCTCTGAGATGAAGTCAGTTTGATCATGGTGAATGATATTTTTTTATGTGATCTTGAATTGCTTTTACAAGTATTTTATTAAGCTTTTTTTGCATCTAATAAGACAACTGAAGGAGATCAGGGCATATAAATAGGAAAAGAAAAAGTCAAAATGTCTTTATTTGCAGATGATATGATTTTATACATAAACCACCCTAAAAATTTCATTAGGAAACTTCTACAGCTGATAAACACTTTCAACCAAGTAGCAGGATAAAAAGTAACACATAAAGATCAGTAGCCTTCCTCTGTACGAGGACAAAAGACTGAGAAAGAAATCATGGCAATAGTACCTTTTGCAATAGCATCTCTCTCTCTCTCTCTCTCTCTCTCTCTCTCTCTCTCTCTCTCTCATACACACACACACACACACACAGAGAGAGAGCGAGAGAGAGAGAGAGAGAGAGAGAGAGAGAGAGAGAGAGAGAGAGACATACATACATCACATCACATCTTCGGGTAACGCTAACCAAGCAAGTGAAATATTTATATAATTAAAACTTTAAGACATTGAAGAAAGAAATTGAGAAAGATATAAGAAGATAGAAAAAAAAATCTCCCTTGTTCATGGATTAGTGGGATTAATAAAGTGAAAACTGGCATCCTTCCAAAAGCAATACACAGATTCAATGCAATTCCCATCAAAATTCCAATGCAGTTCTTCACAGAAATTGAAAGAACAACTTTCAGCTTCATATGGAAACACAAAAACCCTCCAGGATCGCTAAAACAATTCTGAGCAATTAAAGAGCTGCTGGCGGTGTTACCATCCATCTCAAACTGTACTCCAGAGCTTCGGTAATTAAAAACAGCATGGTATTGGCATAGACACAGACATGCTGACCAATGGAACCAGATCCAAGACCTAGACATAAATCCACACACCTATGGACACCCGAGTTTTGACAAAGAAGTCAGAAATTCACACTGGAAAGAGACAGCATCTTTAACAAATGGTGTTGGTCAAACAGCATGTATATAAATGCAAATAGTTCTATATTTATCACCCTGCACAAAACTCAAGCCCAAATGAATCAGGAGCCTCAACATCAGACCAGATACCCTGACTCTGATAAAAGAGGAAGTGAGAAATAGTCTTGAGCTCATTGGCACAGTAAAGAAGGGCTTTCTGAACAAGACACTGACAGTGCAGGCACAAACGACCACAATTAGCAAGTGGAACCTCATGAAACTGAAAAGTTTCTATATGGCAAACTACACCATTGTTTGGACAAATTGGCAGACTATGGAATGGAAAAAGATCTTTGCCAATTATACAACTGATAGATGGCTAATGTCTAAAATATATAAAGACCTAAAAAAGACCCTCTACATCAAGAAAACAAATAACCCAATTAAAAATGATGTATAGAGAGTTCTATAGAGAGCTAGAGGGTTCTCAAAAGATGAAACACAGACGGCTGAGGAACACTTCAAATGGCTCAGCAACCTTAGCCATCGGGGAAATGAAAATCAAAACTACTTTGAGATTTAATCTTCTACCAGGAAGAATGACCACCAATCAATAAGACAAATGAGAGCTCATGCTGGCGAGGATTGGAGATAAAAGGAATACTTCATGCATCGCTTGTGGGAATATAGACTTGTACAGTCACTATGGAAATTAGTGTGATATTCCTTAGGAAGCTGAAAATAGATCTAGCCTCAAGATCCAGCTATCCCATTCTTCGGCATATACCCAAAGGACTCCACATCCTACTACAGAGATAATAACTCATCCATGTTCGCCGATGCTTTATTCATAATAGCCAGAAACTGTAAATAGCCTAGATGTTCAACAACAGGTGAGCGGATAATGAAAATGTGGTGCATTTGCATAATGAAATATTAATGATCTGTTTTTTAAAAGAAATGAAATAATGAAATGTTCAGGCAAATGAATGGAGCTAGAGAAAAAAATCACCCTTGGGTAATGCAAATCCAAAAGTTGAATATGGTATGGATTCTCTTATATGTGGATGTTAGCGTTTAAGCCTGCGATCGGCATGCTCTTATCAGTATTACCACAGAGGTAAGGAATAGAGTAAGGTACTAGGGGAAGAGAAGGAACTCTTAAAGGAGGGAAATGGAATATATGGTTATGGAGAGATGGAGGTGGCACCAGATTGAGAGGATTAAACAAAGAAGGGGAGGCAAGAGGCAGGTAAAGGGTGGACAACTAACACTAGGGCCATTTTAGGGGTTGTATGGAAACCTATTACAGTAGAATGTTCCTAAAATATGTACATATGTGAAAGAAATATAAACCGAATCATCAACTAATGAAGACAAAGCCCCATCTAGGCCTTTCTTGCTACTGAGTGAAAACTCCAGGGCCAAGAATGGATCACATCCAATTGAGTTATTGGCCAAAGGAGCCCAATGAAACCTCCAATTAACTCAGGCTGTTGTCAAAGTTATTGGTTGCTTCCTACAAACTGATGGTGAGATTCTATTGCTGCAGACAACACCTGCACAACTCATTGAACATCAAGAAGTCAAGCTGGTACCTAACTCAAGTCTTCACCCCACTAACTAGTGTTCACGACACTGGTACTAGTATTGGCACATGGTACTGCATGCTACCGAGGAGAAAAGTAAACACTAACAAAGCTGCAAACCCTTGGATCCATAATGGTAACTTGCCTGCAAGATATGCTGGTGCAATTGTGGTAAAACATTGTAGGAGTAACCAACCACTCTATGCCTGGATGTAAGGCTCACTCCATAAGACAGAGCCCATACCTAACACAGCTTGGGTGGCCAAGAACCTGAGACTAGACAGATCATGGACCTTGGGGAAATCAAATACTGTCGTTCTTCTGAAGGAACATAACAATAAAATGAAAATAATGACATTCTACTCTACCCATATGTCAGTGCCTCATTCAGCCTGCACCAGAGAAGCTTCCTCCTGCAGAAGATGGGAACAAATAGAGACTCCCATGACAGGACAATAGGCAGGGAGTGAGAGACCTTGGAATGCTTAGTTCTAAATGAGGTAGCCTCAACAAAATGCTCCCCTCGAGGCCCTGGGAGTGATGTAGAATAGGGGGCAGAATGATCGTAAAGCCAGCAGGGATGGAAAGCACCAAGGCCTTCTAGACATGGAGGACCAACACATATATGGACTCACAGCAACTGTGGCAGCACGCATAATCCTGTATAGGTCCAAGTCAGATGGGGTCCCAACGCTGAGAGGGGAAGTGGACATGAGCCCCCATACTTAACCCAGAAGCTACCTCCAGTTGACAGCTCCTCACACTCTAATGGAGTCTCCCTGGGTATTCAGATAACACTGAAGGGAGGCCCCTTCCCCAGCGGTAGATGGCTAACCAATTGAACTCAATGTTACCTTTTTATTTTATTTTTAGATGTTTTGTCTTTTGTCTCACAATGCTTTGTTTGGGCATTTTTTAAATCTTCTCTGCCTTTTGCTTATCTATTATGGTTTCCAATTTTGTGTTTTTAAGAGTTGTGTGTGTATATGTGTTTCTTCTTTTTCTTTTCTCTGCATGTTTGTTTTGTTATAGTTTGTTTGCTTTTCTATTGGCTTGCTCATTTTCTAAAAGGAGAAAGAGAAAGAAATAATGGTGTTGAATGGATCTGGAAGGAGCTAATTGAGGGGGGAAATGTGAGAAAAATATACTATGTGAAAAAAGTTATTTTCAATAAAATAAAAGAAAAATATTTGATTCTATGTTCATCAGGGAGACTGGCCCATAGTTCACTTTTGTTGCTGTTATTGTTGGGCCCTTGTCAGGGTAATACCGACACTGTAGCAAGAATGAGGAAGAGATTTTTCCTTGTCTGCCTTACAGAATACTTGAGAAGCAGCAATGTTATTCTTTGAAGGTCTGGTAGAATTCTTTATCAAATCCATCAGACCCTTGGCTTGTTGTAGTTGGAAGATTTTAAACCCCTACCAGGCCCTACCCCGGCCCACCCTTGAGTCTGGTTGGGGAGACCTACTGCCACAGTTTGGCTACCATCTTGTCTGATGGCGCAGGTACTCATCCGTGACTGTCACAAGATGAAAGATGAAACCAGGTGCTTGGAAGCTGCAGTAGTTACTTTAACTGAAACAGTTTGCACCCAAGCCAGATACCTCAGCCCCGAGAGAAGGAGTGATTGATCTGACCCAGGTTCTCAGAGGGGGAAAAGGAAAGTCCACCACTATATCCACATACCATCAGCTGGTATACTTTTACTCTCAGGCATGATAGAAAAAGGAACCATTCTGGCTGGCCTGCCCTTATAAGTGACTTGGCCTTTCTTTCTTGCAGTTTTTAATACCCATTCTTTATTCTGTCTTCTAAATGTTTTAGCAAAACATGTCACGAGGATTTCATTTTCTGGTTCTGTTAGAGTTTGGAATTGAAGTTTAGAGTTGTAGGCCTCTTATACCTGGATGGGAACCTTTTTTCCCTAGGTTTTAGACCTTTTCTAAGATTTGCTTGAAAATATTCTCTACTACTTTGCTATAGTCTTATCCTTCTCCTATGCCCATGATCCTAAGATTGGGTCTTTTTGTGGTGTCCAAGAGTCCTCGCAGTGACTGTTCATATTTCTTTTAAAATTTGTTGTTGATCTTTACTGGGTGATCCAATTTCTCTGCCTTGACTTTGACTCCGGATTCTGTCTTTTGCATGACCCATTCTCTTGTTGAATCTTCCCACCGAAGTTTTATTTGGCCTGTTGAGGTCTTCCTTTCCGGCATCATCGCAGTTTTGTTTCCTTCAGCCATTCTCTCTCTGCTTTCACATCTTGGATTGGCGTCCATCTTGGTGTAATCCATCTCTTTGGTTTTGTTCTCTCAGAGCGTATTTATGTCTTCTCTGAATTGTTTGAAACACTTATAATCCTTCTTTTGTCCTCTTTGTCTGGCATCCAAGTCATTCTCATCAGGTCCATTGTTATGGGGCCAGTGGTGTGCTGTCTTAGTTTTCCATGTTGTTTCTCTTTCTGCATTGGGACTCGTGCATCTGGAGTTAGTTTCTTGGCTGGGTTTTTCTTTCTTTCTTTTATGTGTTCTATAACTCTTAACAATTTTCTTTTCTTTTAGTGGTGGCCTTTGCAGAGTTTAGTGTTGTGCTAAGTCCTTCTAGGTTTTCCTCCTGTGTGGCTGGTGTTTAGGGTTAAAGGTTCTACCTCACATGTTTCCTGAGGGTCTGATATTATCCTAAGTCAGTTAGAGCCTCCTATCTGGGTCTGCAGCAACGGCTGTAGTTGTGAAACTCTCCACATACCTGTGGGCGTAACCTAGAGTGGATCTGGTCCCAAGCCTAGATCCTCAAGTTTTCTCTGAGGCCTCTGGGAGATAGGAAACTCCTTAATCCCAACAGGCCTTACCCAAGTTGAGGATTGGTCTGCAGGTGATATGAATTGTCCCAGGTTCCTTGAGCCCAGTTGATTCTTATACTAACTCTACAACTTCCTCTGAAGCCCGAGAGATATGAAACTCCCTAAACCTTACCCTGGTACAGGACTCTGGACTTCATGCATTCAGCTTGTTTTTGCCAAGTATTAGGAATATAATTGTAAACAAAAGCAGACACCAACCCTGCTCGTAAGCAAGCATTGTGGATGTTTTCGACCACAATATCCAATAATCATTGAAGTCTACACAGTTGGCGTATAATTACTGGGGAATTTCTTTGATGCTTCTGTGTCCACAAGCCATTTCAACAGTAATAATCTCTACTACCCACAACTCCCCGCTGCTCAAATTATTTTGGAGCAGATGCAAGAAGATACTGTGTTATTTCATTTCTGCTGATAGCATCGTGCAGTTGGGAAATGCAGACACCTCCGAAATTACCTAGGGTGCTATTTTCACACCAAAAACCTTAACAATTCCTTAACTGACTGCAAACCCCCACTGGATTGTTTGAAACAATAAGACATCTCATCTATGAATAATTTAGTCTTTACCTCTAGAAAAGAAACACCTTTTAATTTTAAAAAGAAATTGCGGTAATATTGTGATGCTTAAAAACAAGCCCCTGCATATGACCACATTTTCAGTTTATGTACACATTTTCCTGGTGTTTTCATAAATGTTGTTTTACAACTGAGTTGATTGAGTCTGGATTCAAGTAAATCTATGTATTGTATTTGATAAACCCCTCATAACACCTTTCATTTATGAATTGTCCTTCCTTCTTATTTTTACAGATAATTAATTTGCTGAAAATTGTGCATGTATATGTTTTTTCAAAGATTTCAGTTCAGTCGTGATCTGGGTTTTACCCCTTTCCTTAACGGTCATTTCTTTGCTTTTAAAAAAGTTTTACTGGGGCGTGTTTGACAAGCAATAAACTGAACATACTTAAAGTCTACAGTCAGCCCTCCTTGTCTGTAGGCTTTGTAAATTCAACCATCCATGAATCAGGCATATTTTTCATTGTACCTGTGCTGAATATGTGCAGATATTGCCCCCTTGTTATCGTTCTCTACACAATACATTGCCACTGATGCTATGTACATAGTGTTTCCAACACATTAGACATTATGATTGTGCTTAGAGATGGGTCAAGAACAAAGGAAGCGATGGCTAAATTACATGCAAGTGGCACAACCTGTTAGAAGTGTCTTAAACATTTGCAGAATTTGGTATCTATTGGGGGTTTCTGGAATCAACCACCTGTGGCTAGAGAAGGACAAGGGCCATTCGGCAAGTGTTGGCATGTGTCTACACCAAGATGCCATCAGTTCAATCAAGAGAATGAGCTTATCTGTTACCACCAAATACACCTGGCTTTCTCTCAGTTTCAGCACAAAATTGCATGCGTGTGTATGCTTGCATGTGCATGCGCGAGGACACACACACACACACACACACACACACACACACACACATCTATTCTCTGGAGTGCTTGTGTTCTATAGTCAGCTGCTAAGGCAGGAGTTGGGAGATATAGGGGCCTCCCCCTGGCATTGTCCCCACTGCCCCATGTGCTCCCCCACTTAGTGTCATCCTGGGTAAGATCTACCCAAGAGGGACAGGTTCTAAGAGGAGTATTCTGGAAACCTTGGGTCACTCAAAGCCACAGCTGAGAATGGTCCCACCCCTTTTCAGTTTAACCAGTCCTAGATGATAGGCTATCCTTGGTTCAAGATGTCGACAAATAGACTCCATCTTCTGAGGAGAGATGATGCAGAATGTTGTGGCCATGGCTACAGTCTAGAGCCTTGAATTTAAAACTGACAGGGCCTTCCCATGTCGGGAACCTCTGGTTCCTATAAGAAGCCCCAGGGGAAATGTCATTGCAGGCTGGGAGTGAGAAAAGAGAAGCGAATTGCTTTGAAGAAATTTTCCATTTGCACTAAAGAGTGTGTTGGGGGGGGGGGCAGCTAGGAGAGTGGGAAAGAGAACTATGGAAAAAGCAGATCTTCTCAGAGGTCGGGGTGAGCCTGGAATGTGTGTGCTCTTCAGTGCACAGCCAGGCCTGTAGTACCAACAATGACACAAGGGTCTAAGTCAGGAGTGGCACAGGACTGGAAACATGTGAGGACACCCAGGAACTCACACCTTTAACACTAGTGAGCTGTCCCTTCAACACAGGCAACATTTAGAGGCATCAGTGGAGTCTATAATTTTTGCTATGCATTTTGTGATTAATGATCAATACGTGACTATCTGTGTCATTGTCATTTATGCCTCCACCATCCCTTTTGCCAGGCTGCATACTCCAGGATGGCTGTCCTGTGATTTTCCCGCTGGCTCCCATACCCCCTCAGAGGCACACAGGGATCACACGTTCTTACAGTTCTGCATCCTGACTTTTACACAGATCCTGGGGAACTACCTCAGGTCATCAGGGTTTTGCAGCTAGTAATTCTACCCACCAAGCCCTCTCAGCAGCCTCAGATCTCTTGTCCGAAAATTGAAAATTTCAATGTGTATTCTATTCATACATAGAATTTAGAATATGGAACCACAACACTGTGGTCTCCACTTCACAATGCAACAACACCTTAGCATGATCTAATGCCAGTCAGTGCTCACGTTCCCCATCTCTAGAGCACAGTAAACACAGTGAAAGAGATGAATCAGCTGTTGGCGTGCAGGCCACTTCCCTATCTTCTCTCTGCTCCTCTTTCTCTCCCCCCCCCATGCTTCCACCCCACATATAAAAAGAGCAGTATATGGAAAGAACCCATATAATTCTCCACCCTTTAGATCATCTCTGGACAGGGTTGCACATAGTACCCAACGTGATGCAAATGCTGTGCAGATAACAGCAGCCTGTGTTGTTTAGGGAAGGATGACAAAAGAAAAGTCCGCACACACCCTATGTGATGCAATTTTGCCATTCAAGTGTTTTCAGTCCACAGGTGGTTGAATCCCAGAGATATTGAAGCCCCAGATATCTGTACTGAAGGAACTAGATCAGAATTTTGTGGCTGGCAAATTCCTGTTGCCATCTGATGAGCTTGTTCATCTCCTGGATCTCTAATAAATGAGTAATGAGAACTGGAGGTTTTGGTTTTTGTTTTTAACATCTTTTAAATAATTTCTTTAGTCTTATTTTGTGTGCATTGGTGTTTTGCCTGCATGTGTGTGTCTGTGTGAGGGTGTGGGATCCCCAGGAACGGAGTTACAGCACAGCTGAGAACTGCCATGTGGGTGTTGGAAATTGAATCAGGATCCTCTGGAAGAGGAGCCAGAACTCCTAACGTCTGAGCCACCTCTCCATCCCTGAGAACTAGAGTTTTGATTCAGCAATTTTAGAATAGCTTTAGGTAGGTGTAGGTGTGTGTGTGTGTGTGTGTGTGTGTGTGTGTAGGCGCGCGCGCGCTCACACATGCTTTCTCATGTGTGTGAAAGTGCCCTCGGAAGCCAAAAGAGATGGTCAAGTCCATGGGATCATAGTTAGAGGTAGTTGTTAGGCTCCATCTCCACCACCTCTACTTCCTCCACCTCCACCTCCTCCACCTCCACCTCCTCATCCTCCACCACCTCCACCACCTCCACCTCCACCTCCTCCACCTCCACCTCCACCTCCACCTCCTCCACCTTCACCACCTCCACGTCCACCTCCACCTTCACCTCCATCTCCACCACCTGGTCCACCTCCACCTCCACTGAACCTCCACCTCCTCCACCTCCACCTCCATCTGCACCTCCACCTCCTCCACCTCCACCTCCACCTTCTCCACCTCCTCCACCTCCACCTCCACCACCTCCACCTCCACCTCCACCTCCAACTCACCTCCACCTCCACCTCCTCCACCTCCACCTCCACCTCCTCCACCTCCTCCACCTCCACCTCCACCTCCACCTCCATCTGCACCTCCACCTCCATCTGCACCTCCACCTCCTCCACCTTCTCCACCTCCTCCACCTCCACCTTCTCCACCTCCTCCACCTCCACCTCCTCCACCTCCACCTCCACCACCTCCACCACCTCCACCTCCAGCACCTCTTCCACCTCCACCTCCATCTCCACCTCCACCTCCTCCACCTCCTCCACCTCCACCTCCACCTCCTCCTCCTCCACCTCCTCCACCTCCACCTCCACCTCCTCCACCTCCACCTCCACCTCCACCACCTCCACCACCACCACCTCCCCCACCACCTCCACCTCCACCTCCACCACCATCACCTCCACCTCCACCACCTCCACCTCCTCCACCTCCACCTCCACCTCCTCCTCCTCCACCTCCTCCACCTCCACCTCCACCTCCTCCACCTCCACCTCCACCTCCTCCACCTCCACCTCCACCACCTCCACCTCCACCTCCACCACCATCACCTCCACCTCCACCACCTCCACCACCTCCACCTCCACCTCCTCCACCTCCTCCACCACCTCCACCTCCACCACCTGGTCCACCTCCACCTCCTCCACCTCCTCCTCCTCCACCATTCCTTGCTTTAAAGTTCCATGCTTCCAAATATGCTAATTGGTACATTGACTAAATAACACGTTCACAGCTTTTTCTTCCCAATTAACAGACAAATTTTAGTTTTTCCATGTTTACTGGCAAGAATTCAAAAGTAAAGAATCCGTATGATTTTTAAAATGCCAGAGAAAGCAATTCCCACATTAGTTGAGCTTGGAAACTCCTCCATGTTGAGTCCCAGAACTGGGCAATCGGACATCATGAGAAGACCTGGTAAGCTGTCCCCCACACGGGGGTAAGCAGTGAAGTGGAGGCTACTGGGAAAAGAAGAAGAGAACCCCTGTGGAAGGACCGCTGCTCTCAGAAAGTTCTGGCACTCTGTGTCAGCACTGGCTATCTAAACAAGGCATTTCTGTCCCAGTCAGCTGTCAGTGAACGCCATGCTGCTGAAAAACCATTTGAGCGCTCCGTGGTTAGCATCGATCTAGGAACACAGTTGTAACATGTGTTTGTAAACACATGTCCAGGGCCTCAGCCTACATTATGCCTTTAAATAGCAGCACCTTCCCTAACTGAACCATGCAGCTATGCAGCCTATGAAAGCAATACTTTTTTTTATTATACACTTTAAATAATGCTCTCCTTTTTTTTTTAAATCTGTGACTTTAAGAGCTGACTATACCACCAAATATGAAGAGGAAAACTGCAGGCAAGAGCAGCCCCCCTTCCCAGCATTCCCCCAGAGTGGGGATCTGTTGCAGAGCTCAGAACGGAGCAGCCTCTGGAGAAAAGCGTGGTCTAACGGGCATGCCTATATATAGCAGCCAGGAAGAGAGGGTGACCTCTGGGCTTTGGATCTGAAGGATATCAGGCAGTAGGGCTGGAATTTAATATGCCTTTGGCCTTGCCAGCCTGGTCCCTTTGTTTGATCTTTATGAGAATCTGTATGGACTCACCCGTTCTTTCTTTCTTTCCTTTTGAAAGTATTGTATTGCCATATTTTTAGGACCCAGAAAGCAATGAGCAGAGCTGCCATCAATGGAGAGGGTCTAAAAGGCTACGTTTTTAATCCAGCATCCTTGACACCCCCTAATGGAGAGCACTGCCATTTAACGGCTGGTTTCTGCCCAACAGTTCCAGATTGAGTATGGTGTGCATGAAAATGTGCCTGAGCCACTAACATCCTTGACAACGAGGGTGGGCTGAGCAGAAAACAAACACTGGGGAACACACACGAGTTGTAAGCTCAGATGCAGAATCTGCTGAGTGTTAAAGGAGTTGGATTTGAATGCTTGTATTTGTCAGGGCTCCCTAGAGTTACAGAACTTATTGAGTGAATGAATGAATGATTGAACGAATAAACGAATGAATGAATATACACATATATACATATAAATACACATATATATACATACATATATTTATATTTGGGGTTTATTTATTAAAACGGCTTACAGGCTGTTATATTTGCCTACAAATAGAAGGTCCAAGAATCCAGAAGCTATTCTGTCCACGAGGCTGGGTGTCTCAGCTATCTTCAGTATACACAGGACTCCTGCAGAAGTAGACTCTAATGCCAGTGAAGGAATGGGCGTGCCGGTGAGAGCAAGCAGGCAGAGAGTGAATGCTTCCTTCTTCCATGCCTTTTATGTAAGCTGCCAGCAGAAGGTGCGGCCCAGATTAAAGGTATATCTACCCTCCTCAAAGATGTGGATTAGAAGTCGATCTTCCTCCTTCAAATAATTTAATTAAGAAAGAATTCCTTACAAGTGTGCCCAGCCATTTGAGTTTTAATTAATTACAGATGCAGTCAAGTTGAAAACCAGGGATAGCCATCAGAGAGCTCTTAGTTATTCGCTGATGAAGTGAGCTGGGCTCCCCCTGAGGATCCCTTTGACGCTGCCTGCTTCTCAACCCTCAGGTGGTGTATGAGTCTCCTACACTGCTGTAACAAAAGCACCCAGAGCTCCATAGCTTGAAGCAGCACGAATTTACGTTAAAGTCTCAGAGGTCAAGAGTCTGTCACGGTTAGCATTAGCTTTAAATCAAGTTTGGGGTCTGGAGAGATGACTCAGTAGGTAATAGCACTTGCTGCAGAGGACCTGAGTCCAGTTCCATCACACACATTGAAAGCTATGCATGGCCCTGCATGAGTCTGTGACCTTTGCAGTGGGAAATGCATGCATGGGTATGCGCACATGTGCACACACGTATACACAAGTACACACACACACACACACACACACACACACAAAGTTTTGACCAGAGCTGTGGTCCTTTCTGGACTCTTGAGAAGATAATTCATTTTCTTTTACTTTTCTAGAGGAACTCAGACCATGGTCTCTACCTGCGTGTTCAAAGCCAAGGCCTGGACCTCCTTGGAGCCATTGTTCTGCCTGCTTCTAGCATCAAGTTTTCATCAAGGGAAAGGGAAGTGGAGGCAGAAACCTTTCAAGGGGTTTCTAAAATGAACAGTTTATAGTGCTCTGTTATTTAAGACCCTAAAACCCGCCTTTCTATAAGTATTACCCAGGGCTTTGGGTTGTTCTGAAGGCATTTGTCCCTGGAGGTCCATA
Organism: Microtus oregoni; assembly: GCF_018167655.1. Classification (NCBI taxonomy): domain Eukaryota; kingdom Metazoa; phylum Chordata; class Mammalia; order Rodentia; family Cricetidae; genus Microtus; species Microtus oregoni. The sequence goes on along the minus strand of NW_024543066.1, from coordinate 19,203,365 downwards.
TTCTGGGGGCCATGGTCACCATGTGGCAGTGTTGAGAGTTGGTGGGTTTTCAGGGTATGGGGTTCAGTGGAAGAGGTTGGATTATTGGGGGTTCTGCCTTTAGAGGGGGACTAATGTGGTTCTGTGGAATTCCAGTTAGTTTGCATGAGAGTGGGTGGTCACATTCTACCCCCACGTGACTGGCTTCTTCTGCAGACAGCCATTTCCCTTCCCTTTCCTCTGCTGTTATGATGTAGACAGAAAGCCCCCACCACAATTGAGATAACAAAGTCACTCGACCTTGGGTGTTTAGCCTCCACAACCACGAACTTAGCCAAACTCTTTTTTTTTCTAGGGTTCAGCCCCAGGTATTTTGCTACAGCCTCTGAATCCGGTGCCAGTTTATCTACTTGAGCTGGGTCACGCATGCCTTAGCACCATCTAAACTCCCATGTGCTCTCTGCCTTAGAGCCTGGGCCACCCCATCCCTCCCAATTCTGGCTAATGTGCTTCCCTTATGACACCTTTCCTGACTCTCAAGAGGAAACCGAAGCCTCCACATAGTGACCTTTAGTGCTAATGACCCGGCCTCTTCCAACCACCCCAGTCAAGGATCCACGAGACTGAAAATTCCCAGCTGCTGATGCCTGGAAACTGACCCCAAGGTTGTTCCAGTTGTTTTGCAAGACAGTGGGGTTGTCATAAAGTGATTCTACCCGACTGACCTGCCTGGCTTCTTCTGCAAACAGCCATTTCTCTTCCCCTTTCTCTGCCTTGTTATGATGCAGGCGGAAAGTCCTTGCCCCGCGGAGATGACAAAATCATTTGATCCTGGGCTTTCAGTCTCCGCAACCGTGAGCTGAGCAAACCCTTTTCTCTGAAGGGTTCAGACCCAGGTATTGGACATCCCACGCAAAGTAACCCCAAGGTTTTCCTACAGAGAACAGGAACTGCTTCCTTCTGCCTGAAATGAGTCTCAGGAAAGTAAAAAGGCCATGGGAGTGGCAGCATCACACAGACGACATTCTGCTGCACGATTGAGTCCTTCGATTATGTGTGAAGCTCCTCAGCAGGTGTCTGCACTCACACTTACACATAGAGGACCTGCGAGTCCAAACCAGAGGGACATTTCATATGCCCTCTAATGGGAACAGGCAGCCTAATGAGACAGGAGGTCCAGCAGTTGGAGGAGGAGCTGGCAGAGCGTCTCTTTCCTCCTCCATCCTGCAGAGAACATACACCTGTAACAGGACAGTGTGTGAGCTCGGTGGGAACAGTAGACAACCAGTTTCTCAAAACACAGAGTCTTCCAACCCTACAACACTGAGCTAAATTATGTCCCCTAACCCTGAATTAACATGTTAAAAGGCTTACCTCCTGTACTTAAAATGTGGCTTCATTTGGAAATAGGGTCATCATGGATGGAATCAGCTAATTCTAGCACATTCTGGAATAGAGTGGGACCCTGGCCCAATATGACTGTTGTCCTTTTGGAAAGGGGAAATAAATCTATATACGCGAACCTGGAAAATACCATGCGAAAGTTGAACTTAAGTCCTGCGAGCCAAGGACTATCAGGAGCTAGGACAGCACCCTAGGATAGATAGCACCTCCTCTGCTGCCTGCAGAGGGAACCCTGCCCAGCTAATGCTTTTGTCTTGACCTTTAGGCTTCTAGTTGGAGAACTGTTCCAAAACACTGGGGTGGTGGTGCTTTGTTCTGCAAAGAAAAGAAATGTCAAATTCCACACCAAACACCACTGTTGACTAACTTATTCTTCTCCATTTCCTTTATGTGTGTGTGTGTGTGTGTGTGGTGTGCAGTGCACACACATCTGGAGACCCAGGGCTGATGTTGAAAGTCATCCTCTATTCTTCTTCTACCTTACTCATTGAGGCAGAGATTCTCAATCAAGCCTCAAGCTCAGGGATACAGCTAGTCTCACGTGCTTGCTCTGGGGGAATCACAACCTGTTCCCCTTATCCCAAGGCTAGAATTACGGTGGGATACCAACACTCATAGGGCATTTTTGTGGGGATTTGAGCTCCTGTCATCACTTGCATGACAAACATTTTGACCACTGAGCCAGCTCTCACCGCCAACAACATTTAAACCTGTTGCTTAAACCTTTCAAAGTCACACTTTTCCATTGACATAAAAGAAGCTAGATGATAAAATTAAGGGACATAACCATGGCACCTGACATCTCTTCTGCTTTGCTTGGATCATTCACTTCTTCATCTGCTCCACCCTACTGGCTCTTGTAGTTCATGACTTTTAGGTCCAAAATGTGATGGAGGAGTTACTTTCATTGGTTAATAAAGAAACTGCCTTGGCCCATTTGATAGGCCAGCCCTTAGGTGGGTGGAGTAAACAGACAGAAAGAAGCCAAGTCAGGCAGTCGCCATGATTCTCCCACTCCAGAAAGACACAGGTTAAGATCTTCCCTGGTAAGCCACCTTGTGGTGTTAAACAGATTATTAGAAATGGGCTAATCGAAATGTGAGACTTAGCCAGTAAGAGGCTGGAACTAATAGGCCAGGCAGTGTTTAAAAGAATACAGTTTCTGTGTAATTATTTCGGGGCATAAGGTAGCCATGCGGGCTGCCGGGTGCCGGGGACACAGCCCTGCCGCTCTTATTACTACAAAAATGGACCCTCAAAATGGCAGCGTTGGTGACAATAGCCTAAACAGAAGGACTCCGACTAGGTAAACAGAAGGATGGTCGCTGAGGAGAGCCTAGATTCAGCATTCCCCAAGAATCTTGTAAGGTTTCTGCTTACCAGGAAAACCATTACCTCCCTATCTGCACCAAAGGTCAACTCTTTCAGGCAAGGGCATTCAGTTCCATATGGGTCTGAATGGTTTGTATCTCAAAGACCCCCCCCCACACACACACCCTGCTCACTGTCATATAAAATCTCCTTGTTTTTCCACCCTTTTGTTTCTTCCTGCCCCATCACCTTGGCAGTTTGATCCCCAATAAACCTTTCTTTCTATTTAGCGAATGGTCCAATTCATTGTCTCGTCATCTTGCTTACAACGACCACCCTAGTTGTTAGCCCAAAGGGCGGTACCAAGCCAGCTAAAAGGTGAGATCTAATAAATAATAATAAATAAATAAATGACGAGCAAAGGAGTCAATGAGGTGATGGTGAATAGACTTTGGCTCCACGGACTTAGCAGATTTGCCCCCTGGCACTTTGTGAAAATAGAAATGGGTCAGCACCCATGATATTAGTCAATTTTCTTGTGGGCAAACATCCTACAATATCCTTGCATGTGCTAAGGTGGCTACAATTCCGACATGTCTTGGGGCTTGTGGCTGACCAGGATGCTATGATGGCGTGTGACCAGACTCAATACCTAAAGATAACTTGTGTGCTTGCAGTGCAGGGCTTTGTGCATGCTGGACAAGGGGTCTACCATCGAGCTCAATCCTCAGCCCAGACATAATCATCTAACTTAACTGTAGAGGCCTTTGACATAAGCATTTCCCTCACTTCCCTCCTTTCTGTATTTTCTCTACACATTTGCCCAGCCTGACTCACTAACCAGATAACCCCACCACCTGTTCCCAATCCACCCAGACATATTTGTTCAGTCAGTGCTTCAGAACTGGGCCTCCGCTACCCCAGCATCACCCCCACCCCCACTCCCTGGGGCTGCCATTCCAGCCAGGAGCACTAAAACAACAGCAGAAAATTCCTCTTCGCTTACAGTCCCGTCACTTTGATAAGTCTAAGGTAAATCAGCCTTGCTTAGCGTTCCATGCTCCTGCACTGTGGGACCACCAGCGCTGTTGCCCCATTCCGACTCAGCCTACAGCCCGGCCAGCAGTGTGGATTTCTGGGGCAGAGTCCCCACTCCTTCCCTGCTGGGTTCCTTTGTGGTTAGACTCGCTGATTATGATTCCTGGGACCTTAATGGTTTCTCGGAATTTTCTATCTTTTGCCCTTTCTCTCCTTTCCCCAGTCTCACGGTTGTTCTTCTCAAACACCCACAGAATTTCCATCTCCCTTCCCAGATGGTTCCCAGCTTCAACCCCACCCCCTGCCCCCCTTTCCTCCCCTGCTCCACCCCAGTAATGTGCTTATACAGCACTCATATGCTTCTTAAAGGAACCCAGTAGGTCTTCCCTTCCCACTATGATGATCTGTGCTTTCAGGAGAGATGTTTTGTTTGGTTTTCCAAATGCCGTCGACACTTAATAAAGAAGAATCTAAAGAGATTTCTGTGTCCAAAGTAATGATCGTTTTATCATAGGGTTGTTTTTTTTTTAAAGATTTATTTATTTATTATATACACAACATTCCTTCCATGTATGTTTACATGCCAGAAGAGGGCACCAGATCTCATTATAGATGCTGTGAGCCACCATGTGGTTGCTGGGAATTGAACTCAGGACCTCTGGAAGAGCAGTCAGTGCTCTTAACCTCTGAGCCACCTCTCCAGCCCATTTTTTTTTAAATCCCATTTGAATGCCACCCTTGGGACTGGTGGAGGCTTCCGGATTACAGTATCCCTGAGATAGAAGAGTCTAGGTTCATGTCTAGACTTGTCAGGGGACACTGACTGCAGCCAGTCCCTATGTCCCCAGACATGCAAGCCTGTGTCCACTAGTTTCAGCGAAGGGGACCTTGTTGTTTTTATGAGATGAAATCTCTAGTGCTGTTGGGGACTGTGTGTGGGGCTCAACTGAAAACGACCTTCCCCTCTCAGGTGGGACCCACTCTTCTGTGAGGCTCCAGGTGGGTGGCCAAGATGGAGGATGCTGGGGACCAAATGAGCATGCATGAGCCCTGTAAGAACCGTTATTTATTTAGGAGGTTTGAACATGATGATATCCTAAACAGAAAATGCCTTAACCAAGCTGAATTATTTAATAAGAATTGGAACTGGCTCCTCTAAACTGTCCTCCTCCTCATGTCTGGACATCCATGAGTGTTAATCTCATCCAACCAACACACACGTGTGCACGTGCATACACACACACACACACACACACACACACACACACACACCACACGAAACGGAAGATCAAAAGGAGATGACTCTGGAAAGCCAAAGGGCACCAAGGACACCAAGGTGGGAATCTGTGTCCTGAATGCCTCTCGGTGGTGCCTGCAGAGCCTAAACACCGCTAGGCATTCCTCAATGGTGGGGCTGGGTCAGCCCAATGTGCAGCTAGTCGGTGTCAGCGTTGTGTGGACTCCACAGTGTGTATGTATACAGACTGACGCGGGATATCCCTGGACGACAGAAAGTTTGCTGTTATTACTGACATTATTTTTGAATGTGAGACAAGTCCCAAGACGTTCATACATGAACACAATGCCCTTTCGTTATATTATCCTCACTTCACTCTCTGTAGTTCCCTCCCCACTCACTTGGGAGGGCTCCCCCTTCCAAAGTCTCCCTTCTATTTACATGGCCTCTTAAAATCTAGATTTCAGATATGAGAGAAAATATATATTATTTGTCAGAATCCAGTTTATTTTATTTAGTAATTGCCAGTTTCCTCATTTTCTTGCAAACTGTATAGTTTCATTCTTTATGGCTAAATAAAAGTACACACAGACACACACACAGAGACATAGACACACACACAGACACACACAGAGACACACAGACATAGACACACACATCATTTTTAATCCACTCATCTGTTGATGGACACCTGGGCTGATTCCCTCCCTTGGCCGTTGTGAGAAGTGGTACAATAACCACGGTGTACAGATACCCTTATGGCATGCTGGCTTAGATTCCTTCAGGGATATATCTAACAGGAAGTAGCTGGATTCTATAGTGCTTCTGGTTTCAGTTTTTTTGAGGAACAGCCATACTGATTTCCATAGTGTGTAAGGATTGCTTTCTTTCTCTTCTACATGGTTGCCCATACTCGTGTTTTGTGATAATCGTGATAATACACATAGCGACTGACAAGATGGAATCTCGTGGGTCTTTTGTATTTTTTTTTCTTTTTGAGACAATCTCACCCTTAGCCCAGGCTGACCTGGACTGCATTACGAAGTCCAGGTTGGCCTTGAACTTGTGGAAGTTGTTCTGCTTAGCCTCCCAAATACGAGACTGGAAGAATACCAGTGTAATTATTTTTGTTTTTTGAGCCACGTTCTCAAGCATTCCAGGCTGGTCTTGAACTTGCTGTGTAGTCGAGGATGACTTTGAACTTCTGTTCACTCTGCTTCCGCATCCTAAGAATTGGGATTTCAGGCATGCGATACGATGCCCAGCTTCATCAAACCCAGGACTTTGGTACACTAGGCAAACACTCTGCTGACTGAGCTACATCCCCACCCCCTCGGTGTAATTTTGATCTGAATTTTCCAGATTAGGAAGACTGGCTGGGTATTTATTTTTCAAGTGTTTTTCAGTCATTTGTATTTCTTTCAACTGTCTTTTCAATTCCTTTGCTCAGTTATTGATTAGCGCATTTGCTCTTTTGCCATTTTAAGGGTCTTAGTTCTTCAGGATACCCATCCCTGGTCAGATGGGCAGCTGGCAAAGGCTTTTCTGTGCTTCTGTGGGCTCTCTTTCCTTTTGTCACTGCGCCCTTTGCTGTATGGATGCTTTTGAGATGACGTGTGTGGTCCATTTTTAACGAAAATACCATTATACAACATACGACTGCTTTGCAAGACGCTTTTGTTTCTCCATTTTTCCATGTTCGACCAAGTACCTGTAAAGGAAAAAGAGAGGTTCCAAGCCAACAATTCTGAGTATAAACACACCTATCAGCCTGGACTGAAATGTCTGTGTGTCCAACTCACATACTATAGTGTCTTAATTTAGACTGATGTAGATAAATTTTAATCAATTTCATTTTTCCTCCCATAATACTTCTATTTTGAGACAATCCCATATTATCTGTATCTTATCTTTATATTCCTCTGAGTTTTGAGCCATTGTAAGCACCTGGCTTTCTTCTGTGAGCGGCGTAGGTCTGCAAGGAACTTGGCACTGCTCTGGGAAGGGGCTGAGTGCCAACTCTGTCTGATATACTGTGTCAGAAGACTGGCCCTTGGCCTTTGAACAACTCCTGAGCTAGTAACCTCGACTCAGAAGCCTGTGCTGGGGTAGGCAGATGGCTGATCTCAACTATTGGCAACTAGAAAGTCTCCCTTTGCCGACCTTAGCTGCTACCCAAAAGGCTGACCGGGCAGGCTCCAACAGTCCCGATCAAGCCCTGGGTGGACACTGCCCCTGGTCTTAAAGCTACTCCCTGCTCTGGTGAGGCTCCAGCCCTGAGGAGAACCTCTGTTTTTCTCCGCTACTGATTGATCACAGAGGAGTGGTAAATCCACTGTCAGGAACAGAAAACAGCTTCCTTCCCATTTTCCCCAGTCTGTTACCAGGGCAGACAGCAAGACGAGATGGCCCAAAATTTGGGCAGCGCACTGCAGAGGGAGCACCTTCTCATTTTCTCTTTGTTCATTGTTGTTTTAAAAGCAGGGTCTCACCATAATAATCTCCAGACTGACCTCATTCTAACAATCCTCCTCTCTCAGCTTCCCCAGACTTGGGATGACAGATATGTGTAACCATACCATCCTTTTCACCACTGCTGGGTTGGGCTGGTTGTGGATGAATAGAAATATCACAAAAACAAAGTTAGAGTGAGTAGGTGATTTAGAACTCATGCATGCTGAGGATTCATCCAAAAATTCCTTTTCTCCCACAATGTTCTCAAACTTGCCATAGTATGGAAGGAGGTCCTGGGAAGGGGGACTGATAAAATGCTAAGGGGAGATAACGTGGAAAGTGCACTAGCCAAGTAGGCACCAAAGCTCTGTTTGGACTTCAAAGAGCCTCAAGGACAGCACAGCTGTCCCCTGCCAGCTTTTGCTTTGATAACGAGACCCCTCACCCAAGTGCACCGAGGACAAGTCAGCAGCCTATGTGCCTAGCAAAGGGACAATATCCCTGAGAATGACAGGCTAAGGAACGCAAATAAGGAAGATCAATACTTGGGCCCTGTCTAGTATGGGATCAAAGCAGGCAGGTAGTTGACACATGAGCAAATACCATCAATCAATTGCATAAAAGCAGCTTTAGAAATGGCAATATAAAAACACACGGGCCTCTGAAGTGCCTATAAAGGTAACAATGTGTATAATAGCTATAAATTAGCTTTCTAGTTCTTACTGATGCTTTGGGAATCATACCATATGATACTTTTTAGATTTTATTATTTTTTTTAATTTTAATTATGTGGATATGTGGGAGGGGGTGTTACATTTTGGTTGCAATCCGTCATACTTAAAAACAATCATGTAAGAAATCATATTTACATATAACAAATCACATTTATTGTAAAAATGATATGATCATTATGATAAATACTCTCAATAATTATAATAAAAATTCACTGTGTAAGAGAAGTTTCGAGATGTTGTGGTTGCACCGAAATGGTGCGATCAGAGTTTTCACACATTTGTTGTGTGATGGGCGAAGCGGTGAGATACTTTCACACTGAACGATGTGTTACGAAGACAAGGGCTGTGGAGAGGATAAAATGGAAACACAGGCTCAAGAAAAAAAACTGCCTGAGTTCACTTTTAAAATGGAGATTCTTGAATATCAAATGATTATCACTCTGAAATTCCATTAGAAACTGTGTGTGTGTGTGTGTGTGTGTGTGTGTGTGTGTGTGGTGTGGTGTTTACATACACACACAGGGAACATGGAAGCCTCAGGTATGCATCAGGGTTCTTCCTCACTCACTGTCCATCTTCCCAGGTGGTTTCTCCCACCCAACCCAAGCTTACTCATGAGGCTTGGCTAGCTTGGCCCGCTAGCTCCAAGGGTCCATCTGTCTGCTGTGGACATGTGCCATCGAGCTTGGCTTTTTCTGCCACTTCTAAGAATCTGATCTCATATCGCCATGCTTGCACAGCGCACCCTTTGCTGCCTGAGCCATTGCCTTCCACCGAGAACTTTCAAATTAATAATTATATAATAGCTTAACTTTTGTGTCCAATAATTAAGGCTATCTAACCTTCTATAAAAAAATTTAAATGTCTATTTAAACAGAAAGAATAGCTTCAAATTCTTAGGAATGTGCCAAAAATATTGGTGAACAACTGTTCATGGCTCCTAATCCTGTCCAAAGTGTCCCACAAATGGGATATCGTATCTTGATCAGTTTAATAAATTTGGGGTATGCTTCAAATCCATTTTGTAAAAACTTACAATCCCTACAGAGTCCCCAGAGAAACGAGGCTGTGCAGAAGCGTCTCTAACTTTGTTTAGCTCTGGGCAATGCAAATTTGTTTGATCCTTGATCCCTACTTTCTCATATGATCCATTGCAACAGTTCAGGGTAAGGAGCATCCTGTCTTACTCCACAACACTGAGATCGAGTGCCTATATAAATATGCGTGTGTGTTTTTTTAGGCAGGCGGATCTCTGTGAGTTCGAGGCCAGCCTGGTCTAAAAGAGCTAGTTCCAGAACAGGCGCCAAAGCTACAGAGAAACCCTGTCTCAAAAAACAAACAAACAAATATATATATATATATATATATATTATAAATAATATAGTTTATGCTTTTATTTTTTAATTATAAACTCTATTCAAGGAAGACATGATGTGGGAGTGTCATATATCAATCTGTTGATTTCATTGGTTAATAAACAAACTGCTTGGGCTCCTAGCTTAGAACATAGGTGGGTGGAGTAAACAGAACAGAATGCTGGGAGGAAGAGGAAGTGAGGTAAGACGCCTCAGACAGAGACGGACAGCTCTGCTCTCTGGAGCAGAGATGCCATGCTCCTGGCTCCTGGGCAGACACACAGCGATGAAGCTCTGACCCAGGATGGACGTAGGCTAGAATCTTCCCGGTAAGCGCACCTAGCTGTGCTACATAGAATATTAGAAATGGGCTAATCCAGGTGCGAGAGTTAGCCTAGAAGAGGCTAGATAGAAATGGGCCAAGCAGTGATTAAAAGAATACAGTGTCCCTGTAATTATTTTGGGTAAAGCTAGCCGTGGGGGCGGCCTGGTGCCGGGTGCCGGGGACGTAGCCCGCTGCTCCTACCACTACAAAGACATGCAAGTGTAATAGGAGGGGACCGACTCTCTGATCCTCACACAAGCATGCTCTTCACAACACATAAAATAAATACAATTTTAAAAATTAAAAGAGAAGCTTTAAAAAGCTATATTTTTATTTTAAATGAAATATTAAAAGACTATTTGAGCAGCACAATGAGCCACTAATGTTGCAATTATGCAGAACTGGTTATCAGCTCTCCCAGTTTTTGTAGCAATTTTTCAGCATCATTTCCTATTCTCAGAGAATTCTGTTCTTGCAGGAGCAGGCTCAGCTTGGGTTGGAGTGTCTGGGAGATGAAGCCATCGGGCTTAAAGAAGTGAGCAACACCATCGCAAATGGTATATGTTGTCCTTTGCCATCATCCCCGGAGTCTACGCCTGGAGCTTCAGTCCAATAGACCGGCTTCTTGTGCTCTTCCAGGTACCGAGGACTCACGGAGGCCTGGGTCACATCACAAGAACAGTTCAGAGCAGCAGCTGTCCTCTGCAGGACCGCGCAGCCTGGCTCTCTCTATGGACAATTATCTGAGTTTACAGAACCACAGATCTTCAGTACGAGTCACCTTATCTATGGACTTGTATTCCTATGCAATGGCGGACCGCCCTACATGCGCTTTCAACTACGAGGACCTCATGTACAATCAGCCATCTTCAGGAGTACCACCCCTGCACAAGCGCTAGTTAAGCAGTTTCAGATCTCATTCATCATTGCAGCAAATCCGCACCAGTTAAGGGACCACTCCTGTCGTCCTCTCTCTGGCACCTTCTCTCTCTGTAATGTTTATTCAGCTCACAGTTTCGGAGAGGGAGACCCCAGAGACATCCATGACAGGCTGTGGGAGCAGGAGCTGGGGAGGGCTCAGAAATCGCAGGAAAAGGCGGGAAGCAGAGTAGTTGCTCATCCGTCCCCCTCCCTTCTGTTTTTCATCTTTTGTAATGGGGTCTCTTTTTTCCTAGGCTAGACCCATACTCAATATATGACCAAGGATGAGTCTGAACTTCTGATACTCCTGCATCCATATTGAGTTCACCACTACGCCCAGTTTATTAGGCGTTAGGGTTGGGGTCCAGGGCTTCCTGCCTGCTGGGCTAGCACTCTGTCTGAGGAGATATTCCCAGCACCAACTCCTGGACATTTCTAACTCTTCTCCCTCTCCTTCTCCTCCCCTCTCCTCCCTCTCATCCTCCCCCTTCTTGGATTGTGGTGTGCATATTAATAAGGAATATTGATAGGTTTGTAGTTTTCTTGTGGTATCCTTGCCCAGCTTTGACATCATCATAATTCTTACTTAGAAAGGTATATTTGTTAGATGTCATTCCCACTTCTATTTCTTTGCAGAAATTTCAGATAGATGAGCTTCAATTTCTGTTTAACATTTGAGTCAGGCAGAGGTGGCAGCCATGCCTTTCATCCCAGAACCCAGCATTCCGGAGGCAGAGGCAGGCAGATCTCTGTGAATTCAAGTCCAGCCTGGTCTACAAAGCAAGTTCTAGGACAGGCTCCAAAGCTACACAGAGAAACCCTGTCTTGAAAAGCCAAAACCAAAATCAAAACAACAAAAAAAATGGATGGAATTAACCTAATCATGAGAATTTTTTTTATTACTAGTTCATCTCCCCACCACAAATGTGCTTATTTCCCTTTCCTCCTGAGTCAGTTTGAAAACTTCTATGTTTCTAAGTATTTTTCTATTCCACTTAGGCAATCTAACTTGCTGGCATACAATTATTCAGTAATACATCTAATCCTTTTAATCTCCTTAAGGCTTGTTGTAATGTCCTCCGTTTTATTTCTGATTTTAGTCACTTGTGTATTTTGGGTATCTTAGTTTATCTAAGATTTATTAACCAGGTTGATATTTTCATCCACTGAAACAGCTTGTGGTTCCTTCCGTGCTACGGCTTTCCCCTGCTGTTGCACGGGTTTCTCCGCTGCTCTCGCTGGTCCCTTGTCTTTGTCCCTTTCTCTGTTGCTATATCTGTGCGTCCTTCCCTCCCTCAGCTGCCCAGGGCAGGACAGCAAACATGGGAAAAGAGAAGAGGTCTCTGCTAAGTCTCCAGACATTTCCAGCTGGTCTTTTGTTTTTTTCTGCATAAAGTCAGGAATCTTGAAGGGGGGACCAAGTATTCCAACACGCTGGGAGCATTCTCTCACGTTTTGTTTATTAAGTGTGTATGTGTGTTTATTAATCACACGTGTGGGGACAGGTTGTGGTAGTCAATTCTTTATCCCTACAATGTGGGTCTGGGCCATAGAATTCAAGTCACCAGGCTTGGTGAGAAATGCTTCCCCCCCCCCCACCTGCCAGCTCATCTTACTGGCCTGACACTAGGGAAATATTTTCTTGTGTTATGACCTCCCACGTTCTGTCACAGGTTGATGATGCCCCAGATACAGATTTTCAGTTTTTAGAACTGTGAGCCAAGTAAACTTCTTTCCTTTATAAATTGCCAGTCTGTAGTATGTTGTTGTAGCAACAGAAAGCAAATTATAAGCCACTTTGAAGAAGTCATGTGCCTCCATTACATTTTCATTTCTTCACCTCCAAAACTTGACCAGGGTCCTTCCCAGCCTATGAAAAGGCATTTTCTTGGGGCCTGCCTCTCTGATAAAGCTATGGTTTTGCTTCCCTTTGGCAGAGATGAGGGAGAAGACTCCCGAGGTCTTGAGAGAGTTAGCATAGGTAGACTGTCAGCAGCTAGAAGAGGGTTCCTCTTGCACAAAGAGGATGGACCACACTCACCACAAGAAATGAATCTGTCCTTTAGTATGGTTCTGTGATAACAAACCTTGTCTTCCTAGTTAGATGAAATGCTCTTCAGGAAGTCAGAACGTGGGCAGCCTATAGAGTCCACCCTGCGCCATTTTTAGTATGTGATGGTCAGTTACTCTTGACAAGATTCTTGGCATTCATTGACCAAATAAAGACATTCTTTTTTGTTTGTTTGTTTGTTTTGTTTGTTTGTTTGTTTTGTTTTTTGGTTTTTCGAGACAGGGTTTCTCTGTGGTTTTGGAGCCTGTCCTGGAACTAGCTCTGTAGACCAGGCTGGTCTCGAACTCACAGAGATCTGCCTGCCTCTGCCTCCCGAGTGCTGGGATTAAAGGCGTGCACCACCACCGCCCGGCTTACTGCATTTTTTTTCTTTTAATTTAATTTTTTTTAAAAGACATTCTTTCTGACATTGGAATGTCATTGGAATTTTCTTTTTGATGTTATTGTTTTTGTTTCTAAATTATTATTTTAGGAGAAATTTTGAGGAAGCAGTACAGTTTATAAAAGTGTCCATTTGCAACAAGGAAAATACATTATGCTACCCTTGACAGATAATTTACCAAAACTAGGCCGCCCAAGGTATTCTCTGCAAATATGAGATGATCTCATTCTTAATGGCTGAACAATGTCTTCCAAGGTGTGCTTTGCCTGAGTTATACGATTATGTTAGGGAATGAGAGTTCTAGAAACTGAATCAGATGTAAATACATACATCAAAATCTCCATGGGGCCCAAACTATGTATCAGCATGCACTCATCCACCCTTACCCCCAGGCACCCACAGCCAGCTTCCAAGAGCAAAGGAGGCAATGCATCAGTGGTTCCTCCACTCTAAATGGCAGTGGCCTTCTTGCTGAATATGCCACAGCAGGATACTTCTTATGTACTAGATGCTGTATTGATCCAGGCTATTAGAGAAACAGATGGGTTGAAAACTGCCAGGATTTTTATCAGCGGAAATGTCTGTGTGAGAGAAAAAAAAATTAGGAAGGAAAGAAGAAAGTGATGGGAGGGTCACTAGGCAACGAGAGAAGCCAAACGCTGGGAAGGAAAGGGGGACCGAAGCTGGGAAGGACTCTGCCTGGACATCCATGACACAAGAGAAGGCCCGGCCAAAGGAGTCCCCAAAGGACTCAGGGAGCAACCCCGCTTAGTGCTCTGCCCTGTTCAGGTGCTGACTAAGTTACTCACAGGAGGCCGAACCTGGGCACAAACTATGTTGGATTTCAGAGAACAGCTAGGTCCTTGAATGCTAGGCCCCCATCGGTGATGAGCTGCAAAGGGCCGTCTCCAGAGGGCCCGCATATTTGTCCTTTTGGATGTGTGATCTTAGGGAAAGAACCCTACTCCTCCCCTTTCTTAACCACACCACTCTCATCCTGTCAGAAAGGCTGCAGATCCTGAGATGTGGGTGAAGCTGGTCGTGCAGTCTGGGAAAATTCCCATGAGCTCAGCTCATCACAGGCACCCAAGATTCATGCTTTGGCCAGTTGTAGGAAGTGTAGACGACCCATTCCCCTTATTTCCTTGCCATTGTGTAAGATTTGTTCTCCAAGATCAGACGATACAGTAAAGTGTGCATGTGTTTCTTTGTGCGCATCCATGAGTGTGTGCGTGTGTGCGTGTGTGTACATAAGACAGAGACACAGACATAGAGACAGATGTCTGGCCCATTTGGAATCTGTGCCAGCTGAGCTCAGAGTCTAACTCTTTCAGCATTTACTCCTCCTCCCCCTCCTTTTATTAAAATGAAAGAGCACAAGTAACTCAGCCAAATGCGTTTGCTATCAGTTCGTCAATTAAAAAGAATCTGTCTCGAGATTTTTTTTTCCCCTTCAGATTCCCAGCAGTTTGGTGAAATTGCAACACAGCTTGTCAAATATTCTCAAGATAACTAGCATCAAAAATAGTCTCAAGATAACTGATAGAAAAAAAAAACCCACCACTTTCTGGAACTAAAAACTGCTTTTTATCAACCCAAAACAGGCAAGTCTTACATATTTTAAGATGCGCCATTTTGTGCCTGGTTGGTGGGAGTCGGTTACAGGCACCACGGCTGCGTGAGTGGCCAGATTAGCTACAGCCAGTGCTGCAAAGCTGAAGGTCAAGGGCTTCTCCCTGAGTTGCATGATGTAATCTCTTCCGCTTTTATTTTTAGAGCGCACCACTTACATTACTTCAGGAGAAATAGTCATATTAAAATCATGTTGCCAGATAGTTCTCAGCCGATTAAGATTGACTCACAAATGGCTTGAGAAATAAGTCTGATAGTATTTGCGAAAGACCAAGCTGTGACTGGAAAACCTGGTTCATTTTGTTCCTCCCTGGCCTTCTTGTGACATCAGCAAGAACAGTTAAATTTCTGTTCAGGGAGAGGCTATTTGTCTAGTTTCCTCAGACCTGTTTCTTCAAATCTAATGTTGCCGAAAACTAAGCATGTGAGAAGCTGATTGACATCAACTCAAATGTTCATCTGTATGGCCTGCTTTGAATAATCACGCTTCCCTCTGGTCAGAATTACCACTGGATATAGGAGAATGCTCCATCCCCGCCTCTGTGGTTGCTCCTTCTCAAACATTCTTCCACTTGGCCTTTGTTTGTTTCTCTGTAAACTGACTCTGTTTGTTTGTTTGTTGTTTTGGTTTTTTTTTTTTTTGACACAGGGTTTCTCTGTAGCTTTGGAGCCTGTACTGGAACCAGCTCTTGTAGACCAGGCTGGGTTCGAACTCATAGAGAGATCGGCCTGCCTCTGCCTCCCGAGTGCTGGGATTAAAGGCGTGCGCCACCACCACCCGGCTTCGTACACTGACTTGTATCTGTCATTGTTCCAGGGTCTGTGGAGCACATACAAACAGATGAAACACATCGGACTTTAGCTAGGTTTTCATTTCAGCTAGAGAAAGAAAGCAAACCTGTGTATTCCTATAGCAAATGACCAAACATAAGTCAAATGGAAATTGCAGTTTGAGAGAGAAAAAGAAACAATGATCTCAATTCTTGGGTAGCATTTGAAGCAGAGGTTGTAATAGATGTGTTTGAGGGCTTTTTCTAGTCTCCTACAGTCCACGATTCCCCTGTGTAAGGAGTGATGCCGCCCACAGTGGGATGCGTTTTCCCACATCCATTAGCAGTCAAGACCGTGCTCCACAGATGTGCTCAGAGGTCAACCTGATAGAGACAATCCTTCACTGGGACACTCTTAAGAGAAACCAGAAACCAAGGTGTTGTGCCCTTGTTCCCCTAGACTTTTGATCTAAATAGAATTCTTCTCCCTATACATCCCTCAGTCCCAGAGGTGCTATTATAGCAACAAAACACAGTCTATAACATATCTGTGGAAGAGGGTGCCTGAGTATGGGTCTCCTTCCATTATCATATTCTTCCCCAGATTGTTTAGTACCAGCTGGATTCTTGCACTTCCCATAATCCCCTGCACCTGTGGCTCTTCTGTCCTCCCTCCACAGGTCACACCCAGTGGGCTTGTGCCTGGCCGAGACATTAGCACCTGGTCTGGCAGGACTTCTCCAGATTCCCCCCCCCACACACACATATCCATACAGTCTCTAGAAGGGGTGTTTATATTTTTTATTAGGGCTTTGAAAATAACTGAAGGACATTACGACGTTGAAGAGACTATTGATGTCTGCGTGCCAAATATGATGGATGAGTAGACCTCAGCAGAGAGGAAAGGCATCCCAGAGTACACTCATCTTCATGATGATTGATGTGTGTGTAGGTCCTAGCCTACTGTTGGGGGCAACTTCCCTAGGAAGGTGATCTTGGATAAGCAGGAGCCGGCAAGGGAGCAGGTAAGCATCATCCCTCCATGGCTTCTGCTTCAGATTCTTCCCTGACTTCCCTAAGTGATAGACTGCGACCTGAAAGAATAGGTCTAATAACAACTTTCTTCCGCTAACAGAAAGCCAACTGGAGTACTGAGTATGAGCTAGTCCAGAATGACAACAAAGGGTCTGGGAGAGCAGTCCCCAGGAGGCTTTCTAGCCCAACATTCTGCATCTGTGCCTGCATAGCCTCTGAACTGCCCCAGAGATAACACAAAAGCCACCTCAAGCACTGTAGTGATCAGCACTCTCCACCAGAGCAGGACAGAATAAATATACTGCAAAAAGAAACTGGTTGGGCTGATCCACATGGTACCAGATGGGTAGTCCAACAGTGGCAAGAGAAGCTAAGAACCTCATTTCTCAGAGCGTGATGCTTTGGCAGTCCCAGTCTGCCACTGAAGGCCTGGAGCATTCTTGGAGAAAGCTTAGTCTCCAATCCATGTTGGAAGGTCAAGAAGTTGCATTTTGATGGTGGTAAAGATGGCGGTGGCAACAACAGCAGCCACAGTGGATGCATTCACCAGCAAGAAGCAAAAGAGGGCAGGCAGGTTGACTATTTGTACTGCTTTTCTAGGGAACCCTGTATCTGGGTGCTGGTGCGTGAGTGTGTGTGTGTGTGTGTGTGTGTGTGTGTGCTGCCCACTCTAGGAGAGGATCTTCTCCCCAGTTAATCCTTCCTAGAACTACTACCACAGACTCACCCAGAGGCTTGCTGCTTAGCTAATTCTAGATCCAATCAAGATGAACCATCACACACCCCCTTGGGGAAAACTATCCACAAACCTTGGGACAGTGTTGTCTATGAGTGAAAGGAAAGTGGTATTTTCCTACAGCGAATACCTCCTGCCCAAGCTCTCCCGGCCTATTGCTGAAAGAGCACCTATGTTTTTAACAGCAGAAGAATTTGTTTTTTGCCCCATTCTCCATTCTGGGATAAATCAAGGTCTTAGTGTCCCTTTAACAAAACCTCCCACTCAGCAGAAACTGAAATTGCCCTTGTCTTTGGAGGAATGGAGAAAACCAGCCAGCTACAGTGGCCACAAGACATGGCAAGGCACAAGGGTGGACAGACACACACACACTGGCAGCTTTCCCCAAGCGAGGAAATAGACTCGAGATTTGATAAGATGTACGTATTTAGGGTCCTCAAGAGGAAATGAACCGATGGGCTGAACACCTGTATTAAAAGAACGTCTGAAATCCGCTTATGTTAAGATAAGAACAGCTGAGTGGCGGCTGGCAGGCTCAGCCCCTGACAGTTGCCAAGTCCTTGAGCTTGGTTGCCTTGGCTATTGGAGTAGTTCCACAGGGGCTCGCTCTTCCTGGGGAGGCTGGCAACACAGTAGTCTCTCAGTTCTCAAAGCAGGGTGCTTCGATAATCCCAATTTGGCAGCCAACCCTGGGAGATTCTTGAAGCGCCACTGGTTCTTAGTCAATAGGGGAAGCGTGGAAACACTGGTTCCACTCTCAGTGAGGGAATCAGCTGGTACAGGGTGAATCTCCTCAGCAGCAAGAGAGCAAGAGCAAAAACACAACCTTCCTTCTGCTGTGTGCTTTGTGGTTGTGGTTGTTGTTTTTGTGTTTTCATCTAGGCTGCAAACAGAAGGTTCACTCAGGTTGGGTGTTCTTCCCACATCAAGCAGGGCCAGGAGGAGACAGATGAGGCTCCCAATTTGTGGCAAGTGAACACTGAAAGCTACCAACGCACCACCGTTTCACTTGCCACAAAGAAACCAATATAGACAGAAATGACCAAAAGGAAATCGATTTTCTCAGCCTGAAAGTCACTGATGACCTTCTATTGATTTTGAAACGGGGTGAAAGGGCAACAGCAGCCACAAGCTTTCTTCTGAAGAAATGAAGTCACCAAAAAGAAGGGGAAAGGTGAGGTGACAAGATGGTAGATTTCCAGTCAGATTGAGTAAGGGCTCCTGGTCAGCACAAAGAGGAGATTAGAGACCTGCTAAAGCAAGGTGAGCTAAGAGTGTAGGGGATGGGAGGGGAATGCTGGAGCCTGACAAACAAGAGTTTTAGCTGCTCAGATTTTGAGAAATGAAGTAATTAGATTAAATGAATAGTGGTCCAAAGCCATCAAACACAAAAGCAGTGTCCATCCTGCTGAGGCAGAAGGAGGGCGTAGAGAAAGCTGGGCTTTCCATGTGGGTTACCTGAGTTGAATCTGAAGGGCAGAATTGGCGTGGAGACTCGAGGCCTGGGCGGGCACTGTGGCTGTTGGGTAGAGTTCAGAGGCTCAGGGAGCAAACACCTGCTCTGTCTTTGGGTGACAGCAAGCTCACCTGGAGACGATAACCAAAGCCCAAGAATTAACTCACCTCAGTGCTAGGAAAAGGCTGAAAGAACTGTATAGCTCATTCCTGAGGGCTGCCCTCCAGAGAGGTCAGCTTGGCATTCACCTCCTTCCCCATGGGGTGTCTGCCAGCTCCTGCCAAGAACCCAAGAGAGGCTTCTGGCAGATGATGGGGTTCAAAGAATAAATGCCTTTAATTTTTATGAAGTCCAATTAATTTCACCTGCTGCTAGATTAACCACCCTAACTTCTAAATTCTGTTTGCACAGAAATATCTTTTCCCATCGTTTCACACTCAGCCTGTTTGTGTGGTAATTCCCCCTGTATCACCGATGGGAATGTAAAATGGTTAAGCAGCCCTGGGAATAAGCTTGGCGGCTCCTTTCAAAGTTAAACATAGAATTACTGTATTCTTAACAATCCACTCCTAGAGGTATATCTCAAGGAATTGAAAACAGGGTTCAGACCAGCGCTGTTTATAGCAGGGTTGTCCTAAAAGAAGGAAGCGACTCAGATGTCACCCACAGATGACTCACAGTATCCGTGTTCTGCAGAGGAGTAATTAGTAGTGTATTTATGTAGAGGCCAAACGAGAGAGAGCCAGGGAAAGGGATGCACAGATGTATAGATAAAGAGATGATCAAAACCATGACCAGTATTCTATTACATAAATTATATGTGTATACATACATATATATGTACAAACACATGTATATGGCTCAGCAGTCATGAGAGCTGAGAGGTTCACAGTCAACTGTCTTCTTGCTGGGGATGCAGAAAAGTCAGTGGGGTAATTCATGGCCTATGACTGGGGACCTGAAGGTGAAGGGTTCAATACTTGTCCAAAGGCCTGACAACCACAAGCTGCAGGCATGAGAAGAGCCGAGCCTCAGCTCAAGTCATGCCAGGAGAATAAATCTACCCCTCTGCTTTTCTGTTCTGCCTGATGTTCAACAGTTTGGGAGATGCACACCTCATTTGCTCAGACTCCTAGAAAGAGCCTCAAAGACACAAACAGACCTAGAAATAATGTTCAGCCAGGTGTCTTACTATCCCATGGTACAGTCAAGTCCACACACAAAATTCACCACCACAGTAGATAACCAAACAGTGGATCATAGTGGAGCACGATCCCATCACAAAAGTAAACAAGTTCAGAATCATACTATAGCAAGATGAACCTTGAAATCATGATGCAAAGCAGCATCAGACAGACACAAAAGTAAGAATTAACATGTTCTACATACATGTAATATCTAGAATGAGAACATTCTCAGATAGGAAGTAGATTATTAACTATGAGGAGGTTGGCAGAAAGATGAAGGGAGATATAGCCTAGAGAGTTGAAGTTCATATTTGGGATAATGAAAACATTTTAAATTAGATAATAGTGGTGACGTGATATAAAAATCGCACACTTAAATATTATAAGATGATCAGAAACAAGACCAGTGTTATATTACATAAATTTAGCTCAAGGAAAAGCAGTTTGTGTTCTTCAACCCAATAGCAATAGAAAATAACAATAGTGTCTTTGCAATGGATGAAGAAAAGTGGTCATTTTATAAGTTCAAAATTCATTTATTAAAAACACTCTTTAGCGTTTAATGACTGAGGGAGCTCCTTCAACAGAGAAATCTAAAATGGCTGAAAGACACTTAAGGAAATGTCTAACATCTTTAGTCAACAGAGAAATGCAAATTGAAACAATTCTGAGATTCCATCTTACACCTATAAGAATGGCCAAGACCAAAAACACTAATGACAATTTATGCTGGAGAGGCTGTGGGGTAAAGGGAACACTCCTCCATTGCTGATGGGAGTGTAAACTGGTACAACTGCTTTGGATAACAGTATGGCAAGTTTCTCAGAAAATTAGAAAACAACCTTCCTCAAGACCCAGCAATACCACTTTTGGGTATATACCCAAAGGATGCTCAATCGTGCCACAAGGACATGTGCTCAACTATGTTCATAGCAGCATTATTAGTATTATTAGTCATAGCCAGAACCTGGAAAGAACCTAGATACCCCTCAACCAAAGAATGAATAAGAAAAATGTGATACATTTACACAATGGAGTACTATACAACAGAGAAAATGACATCTTGAAATTTGGAGGCGAATGAATGGAGCTAGGGAACATCATTTTGAGTGAGGTAACCCAGACCCAGAAAGACAAATATCTTATATACTCACTCATAAGTGACTTTAAGACATAAAACAAAGAAAAACCAGTCTACCGTTCACAATCCCAGAGAACCTAGACAACAAAGAGGACCCAAAGAGAGAAATACCTGGATCTAATCTACATGGGAAGTAGAAAAAGACAAGATCTCCTGAGTAAATTGGGAGCATGGGGACCATAGGAGAGGGTAGAAGGGAAGGGGAAAGAAAGGGAGGGGAGTGGAGAAAAATATATAGCTCAGTAAAAACAATTAAAAAGAAAGAAAAGTAACCCTCACCTGTCTCCCTCTACTTTCCAAGTGCTAAGATGGCAAGCATGCACAGCACACCCCCTGAAGCTATGCCTCTGTGGGGCTGTAGATGTCTTTAATATTGCATTTTTAAGGTTAAAGGAAATGCTTGCTGGGTAGCATTGAGGAACCAACAGAATGCAGACAACGTTAGATTTGATCAACCCTAGTATCTAAATTTAACGATCTGTCTTACAATGTACAGGAGCCCAGGAGTATGAGGGACGGGGGTGGGTGGAGCAGTCACAGAGATGATGGGAGGCATGACTGACTGTCCTGTGAATGTGCTGGAAAACTAAAGGCAAACATGCATTGGCCATTGCAGGCTCTGTGCAGACATTCCCACAGGTATTATAAACCCAGTCACAGTCAAATGAGATCTCAGCTGCATATGAAGAGTGAGTTCGTGAAATTCAGAGTCAACGCAAACTGGACAGTTTGAGTCAGGGAGAGTGCAGCCACATCAGGTACTCAGAAAACAGAGCCTTCTAGCCTGGCTTCATTCTTTCATTCCCTTGCTCATTCATTCAAGGACTTAAGGAGCATCTAACTATTCAAGGTAGAGACACAAGTATGTGTGTGGTATAGATTTTGGGTTAGGTATGTGGCTCCAGGGTAGAACACTACCATGCAAGAAGCCAAAGCTCCTCTTGTTAGTTTTAACTGCAGCATTCAAGTAACAACTCAAGATTTCAGGAACAAGACCCACATCCCTTCCCCAACAGTCCACAAGCTCTACCTCCCTCTGGTCTGGATGGCATCTGATATGAGTCTGTGCCCTTGTCTGACAGCAGACAGGTCTAGCCCAGTCAAAGAGCATGCAATTGAGGCACAGAGAGGCTAAATAACTTGTTTATGAATCTACAGATTGTAATTTCTGGTGCCTAGATGTGAACGCTGGGTGGTCTGACCCAATCACAGGCTTTTAAGAAATCCAATTGATCTGTAGTTATTTTTGCTCTGCTCCCTGACAAGCCCCATCCAGTTCTGTTCTTTGTGGCCTCATGTTTGTTCCTTGTTGACATGGCTGTGGTACAAATTCATAAAGTTGCCTTCTCTATACAGAGACTTGTGACTGCCTCCCCAGGATTGGTCTGCAACTCCCAGTGCCCTTCCCTCCCCACTCCCATCCTTCAGGAGCTCCCTGCATCAGGCCCCTCTGGTCTGTCCCTAACTGGGACTTTCAGTTCTTTGTCTACACATCTCCTCTAGAACCTGTGACATTAGTGATCACAGGCAGCGTTAAATCAGCACCAAGGACTGTAAATTCCAGCTAGTGCCATCCCTGTGCCGTGGACTGGACACGGCCTGACCCCACCAAACTTGTGATAAAAATCGCCAATGTAATATGAGAGATGGGGATTCTTCAAGAGCAGTGTGATTCTTGGGGGCTCCAATCTCATGAAGGAATTACTGGAAAGTTTCTGGTTTGGTGTATCCCATCTTCTCTTTATATCCACCTACTTTCTGGACTATCACATGGCCCTCCCTCTGCACGAGCTGCACAGATACCAGTCCCATACATTTAGATGGCCAGAGCTATGTGCCACAGTAAGTGGCATTCCTTTATATCTTATTCAGTCTCAGGTATTCTATTATAGTAACAGAATATGGGCTAAGGCGTGGTACTAAAAGTCATTGAAATCGGAATGAGAGGTTCCTATACTCTGAGGTAGTCTAGGAAAGGCTTCCAGAAGGGTTGGCCCTTAGTTAGACCATAGGGGTTGAGCAAAACATGCATAGCTAAAGATGACCAGGAGAGCAGCTTGGACAGGGCAAATGGTATGCGTTAGCCTGAGACTCCGGTGCGCAGGGTGTCTCCAGGGCTGGACATTAAGCCAATGATTGCAGCAAGCCAGCAAGAGAGACAATCACTGAACTGTGTGCCAGAATCCCAAACTCCCCAAACAAAGACCTTTCTCCCATGAGCCCTCCAATAGTTTGCTGCCTCAGTAAATCCGAAAAACCTGAGTACCTCAGGGGTGGAGGAAAGAGATCCCAATGTAACCAGATTTAGAATTTTAAAATACCTTTTTATTGGATAATACGGTACATAATTAATCACAGGGTTAGACCTGCTCTGAATTAGGTTCTGTTTACAATAAATCGACACGGGCATGGGCATATTTGACTGTGTTTTCTTTGCAACCAGGCCATCTGAATCGTTGCCATTGATCCCATCCCCAGCCAGAGAGCCCAGCCAGTGCCATGTTATGCCCACCAGCCAACAGCAAGCTCTTCCCAAGCCTCCTGGTCCAGATACAAACAGTCCTGCTGGGTGCAGAATCCAGCCAAGAAAGAGGACACTGGCTGAACAACGTGAGCACGTCTTGGGATGGACTGAGATGAACTTGCGTGAGGTTGGTGGGGAGTAACAGGAAGATAGATGCCAGTGGCTGTGGATGCCTCTCTAAAACAGACTAATGGATTAGGGGCAGTGAACTCACATTAGCTAGATTGTGCACCCTCTATTGTCTTTCTTCTACATGAATTTTAGAAACATAAGGAATATACAAATATGACTCCAAGTGCTGTATTAAATTTCTAACCCCCCAGAAGACCCCAAATTCCTCATAGCATCCTTAGAGCAGATGAGAGAAATCCCTCACGCCCACCCTTGCTGTCTCAGAAGCCCTCACTAACAGAGATTTGACTACAGGTGTAAAGATCATCATAAAATGAGAAAATTCCTGTGGTTGTTTCTTGTGCTTGCCTTGGGTTCTCCACAGATAAAAATCAATCAATATTTCCTTGCCACTCTTTCATCTCCAAATGGCCACTCATGACCTCCCTCCCATTGCAGCTCATTTGGCAAATGAGAAGACATCGCTTCATGAGTTTTATTGATTTGCCTAAGGAGGCAAAATTCCTAGGCAATGACATCAGACCCAAGCCTGGGACGGCAGTGTCCAATTGGCTCTACTCCTTGTAAGACCATCACAGACCCCAGAACCACTTCCAGCCAGTCTATCGTTACATCTGGGCCCCATGATATGTACACATTTGTGCTGTATAATTTTTATAATTTCAATTTAGAGCTTTGTTATAACATGCATTTTCCCCAGGATTCAAATTTTAGTGCAGCCATATAAGGTTTCGGTAGACTGGCAGCTGAATTGCTGATATCATGGGACATGTCACAGATCCCCCCCTTTTATTTAATTCTCTCATATATTACCTCTGGACTGGAGTTTCCCTTCCCTCAGCTCCTCCCAGTCTCTCCCACACCTTTTCTCTGCCTGGAGACCTACTCCCCCTCTGCTTCCTTTCAAGAAAAAGAACAGGCCTCCCAGGGATATCAACAGAACATGGCATAACAAAATATATTAAGACTAGGCACATACCTCATATCAAGGCTGAACGAGGCAACCCAGTAGGAGGAAAAGGGTCCTAAGAGCTGGCAAAAGAGTCAGAGACCCCCCCCCCCGACTCTCACTGTTGGGAGTCCCACAAGAACACCAAGCTAAACAATCATAAGATATATGCAGAGAACTTAGATCAGACCCACACAGGGTCCGTGTTTGTTTCTTTAACATCTGCGAGCCCCTATGAAACCTGCTTCGTTGACTCTGTGGCCATGTTCTTGTGGTGTCCTCAACCCCTCTGGCTCCTACAATACATCCTCCCACTCTTCCATGGGGTTCCCCTGGCTCCGCCTACTGTTTGGCTGTCATACTAACTCCTTATCACCTAATCAAATATTTATTCCCATTTTAATGTTTTATTTTCACGTTTAGAGTTGATTCGAGTCCTTCCCGATCTTCAATAGAGCTGTGTATCTCTGAAAGATGGGTCACGACCTTAAGCGCTGAGATCAGGTGCCTGGCAGCAAGAAAGAGCCTGGAGCACAGCCCTGAAGCACAGGGGTGTGATCTGAGCGATAGCTCCCACACTGAAATTACAGAAGCAGGTGGAAGTGGCTGTCACTGACCTCTTCAGGGCAGGGAGGGACTGGTTGGTCTCTGACCTTCTAACCCCAAGGTTTCCCCCTAGAAATCTTCTTTGGAATGATTTGGCAGCTTCACTGGAGAGCAGGTTAGACACTCACACTATTAGACTATTCATCTATATAGCCAACTCAGCCTCCAAGGAAGCTTCAAAGATGACAATAGATTTTCCTACGTCAAGAGTGCTCTCCCCAGGTTTGGGGAAATGGCTCACTTATGAGCACAGACTCGTCTTGCAGAGGACCTGAGTTTGGTGGCAGCAGCCATGTCCAGCCACCCACAACTGCCTGTAACTCCAGCTCTGGGGATCTGAGGTCTGCTTCTGGCCTCAAAGAACCTGCCCTCATATGCACTCACCCTATATGAGGGTGACATATAGACACAGAGCTTACATTTTTTTTTATTATTCCTTTTTTAAAAAATGCTCTCCTTAACACCAACCTCTGAGGCTTGTATTGGGAACTCAAGGGTGCTGAGGTTTGAAACCAAAGTTAAGCTACTCCTGATTGACCTCATCCCCCGAGGGTGGAGGAACTCAGGGAAAGCAAGGAAGAACCCTCTTTCTGTTGCCATGGCCATACTAAGACTCCTCCCACCAAACTTGGGGTGAAGGCTGTTTCTTTCAGATCTCCCTGCATTTGAGACCTATTCCCAACATTTCTGCCTAGTTTGTGTAAAAAGCAAAAAAAATGCACTGGCTAGGGACACTGAGCTGTTTAAAGATGTAACATTTCAAATCTTTTGGGTAGGGGTGGGGGAAAGAGACCAACTTAGTATGTGGAATTATATTAAATTAGGGCGCATTACTCCAGAATTTTCTAAGACATACGGCATCAGGCCTGGGATTCAGAAAGAAAAGCAAGCTTTTGTTTCCACCAGGGTCACCTCCCTCAGTAACTGAGATAACTTTGAAGACACGGAGAAACCTGAGGGTTTGGGTAAGGCTCTCCACTCATCTGTTCTTCTGGTTGCCATGGAGAATAACAGTTTTAAAGACATCTTTAAATGAAGTGAGCTCTGAGCTGAGAGCTCTCTTTTTGTGTGAAAGGAAAGGGGGGGGGGAAACCTAACTAAAGAGATGGCTGAGAAGTTTCTTTCCTGTTCTCAAGGGCAGATAATCTTCTCAGAGTGCACATCCATGGGAGGAACAACAAAGCAGAGTTTGCTGGTCAAAACTCCCAGAGCCTACCTCTCACCTTGAGGTCTCACGTCTGCTTCTCAGAGTTACAGGAAAAAGACTTTGACCCAAGCTCTCAGGCTTTGTTTACCAAATACTCTGCCTGTTCCCATATGCGTGGCTGCAGAAACTCCAAAGTAAGGCTTCAGATTGTACCCACCCTTTCCCATTGCCGACAAAAAAGTTTCTTTTCCCACCAAGTGTCGCCTTCTCTATCCTTCACCCCTTAAAAGTCCTCCTTGGATCCTGGATCCCTTCATCCCTCAAGCGGCTGCATGTACCACTAATTGCAAGAGGAACACACTGGCAGGAAACAACACCAGGCGTTTCCTTATCCACTTTGAGACATTTTGCATGTATTGTCTTAGTTGCTCTTTGAGCCATCATCCATGTCAAAATTGGTCCCATTTTACCGTGGAAGAGACTGACCCGGGAAGTTCAAATAACTTGCCACCTGGTTGGCAGGTAGCACATTGGGGGTTCCACACAGACCATGCCTTAATTTGCTTTCTGTCACTATGATAAACGCCACGACCAAAAGCAGCACTGGGGAGGAAAGTGTTCATTGCATCTTCCAAGTTAGAGTCCGTCAAAGGAAACCAGGGCGGGAACTCAAGCAGGAA
The DNA here is from genome assembly GCF_018167655.1 of Microtus oregoni. NCBI lineage: Eukaryota > Metazoa > Chordata > Mammalia > Rodentia > Cricetidae > Microtus > Microtus oregoni. The sequence continues at coordinate 19,176,159 of NW_024543066.1, read as the reverse complement.
CCTGGAGGCAAGGACCGAAGCAGAAGCGATTGGGGGGGGGGGGGGGGGGGAGCTGCTTACTGGCTTGCTCAGCCTGCTTTCTTATACCACCCAGGACCACAATCTCAGGCGTGGCATGGCTCGCAGGGAGCTGGGCCCTCCCGAGGCAACTAAGAAAATGCCTACACAGACTCGCCCACAGTACAACTGATGGAGGGAATTCTTCAAGTGAGGTTCGCCCTTCCAGGATATGTCTAGGTTGGTGTCACGACGATGAGAACCAGCATCTCCACCCGCAGCGGTCTCTCCATCCAGGCACCCGTTCACTTATTAATTCCACGAGTGTTTATTGAGTTCTCTGGTCTGGCAGTACTCAAAGCCTCTTAGCAAACTTCCAAGCGAAAGCTGCTGATTCTCGCAGAGACACGGGAGCCGGAAATAAGCACCTATGTCAGAGAACTGCCGAGATTACTTAGTGCTAGACAGAAACCTCACAGAATAAAGCAGATCATCGATCCTCAACCTGGCGAGAACACAGCATCGCTTAGCCGGCAGTTCCTGATCCGGAGTAGGCCGGGAAATTCACCTTGCTGCAAAGCTCTGGACTGGAAGATGTTGCGCGGGAACTGCACCTTGAGATTCTCGGGAACGGACTTGGTTGGACCTTGGAGCGAGAACTGGAGAAGACTCCACGTCTGGCGGCTAAATTGAGATCTGACTGCTGAGAACAAGTAAGGTCCAAAATACGAGAGAGAAGGATTCTAAACAGGGCCAAGTTTCCTGGTGAGCCTGCACCTCAGTCTTCAAAGGTAAAACGAAGGTCGGCTGGGAGATGTTGAGTGGGAAAAAAGAAAGAGGCAGAAAGGGCCCACACAGTTTGGTTCTCTCTGCTCTTCCTCTTGCCCCTCTGGGCTTTGTCGTCTTACCGTGAAAACCAAATGTGTTTAATTGTCAAGATAATGGCGGTCAGCTGACTTTAGAGCTAAAGACGTGTTGTAAGGCACGGCGTTCCGTTATTATGACCAGTGTTGAGAAGATCAACTCAAGTGGAGGAATTATTTATTTTGGCCCATAGTTTCCAGGGAGGTCCATTGTTTTGGGCCTGAGATGAGGCAGAACCTTGTGGCAGGAACCCGGGGAAGAGACAACTCACCTTGGGGCAGCAAGGACGTGGAGGAGAGGGAGAGGAAAGAGAAAGGGGAAAGACAGACTCTCCCAGGACTTCCGGGGACCCACTTCTTCTACCTAGACCCTATCCTGCCTTTCACCATCTTCCAGAGATTGTGTAATGAGTCCACTAAGGGATTAATCCAGTAACCGGAGTCCCGGAACCCAATTGTTTCTCCAAAGCCTTGCAGCTGAACACTGCCCATCTGGGAGCTTGAGTCTAACCTCGGCCTTCAGGGGGCGTTTCATAGCCAACTCTAACAGTCGGGTGACTTTACACGAGCGTCTTTTATGGCACATTTTAAATGTCTCAGGTGCCCTTCCGTTTCAGGCTGCCCTTTCTCGCTGTTATACGTGATGTATGCTGTGTATCATTTTCCTTTCTCTCCCAGGCAAATCTTTAGACTGCAAGCTGCTGATAGAGTCAAACCCAGGCCGTGTGGCCTTTCCTGCCTGGCTCCTCCACCCCAGTGCTTTTCGGACACAACCGTAACTGCAACTGTGCTCTCTTGGCAAGCTTATTGGACAGAGGCTTTCGTTAAGGAAGAGTGAACTGGTCTTGCCAGATACACTCCTTCCACCCCGGACCCTGCAGGAGCCGGAAAGGTGAGTCTGGGCTTCCTCAGACTTCTCAGCCCAGGTGTGCCTGTGTGTGTTAGGACACTAGCTCTCAGCCCAGGTGAGCCTGTGTGTGTTTAGTTCTCAGCCCAGGTGAGCCTGTGTGTGTTTAGTTCTCAGCCCAGGTGCGCCTCTGTGTGTTAGGACAATTTGGCTCTTGGTCTCCTTTTACCCAACATTCCTAAGGTGCTTCTATAGTAACGAATTCCTTAACCTACTTTGTGTTTATCTATTCTGATAAAATGATGATTTCGTGTGTGATTGTTTATCCTATTTTATTTTAAATAATTGAAGGTCAGTGAGCATTTTAAATTGTCTGAATGCTGCATAGTTGATATATGGCTTCAGTATTAAAAAAAAAAAACCAACACCTTTGTTATTTGCTGTTTAAAATTATGGGCTGAACTTACCTGTTGAAATCTCCAGCCACAGTATCTCTGAATGTGGCTATTTTTGGAAATAGAGTTTTCAAATGGATAATGAAGGTTAGCTGAAGTCATTAGAGCATATCCTAAGTTCACGGGGTTGGTGGCCTTATAGGACAAAATTAGGATGCTGGCACACACAAGGAAACAAGAGAGAGGCAGTCACCAGTGACTCAAGAGAAACCATCTCTACTGGCAACCTGATCTTAGACTTTCAGATCAGGTCTGAGAAGATCAATTTTGGTTCTTAAAGTCACCCACTCTCTGGAACTTTGGTATGGCCTTACATTCATACAGAAACTTTTATGGGTATTTTATTCCCAGTTTAAAAGAAAAATAAGAAAAGAAATAAAGTCAAGAAACCCATCTGTCTTCTCTGAGTATTTCATCTTGTGAGCTTCAGCTCCACAGTGTGTAGTATTCCCATTGCTGTGATAGACTACGTTCCCAAAGCAACCTAAGACAGGAGACATTTATCTGGGCCTGTGGTTTAAGAGTGCAGTCTACCATGGTGAGGAGGACATGGCAGACACCCAATTCACAGTGGCGGGAGGCTGAGGTGGCTCCTTATCAACACGGCATGGGTTAGCAAGCATTTACCCAGACAGCAAGGAAAAGCCAGCACATTGACCCTCAACGTCTACACTTAGTCCTGAGTCTGTTGTCTACACTCCAGGACCAAGAGGATCACAGCCTCCCAAAATACCATTGTATAGGAGCCAAGTGTTCAAATCCACAAGTCTCCAGGAATCATCTCACACTCGAAGCATGGCACTCAGGAAAACTGGGTGGGGATGACCAGGTAGAACTCTGTGTCCTTTTCTGCCTGCCACAGAAGGCTCTCTTGCTTTCTGATGAAGCCTTGATGTCCATTTTCTACTTGTGAAACCACTCTCTCTCCATTTCTGTTCTCCTGGCCTTGACCTGCTTGGGAAACAGTTTCTGGGTTATTGCCTCTAATTCATATTTCACCTTGGGTTGAAAAACTTTCTGACCCAAACTGCTCTGTCTAGATAGTTTGGAAGAAAAGTCCAGATTGCTTTCCTATCTCTGAGGGTCAAAGAATGCTAAGAATGAATAACCTTTCTCTGGGCCAATAATGACAAAATAATTGGTGTCAGTTAGAAGGCAGCCAGGGCGTGCAGAGTCTTATAACATGGCCCTGACTGAGTCCTGCTGAAGGAACTTCCTGTCTTGATAAATCTTAATGTCTTTGGCTTAAGGAGATGTGTTTGTACCAGAGAGAGAATTTAAGCCTATATAAGTGGGATGTTCAAGGTTCAATGAGTCCTGGGTTCAGGTTATTCCATCAGAAAGCTGTCTTTGTGTAATTATCAATCTTCCTCTAGCATGTTGGCAAAGGTGGCTACAGATTTATCCTGTGTGGGACTGTGGACCCCAAAAGAAAAGAAATGTATCTCAGTTCCTAGAGTTCTAACAAAATTCTGTGGGAAACCTTCCTGAGTTACCTGCTCATTTCCAAGTCAGCCATTGTAGTCAGGATGTGAGATGACTCTGGCCACATGCCACCTGGGTAGCTGGTCTCACTTGATCACAGTAGACACATAAAAGCGTATTTACTGTTGCACTAGGCAGGCTTCTTTAAAAACAAGTAAATGAACACACAAAAACCAGTTGTATGTATGAGAGGGTATATGTACTTGTGAGCGTGTTACCTAGGGAGATCAGAAGAGGGCGCTGGATCCCATAAAACTGGAGTACAGGTGATTGGAAGCTACCTAATACAGATGCTAGAAACAGAACCTAGGACCTCTGCAAGAGCAATATAACCGCTGAGCCATCTCTCTAGCCCAACTAGTTAGAGTTCTAGAAAGTGCTCAGGGCTGGGTAGCTTATATAACAAACTGACTCATAAAGGAAGAGAGGTGTCTCAAAGACGCAGAAAGCTGTGGTGTCAAAGAAGGAGCAGAGTGAACAGAAAAGGAAACTTGAATTTATACTTGGAAATTGTAAAGGACACAGATTTCAGTTCAACAGCTTGGAAACCCTTCCAGGATGGGACAGGAAGGGTTTGCTTCGTGAAACTGTAGGTTCATCTTTTCGGAGTTGAGTTACAGCAGCGAGAGGAGTCCCCCATTAATGCAGAAAGAGGGTTCTAATCCAGTTGATTCCCAAACTGCTTGATTTCCAAGCAGAAAACACAGCAACAGCATAGAAGAGGCAAACCTAGAGAAGCCCTTCAGGCAACACTGAGGCGTGGGGTGTCTTACCTTGACAATTCCTAATGCATCACTGAATGTTCTGATCACATGTGCTCTTTAATCGTCCTAGCAAGACTTAGAATTCGGTGAGCGCATTAATGAGAAAGGAGACTGGTATAGTAATTTGCTGAAAATGACACAGCAAATGGCTGAGCCGGAACATGAATTGATGCTAGCTGCTGCTTGAGGCCCAGCTCCTGTCCCTTCTCTGTCTGTGGGATGCAGGCAGGCCTAGTTATTTGCAAGAAGCGTCACCACACACCTCCCTCTGCTCGTCTAGCTCTTCTCAGCTGCTCAGGATGAAGGTCGACAGCATCCAGACGGCAGGACAGCAGGTGGATCTAATGAGATGTGAAGGGTGTTTCTGCCAGGGTATGCCAGGAGTGCCCGGGAGAGAATCCCAGATCCTCACCCCCCATTTGAGATGTCAAAAGCGAGCATCATGACCATGCGTTAGACCCCGAAGGTCAGGCGTCGTGGTACCTGCCTGAATTCCCAGCACTCAGGAAAAGGAGGCAGGGAGATTACAAGTTTGACACCACCCTGAGCTATATAGTGAGTTTACGGCCAGCTTGGGCAATACAGGGAAACCTTGTCACAAACATGCATTCAAACAAACAAAACAGAAAACAACAGCAACAACAAAGCCAGTAATATAACTGAACACTTTACAACTCTAGCTAATCCAATTGAATGATATTGTATTCCCTAAGTATGACATGGATTCCCTGCACCCTACATCCCTGGTTAACAAGGCAAAACTTCCAGTGCCCACATAGTCAGTGTGAACCACCGGCCTATTTTTTTTTCACAGATGCCATTTACTGTTTACACAGAAACTTCCCGGAGCATCTACTTGGATGTCCTATGTATGTTGAACCCTTTATTTCTAAGTTAAGAAGAAGTCACAACTGCCTGTAACTCCAGGTCCAGGGGGCCCAATACCGTCCTATAGACTTACATGCAGGCAAAACACTAATGTTCTTAAAATAAAAATAAGAAAAGAAAATTAAAAATCAGGTAACAACAACAAAAAATGCAGCACATCTCCTTAACCTCTGTCAAGTTCTCCTGTCATTACCTGTGCTCGTATTTGATGGGATGATGCCTTCCAGCCCTGACTGTTCTGGATCTGGCTATGTAGACTGGTGGCCTCCAACACACAGAGATCCTCCTGCCTCTGTCTCCCAAGTGCTGGTTAAAGGCGTGCGCCTCCACCGCCCACTAGAGAAACACATTTAAAGGTAAGCCAGCGATGGTTTTAGATGGGATCTTAGAAATCCTGCTACTCATCTTCACTGAACTTTGGTTTTTTTTTTCCATTATTTTGCCGAAAAAATAAGTTCCTAAAATTGAAAATCTGGTCATTAGAATTTGAAACAGATGTTGTTGCCAGCCAAAAGGCGAACGTAGTCCTGAAAACCAGTTTGATTAAAGAACGATGCTCTTAGGTCACATCTGTAGCATCCTTGCCATGTAATCAAGATGTGATTCCGATGGGAGGGAAATGCTTCGGAGCAGTGCTTCTCAACCTGTGGGCCACGGCCCTTTGGCAAGCTTCTATCTCCAAAAAAATATTTACACTATATAACAGCAGCAAAATTACAGTTATGAAGTAGCAACGAAAATAATGTTGTGGTTGGGGGTCACCGCAACAGGAGGAACTGTATTAAAGGGCTGCAGTGTTAAGAAGGCTGAGAACCATTGCTCTCAAGAGTCTTGTTTTTAAACAGTGTACAAGAAGTCTTGAGTTGTCCCCTCCTATCTCCCATGGATCACTTTACCATAGAAGAATTAACACACTCAGCCGGGCGGTGGTGGCGCACGCCTTTTATCCCAGCACTCGGGAGGCAGAGGCAGGCGGATCTCTGTGAGTTCGAGACCAGCCTGGTCTACAAGAGCTAGTTCCAGGACAGGCTCCAAAACCACAGAGAAACCCTGTCTCGAAAAACCAAAAAAAAAAAAAAAAAAAAAAAAAAAAGAATTAACACACTCATGTTCATAGGTGAGGTTAGGGCTAAAAGGAAAAAAAAAAAAACCTCAGACATCATATTGACATGAACAAAGTCAGTTTTGCTTTCAGTTTTTGCTGATGAGAACATAGGCCTAGAAAAATGTATACATCACAGGTGTCAGCTGAGTGAGTCTTCCGGAACCGAATGCCCCTGTTGTCCAGGGCCTCGCCTCTGCCTCACTGGCCCCTCATTCTGCCTCATTCCCTACTCATGTGCTATAGCCACCATTATCCCGATCCTTACATTACAGATTCATGTTGCCTGCTTTCTGTGTCAACTAAGCAGAACCGTACAGTACGACACTTTCATGCCTCAGGCAGCTTTATGTCTGTGAGAGCATCCATATTGTGATGTGTAGTTATAGATAGGCTGTTATCTGTTTGGGCTGGTGTTCCATTGTGCAAATATACCGCAGTTGATTTAGCTATTGTGCGGCTGACAGACGTTTGGGCAACTTCCAGTGTGGGCTGTTACAAAGAGCCAGCTGTATGTGTTTTCTTACATTGGTTACAGTGTGCTGGGTCCAGGACTTCTAATTTGCGTGAACACGACATAGAGCTGTCTAAAACCACACAAGGCTCTTCGGGGTTCTCATAGCTTTGTCCTCTTGCCCATCTGCTGACAGATGCAGGCCTTACTAAAGGCCACAGCTGCAAAAACCAACTCTTGTTTCCAGGAAGAAAAAAAGCTGGGAGGTTTTTGTTGTTTTGAAGATCAGCAATTGAAAACAGAAGTATGCATTGTGGGCCTTATCTGGGTATTTGAGCAGCTGGTCTTAAGAATCTGGATGAGAGATAACCACACACGTAATCTTATTGAGGCAGGACGTAGCCTGATGGTCCTTGGACAAGGAGAAGGATACATGTCTGGGGAAGCAGAAGATGACGGAGCAGAGAGGTGCAGAGAGGTGAGACCGTACAGAAAGCACTTGACCTGGAGAGGATCAGTCTCTGAATGAAGCAGAACTTCCATGGTCTGTGAGGTTAAAATAAGGGCAAAGCCAGGGATCTTTGGAGGCAGAAATCACTGGCTCCTTGTTTTCCTCATGGCCTGCAGCTCTTCCCTGAGCCGTGCTGGGCCACAGCTCAAGTGCTCCTGGATGTCACTTGTTTCAACTGTGATGCTTTGGTCACTGCTGCCTCATGGGACCACCAGCGTCCACGAGTCGGAGAGGGGATAAGTTACATTCTCCCTCCACCCCCAAACAATGCTGTTCACACAGAACAAAGCAAAACAGGAGAAAGTTCAGGGATTAGGAACAGTGGTTGAGAACAGTGGTTCTCAACCTGTGGGTTGCAATGCCTTTTGGGGTCAAATGACCCTTTCACAGGGATCACCTAGGACCATCAAAAACATAGATGTTTGCATTATGATTCAGAACAGTAGCAAAATTACAGTTATGAAGTAGTAACAAAAATAATTTTATGGGTGTGTGTGTGGGGGGGGTTCACGACAACATGAGGAACTGTATTAAAGGGCCGCAGCATTAGGAAGGCTGAGAACCAGCGGGCTAGAACGTGGTAAGGGGGAGAGAGGCATGGGGTTATGGGAGGAGGGGCTGGGTTTTCATGGTAAGTTCGAAGTGGCTGCATTTGAAGTGATGAAAAGACAAAAGTATTTTTAAATGTAAGTAAAGCAAGTCTTTCTTTGCTTAAAAGCCATCATCACTGTGGTAAAAAATATAAGAGGGAGTGGATTCTAGTTCCAGACACCCCAGCCCAGAGTCTTGGCCAAAGCCCTGCGGGCCTAGGATGAGGCCAAGCACCATGGTGGAGAAGGCAGAGTGGAATACAGCTGTTCATCTTCTGACTGCTAGGAAGAGAGAACAGACGGAGATGGGCCTGGACAAGAAGAGGAGACACCAAGAGGGAGCTGCTGGCTCTCACTGTGCCCCGCCCCTTACTTTCCATCACCTCCCAGGACGGCTTTTCTGTGTGTAGCCATCAGTGGGCTCGTTCACTGATTAGGTCAAAGCCCTCATGATGCGATCATCTTTCAACAACTAGATCCAACAGCTGGAGACCAAAGCCTTCAACACATGATTCTTTGGGATCACACGATACCCAAACCATAACCTTCCCACTGCATTTGGAATAAAATTTGAACTCCTCCCCATGGCCGCCAAAGCCCTACAGAAGCCAGACTCTGAGCCCTTCACCTTACTGACCCATTTGCCTCCAGCCTGTGCCTGTCCCCAATCCTTGACTCCTTCAGGTTCCAGTTTCAGGACATGTATACTCCAGGAAGACTTAGATTCATCCTCCCTAAATATTACCTAGGCAAAGAGCCTCTCTGCCAGCCCCTTGGTCAGTATTACAGAATACCCAGTGTATTTTGCTTTGTAGTACTTATCTGCAACTTTATAGTTTGCCCCCCAACCATCTTGTGTGTATACCAGTGAGTCTGAAGGTAACATCTAGGTGAGAGAAGTAGCCTAGAGCCCCTAGGAACAAGGGGGTGGGTGGTAAGCAGGTCCGAGGTAGAGGATCTGAATAGAATAGTTGATGGGTTTGGGTAAGGAATGAGTAGGGTATTGGCCAGTGGAGTTGCTTCCTGGGCCTGTGTGAATGCTTGTGCAATTCATTGACCCTGGTTGCCCCAGGTGAAGGGACAAAAACAGAGGGCTTTCCACTCACTGGGAGCTTCTGGGGTATGCCAGAAGCCTATCAGGCATGCGGTGGCTGCCTGGATCTAAAGTTCAGAGAGGTCATAGTGGCAGGTGTCATGTGCTATCAGCCACAGGCCCAGAAGGCATGAAGGAGGATGGGAGAAATGATGAGGGCCTTGGGGCAGCAGGTGAGGAGCTCCCTGGGGGAAGAGCCGGTTAGGGTGAGTATGATACAAACTCAACACTGAACCAGGAAGGTAGAGGAAGCAAGCCAGGAGAACACAGCATCACTGGACCACAATGCAAGGTTATGTCAGAAGATGTTGGTCCTTGACTCCTAAGATGGACCCCTTAAGAATTCCTACCAGCCAGTCTCTCCAGTGCCTGATCCAAAGACGTGTGTTGGGTGGACTACAGAAATTCTTTGCTCTCCAAGTGACCTCTTTCATGAACTTTTCACCCATGAACTGAATTGAGCCCCACGAGAACCCTTATTCATCATTCAATTTTTCCAAGAGAGAAACCAAAGCATGGGGAGAATAAATAACTTTTCCATATCAAAGGGCCAGCAGGGAGTGTTGGGGATTTGAACCCAGGCAGTGTGGGTTCCGGAGTCCACAGCTCTGACCACCACCCTGTCTTAGAACCCTGACCCTTTTTCTGGCTCTTCAAAGGAATAATTTTTAGATTGATTTATTTATTGGAGGAGGGTGAGGCATACATGTCATAACACATGTGTGGAGGTCAAAGGGCAGCTTGAGGGACCAGTTCTCTCCTTCCACTATGTGGGTCGGGAGGGTGAAATGCAGGCCATCAGGATCAGTGCTTAATGCTTTTATCCACTGAGCTATCTTGCCAGCCCCTGGCTCTTCTTGGATGGCAAACCATTTGCATTCTCCAAACTTCATGGATCAGAATGGTAGCTGTGGGTGTAAACACACAGGAAGGAGTCAAACTTGCCTTCTAAGCCATTTGGTTAAGGCAACAGTCCCATCTTGCTTCATTTTGCCCTTCTTCATTTGCTTTATTACAGGTTGGGGAAGGTTTCCAAGCTCCAGGATCCTTCTTTCCAGTTTCTGGGGTCAGGATGCCCACCCAGAGGGTACTGAACCATCCAGAGTTGACCCTGCTTCCGGGGTGGGCAGGGATTCTGAAGCCAGAGCCCACTGGAGCCATTTGGGGAAAGATGGTCTACATAGCCAGCAGCCATCCACACATATCCACTCAGGACATGCCTCCCCACCCCCAAGCTTCTTGACTGGAGTCTAATCCAAGTCTGTTTTGTTCTGAGCCCCGTACACCAACACCCTTGGTGACAGGCAGGCTGCACCCATCTCTTTATGACTGAGTTTCAGAAGGGGCCATCTTTCAGCATTATTCAAACCATGATGCTTTCCCACAAAGTTAATAATCTACGTGTATGTCTCTGTTGGCATTCATCTTCAAATCTACATGAGCCTAGAAGACAGCCTGCATTAAAAAAAGAAAAAGAGATCCTGATAGGCAGCCAGTTGTGTCTTTCACAAAACTGAGCTGCAGTTTCTTTGGCTGATAAAATCTCGGCCTGGCCAACTGTAGAGTATATTTTAGTTATTTCACACGCAAACAACACTCCGGAGTTTTGTGTTCGGTTGTGTTTTTACTATATTGACCTATAAATACGTTGAAAACATCAATGTGTTATTGTGATAGGCTTTCTGAAAACCTACCCGAACTTTCTCCACTTCAGAAATGATATGTTTTAAGGTAGAACTTCCTGTTTCTGAAACCGCACAAATTCCCCACCCTTCCCCCTTTGAACACCTCACCAACCTGAGTGTTGCGGTTGCCGCTTGACACCAAACGTTAAGAAGCATTAAGGAAGTATCAGGAACTGGGTGGCACTGAGGTGGGCAGATGCCCCAGGGCTGTTTATCCTTACTGGAAAGTCATGGATTCAGATTGTTCCCATAGGTCCGTTGCAATGAATAGCTATCTAGAAAACATAGTTTGGCCTCATGACAAGCATTGAGAGAAATATGTTGGCCTTTTCATTAATGTAACATTATGTGGATTTTGTAGTTAAAGAAACAACACAACTTGAGCCTGGGGAGATGACTCAGCAGGTGGGGGTGCTTGTGCAAACATGAGGATCTGGCTGTGGATTCTACATGAAAAGTCTGATATAACCATCCATGAGCCAGGAGGATCCTGGGACTTGCTGGCCTTCAGAGAAGCTCCAGGTTCAGTGAGAGACTGTGCCTCAAGGGAATGAGGTGAAGAGTAATAGAGCAAAACATCTGTCCCCCTCTGGCCTCTGTGCATAAGGGTGGGTATGCACACCTGCACACATGTGCAGAGAGAGAGGGAGATAGATAGATAGAGAGAGAGAGAGAGAGAGAGAGAGAGAGAGAGGAGTCTCCACTCTATAGCCGCATTCTACATAAGAAATCTTGCCTTTGACTGGCCAGTTTCACCAGCTAATTGGTTCTGCACTGATTACCCTACTCATTCATTCTTAGTAACAAGTGGTAAGCCAGACCTCCATGGAGAAACAATGGCTTCCTCATGGAAACTCGGGCTCAGACAATTCCTCTGGGTCTGTGTCCAAGCTACTGAACCTCAGCTAGGATCCAACTTAATGTCCTGAAGGGCTGTCTAGGCAGAACAACCTGGGTGCAAATTCTCCCCTGATAGCTGTCTAAGCAGGAGCTTGGCTTCCTGTTCCTCCCTCTCCATCCACTAGACACAATCACTACGCTGTGCTAACTGAGTCTCCTAAATACCAATCGACTCAAGGCGTTCTGCCTCAGCCTCCACCACCCTTAGCTTCAACACAATCTCCTCAGGGCCTCCTTGCCTTTACATAAAGGTATTTAAACACACACACACACACACAAACACACACACATGCACACACACACACACACACACACACACACACACACACACATTATAACTGGGCACAGTAACACAGGCCCATAACCTCAGCACTCAGGAGGCTGAGGCAGGAGAATGGCTTCAAGTTTAAGACCACTTTGGGTTATATATCAAAATTCTCTCTCAAAAGCAAACAAATGAATACAAATTATGCAAGAGCCTTGTCTAGTTTAAATGTCATCAGTGAGTGCCACCAGTCACCTCTGAGGCGCCTCTTTGTTAGCCTCATGTCTCTCTCCACACCCTTGGCACTCCTGCCTTCCCAGGTTTGTCTCCTATATGCCAACTTGTACCAGCTACCTCCAAAACCCTCTCTAGTGTGAATGCAGCACATACCCTCCCAGGCCTGGTTCTCTGCATTCCTCCCAAGAATTCCTTCTCCTCTCTCTACTTAGCACCTAATTCTTGGACTTCATTTTCTTCTTTCTTTCTTTCTTTCTTTCTTTCTTCCTTTGTGGTTTTTTTTGTTTGTTTGTTTGTTTTGGTTTTTTTTGACAGGCTTTCGCTGTAGCTTTGGAGCCTACCCTGGAACTCACTCTGTAGACCAGGCTGGCCTCGAACTCACAGAGATCTGCCTGCCTCTGCCTCTCGAGTACTGTAATTAAAGGCTTGTGCCACTACCACCCTGCTGGACTTTACGTTCAATGGTTCCAATTATCTGTAATCATTCTACATTATGTGGAATATTGCAGATGTAAATGATCTGTGATGTTTAAATTATTTTTGTATAGTTTATTGTTGTTGTGACTCTGATTCATTATGATATCTTGATCATCTCTTGCTGTACCTAATTTACGAGTTAAATTTTGGGGCTGGAGAGATAGCTCAGAGGTTGAAAGTACAGTATTGCTCTGGAAGAGGACCAAGTTTGGTTCCCAGCATCCATAAGTGATATGGGATTCCCCTCTGTATGCTGTGATTACCGTTGATTAATAAAGAAACGTCTTTGATCCTATAGCAGAGCAGAACAAAGCTAGGTGGGGAAAACTAAACTGAATGCTGGGAGAAAGAAGGCGGAGTCAGGAGAAGCCATGGAGCCCATCAGAGATAGATGCTGGACGCAACCTTGCCAGTAAGCCACAACCACAAGGCAACACACAGATTAATAGAAATTGGTTAAATTAAGATGTAAGAGCTAGCCAATAAGAAGCTAGAGCTAATAGGCCAAGCAGTGGTTTAATTAATGCAGTTTCTGTGTGGTTATTTCAAGGCTAAATACCCAGGAACAAACAAGCAGCCTCCTACAACACACAAGTGACTCACAACCACCTGTAACTCTAGCTCCAGGGGATCTGACACCCTCTTCTGCTTGAATGTATGCAAACACATACCCAATTTTTTAAAAGACAAATTTTTATAATTTAAATTTATCATAGGTACACGTAAGAGAAAATATAGCATATTTTGAGCTTTGTGCTACCTGCCTTAGATTTTTACATAGCATTTAAAACATGCTCCTGACACAGGTAAGAATTCATGGTCTCCAGAAACTACTCTGTCCCCAAGCACTGTGCCAGCGGCCCCCTGATGCCTCGGGCTCTCCATTGTCCGGATGGAATTTCTCTCTGGTCTTAGCTAGTGTTTCAGGCCGAAGTCTCACTTGTGTGCCATATTTTGTCCTGTGTCTTCAGCTGCATGGAGCCTCTGTCACAGAGGAGACATTAAATACATTTTTTGGTTACTGACCAGGTTCAGGCTCAAGGGTGTCATTTTTGTTTGTTTTGTTTTGTTTTTGCTGTTTTGTTTTGTTTGTGAGACAAGGACTCACTATGTAGCCCTGGTTGGACTGGAACTAACTATATAGACCAGGTTGGCCTGGCACTTAAAACGTTCCTGGCTACCTCTGCCTCCGAATTTTTGAGCTTAAAGGTTATTCTGCCATGCTTAGCCTACTCAAAGTGGCTTTTAATATATTGGCCTCACCTAACATCATTGATGGGTTTACAGATACTAGATTCAAATTTCAGCTTTAAGATATTGTTAAATTTTCCTAGTTTATGAAGACATGGATGATATGTTTTTGTGGGTTTTGTTTTGGCATTTCAATAGTGCTTGCCATACTATTTTCCCATGTACACTGTATATTGGCTGGTACTTTAGAATTCAGTTCACGCCACTGTTACTTTATAGCGCTCTAGAGATAGGACCATTTTAGAATAAGTTGGATGGATTAAAAAAAATTAGTAAAGCAAAAAGAGAATTAGAATGAAATCTACAAAAAAAATGTCAGTGGAGTAGCAATGGGAAAAACTTAACACAGGCTTTATAATTTACAATGCTCAGAGAAGAGAATGTGAAAATACTTAATAAAATGTTTATTGTGAACATTCATAAAAAAGATATTGTTAAATTATGCTTTCATGCTATAGTATAATAGATTTGACCATATCATTTACAATGTATATAGCATATTGCAGGCCGGTGGGCATGTTATAAAACAAGTTTGTTTTGAGGGCTTTCAGAGATATCGTACATATCCTGTCATTTTCTGATTACTTAAAGAAAATTTTTCAAGGTTGCAAGGCTGGCCATTTTTAAGAAAAATGTCATGGTTTATAGTTCTTTATCTGTGCAAAGGAGGAATTTCTCATTAGAGTGTGACCAAAATAAACTGTAGGAATAATCTAAACCCCGAGGCTGGCTTCAGACAGCAACGGGTCCATAGCCTTTCTGAATTTTCCATCTATAAAGCAGTCCACAGTTCACACAGCTGGGCTCTACAGTGTATGACTTTAATAAGTTTGAGGCTAGCATGGGAGTATATGTGTAAAATGAACCATTAGTCATTTGATATTTTAGGGATTTCTGGAATGTTATTTGAAAGATGGGTTGAGCCGTTTCTTTGAAAGTTTCAAAACCGCTAGCTGAGGAGGCAATGTCCTAGACCCGAGCCTGCCAGTAATTCAACAATCAGTGCCTAAAAAAACAAGGCTACCTGGGGACTGAGCCCAGGGAGGCCCAAACAGGAAAAAACACTTTAGCATTTTGCTGAAGAGGGGGGAGAACGAGAATATGCTCCGAGTTTCATCCGAACACCCAGATCCCTGACCTCAAAGATTTGTGGCTTAGCCTCAGAGCTGACTTCAAAATGGTCTGGCCCCTCCCTGCTCAGCAGTTGGGGAATCCCTTGAGGAACAGACACAGGTGCCTGAACACTAGAAGCTGAGACATAGACCTGGAACGTCCTAAATCCAACGACAATAGAGCTCAGAGCGAGCCAGGTGAAGCTAAATGAAAAGGGCCAGTCAGGGCCGTTCTGTTCAGAACGAGGATAGGACACAGCAGCCCTTCCTTCTCCTATTTCCAGATGCCATATTCAACACAGGGGTTTAACTTTGCTTGGGGCTTCATAGCTCCCCCTGGTCATATGACTTTTTCAACAAAGGTAGATTAGATACCAGACTCTCTTCTGGTCCTTCCTCCTCGTCCTTTTCTGCTTTCCCAGAACTTTCCCCCACTCTTCAAAAACATTGTCTCTCCAACAGTTGGGGGAGGGGGAGGGGAGATATCTCCTTCATTGATGTAGAGCTACTGGTAAGGTGCCCATGTTCCTGCAAACACCCCCCTCCCCATGTTCCTGCAAACACCCCCTCCCCATCCTCCTGCAAACACCCCCTCCCCATCCTCCTGCAAACACCCCCTCCCCATCCTCCTGTAAACACCCCCTCCCCATGTTTCTGCAAACACCCCCTTCCCCATCCTCCTGCAAACATCCCCTCCCCATCCTCCTGCAAACACCCCCTCCTCATGCTTCTGTAAATAACCCTAATGAAACTTACTGGGTGATGAAATAAGGGGGCCGGGCATGAGAGTAGAAAGTGGACTAGTTGGGGAGAGGAATGGAATTAATTGGGTGTGGGAAGAGGCAAGATGTTGAGGTGATAAAATATGATCAAAATATATAATGAGAATAATTATCTGCAATTAAAATTTGATAGTAAAGCCGTTTTGTAAAGTCCTTTCTCAGTTCTACCTCTGATGCTACTGGCCTATCTGTCCCTGAGCTTCATATGCAACGTCCTGCCCTCAAGACATTACTGTTCCATTGAGTCCCCTCCCCAACCCAGTGCACCTGGATTTCCCCTGCTGTACCAATAACATCATCTTCTCAAAGGTCACTGGCAACTTCCTGATTTAAGTCCCAGAAGCTTTCTGGAAACCCATGTTCTCACTGGCTTTTTTCGTAAGGATTTCTACAAGCGACCACGCCTCAGTTTTGAGATGCCCTTTGCTGTTGTGACCTCACTTCCTGCTTCTCCCTCCCTCTTCCTCACCACTTCTGTCTCCAGAAGCTTTTTCTACCCCTTTCTATGCTTCTAAAGTAGTGGTTCTCAACCTGTGGGTCATGACCCCTCTGGGGTTGAATGACCCTTTCACAGGGTATCCTGGGTATCAGATCTTTACATTATGATTCATAACAGTAGAAAAATTATAGTTATGAAGTGGCAATGAAACAATTTTATGTCTTGAGGTCACTGAAGCATGACACTTAGTTTCTTCTGTACGTTGTCTTATTGGTTTGTAGATGGTGATGTCTTTCTGTGACCTTGTGTTCTCCTCTCTGTTTATACGTGTCCCTAAGCTCCTTTTCCCCTGTATGAAGTCATACTGAATGAGGGTCTCCTAATGACTTCATCTTAATCATCTCTGAAAAATTCCCCTTTTCCCCAAATGCAGCCCATTCTGGGACACAGGAAATGGCCATTTCAACACACAGATGTTTGGAAGTGGAAGGAGAGACACAATGTGGCCCTTAACAGTGACCATTCTCATTCAATTCTTGGTCCTTTTAGATATTTTTTTCTTATGCCCATTCTAAAACTGGGTGTATTGTTATCAAGCAAAATGTTTTGGTTTTCTCTTATTGAAAAAGTATCATATCTCATGAAAACATCCAAGGTGTTGGGGAAGAAAGATTAATATGATGCTGTGAGTTCTAAATGAAATTTAGTTCTCTGTTTTCATCTGCACTCACAGGCCCATTCCCAGAATGCTCCCAGCACTTCTGGTGAGTGCTGGCGGTGCCCACAGGCTGTGCTCCCATCTCCCACCTAAATTCCCACAACCTTTCCAGGCTCCTCCTTCCTCTGCCTGGATACAGTGACCAGATTGTTCATCCCTTTCGAAGACTGGCTGTGTAATTTGTCGTTCAATACAATATTTACAGGGCTCCTTATTGAAAAGTCTTTTTAGAACTTTAGATAATGATGTTCAGAGTATGAAATTCACTGAGGAAACAATCTATTAAGCAATCAGGACACTATCTGGTCTTCTGTACATCCCCCCCGGCCCCACCTTTTCTGGCATTGTGCAACCCCTCATCAGCTTGGGCTTCTGTGAATCTCCCAGGAGCCACGTTCATCTCCATATGCCTGTTAATTCCCACCCAAGACATCACACCTTGAAGCCTCTGATTGAAACCTTTGTGATCCCCACACTTCTTACCCACCGAGCCCAGGGTTTTGAGCCAGTGTTTCTTGATCACTTGACTTGACTCCTGCTCACTCATTCACAGAACACAGAAATGGGGCAAATATCGTGCCCATTTGCTTTGCCCTGGCTGTCCTCATACAGCTCCACCTCCATTCATTGGCATCGACTCTGATGTTCTTTTGAAATACTGCTTCCCCATCTAGGCCATCAGAATCCCTAAAGATAGGGCCTGCCTGTTAAAGGAAGTGTTTCATGGCCTCTCACCTGCTTTGAGTATACCACTCTGGGAAGCTCTATATCCAGAGTCTTGTTGAGCCAAGCTGATGACAAGCCAAATGTCCAACTTGGGGCTTATGTATGTTTTACATTTCTACTTTGAGGTTCCCATTCTTGTCCCTCTAAGGGCTTAATGAGGATGGGTGGGTTGTGCAAGGCCACAAGTATTGGCAGGTGGTGGGTCAGAATTCAAAGCCAAATCGAAACTCAAAATTTGTGATGAACCTTGTGTGGCCAATGTTGATGTGCTACTCAGAGACCCACACAAAGAAAACCCATCTTTGTCATTTTAACCTTGCGTGAAGTGCTGTGGCAGCCACGTTCAGCCCTGGTTATTCATGTGACCATGTGACCGAGCAGTAGGCTTGGAATTCTAGATTAGTCAAAGACATTGTAGAGAATAATCATATTACCTTTATCTTTTCTGTGTGTGTACACATTTACATATGCTTGTGGGTTCATATGTATGTGCAGAACAGAGATTGATGCTGGGTGTCTCTCTTAATTGCTCTTCACCGCATTTTTTAAATATTTATTTATTGGGGTATATATTCCATAGTGTGTGTGTGTGTGTGTGTGTGTGTGTATGTGTGTGTGATGTGTATGTAGGTCAAAGGACAACTTGTGGGTATAAGTTCTTTCCTTCTATCATGTGGATCCCAGGATTAGAACTTAGGTCTTTGGTTTCTTGTTACAGCAACAAGAAACAGACTAAGAAAGGGCCCAGATATGAATGGTTCTCACCTTTTCTTTTAGCCCCTCCCCTGCCCAGCATTATAACGTTGTAGAGTAAGAATTGGGGGAGGGCTCAGCACCTGTCAACACGAAGAGAATGCACAGCCACTACCTGCCTTGTGTAACAACTCTGAAGGATAGGGGAGAAGCCCATCATATACTTCCAAGTGAAGAGAAAACAAAAGGTAAAGTTCTGTGTGTAGTGGGATCCCATTCTAATACTTCTACATTTGAACAAACGCGTTATGTCTTACCTGTAGCAACTTGAGAAAACAAGCATGGTGGAAAATGAAGACCTATTTCCCCAAAGGTATTCCCCCAATGTGTTGTATACATTTTGGATGAGATTATCTTAACAACTTTAAAATGTGTTTAATGTGTCCAGTTAAGACACATTACAGCTATAACTACAGGTAAAGCCGCCAGGGTGTGTATTTCTTGGGACCATGTGTATGTGCCCCCTATTTAGTTGGAACTCAGAGGCAAATCTACGTGTGGCAATGGGCTTCATGATTTCAGCAACTCTGTCCTTACCACACTCTGGCAGTTGTTGGGAGAAATAGAAGAAGATGTTGCCAAAGGCCCTTCGCCTTCTGTCTGTAGGCATGTGAGTCTCTGTGCCTGGCAGGAACTTGGTCAGGCGTATACCACTTCCTCTTCATTGGGAATTCCAGGACTGACGTGGTAATGTGCTTTGACCTAAGAGCGGGTGACCAACCCGAAGCAAGACTGGTAAATGAGCAGAGTTCTGCTGACTCACTGTCTTGTGTCTTCCCACACGGCCTGTGAGAAAGGAGCAGGGGATGCTGGCTCAGATGGCTCCTGGCACCTCTGTCAGCCAATGCCCCTCTCTGTTCCACTTGCCCCCACTGTTTCTAAGTTACCTGATTCTGACCTGGTCTGTAGTGAACCGCCATCTGCCCATCAGCTGCCCCTTGCTGGCATTCTAAGAATGCAGGTTGGGTGTTCATGTCTTCACAGTCTCCTTACCAATTCCACATCTCTTGTCACATCTCTGCTTAGACAGGAACTTCCTGACGCTCTGTGCCGATGTCCAGCCTCAGTGAACAGCAAGAATCTCACTAAATACAACACATCCCACGCTCTGACATCTCTCTGAAGCTGGAGACAGAGCTCAGTGGTAGACCATAAACTTAGCATACCCAAGGAAAAGCTTACTGAGCTTCAGACAAATGGAATGAATGAGGAAAAACCACATTAGCACGATGAAACAAGTCAGGCAGAAAGAAACGCTTGGTGCTGGGTCCATCTGGGTCTGCCCACCCTGTGAGGAGAGAGACCATCCGTGGTCACTGTCTTAGTTTGCTCTCTGTTGCCGTGATAAATACCATGAGCTAAAGTAACCTGGTTAGGAAAGGGCCTATTTCAGCTTACAGTTTACAGTTCATCATAAAAGGAAGACAGGGCAGGAACCTGGAGGCAGGAACTGATGAAGAGGCCACAGAGGAACACTGCTTACAGTTTGTTCCCTATGGCTTGCTCAGCCTGCTTTGTTAATACAATCCAGGACCACCTGACCAGGGATAGCACCATTCACAGCAGTTTGGGCCCTCCTACACTTTGTAATTAATCAAGAAAATGACACGCAGAGTAGAGTATGGGTCAATATGATGGAGGCATTTTCTCAGTTGAGGCTCCATCCTCATGACCCTAGTTTGTGTTGAGGTGACAGAAAACTGACTGGCATAGTCATTCATCTGCCTGTGCTGCTTTCTCCCCACTTCTTCTTCTGGTCCATCTGTTGGGGGATATTCAATCACACCATGACTTTTGAATTTGCATTTGTGTTGATTAAATAAAATGAACCTTGGGAGGAGGCTGAGTTAGCAACTTGTTGACATAAAGTAATTCTAGAACATTAGAGGGCATCCGGGAGAGATAGAGAGACACAGGAAGCAGTAGGGAGTGATTTGGAGAGGTGCAGCTTTTTCTGGTTTGGTGAAATGGAAGGACGTTCTCTTTGGGAGATGCCAGCAAAGAGAGAATGTTAACTAGTTGTGACCCGGTCTCTCTGAGCTAGCAGGTTTTCACCCCAACCTTTGACTCTCGAGTCTTATTTATAAAAAGAACAACTGCTACCATTAGCAGCAGTGACATAGCCAGTGCCTGAGGGAGCAGAATTCTCACCAGACTGCACCCAGAGAAGCAGGCAGGTAACTGAAGAGTCATAATCGCTGGCTGAAATAGCAGTAGATTAAGGCACAACCACTGTGCTGAGGTTAAAACAATACCCATCTTTCTCCACAAAGCATCACAAATGTTACTAGGACAGCACTTAAATTATTTCATTGTTTCCTATGTATCCTTATCTCTTCCCAGACAAGACACTCTTTGAGAACTCAGACTACTTTTCTGAGTGTATTAAACTTGGGATTGAGCCAAGTACTCTTACCTGGCTCAGCCCCTTGATGGTTATATGACCACAGTAAATCACAGAACTGCCCTGGGGAATGATAATAATTATGCATGACTAGTAGAAGTAACAAGCACTATATGGAAGAGACGTGGTATTTGTTTCCCCAGTCTCGACACTTGCCGTGTTTTGTAATGCCAGTCACGGGGCTCATCATGTCATAGGTGGTCAATGAATATTCGCTGTTGACTGGGAGATGATGAATTATATTCCACTAAACATATTTGGATCTTATCTATGTGTCTATTCCTTAAGCACGCTTTATGGAAGAGTTTGATGGTTCTCCCCTGAGAGCCATGGTAAATTAGAAATCAACATTACAGATTTTGCTGGGTTTGGGGATGGGGTAGGGAATGGGTTTGAATCCATGCTAAGCACATCATGCACCACTGATCCCTTATTGATTTTTTTTTAATCCCTCTACAATTTCACCAAAACTGTTGTCAATCAGTGTTACATCAGTTTTCTGCTCATGGGGAAAACTAACAATTCTTTCTTTGATCTGTCTGCATCTTCCAGCTCACCCAGAGTGATTCATATGGAGCCCCGCATAGTGGTGTGCCCCTATACACATGCTTGGAGACAGGAGGGTTGTGAGTTCAAGATCAGCTTGGGTTATATAGCAAGAAAAAAAAAAGATTTGCACAGGGCTCGGTCACTCTCCTTAATATAATGCCCATTGCCTTCCTTGCCAAGGTTGTTAGTCACATAAGTTGACACAGAAATTGTACAGCCTTAGAGGAAACCCCACACCAACTGCTGCTTTGGAGGATTTGTGCCAGCAGCCTGTGTTCTTTCCCACAAATGATCCCTCCATTAACCAACACTACTAAATGTAGCATGTGGAAAACTTACAGGAAAACCAGAGCCTTATACACATGTCACAAAGCCATAGATTCTACAGATTATTGAGCAAGGAGTTTAATTCATGACACTCAGAGGAAGTTGATTTTAATACTTATCCTAAGTAGTGTCACATCTTAGGGAGATTCCCACATGCGTGCAGTTGTATTCCTCCCACCCGGTCAGGGCAGGCTTAGAAGGCACTCTTCCGAATTTCATAACTACTTTCCGTTCCTAGTACTTAGCAAATATCAGGTGTTTAATAAAGGCCTAATAAAAGAGGGATGAGTGAGTAGCCAAGAAGTTCCCATTTTCCAGGAACTGTATTAATTTGTATAAAAACTGAAACCAGGTAGAATTCATTTTCATATTCTGTTTGGTTTATCTAAAATTCTCTTTTGAAAATGCCCTCAGTGTACGCACCATTAAATTGCTCTACATCCTCTCCAATCTTCTACCGTTGAAAGCCAGTATCTAGTTCCCACTTGAAACAAATTTCACTTAAATTACAAAATGTTCCTAAGCACATTTGCTCAGGGACCAGCTCAGAAAGAGCACTTGCTGAGGGCTCCAGCTCCAGCCCCAGCACCCATCCCTGGCAGCTCACAATCATATCCATGCCAGCTCCAGGAGATCCGACACCTCGTTCTAGCCTCCTCCAGTACCTGGGCTGACATGCACATACCTGTTTATACAATGCATATAATTAAAAATGCAATGTTTCCAAAAGAAACCTTTGTTTGGTTGTCAGCTTCAATGAAATTTACTGTTGCAGGATATTTGATCCCACTGTGTGGAAATGTATCTGTTTTACCTTGCCTGCCTAAGGGACCTGATTGGTTTAAAAGAGAGTGCCATGACCAATAGTTAGGCAGAAGAGACTAGGCAGGACTTCCAGGCAAAGGGAGGAATTCAGGGTTGGAATCTGGTGCAACAGGAGATGCCAGCAAGACACAAAGGAGTCAGATGTGCAGAATGGAGGAGAGGTAAAGAGCCACTTGGCAAAGCATAGATGACTAGAAACTGATTGATTTAACAGTTGGAATAGCTAGTTGGAAACAAGCCAAACTAAGGTCAAGCTTTCATAATTAGTAATAAGTCTCTGTGTCATTATTTGGGGTCTGACGGTCCCAAAAGGAAGTCCAATGAGAAAGACCAGATGAGAAAGATGACAAGTTAGTATTGAAAAGCACTTCCAACTACCAAGTTGTTGAAATCAGTTAAAAGTTTTCTAATACATGACCTGGGTGGTGGTGGCGCACATCTTTAATCCCAGAACTCGGGAGGTAGAGGCAGGCGGATCTCTGTGAGTTCGAGGCCAGACTGGTTTACACAGCAAGTTCTAGGACAGGCTCCAAAGTTACACAGAGAAACCCTGTCTTGAAAAAGCCAAAAAAAAAAAAAAAGTTTTCTACTACTAAATTGAACTGAGCCTCACTCGTAAAGGCTCAGTGGCTATATCCAGCTGCAGGCTACCACACAGGACACCAGGGCCCTGGTCCATGTAAGTCTCCATGCAGCCTGCAGTCATCACTTACAAAGCATTCCACAGAAACCAGCCTTCACTGTCTGTGACATGTTAGGCGATGGAACTTTCCATCTGGGCCTTTATGTAAAGTCACTTTCCTGCTGAGCCACTGGGAAGAAGTAAGATAACCTTGGACTATCAAATACCCCTCCCTGGTAGCTCAAGTTAAATTCTATGTAACAGTAGCATCTTCTGAAGATCCCCAGGCAGCTGAAGTGGCAGGGAATTTTCAAAGGAATTTACAGCCCAAAGGACACTGCAAGAAGATGGTGAGAGCACCTGGCTCTGCCCCCTGGGGAAGATGGTGGGGACAGCACTCTCTGAACCTGCCCAGAGCTTGAACAGGCCTGATGCCAACACTCCTTCTCCAGCTTGGCTCGGTCAGAAAAGAGGACCAATGTCAGATAAAGAAACTAAACACTCCAGTCAGGTCATTCTTCTCGCTCTGGCAGAGCCTGGGGGAGGTTCCTACTCAGATGGCCTTGTCCTCTCCCAGCTGGCCCTTCCAGCCCAGGAAAGAGTCGGGGAAAGGTCAAGGACCTCTCTGCCGACATGCACACTGGCTTGCAGGGACAGCCAGGGCAAGGCTTCATGTCTAAGACTCTGCAACAAGAATTAAGGGATTTTACTCAGCCCCATGGACTACTGTGAAGGTTAAAATGAATGCACGAACTGTGTATAAAAACAGTTGAAAAGTATTTCAGTATTTCCCCCTCCTACTATACTATGGAAGCCCTTCAGCTGTGTGGCTTTCCAACGTGCATCAGGAAAACCCGAAAAGGCTGGGATGCGCGATGGATTGTGTTAATTTCTACTCAGGGCTAGAGATTGGGAAAGCAAATGCACGAAGTTTTTGGAGGTAAATGAGGCTTTCAGAATGTTAAAGGCTTGTACCCTTGAACCCACAAGTTCTACATTTAAGGGTAACTGGAGAAACAACGTGGCAAAGACTTATGTGCAAGGATTTCATTGCACTGTAGCCTGGAGCAGCAGAAGGCAAAATCTGCCTGAAGTTCTAGCAGTGGTTGAGAGGAGAGAGAGAGAGAGACAGAGACAGAGAGAGAGAATTGTGTGCTGCCGAGAAACAATGGGACCTATGTGTGTCCCTGTGCAAAGGAGGCCATGACATTGCGCTCATTTTTAAAAGCCAGTTCAGGCAGATCAGGAACTATAAATATGCCGTGTATCACATCACGCTGAAATTATAGAAAGACACCAACAAGTAAGCTCTTGGAAATGGACCTCGTTATACTTGATACTTTGTATTCTGTTGTCCAGTTGTTTACATTATGCATGGGCCACTTCTTAATAATCAAAAGAGTAAATATAATTCCATCTTTTATAAAAAAGAAAAGGGGGAAAGGAAAAATTATGTCCAAAATGTGCTAAGCAATGAAGATTTGAAAGGATTTCAAAATACAGTACAGTTCCTTGAGCAGTTTGGAGAATAGCTGAGCAGGCTTAAAAGAAAAGCGTGAGGCTCTGGAGATGGTTCGGTAGCTAAATCGCTTGCCATGCCAGCTTGAGAACTGGAGTTTGGATTTTCAGACCCCACATAAATGCCGGGTGGGTGTGGAGACCCAACTCCAGGGTCCGGAAGGGGAGATAGAAAATCCTCAGAGCAAGCTGCTAGCTAGCCTAGCCACACCAGAGAGCTCTGGGTTCGAGTGAGCCCTGTGTCAGTAAAAAAAGTGGAGACGGATCGGGGAAGACTCCCAGTGTCAACGCCGCACCACCACACACGTGCCCACAAGCATTCGAACACACATATAAATACACGTGTGCGTGCATACACACAGGAAAAGAAAGAAACCCTTCCCTTCCTTATCTTCATTACTCTCTCAGGAGTTATGTTTCCCAAATCACTGGGCAAATTTTATCTTTAAATGATTACGTGAGATCTCTTACTATTTTTTTTTAAAGCATTTCAAATCTTTTGAAATCTCAAAACAGATTTTTACTCTACTTTTCCTGTTTATTCAAAGACTATTCCCAGAATTCCCTACAGCATGGATGGGACCGTGTGCTAGAGAGGAGCAGACATATTTCTTACCTGACCGTGGAGGCTTTGCAGTAGGATGAGAACACAAGAGACTTAGGTAAATAACAATAATGTAGAAGAACAATTACAATAAGTGTCATAAAGATGCTGGATGCAGGGTGGCAGGGTGGCAGAGTGGCACTCAGCAGACTGTGACAGACCAGAGGACACTTGGCCTGCTCTGGGAAAGGGCGGTACAATTGGGAAGGTAAACATTATTTTCCAATTTTAGAAATGAGCTGAGAACTGTCTGGTAGCTCGGGCAGGCTCAAAATCTTTTATTTCCAGTGACTCAACCAACCTCTGCCCACAGCACTGCCTTGTTGGCTTCCCCCAAGGGTGAGCGTGTGGGCTTGGTGGGCTGGTGTCCTGACCTCAGGGTAAGTAGTCTCAGCTCTTGGCTGAATGTCAGCACTGCAGGGTGATTTCCCCTCAGCCCATAAAAACAGACATTGGAAGGACTCTCCTGGTTCATTTGAAACCTCTCAACAATCCTGACCTCTGAAAACAGGCAAAAATCACATGCATGTGCCACCCCCCCACACACCGTATGCGTCGTAGTGTGACCCACGTGAAGAAGCCACTTCCACCGTGTGGGTTCCCAGAACTAGCCCTTGAGCCAGGGCTCCCCTGTGAAACAGCCATAGAAACTATTTCCTCCTTACTGCCACATTCTAGAATGTTCCTGAGCAAGATGCTCATTTTCCTCTTTCTGTGGCTTTGTTCTCAGGGCAGCATAAGGAGAGTCTGTGTGAAAGTCACCCTTTCCTCTGGTGACAGTTCTAAGTCCTGGAGAACAAAGGAGCGGGTCGGAGGCTGGCATCTTGGACCGAATAAGCCACACTCAGACAGGCATTCTGGGGAACCACGAGAATGAGCAGCAGATGGTCAGGCGCCGTTAGCCAGAATGGTCCTCTCCCGTTCTGCTCCATAGACATTTATTACTCGGCTGGAAGGTGCCAAGCACAGGGGGTACAGAAACGAACAACCTGGTCCCGAATCCCTAGGAGGCTGCAGTCTGTGGAGGAGAGGTGGCAAATGATATTCATAGCCATCAGCGACCAAGCGCTATGCTAGCAATGACTTCGGTTCCTACAAGGTAGATTTTGTTCAGGCTTCTTTTCATACATGCCGAAGCAGGTGCCCTTAGAGCCCAGAGATGGAGCGCATCGCCCAGGAGCGCCCAGGGGGGCTGCAGTAGGGATTGTCTTACAGAAAGTTCACTTCATGTTTCGGTGATCCGTGCGGAAACAGCCGAGCTGGAAGGAAGTTCAGGCGAAGTGGGAGACTGTGGAAGCAGAGGATAGATAGGTAAGCAGACCTTAGTGGGCCAGTTCTCCAGGGACAGGGGCTCCGTGAAGGCGGCTACTCCTGTTCCAAGAGACGCTCTAGAGTGCTGCTTCCCTAACAGAGGCCGCTTCAGCTCTCTCTTGGGTAACTCCTCTTTTCCCCTCAGCAGCGGGTTGTTCTTATTCAGCATCTCCGAACCTAGTGAGGACATACATATCCAAGAAGGTTGTCAAGGGGCGTTATTACCAGTCTACTCTCTGGGTTCTAAGAGCGAGGCTTCAGTCTCTAGAGAATGACCTTGCAGGAGGACTTCACCTCCTGAGAGCACTTTGTGTGTTTGCTCCAAGCAAGAATCTTAGCAGGAAGGTTGGGGAAGGGGACCTGAACCAACTGAATTTGCCCCGGGGCCACCTTTCCTGTTTCCGGAAAGCTCCACAGGTGGTGGCCAGCTGTGACCTTTGTTTTTCCAGTAGCTGTCCGTTTACTCAATTGTATAATGTACAGAGTTGGGGTTGGTACTTCCTCTGACCCACCCTGTCAGAAACACCCACGAGCCCAAGTGAGCACCGCAAGAAGAAAGGTGAATCTCCACGCCCCTGTGTGCCCATTCAATGAGCTACTTTTATTTCAAATAGTCACTCTTTACGGGAGGGGAAAAATTATCCTAACCTCTGCTTGCATTGGCAGAATCTAGACATATGGGTTCTGAGGATCTTAAAGGTAATTTGAATTGCCGTCTAAGTTTCAAGGTCCGGGCCCATTCTGCTGTAACCCTTTCTACCTTTGTCAATGGTAGGAAACCGTTTTATCATGTAGGTTGCTGGATGTTTCAGATAAGATGGCAGATACAAGAAAGAGTATCAGACAGATAAGAAACCAGACCAGGGTTCATTGGGAAGAGACTTTGCAACATCCATCTCATGATGGGCTGATGTTTTAGCAGGCAAGGGACAAAAAAAGTAAAAAGCTGGAAATGAACATAGCGACCACACACCAGGGCTCATCAGTAAAGTAAGTCCCGGCAAGAGCTTGCTGTCAGAATGAGAATCATGAATGAGGTGGTTTGGTTCACGTGAAGACAAGGGAGAGAGCTGCAGTGAGCAGAACAGAGGACCACAGCGGTGCAGAGAGAGGCCGAGCGTGAGCTCTTCCCTATGTGCCTGTCCCCCTTCCTACTGGAAAGTGAGCGTGGGGTCAGGAAGTCTTGGAGTTCAGGTTGCTTCTCAGATTGCTAACTCGGGGATCATCTGGCTGCCCCAGTCATGGCATTTAAGAGTGGGGAAATCAGCCAGGGAAGGTGACCTGAGGCTAACCTGAGGTCACAGGGCGGAGCATAGCCAATGGCTCTGCAAGCAGACCAAAGCATGAAGGGGGAGAGGGAGGGTTGTGGGCACTGAGGGATGGGACCTAACCCAGCCAAGGCAGATCTTTCCCTGCTCTAAAGGGACTGCAGCAGATGCCATTAGAATCGGATTTTTACCTCCATGATTAGACTTCCCAGGCAAGTCGAGAAACACAAGGTAAACCAACTGGCTGTATAGTTTCCACCTTGCCAATTAGGGTCAGTGACAAGAACGGAGCTTTCTCCATCTCTGCTGTTGTCACATGGGGTCAATAGATTCCTCAGGCTGTCACAAAACAACTCTGTATCCTTATTTGCTCTATATGTAAAGAATTTTTTAAACTTCTTATTTTGTAAGAATGTGCCCAGTCCAAAAAAAATACGTTTAAAATTTTTTTGACTGAAATTTTTATAAATTGTCTAATAGAAGAAGTATGTAGAAAACATCCTATGTCATGAAGTCTACACTTAAAAGTTCAAGTTGTCATGCTGAGGAGGTGTTCGGTGGGTCTGATTGCTTTTGCCTAAGGACCCCAGTGCAGATCCCAGATCCCCGGTACTCACCTAGAAAGCCAGCCTTGCTGCTCTCACCTGAAACCCCTGTGCTGAGGACTGTTGGGACTTGTTGGCCATCAGCCAAGCAAATAAACTGTGAGCTCCAGGTTGGGTGAGAGACCGTGTCTAAAGGGAACAAAGCAGAGAGTGGCAGAGAACATCGAACATCCTTCTTTGGCCTCTTGATGCTCACGAATGGGTGTGTGTACCTACACGCACAGACACACATGCGCTCGTATCCCAATCAAATGCATCCAGGTTTCAAAGCCATCCTAAGGCAAGGTGTTTTTGGAAGACAAGTGTGTCTCTGCCGGTGTTGCATGATCTGCAGAATACCAGGGCAAGCAGCTTCTGACGTGGGACTGCGCCAGAGACAGACCTCTGCAGGCTCTCAGGGCAGCAGTGAAATTGAGACGTCGTCTCCTCTGGATCAAAGGTCCGGCAACAGGTCATGGCAGCAATTAGTTCATCAGGACAGCCGATTGGTTGGGCTGTTTAGTAATCAATTTGCTGGTCCGTGGCCCTTCCAGAAGGTGGATGACCTTGTAGGGTGCCTGCTCTGTGTTCTAAGTGGCTTCCCTGGGCCTCCTTTGTACAAACAACCAATAACAATTGATTTGATGATGTCATCCATAGAAAACTGGTGGAAGTTATTTTTGCCAATCTATTGTGCCTGTTATGTAGGGCCTTCTATGGGTCCTGGGCTGAGCTGTCTCACCTACCTGAGTACCCATCTGTACAGTAACCCAGTCATACATTTACAGATCCATCTCCTGAGGCTCAGTATGTTTAAGGAACTTACCAAGGTCACACAGCAGTTAAGCAACTTAGTGAAAACTTATAGCCACTTACACCTGTTTCTAAATCCTACCCAAGATTGCTCCGACTACAGTATACTGCAGTAATGGCACACAATTACCAGAGCCAAAATCCCGGGCAGTTCCTGTATCCAAATACTAAAACCTATCAGGATTCAACAATCAAAACTGCCATAGACCTGATTATTTTCCTCTTTGATTTAACACACCATTTAGAGACGGAGCACAGAGAGCAGCTAGGCCAGGGGAGCATAGCGCTTCTCCAGGTTCTCAGAATAGCTGAGGACCCATGTCTGTACGATGCCTGCTTAACAGGAGCTGGGTATATTCAGTAAGCACTCATGCGCATCAGCAGTTCTAAGAATACGATCTAAGAGTGAATGCTGGCTTTTAGGGAGGCAGAGGCAGGCGGATCTCTGGTTGTTCGAGGCCAGCCTGGTCTACAAGAGCTAGTTCTGGGACAGTCACCAAAGCTACAGAGAAACCCTGTCTCGAAAAACCAAAAAAAAAAAAAAGACCTTAAGGTGACATATAGGGGCAATGTCAATAGCCCTGACTAATGCTTAGTAGGCATCTCAGGGCTCTTGTAAAAATAGTCTCTATTAGTTGACTCAGTAACTCCATGCAACTGGACCATTTAGAGAAGTGATTCAAAGAAAGCTGATCTCTCTCTCTCTCTCTCTCTCTCTCTCTCTCTCTCTCTCTTTAACAATAGTTAGAGACCTGGAAGACAAGTGGAGAGAGATATAATAGGATTCAAGAGATGAGCTTGGAAACAGGAATCTGTAGCTTGTGTAATATGAAGATGCCAAAGCTGAGATAGGCATTGCTTCCTTTTGACTCGTTAGGGTGCCCGCCACCCTACTCCCAAATAAATTCGCGTGGAGGTTTATTCTTTCTTATGAATGCTTGGCCTTAGGTTGGGCTTGTTTCTAGCCAGCTTTTCTTTAATTATCCTGTCTTTTGCCTCGGGACATTTATCTTTCTCTATTTCTACATGTTTTTTTCTTCTTATTCCGTGTCTGGCTGTGTGTCTGGGTGGCTGGCCCCTTCTTTTCTTGCTCCTTGAATGTTTTTCCCCAGGTTTCTCCTCCTATTTAGTCTCTCTACCTGCAAGCCCTGCATTCCCTTTCTCTTGCCTTGCTATTGGCTGTTCCTCTCTTTATTAGACCTATCAGGTGTTTTAGACAGACAAAATAACACAGCTTCACAGAGTTAAACAAACGCAACCGGAAAGAATGTAATACATGTTTGCATCGTTAAAACAAATGTTTCACAGCATAAATGAATGTAATGCATCTTAAATTAATGTTCCACAACAAGTTGCCTATGATGAAGCAAGGAATCTGCTTCTTGGGGAAGGCCAGAGGCATGGGCCATTGGTGGTAGCTACTCGCATCTCCTGCCGCCTTCAATAGCACCTTCCTTGTCTTCCCTCCAAAACAAGAAACTGGGAAGACTGAGAGTTCTCAGGGATGTGGTAGGCAAGCCAAGAACATTCTGGTGCAGAAGGCCTGAGGGGTGTTACTGACTTTGGAATCACTGGTCCTATTTCCATTATCTTGTCCTAAAAAAAAAAAATTCAGTAATAAGATGCATACATTGCAGTCAGTACTCACTGCTCCAGTTTGAATATGACTCACATGTTGAAAGCTGAGTTCCAGTGTGGTAGTTGTGAAAGGTCATGGAACCTTCACAGGTTTGAGCTTAGGGCTGGAGAGATGGCTCACTGGTTTTGAGAGCACCCCACTCTTGCAGAGGACCTGAGTTCAGTTCCCAGCATTCCTTTCAGACAGTTCACAACCATCTGTAACTCCAGCTCCAGAGGATCTGATGCATCTGGCCTTTGAGGGCAACTGTCCATATACTCCATACATAAACACACTCATACACATAATTAAAAATAAAATATATGTTTTTAAAAATTTAAGCCTGGGCTGTGAGATGATGTATGGATGAAGACTCCTGCCCCCAGGCTGAACAACCTGAGTATGATGCCTGGAACCTACAAGTGGAAAGACAGCCATTCCCGGCAAGTTGTCCTCTGGCCTCAACCCCTGTGCCCCACCCCACACACTACACACAAGGCCTTGGGAAAGATACAGGTCACCAGGGACATCACCCTCAGGAGGGAAAAATGCTGATGATTAGTTCCCATCAGAGAAAGGCAAGAGTCACCCTCCCCACACAGGCTTCCTTTCTCCCCATCCAATTGTCCTCTCCCATAATGTGTGGCCACGAACCCAGACTAGAGCTGAAGAGAAGTGGGCCATGCCCATGAGCTACATAGACTTACCCAGCTTCAACTATTTTACTATAACAACGGAAAAGGGACTAATAGAGCCACTGAGAGTTAGATGGTATAGCGGTACCTACACAGGTGCTATTTCTGTCCTCCTGTCAACTACTCTGTGAAACTGCCTTTAATAGCTAATTTTTTTGTTTTTCTTTATTACATTTTTTAAGAAAACAAAACTATCTTTTTTCATTATACATACCAATCCAAGTTCCCATTTCCTCCCCTCCTTCCATTCCCTCCACCTACATCTCTGCCCATCCACTCCTCAGAGAGGGTAAGGCACAATGTTTTGGGGAAGGTCCAAGGCCCTCGCTACTAAATCTACATTAAGCAAGGTATCCATTCAAAGAGAATAGGTTCCAAAAAAGCCAATACAAGCAGTAAGGATAAATGCCAGTGCCACTGCCAGTGGCCCCTCAGTCTGCCCCCCCCACCCCGTTCAACTGTGAACCATATTCAGAGGGTATAGTTTGGAC
This sequence comes from Microtus oregoni, assembly GCF_018167655.1. NCBI lineage: Eukaryota > Metazoa > Chordata > Mammalia > Rodentia > Cricetidae > Microtus > Microtus oregoni. Next base: position 19,144,136 of record NW_024543066.1, on the reverse strand, counting down.
CTATGCCTGTTCCTTTCCAGTCTGGCTGGTGTTGGTGAGTTCCCATTAGCTCAGGTAGACTGTTTCAGTGGGTGTACCCATCATGGTCTTGACCTCTTTGCTCATATTCTCATTCCTTCCACTCTTCAGGTGGACTTTGGGAGTTCAGTCCAGTGCTCTGATGGGGGTCTCTGCCTCTGTTTCCATCAGTTACTGGATGAAGGTTCTATGGTGATATTTAAGATATTCATCAGTCCGACTTCAGGGCAAGGCCAGTTCAGGCACCCTCTCCTCTATTGCTTAGGGTCCTTGTTACTTAGATTTTCTACATGAACTTTAGTTGAGGATCATGAACTACAGGCTCAATATCCTTTGTTTACAGCTAGTATTCACTTATGAGTAAGTATATACCTTTTTTTTTTCAAGACAGGGCTTCTCTGTGTAACAACTCTGACTGTCCTGGAACTCACTCTGTAGACCAGGCTAGCCTCAAGCTCACAGATCTGCTGCCTCTGCCTCCTGAGTGCTCAGATTAAAGGCTTGGACCTTTTTGAGAGCTAGTTGGTGAGATTAAAGGCATATGCCGGCACAGCCGGGTTTAATATCTAATTTTTATACATGAAAATAGCCTAAACTTAGTGCGGCTCATTTACTCAGGTTTGGATATCCAGGATTTCCACCCTCGCTTTCCTAGGACCCAGGAACCTCCCACTGTCTCATATAACCTTTTACTCTTCAGTCCAACCAACACTTACTGAGCCTTCTCTGAAACATGGAAAATATAGGGAGAAATCTGAAGAGGCAAAACAAAGGAGCAAGGGTTCCGGACATTGGACGGCTTGTAAGAAAATGAATCTACAGGCCCCTGTCACCCAAAGAACTGGGCGGAAGGCCCCATTGTGATGATGAACTGGCGTGTGATGAAGACATGGGAGAGAAAGAGAAACGGAGCTGAAGCTACGCTGCCACCTGGGGTGGGGCCATGTGATGTTTGGGCCTGCGCTGCTGCTGAGGGCCATGTCTGGGTCCGTAGTCCAACCGCAGCCAGGGTGTGTGATGATGTCCATAGCCTGTGTTATCACTGAAGGCTGTGTGGATGCCTGGGGTCTAGGCCACCACCTGAGGTCACATTAGTGTCAGAGGCCATGATCTCACAGGGACCATACTGATCTGATTGGCCCATGCTGCCACCCAGGGCCATGGTGATGTCCTGGTCTGAGCTGTGGCCCAGGGCCATATCTGGTCCATGGTCCTACTGCATCCTGGGTTTTGCACTGATGTCTGTGACCCGTGTTACCACCAGGGACCATGGGAGAGCTGGCCCCCGTGTCTTGTGCACCAGAGAGTTTGTTCCCACCCCTTGTCAGCTACCTCAGTGGGAGAACTGGCCCCCACTCCTGGGAGAACTGGCTTCAGTGGTGCGAGCATGAGAGAGCTAAGCTAGCCCCAACTTGATGGCCCTGGGAGAACTGCCCCCCCCCTTGTCAGCCACTGCAGTGGGAGAGCTGGCACTGCCATTCATATGGGGAGGGGTCCTGGCAGAGGCCCAGGCTAACCAACTTAGCTACCACCCAGGCCCACATCCAAGGTTTCGAATTGACCCACTCCAACATCTACCCCATCTATGACCTTCTGGAACATATGAAGGCAGCGGTCCGGTGTAACCGTAGCTGCAGGAGCTCCATGACCTGAGAAAACAGCAGGATATCCCAAAGGAGTTTCAGTGGGGGTCCAGTATTGATGGTGTTCCAGAAACCAGAGGCCCTGAAGCAGACTGACGACTCACTGCAATCACCACTGACTCTGTTTGAGCAGAAGGGTAGAGTGTGTGACACACGATAGTTCTCAAGGCCACTATGACAAATGAATATGTGACAGAGAGGCAGGAAAGATGGAGGAGCAAAGGGTTTTTTGGTTTTCGTTTTCAATTATTTTTATTTTCTTTTGGGGGAAGTCTACAAGAGTGTAGGGAGGACATGGAGGCCTGGGAAACGAGTGGGATTGGGGTGTATGGTGTGAAATTTTCAAAGATTCAAAAAACATTATACTAAAAAAAAAAAATCTCTGAAAGATCTACTCAAAAAAAAAGAAAGGAAGGAAGGAATAAGGGAAGAAAGGAAGGAAGGAAGGAAGGAAGGAAGGAAGAAACAAAGATTACTACAAAGAAGAAAGATGATTCGTGAAGAAGTGTGAAGTCACAGACAGGAGCAGTTCCTGGTGAGAGGAACAGAGGCGTAGGTCATCTTTGACTGAGCGCTGCAGGACAAGTTGGGGTTAGAACAAGACAGAAGCGACATCCACGGTACTTCAGAAGCTGAGAAACAGCCGGATCATTCTGGAGACATTTTGAAGATCTTATTCATTCATTTTTTTTTTCATTTTAGTTAAGAAGAAAGCATTGCAGCTTTAAAAAGCAAATGTATTACACTCCATTCCACATAAAGAGAAATTCACATACCTCAGGAGTACATTCGGTGATTTTTAAGAACTGTGTATACCTGTGCCATCACCATCCTAGTCAAAACAAAACACTCCAATCACCCAGCAGGTACCCTCAATCAGCCCCATCCCTCACCACCACGCCAGCCCTCTGGTGTGTGCCACTTTGTGTCTGATTACTTTCTTACAGTGTGGTGTCGGGACCCACTTTAGGCCTCCTGAATACTAAGTAAGCAGTTTTCCCCTAAGCTATAATCCAGCCCAGTTACGTTTTTTTGTTGTTTTGTTTTAATATGGGTGACATTCTCACACAGAAAACAGAAAGACCTGAAGCTATGGCTTCTCCCACAGTTGGCGCACCCACAGAGCCTTTATGTTCAGACCTTCCACATGAAGAACAGCTGGGGAGTTTATAGGCACTTCCTCCTGATTGTCGAGCATCCTGGTGAACTTGAAGAGACTATTTGCAAAGTTTTGGGAAACAATGTTTTACACTCCAGAACATGTTTCTACCGCCTCCTCTCTGGCCCTCCCTGCTTCCTCCTGAGTAAGGTTACAGGAACAAGTCCCCTGCCAAACACAAGGGTGCTTCAACCTCCCAGCTGTGATAAAAGAAAGAGGCCCAAAGAGATTCTGCATCTTCCATGCACAACAAGCTAAAAGCTAAGGAAGGCTGGGCACAATCTAATGTTACTTTGGAGGCAGAGGCTGACTTAAGCTAAGGAGTTCAAAATCAGCTCTCTCTCTCTCTCTCTCTCTCTCTCTCTCTCTCTCTCTCTCTCTGTGTGTGTGTGTGTGTGTGTGTGTGTGTGTGTAAGAGAGAGAGACAGACAGAGTCTCAAATTAAAAAAAATAAATAAGCGAATGAGGTTAAGAAACCAATTGGAAAGTTGACATAAATATTACTTATTTATGTACCTACATGGTAGCCCATAACCGTTCCAAACTCGAGTTCCAGGGAGTCTGATACCCTACTCTGAATTCCAAAGACACCAGGCACACACATAGTGCACACACATACCTGCAGACAAAACACTCCTATGCATAAAATAACCAAATCTTTTTTTTTTTTAATTTCTAAAGAAACTAAGTGATAGGAAGAAATTTGGCCACCCACCCCGCTGCATCTTCTATTTACGACAATTTCTCTCTCCAGTCTTGCAGCTCAACCCCAGTCAGTGCTTTCTTTACAAACCAAATTGCTCTGATAACACTAATGACTAGCCAGGGGGCCACCCTGGTGAGGTAGCCTGATCCACCCTGAGTCACTCACTGTCCAGGTGACTTCCTGTGTTACCGCTGGGGGGGGGGGGCTGGCTTTTCTTCAACAGCAGAATTTGAGATCCACCAAGAAGGACCTCCCAGAGGCAGAGGAACAGAGAAGAGAGAAGAACAGACAGGAGGGAAGCATTCACCGCGTGAGGCAGTACCCTGGAAGAAAAGGACGCATTTGTAGATGAAGGCGACTCACCAACAACTGCAGAACTGTCCTCAAATTACATGGCATTGCTACACACCCCGGACAGAGACTCTTAAAGACTTCCACTGATCCCAAACAGTACCAAGGCTTTGGGGAGAGACTGGGGCATCCGTATGGATCAGCTTCTGCTGTAAGTGATAACGAGAGGACAATGCACATGTATACCTTCAACATCCTACAGGAAAACATGTCGGAATGAAATTCCCACCTAACCAGCCATGACCAGAACGGAATGGCATTCCAATGCTTTGTTCTGCTTTGCTCTGTCTTGTGGTGGTTGTTTGATTTGGAGAGGGTCTAGATGTGTAGCTCCTCAGGTTAGTCTCAAACTTGGGATCCTCCTGCCTCAGCCTAAGGGTTGGGATTATAGCCCGGCTCCCTCCCATCCCTAACTCCTCTTTTGTGTTCTTAAAGGAAGGGTAGGATCTACCAGGATGAAGGAGGGGTCTAAGAAGTGAGCCCCCTAGATTCAAGACACCCTCCAGCCCAGTGAGAGAGAAGTGCCCACTCTGAAGATGGGCCTGTTGTGGTGACAGAGAAGAAAGACAGATGGGCAAACTGTTAAAGAAAGAGTCTCCCCAAAGGGAAAAAATGATAGTAATAAATTATATACTATTAGGATACTTAAAGGGGAAGCTGATGTTTGGAAATAGTTATAAGAATAGGATAAATCATCAGTTGTCACATAAAAATCTAACCACAAAGATTTTTGAACCTGGTGGCTCCCACCTGTCATTCTGTACTCAAGATGCTGAAGTAGGAGGATTGGTGTGAGTTTGAAGCCAGCTTGAGCGACATAGTGAGTTCCAGGAGAACCTGGACAGAGTGTTCAGAGTAAGACTCTATTTCCAACAAACAAAAACTTATTATTGTGGTAGGAAGGATGGTGGAAGTTTAATGAAAAGGAGAGAGCCGTAACCGCAGCAGGGTATAGGTCTGAGCCTTGAGGACCGTTTCCATTGTCCTGGTGACAGAAACATCACTGCTGCTGCTGACTGAAGTAGCGGAGGCTCAAACTGAGAGGGAACTGTGACCTGTGAGGGCAGATTCGCTCCTTCTGGACAAGGGACGTAAATGGTAATGCTAAAATGGAAACATAGAGATAGGCACCAAAAGCAAGGTTTTAAAAAGTATGGACACCAATGAGCTGGAAAGATGGCTTGGTGGTTAAGAGCACTGGCTGCTCTTCCAGAGGACCTGGGTTCAATTCCCTGTACCCACATGGTGGCTCACAGCCTCCTGTAATTCTAGTTCCAGGGCATTTAACATCCTCTTCTGCCTCTGTAGGCACTGCACACACACACACACACACGCACATGCACACGCACACACACACACACACACACACACATATATATATATATATACATACACACACATATATATATGCAGGCAAAACACCCACATACATTAAAAACAAAAATACAAACAAACAAAAAAAAACCTTCAAAAATTTGTTTTAAAAAGTATGGAGGCACAGGGGCTGGGGAAGATGGCTCAGTTGGGAAATTGCTTGCCACTAACCAGGCCAGAGCCCTACCACCCAGGTAGAAGCTGGTGTCTGTGGTGTCAGTGCTGGGGGAGGGGTGGAAAAGAGACAGATGTATCTCTGGAGCTCATTGGTCAAGCCATCTATCTGAATGGGCGAGCTCCGTGTTCAATAAGTGATGTTCTCTCCAAAACTAGGGTGAAGAATCATAAAGAAGGAGACTTTGATTGACTTCTGGCCTACACACACATATACACACCACACATACCTGTGCACATGCACCTGAACACACGCGCACACACACACACACACACAGGTATGCATGCACCCTCACACGCCCCCACACAAGAAAAAAAAAAAATCCAAAGAAACAGCTGACCTGGGAACGGGATAGGTTTTAAAGGGAGACATGGAAAGACTCGGGTAGGGCTGCTGTTTTGTTACAAGCTTGGACAATGATTTTACTTTTTTATGTGCGTGCACAAATGTAAAGAAGGCAATTCTCGAAAGAGAAGGAGGAAAGTTGCTGGCTGCCTTTAGTCTTTAGGTGTCTGGAGACTAGAGTTGCTTTTGAGTAATAACCCAGGATGGGAAACACATCCAAACCCCGCCCCCATCCTGCCAGATGCTGCGATCTGCAGGCCCTCAGGGCAGTGTCTACACCCCTTCAGGGACTCAGCTGGCCTCTGGATCTTTGAAACCGGTCTAGAGGTCATTGAAGGCAGACTGATTTCTCTTGGCGGCTTCCTGGGGGAACAAAACACACAGGCCAGCTCCAGCCCTATCTTGTTTAGCTTGTGAAAGCAATGCATAGGTTGCCAGGCTAATGAACTAACTGTTATATTTAGCTGGAAAGATAATGTAGCCCTAATGTTTGGATTTATCAAAACCAATTCCAGATGGCACACGAGCTGCAGAGAGAGGGCCATCTGGTAAACAAGAGCAGGGCTTGTTTCTTTCTTTCTTCAAGGTGAAAGGTGATAAATGTCACAACTTCCTATGTGAGAAATTCATCTCTGCTGCTGGAAGGATGGTCCTGGGCCTCACATCTTATCGGTGTTCATTCAAACACCTGGCCCACTGTGCTCCTTCAAATAGAGTCAGCTGGCTTTGAAAACCACCTAGTGCGTGGGGAAAGGTTTCAGGGGACCCTGCCTTCGGTGGATTTCAGTATTTCAAACATGCACTTCAAACATATACTCCTGGTGACAGAGGTAGGTATTAATAAAGCCATTGAACAGGCCCTACAGTTTCGCAGATTCCTTGAGTACATAAACCAATAACATCAGAAATTATGTTTCTTTCTAAAAATGATTTAAGCCTCCGCTGTTATTGTTTTGTTTAGCTCAGTGGGGGATGTTTTAAGGGCACTTTCTGTTTGACAAGGTGTTTCTGGCATGTTCTTTTGTCTTCGGTTGTTCCCTCTGAAACCAAGTACCCTGTGCCTGGATTTATTCATCAGTTTCCCACCCTCCAGCATCTCTTCCTCCCTCCCTCTCCCTCTGCCCAACTCACACACAACCGAACCAGTAAAATCTTCTTTAAACATTGCTCTGTTTACAGACCTTTACAGCACAGAAAAGCCACCGCCTCTCCAGGGTCTAGAAGACACTGCACAGGTTGTTGTAAAATGACATCCCACCCCCCTTGCTCACCTCTGCCCCTCAACCTCAGCCCCCCACCTTCCCGGCTCCAAAGACTGAAGTCGCTTTTCTTCTGCAATGGGCTTACTAGCTTTCTTCCCAAGGGTCAGACCCTGTTCCATGTTCTCTGGAGATAAATGTCTGGTGCTAAATTCAGCAGGAAGGAGAGAATTAGAGGCCAGTCTGGTCTACAAGAGCTAGTTCCAGGACAGGCTCCAAAGCTACAGAGAAACCCTGTCTTGAAAAACTGAGGCGGAGGCGAGAGGGGGAGTGGAGGATTCTGGGTTAAGTACATTTCCAAGTCTGCTCTAGAACTGTCACTATTTGCATGGATTTTGTGTGTCGGTCATCCTAGACGTTAGGCTACACAACACCCTCTCACTACGATGGTGTCCACGTCCTAGCCCCCAGAACCTGTGACTGTCCCGTCTTCCATAACAGAAGAGTTTCTGCAATGAAATCAAGGATCTTGAGTTGAGAAGTTTATCTAGTTTCTATCCTGGTGGCTCCAGAGAAAACACAAGCGTCCTTACGAGAGGAAGGCAAGAAGTCAGAGACAGAAATTGATATGAGGCCAGAAGAGAGGCGAAGGGGGGGGGGGGGAATGCAGAGGAGGGGTGGAGAAGAGGGAGAGAGAGATTTCAAAGAAGCTACACTGTTGGTTTTGAAGATGGAGAAAGAGGTCACATGCTTTAAGATGCCAGCAGCCTCTGGATGCTGGAAAAGACAAGCAAGCAGTGGCTTCCAATCCCAGAGCCTCCAGAAGAGCCAGTATCCCTATCAGCATCAGTAAGAAACTAGCATAGCTTCTCTGCAGACGCCCCTGATTCTAGTCTCGGGCTACCCTGTGGGATCTCGGTGAGATTCTACCTGGCCCAGAAGCTCAGGCTAATGACTGTTAAAAGTTGTCCTGCGTACATCTGTCACTAGTCACATGTGAGCATCTATATTTAATATATTTAAAGCATATATTAAATTATATTTAAATATAATTATATTATATTAAAACATAGTGAAGCATTCAATTCTTGTACCATCCACGTTTTAAGTGTTAATAACCCCTTGTGGCTGCTGAACTGGAAAGCGAAGACGGGATAATTCCATTGTCATGAAAAGTTCTCTTGGGCAACACAAGTTGGAATAGAGTGCACACGCCACTCCGTAAAAATCTACTGCCCCAGATCATCGAGATGGGTTCAGTGCTTAAGTGCTCTTGTCAAACCTGTTGACCCGCATTTGACCCAGGATCTGCATTATGGGAAGAGAGAACCAAGTCCTCAAAGTCGTCCTCTGGCCTCCACATGCGCTCCATGTATACACACCAATCAATAAATGTAATCCCCCCTCCAGAAAATCTACTGAGCTGATCGAGTCAAATGAAGACACCCAGGGAAGTTAAATCTACGACAGCAATAACTCAGAAGTTTTCTGTCTTCATTCTAAAGGGGATGTCCATGGTGCCGTGAGGTCTCTGGCAGCAACAGCGTCAGCTTGGGAATAGCGTTCGAACCCAGGTGGATCCAGTTTTTCTGGCTCCTGTTGTACTGTAAGGTAGCATGAGTGCCTCGGGGCATCTCCAGGCTGATGAAACAGGACTTGGAGGGACTGTAAGCTCAAAGAGGGACCTCTCAGAACACTTACTCTTCCCAGGCAGGGAGAGCCCTGGGAGCTAGGACTCCCACTCCTAGAGCTAGGCTGGGCCACTGCCTTGCATGGGAACTCTGGTCCACAGCCAGCAACCCTGTTCCTTCCCAAGTTCAGAAGTCTCTTTCTCTAAGTAGAACTGGGATCAGTTGGTGTCTGTGATATAAGGCAGTGATCTGTGTTTTCCCAATGGATAGCAAATGTCCTACCGCTTCCCACACTGATTTGAAACGCCCCTTGGGTGATGCAATAAATTCCCCGGTATAAGCGGCGCTTTTCCGGTTCTCTCTCCCGGCACTGCTATCACCCTGCTCTAACTGCTCTAGTCTGGCAGTTTGGTTTGCCATCTGGCAGGGCGATTCTCCCCTCGTTATCCTTGCTTTTCAGTATTTCTGCCAGTTCTTGATACTTTCCTCTCCCCGATGGGCTTGGACTCAATTTGCCAACTTCCCCTGAATATCCGAGTGAAATTCCCTTTGGAGTTTGCAAACTGATGTGCTAGCTCACTGCCAATTTTAAAACACAAGAGCTCTTATTCGGATGTCTAGTCTCGTATTCCCTGAAAGCTGTACGTTTGTCTTCATTGTATTGTAAGTCACTTCCATGGCATTTGTATCAGAGCAGCTTTTCTCAACCTGTGGGTAGCCCCCTTCTTTGCGCCACCTAAGACCACTGGAAAACACAAGTATTTGCATTACGATTCATAACAGCACAATTACAGTAAGAAGAAACAATGGAAATAGTTTTATGCCTGGGGGTCACCACAACATGAGGAACTGTATTAAAGGGTCGCAGCAGTAGGAAGTTTGAGAACCACACTGCCATAGAGGAGTAAAGAATAACAGCAAAGGAAAATTCTTTCTTTTTCTAATTTACTTAAAGAGGTTGGAATTTGATGGACGTTGTGTTCTATATTATACAGTCTTCTCTTCTTTAAGTTGCTGGAATCTTCCATCCTAGTGAGAGGTTTCTCAAGGATGGACTGCCCTGGACTCCGGGGATAAACCCACAGGCTGCAGAGTGAGTCAGAGCTCGGGTAAACTGTACTTCTCTACTTCCTTTTAGGATCCTTTGCTCTTAGGTTTTCAGTAACGATTCTTTATAAGTTTCTTCTTAGCCTATTTATTAAGAATTTTGTCTAGTCAGGGTTGTGTTAGCCTTCTAGAATGATAAAGGCAATATTTTTTTTTCTAGGAACCTTTACCTGTCTTGTGAGTCTAGGAAAAGTTTCTTATTACCAAAGCAGAGAACTTTGCAAGGGAAGATTTTTGTTTGTTTGTTTTTGTTTTTGAGACAAGGTCTTTCTACATAGCCCTGGCTGGCCTGAATTTCACTGTGTAGACCAGGTTGTACTTGAACTCACAGAGATCTGCCCGTCTCTGCTTCCAGAGTTCTGGGATTAAAGGCGTGTGCCACCACATCCAGCCTAAAGGAGGGATTTTTCACTGACTCTGTTCCAAAGCAATTGATCTGTTGTTGGCTATGTTCTTTCAAAGTCACTGTTGTTGGCCATGGTGCTCTGAGCATAGGACAGTATTAATCCATAAACGCTAATGAACTTCTGACAGATGATATGGCTGGATGGAACTTGAAGACATGCCCCTGAAATCAGAAGTCGCAAGACAAAAAGGTGTGTGGTTCTCCATCATGGAATAGCTAGAAAAGGGAATGGGAGGTGGTATTCCTTATCAGTTATAGGATTTCTGTTTGGCTGATGGAAAAGGCTTGGAAAGTGTGTTGAGTTACTGTTCCCAATATGTCTACTTAATGTGGCACACGTGTGCGTGCATGTGTGTGTGTGTGTGTGTGTGTGTGTGTGTATTCTACCACAATATAGCATTCAAAAATTCCCATAAAGTGATTTTTGCTTTTTAAAATGTCACTTTTGGTCATTTATAGTTCCCTAGAATGTGTTTCATCTAGATGTGAAAACTCTTGATGAGAAATGACAGTGTTGTCCTTCCTCTTAACTTTACTTATTTATACGTCTTTTTCTGTCATTTATTCTAAGCTTTCAAAGTGCATCTGTTTTCCTCACTAACTTCCTCAAATAGTCTTTGGTTATATTGATTATATTGATTTTTTTTCATTTCAGTTAATTCCTCCTACTTTTATAGAGATCGTTTGTGCATGTGTTCATGAGTGTGCATGTGTATGTGTGTGTGTGTGTGTGTGTGAGTGTGTGTGTGTGCTTGCATGCCTGTGTGTGCAACAGGGGACGACCTTAGTTATAGTTTCTCAAGCTGTTGCCTCACACCGGCCTGGAGCTTCCTAATCAGGGTAAGCTGGTAGACCAGCTACCTCAGGGACCCACCTATCTCTGCTGCCCCAGGGTTGGGTTATAAGTGCACAGCGCCCGCCACACCTGGCTCTCCTGAGTGGGTTCTGGGTTGTGAATTCCACCTTATCAGCAAGTAATGGACTTGCTGATTGAGCCATCTCCCCAGCCCTTCACACATCTTCTTCAAGAAGATTCTGTTGTCGCTTTTAAGATTCTGTCTTTGTCCATTTCATCTTAACTTAAAATCTGTTTTATGTTAGCAACTGTTCATTTCAAAGGAGTTAATGACGTCAGTAAAAATGTTTTTTTAACTCTAGAGATAAACAATAAACGTTTATTAGTGACTTAATCTTCTTGCTGCCATTTTACTTTCCCTATTTCTAACTTTACTGTCCGTGGCCTGAGACTTTGTGGTCATATATGTACGTTCCTGGTGAACCATACTGGAATTTTTAACATGTACTGATGAGTAATGTCTCTTAAATTTTTTAAAATTACAAGTGTGGGGCATATACCATGGCACACCTTGGAGATCAGAGGTCAGGTAGTGGGAATTTGTCCTCTTTTATCAGGTGGGTCCTGTGGATGGACCTCCATGGCAAGCACCTTCATGTGTTGAGTTGCCTCCCTAACCCTTAATGTATTTTATGAGTGCTCTAAGGTCAACTGAAAAGAATGTACATAAATACACGTCTGCAAATATTCATATAGTTGTGTAAATATATTCTACGTAATTCTACTATTCATGTCTTGCTTGAATACAGAATTAAATTTTTTTCTGTTTAATCTTAGCTTTTTGAGAAAGGTTTGGATGATGTTCTAATAAACTTGTTATTGCCAATGTTTCTGGTGTATTTTAATATGTGTTAAGACTATTTATTATATATAATTAAGAGAATAAAGATTCATGACAATATGTTTTCTTGCTAGATAGAAACACTACCATCACAAAACTACTTTTCTCATTGTAATACATTTAGCTTAAATCTCATTTCATATGATATTAATATTGTCATGTCTACTGTGTTTACATTTTTAATCTATATAAATTTCAACTTGTATGGGTACTTGGTTTTTAAAATCAAAGTATTATATGAGACTTAAAGTAAAATCTCTTTGCTTCATCCATTTGCCTCCGTATTTCCTCTCCCACTTATTACATTGCCTCCACTGGTAATTGCTTCCATATTTCTACATAATTATCTTCCATTACTATCTCCTGAATTTCATTTTAGATTCAACCTCTTTCCGGGGTGGGACATTTGCTAGTTAGGGCTCTTACACTCCCCCATCCCACTCCCAGCTTCGTTCCTCGCTCTTCTTAGCAGAGCTAGAATTGTTGATATTTGCATTTGAAAGTATGATTCATAGCTAAACTACTTAATATCCTTTCATTATATATTCTTTTCCATGTAACATCTGCTCTCTCGGCTGTTCATAAAGCTCTGCTTTTGCTTGGTTTAGGTACTTTTCCCCACCCAGCCTTCCTCAAGAAGAGTACGTGTTTCCTTAGCACCCAGCAACTCACTGCCCACCTGCCATTGGTTGAACCTGAGTGCCTCCACTTCCCCCTGGGTGTACCCTTCATTCCCTGTGTTGAGCTCAGCACTTGATCCCTTGTCGGTTTCTCTTGGTTTGCTCCCTTGTTTTGGTGGACATGACCAGACTCACGAGGACAGGCTGTTTGAGAGAAGCTTGGTTGCATGTGTCTTTTCCTAGTCTTCATTTGAGTAGGAGTTTGGGGGAATCTGGGGTGTATTTTTGTGTTGGAAAACATTTTTCCCCCAGGATTTTTTTTTTTTATGGTTTTTTGAGACTGGGTTTCTCTGTAGCTTTGGAACTAGCTCTTGTAGACCAGGCTGGCCTCAAACATACAGAGGTCTGCCTGCTTCTGTCTCCTGAGTGCTGGGATTAAAGGCGTGTGCCATCTCTGTGTGACTGTGTGACTATTTTAACTTGCTTTCTATTGCTGTAATAAACAGCCTGACCAAAAGCAAGTTGGAGAAGCAAGTGGTCTTTTGTTTACTCCATGAGGAATTTTCTCAAATTTCTTGTTGAGTATTTTCAGTTCCCTTCTTCCATCCCCAGTTTTTTTGACTGAATTTCTCAAATCTGCTATGGCAGTTTTTAATTTCCAAAGAAATTAAAGGCAAGGTCTACCACATGCTTGACAAGCACTCTAACTGAGCTATCTCCTCTGTTCCAGTGACAACTGTTTTGTTGTTGTTTTTGTTTGTTTGTTTTTCGAGACAGGGTTTTGCTGAAGTTTTGGGGCCTCTCCTGGAACTAGCTCTTGTAGACCAGGCTGGCCTTGAACTCACAGAGATCCGCCTGCCTCTGCCTCCTGAGTGCTGGGATTAAAGGCTAAAGAGACCCTATTTACTATTGTCAGGTACCAGCATTCTTGGAGTCAAGCACGGAAGGGGACAGGTCACACCTTTTCTACCCATAGGATTCCTTTAACTCTGCGTCTCTGCTCCTCATCTGAGCCCAATGTTTCCCTAGTTAATTTGCCGTCCAGTCTTCTGCCAAGGTGTCTTTAAAGTCCCTGCTGGACCACACATAACCTTTCCTATCATATTTTCTTCTTTCTTCTCACAGCAACCCCTTCTCTGTATGCCCAGAGCGGTGCTTCTGGTGTGGGCTTTGTGCTGGTTGTGACTGAAAACTGCCTGTGTCTGGCTTCCTGGGCCACTAAAGGCACATTAGTTTCTTCTGGGTGGTAAATCATTTAGCAATTAGCTGTCTAACTGTTTCTGTTTTCTAAGTTGTGTTTGTAGTTTATCTTTATAGTTATATATATATGTCTTATTATATATTTACACACACACTATCAGTGGGATGACGCAAGCGTAGGGTACCTTCCCTCCACTGTGTTTAACTCAATGCTCCTTGTCTATTAGTATCTCTTTATTTGTTTCTGCATTTTCCAACTTTAAATATATCTTTTGTTCAAGGTATCTTTTCCCATAACAATAACTGCTTTAGATACTTTGCCGGGTACTTTACTCATGTGTTTTTTAATTATGTTTTGGGGTGAAAGTACTGTTCATGCGTCGTGTGCTCTGTTATTCACAAAACATTGTTAATTAGGTAGCAGATACATTTATTTGCTAGGATTAATGATAATATAAAAATGAGGTTTTTACTCTGCGATTAATTATACTTTACTAGCAAAATGTTCCCCCTCTTTTCCATATGGCGAGGACACATCAGTTCCTCTGCTGCTGGGCTTCGACATTTATTTTACTCTCTTTTTCCCTCCAGTTACAGCTGTGGCACTCACTTCCATGACAGCTGCTTAAAAACCCAGTTCTGAGCCGGGCACTAGTGGCGCATGCCTTTAATCCCAGCACTCGGGAGGCAGAGGCAGGCGGATCTCTGTGAGTTCGAGGCCAGCCTGGTCTACAGAGTGAGTTCCAGGACAGCCAGGGCTACACCAAGCAACCCTGTCTTGGAAAAACAAAACAAAACAAAGCAACACATCCCAGGCCTGTTCTTTGGAATTGCACACACTGTGTGGAAGAAACAGAACTGCTTCTGTAGTCCTGAGTTCCCAACAACAGCCCCTGTGCAATTCTAGCTACCTTCTGTATTCCAGGGATTGACAGAAATAACTTTCTTATGTTATTTCTCTTCTTGGTCTGTTTGTTTTAATGATTCCTTTGTGGAGGGGGTGTCTTAGTTAGGGTTTCTATTGCTGTGATGAAACACCACAACCAAAAGCAAATTGGGGAGGAGAGGGTTTATTTGGCTTACGCCACTACTTCACTGTTCAACACTGAAGGAAGTCAGAACAGAAACTCAAACAGGGCAGAAATTTGGAGACAGGAGCTGATGCAGAGGCCGTGGAGGGTGCTACTTACTGGCTTGCCCCTCATGGCTTGCTCAACCTGCTTTCTTATAGACCCTCAAGACCACCAGACCAAGGAAGGCACCACCCCCAATGGGCTGGGCTCCCCCACCAATCACTAATTAAGAAAATGTTCTACAAACTAGCCTATGGCCTCCTGAGTACTAGGATTAGGATTAAAAGAATGTACCACCATGCCTGGATCCACTAGTCTGCTTTCTATTGTTATGGCAGATTACCACAGACTGACTAACTTTTTTTTTTTTAAATATTTATTTAGTTATTATGTATACATTATTCTGTGTATGCCTGCAGGCCAGAAGAGGGCACCAGACCCCATTACAGATGGTTGTGAGCCACCATGTGGTTGCTGGGAATTGAACTCAGGACCTTTGGAAGAACAGGCAATGCTCTTAACCTCTGAGCCATCTCTCCAGCCCCTGACTAACTTTTTTAAAATAAAGTTTAACATAATTTCTTTATTGAATCTTTGGGAATTTCACATCATGCATCCCAATTTGGCTCACCTCCCAGTCCCGCCATATCCTCCCCTTTCCCCTGCAGAGCCTCCCCAAATGAAAATTTAAAAACATCAAACCGAAACAAAACAAGCAAGCAAAAAGAAAAATAGAAACAAAAGAACAAAATGAAAACAACAAAAAACAAGCAAAAAGCCCTCTTCACTCCTCCATCTTCCCCACCTCTCAACACCTCTTCGTTCTTCTAGTGGCGTTGGGAGCCCCGACGGGCTAATTCTTGAACAGAGGTTTGTGTAGCTCGGGGCTCTGGAGGCCAAGAAGACTCTGAGCATGGGACCAGCATCAGCTTGACCCCTTCCTAATGATGCAGCGTGGCATGCAGAAGGCATGAAGCAACAAGACAGAACTAGTGTGCCCACTAGAGCTCGCCTTCCAAACAAAGCTGCTCCGTGAATAGCTGAATTCATTCTTGGGAGCTGAGACTCCACGATCCAATCACCTTCCAACATTCCACTTGTCTAGGAACAGATCTCTGCCGACCACACATCAGAAAGGGGGTCTGTCATCTAGTACAGCGTACCGCACCAGTGAACCACCAAAGCCCAAGTCATCCAGCCTGAAAATAAACTAAAGAAGAAATAAAAAACAGTCAATAAATATTGCAGAAAGTGTTCAACATCCTTGATCAAGAAAATACAAATGCAAACTGGTTTGAGATTTTTCTCTCACCCTGGACAGAAAGGCTATAATCAAGAGATCAAATGCCGGCCGGGAAGTGGAAATGGAGGGATCCTTTTTCACTGTTGTGGGAATGTAAATCTGTGAAGCCACTATGGAAAATCTAAAAATAAAACGACCCTCTGACCTACTCTTGGGTCAAATACCCAAAGGACTCTAAGTCAACATACCACAGAGCACAATAGCTGGGAACGCAGGCGGCCGAAATGCCCATCAACGGATAGAGAAAATACAT
Source organism: Microtus oregoni (assembly GCF_018167655.1). NCBI lineage: Eukaryota > Metazoa > Chordata > Mammalia > Rodentia > Cricetidae > Microtus > Microtus oregoni. The sequence continues at coordinate 19,127,876 of NW_024543066.1, read as the reverse complement.
ACGCATGATGGAACTTTGTGTAACCATGAAGAAAAATCAGTGTTGCAAGAAGATAGATGTAACTGGAACTCATTAGGTTAAGCAAAACAAGCAAGACTTAGAAAGACAAATATTCCCATGTTTAAAGACTGCATGTTTTTGCTTATATGTGGAAACTACATTTAAAAGGGTCTCTGTGTGTGTGTGTGTGTGTGCGTGTGTGTATATGTGTGTGGGGTTTTCTTTGTGTGTGATTTGTGTGTGCATATGTATGTGTGTGCATGTATGTTCACATGTGTGTATATGTGCATGCGTGCTCGCGCGTGCGTGCACATTTGTGTGTGTGCATGTGTGTATGTGTGTGCATGCATGTGCGCATGTTTGCGTGTGTTTGTGTGTGCGTGTGTTTGTGTGTGTGCGTGTTTGTGTGTGTATATGTGTGTGTTGCATGTGTGTGTGATGAATTTAAGAGAGGGCAGCAGAGTACATATGACTTGAAAGAATAGCTTGCCTGGGAGCAAGCTGGAAACCAGCACAGTGGGGCAAGGGACATTCGAGGAGGGGAGAGCAGGAGAACAAAGCATACCGACATGTATGTATGAAGATGCCATGGTGAAACACAGTCTTTTGTATACCAACTGAGAAAAATCAATGATGATTTTTTTAAATCCTTCTTGTCACAACCAATATGTACTGTGTGGTTGCGTTTCTACCGTATGATATTTAGGCAGCTCCTCTGCTGCCTAAATTCTTCCTTCTTGGACATGCCACCCTCCATCTTTTTCCTGCTCAGGTCACAGAGTCATATCAGTTAGCGTGGCTATCAGCTACATAAAGATGTCCAGTGAGCCAGGCACGGTAACACATGCACTTAATCCTTCTGCTGCATATACACCTCAGCTTCAAAGATAGGCATTATCTCAGGGTAAAGGGTTGGGAAAAGAGTTTTCAGAAAAAAGTGGACCTAAGAAGCAAGTCAGTGTAGCTATCCTAATATCTAACAAAATAGACTTCAAACTAAAATTAATCAAAAGAGATGAAGAAGGGCATTTTATGTTTATCAAAGAAAATAAATCCATCAAAATGAAGTTTCAGTTCTGAACATCTATGCCTCAAATATAAGGCCACCCACATTTGTAAAAGAAATATTACTAAAGCTTAAATTTGTTGCATGATGTTTTACTCTTTTGGCTCTTTGGGGGACCCGCCACACAGTTCCCAAATAAATCACACACGAAAGCTTATTCTTAGTAATAAATGTCCGGCTTTAGCTTAGCTTGTTTCTTGCCAGCTTTTCTTAAATTATCCCAACTACCATTTGCCTCTGGGCTTTTAACTCGTTCTATTTCTGTACACCTTTAGTTACTTCTTCCTCTGTGGCTGGCTGTGTAGCTGGGTGGCTGGACCCTGATGTCCTCCTCTCCTTGTTCTCCTGCTCCTCTTCTTCCTCAGTGCTCCTTCTATTTCTCCTCTCTGCCTGCTAGCCCCGCCAATCCTTGCTCCTGCCTCGGTATTGGCCATTCATATCTTTATTAGGAGCACTAAGTGTTTTAGACTGGCACAGTAACACAGCTTCACAGAGTTAAACAAATGCAGCATAAACAACTGAAAATAATATTCCCCAACATAAAGTGCACATCAAACCCCACACATTAATGGTGGGAAACTTCAACACCCCACCCTCACCAATGAACAGGTTGGCCAGCAGAGCTTTAACAGAAAAATAAAGGAACTAACCTAACAGATGTTATGACTCAAATTGACTTAATAGATATCTACAGAACATTCCATCCAAACACAAAAGAATATACCTTCTTCCCAGCAACTCATGGAACCTTCTCTAAAACTGACCACATACTCAATCACAAAGAAAATCTCAATAGATATGAAAAAATTGTAATAAGCTCCTGTATCTTATCGGACCACCATGGATTAAAGATAGAGTTCAACAACAACACAAATTACAGAAGACCTTCAGCGCATAGAAACTGAACAACTCTCAATTGAATCACCACACTGTCAGGGAAAAACAAAGAAAGAAGTTAAACACTTCCTGGAATTCAACGATAGTGAATCCACATCATACCCAAACTTATGGGACACTATGAGAACAGTGCTAAGAGGAAACTTCATAACACCAAGTGCTTACAAAAAATAATTTGGAGAAATCTCACAATAGTGATTTAACAGCATACCTGAACGCTCTAGAACAAAAAGAAGGAAACTCACCCAGGAGAAGTAGGTATCATGAAATAATCAAACTCTGGGCTGAAATCAATAAAAAATAGAAGCAAAGAAAAAGATACAAAGAATCAACGAAACAGAGAGTTGGTTCTTTGAGAAAATCACCAAGATAGACAAACCCTTATTCAAACTAACCAAAAGGCAGAGAGAAAATAGCCAAATTAGCAAACTAAGGAAATACAGAGAATCATTAAATTATACTTCAAAAACCTGTATGTCACAAAATTGGAAAATCAAAAAATAGACAAGGTACCACGTACCAAAATTAAATTAAGACCAGATAAACAACCTATATTGACCTATAACCTCTAAGGAAATAGAAGCAGTCATTAAAAGTCTCCCAACCAAAATAAGTCCAGCACAGAGTTCTACAAGAATTTCAAAGAAGAGCTAATATCAATACTCCTCAAATTGTTCCACACGATAGATTTCCCTAAAAAGGGGAAGTAGAAGAGATTTCCTGGGTAATCTGGGGATAGGGTGGGGGGTGGGTGAAGATGTGGAAACATGAGGGTTTGGGTTGGGCAGTTTGGGAGTGGGACAAACAGGGAGAATAATTAAAGAGAAGATATCCCTATTGGGGGCAGTTTGGAGGTTAGGTAGAAATTTGGTGCCAGAGAACCCCCCGGGAATCCACAATGATGACCCTAACTAAGACTTCTAGCAATAGTGGAGAAGTTGCCTGAACTGGCCTTATCCTGTAGTCAGATTGGTGACTACCCTAATTGTCATTAGGCAACCTTCATCCAGTAACTGATGGAAGCAGATGCAGAGATCCCCAGTCAAGTGTAGTATAGGAGGGCTAGCTTACACCCGAAATAATCACACGGAAATTGTATTAATTAATTTACTGCCTGGCCCATTAGTTCTAGCCTCTTCTTGCCTAATTTTTACATCTTGATTCAACCCATTTCTAATAATCTGTGTAGAACTACGAGGTCGTGGCTTACCGAGAAAGATTCAGCATGTCTGACTCTGGCAACTTCATGGTGGCTCTCTCTGCCTGCCTTCTTCCCAGCATCCTGTTCTGTCTACTCCACCCACCTAATTTTCTGCCCTATCAAAAGGCCAAGGCAGTCTATTTAACCAACGAAAGTAACACACAGACAGAAGACCCTTCTACACCAGTCAAGCACTGGACCAAACTTTAGGAGTCCTTCTGAAGAAAAGGAGGAAGGATTTTTACTAGCGGAGGTGGTGTGTGTGTGTGTGTCTTGGTCATGACAGGGGAACCCACAGAGACAGCTGACCTGAGCTGTTGGGAGCTCACAGACTATGGACTAACAAGGAATCTGCATGGGAGCCATCTAAGCCCTCTGCATGTGTGTGACAGTTATGTAATTTGATCTGTTTATGGGATTCCTTGCAGTAGGATCAGGACCTGTCCCTGGTGCCTGAACTGGCTTTTGGGAACCCATTCCCCCTTGCCCAATCTTGATGCTGGGTGAGGAGCTTGGTCCTACCTCAACTTGGTGTGCCAGGCTTTGTTGATTCCCTTGGGAGGCCTGACCCTTTCTGAAAGAGATGGGAGAGGAGGATGGAGGGTACAAGGGAGATAGGGTGAGGGAGTGGGAGGAGAGGAGGGAAAAAAACTGTAGTTAGTATGTAAAATAAATGAAAAAAATAATAGAAAAAAATCCCTTTATGTCCTACAGGGAAAGTGAGCCACTTTGTCCTTGGTTTACTGCGTTTGTCTGATTCCTTCTCTTGCTTTCCAACCCTCTGCATCTATTCTAAGTCAGACATCCTATCATTTCCTGTTAGCCCTATTCACGGTGTGGCTTTGAATTTCCGATCACATCAGCTATGTCTTTGTTCTGCCTTGGCCACATTTTTGATATTTGTACCAGCAACAGGAGCATTTTCAGCCTGTCTCCCCATCTGTAAAAAGAGCATTACATCGGTCTTACCTGAAAGGAGATTTGATAATGAAGTGCCTTTCATACTAAGTGCTTAGCAGAACATCTTGTACCAGAGACTGTACTGGGGGTGGAGATAAATGGAGGACGGGACAGAGAGCAGCCTAGGCATTTTTTTCTTCTTCTTAAACAAATTGTTCCAAGTCAGACTTGGTAGTTTTGATGTTTGCTGTTGTGTTTTGAGTTTTTAAGGTAAAAGCACGCAGGTTCCATGATGGTGATTGCAATATCCTAAGCTCTGGAGAGAAAGAGAAAGACAATAACCTGTTCACCTCGAAGGTAACACAAGAGGAAGATAGCACAAGGACGGAGCATCCATATGGGCTAGTCTCAGCACTGCCCCAGACGGTCGACCTCTTCACCATCTCCACATGACCATGCTTCTTCACCTTTATGAGTTACTCTGGACATTTATTTAGAACAGTGGCAGAGCAGTCACATGGAAACACAAAAATCCAGGACAGCAAAAACAATGCCGAATAATGAAAGAATGGCTAGAGGCATCACCACCCTGTACTTCAGATCTACGTAATAACATCATTGTATTGGCATAAAAATAGACATATTGATCAATGGAAAGGACCTGAAGACTCAGACATAAGTCCACACACCTATGGAGACCTAATTTCTTCTTCTTTTTTTTTTTACAAAGATGTCAAAAATACACATTAGAAAGAAGACAGCATCTTTAATTAATGTGCTAGTCCAACTGGATGACTGCAGGTAAAAAAGTGCAAATAGATCCATAGTTATCACCCTGCATCAAACTCAACTCCGAATAGATCAAGGACCTCAACATAAAACCAGACACCCTGAATCTGAATAGACTAAAAAGTGGAAATAGTCTTGAATCCATTGGCACAGCAAGGGCGTTCTGAACAAGATGCAGATAGCACAGACACTAAGACCAACAATTAATAAACAGGACTTCATGAAACTGAAAAGCTTCCGTATGACAAAGAACACCATCATTTGGACACAGTGGCAGCCTGCCGAATGGGAAAAGATCTTCACCAGGTATATATTTGATGGAGAGTTAGGTATCTAAAGAATATAAAGAACTAAAAAACAAACAAAAACTGTACATCAAGAAAGGAAATAACCCAGTTAAAAAAATGTGGTCTAGAACTAAGCGGAGAGTTCTGAAAGGGTGAGACCCAAATGTTTGAAAAACACTTAGAGAAATGTTCAACATCCTTAGTCATCAGGGAAATGCAAATTCAAACTACTTTGAGAGTTCATCTTACACCAGTAAGAATGGCCAAGATCAATAAAACAAATGACAGCTCATGCTGGCAAGGATGTGGGATAAGAAGAACACTCATCCTTTGCTGGTGGGAGTGCAAAGTTGTACAGCCGCTATGGAAATCGGTGTGTCAGTTTCTCAGTAATCAGGGAATAGATCTGCCTCAGAATCCAGCTTTATCACTCGGGCAAATCCCCAAAGCACTCGACATCTTACTAGAGAGACACTTACTCATTCATGTTCTCTGCTGCTTTATTCATAATACCCAGAAATTGGAAACTTCCTAGATATCAACTCATGAATAATGAATTGTGGTACGTTTACATGATAGAATATTGATCAGCTGTTTAAAAATGAAATTTACAGGTAAATGGATGGAGCTGGAAAAAAAACTCATTCTGCATATTTTTTGACGGGGTAATATTGGTTGTCCTGGAACTCACCACATAGACCAGGCTGGCCTTGAACTCACAGAGATCTGACTGCCTCTACCTCTCAAGTGCTGAGATTAAAGGCATTGCACCACCATGCCCAGCTCACTGGACAACTTTTCTTCGCTGGTAGCCAAACTCACTGATGTTAGCCCGTAGTTGGAAGCAGGTTTGCCCACTTGGTATTTTTGGATTTGAGTCAGAAAGTGTGAATTAAAAATGAGCCCCACTAGAACATTTAAACAACTGACTTAATCACACTAAAGCTTATTTTCCTCTGCAAAGAGAAAGAGTTAGAGCAGGCATGCCCCCGGAGTATTGGGGCTCTAGGTTAAATGTCTGTCTTTGCAGAACTAGTTTGGTGAGTAACAACCAAGAGGTGCAGCCTAACTCCCTCAAACTCGGGCTCTCCTGCCTGGTAAACACACAATCACTGAGTTCCCGTCTTTTTTATATGATCACATTGACTCTTTCTTTCCTCAGTGCTTGGGACTGAACTCAGGGCCTGGCACATCAAGGCAACCACTCTACCACCTAGGTATGCCTCTAGCTTTTTCTACCATTTGCCAGTGTGTTCTTGCTTTAACTGAGCCATGACACAGTCTCACGTATTCCTCTTAACCATGATGGAATTTCGTGTCTTGTACACCACTGTGTTACAGACCAGACTGAGCTATTAGTGGGGAGAGTCGATGGAATGGCTTTTATTATCGCTAAATTTGGGATGAGGAGTCATGACACATATTGCAGTTTGTGTCAGTTGTCAACTTGCTACACCTGGGAAGAGAAAACTTCAATTGGGGAAATGCCTCTATTGGGTGTACCTGTGGGGCATTTTCATAACTGCTAATGGATGTAGGAGGTTCTAGTCCACTGTGGGTGGTGTCATCCCTAGGCAGATGGGCCCCAGGCTATATAAGAAAAGTTGCTAAACCTGGCAGTGGTGGAGCATTCCTTTAATAATTCTAGCACTCGGAAGGCAAAGGCAGGCAGATCTCTGTGAGTTCGAGGCCAGCCTGGTCTACAGAGCTAGTTCTAGAACAGCCAGGGCTGCTACACCTTGCCTTTTGCCTTTAAAAACAAAAGCAAACAAACCAAAAAGTTGCTCACTGTGAGCCTGCAAGGAAGCCTATAATAGAGTTCATCCATGGTTTCAGTTCCAGGCTCCTGCCTTTAGTTTCTGTCCTGATTTCCCTTGATGATGAACTGTGAGCTGGAAGGTGAAATTATAGTTTTCCTTTTCTCCTCAAGTTGTGTTTTTGTCGTAGTGGGTACCATAGCAACAGAAAGCCAACTAGAACACCATGGCTCCATCAATGGGTGTATACAGTGAAGGGAAGCTTCAGGCCAATCAACTAGCTCATACACAGAACTAAATTAACTATGATATATTAAAATCCTCTTTCAGAAATCATCTATGCACCACAGAACGTATTTTAATGTTCATTAAACATGTCTTATCACAGAGAAACTAGGAAGTAAAACATGGAAACCCCTGTGTCTTAGTTACCATTCTAGTGTTGTGAGGAGACACCATGACTGAGACAATGTATAAGAAGATACAAAAGAAGATATTTAATTGAGGACTTACTTTCAGTCTCTGAGGGTTAGTCTGTGACCATCATGGTGGGGAGCATGGAGCAGGCAGGCTCGGTGCTGCAGCAGCAGCTGAGAGCTCACATCTGGTCTGCAAGTTGCAGGGGGAGAGAGAGAGAGAGAGAGAGAGAGAGAGAGAGAGAGAGAGAGAGACTGGGCCTGGTGTGGGCTTTTAAGACATCGAAATCCCACCCCCAGTGGCATACTCCTCTAAGGCTGTAGGGCCTCCAACAAGGCTGTAACTCTAATCCTTCCTAAACAATTCACCAGCTGGGAAACAAATAGCCAAATATTTGAGCCTATGGGGCCATTTTTTATTGACGTCACCACACCCTGTTTGCTGCACTTCAGTCCGTTCCAATCAGAGTCAGTTTTGGGGATTCATATTTTGTCTGGGGCAGGGATGATGACCCTGGTCACTCCTGATGCAATAAAGCACAACAACCCCAACCAAGGCATCCCCAGAGGCTACAGCTACAAAACACTTTTTACAAACTGTCTCTGCTTCTTATTTCTGCCCTACTTTGGTACTGTGTAAGAAAAAGAAGAATTTGGTAAAATGTAAGTCTGTATTATACATGTTACACCCTCTGGAATGGACAGGCAAACCTGGAAACGTCCTCAATGCCATTTCTCTCGACCTCAGGTGAAAGAAGGGCACACCACATGCCAAGCTCCCTTCCCTTCTTCTGTCGACACCACAAAATGGCGCACAGAATCATGCCCGAGGGTGAGCTTTGTTCGCCTTTGTTCAGGCCAACAAACCAGGCATTGTCTTTGCAAAGTCATTCCGAGCTCTAAGTAGTCGCTGAGAATGTGTAACCAGACGTGGCAATTACCACAAGTGCCCTTTCCAGTCCCCGGTTCAGCGGAGTGCATTCCCCTCATTCCCGCTTTTGCCTGGTTTTGCCGGCCAAGCTGAAGGCTCAGCACCAGCTGTGTGTAAGACGGCATCTGTTAGGTGGCTGGAATTCAGCAAAGGTGGAAAAATAATGGTAACTTGTTCAGCAAGTCTAGGGGCTCCGTGTTGTGACGGTGCTGGTGCATAGCTCCACCTGCGGACGGGAGGGAGGGCCTCTGAGGAAGCGACTCTGGGTGGAACAGGGAGTAACTCTCCTGAATCCTAACGCTCTGGAGGCAAAGGCAGGAGTGCAGCCAAGTCTAAAGCCAGCCTGGTCTACAAAGTGAGTTCAGGGCCATCCAGGGCTACAGAGTGAGATTCTGTCTCAAACAACCCAGACAAAACAAAACAAACAAAAAGCAAAACAAAGACGGTGGCCCATGACTAATGCCAGCTCCTGTACACAGGGGAACGTGATGCTATGACAACCACCTGGTGCATCATTCTAGAACCTGACAAGAAGCGGAGGAATCCGCAGGCAAAAAGTCCCCCGTTTGCACGCGGAGAACTTTCCTGCCGGTCACTCTACACCTTTGCTTTTGCAGTGGTTTCTCGTGTTTCTCCCAGGCTGCCGAGCCCACATCTGTGAGCTGGACGGCAATGCCAAACCTGAACCTGGGTGTGACATCCTCTGACCCTGGCCTTTGGTGCCAGACTGGGTCCTTCTGGAACCCACAGGCGGACACCAGGTGCCAAAAGGAACCGGGAAATCTGGTGAGTGATCTCTGTGCCTGTATCTCCCTCCAGAGCTGGTGCCAGAGTGTACACATCTCACCTTTCCAGTTCTCCCTCTCACAACTTGGCAGAAAAGTTTTGGATGGAATTTGAGAAAATATACCAAGAATCTTATATGTGTTCATAGGCTTTGAATTGCAATTCTATTTCAAGAATTTCTCTTAGGAAGCTGAGTAGCCCTCTTTATATATGCAGGGGATACGTCCCAAGACACCCCGTGGGTACCTGAAATGAATGGTATGCATACTGTATTTTTTTTCCTACACGAAATGATTAACTCTGTGTGGTGTGTGTGTGTGTGTGTGTGTGTGTACTTGGTCTAAGTGTATGGAGCATGAATATTCAGGACAAAGACACAATTCCTTCATGCCTCACAAGGGACAAAATAAGCCATTACAAGATTTTTGTCACTTCCCAGCTTCAAATTGGCCAACTGTCCAATAGGATTTTCCACTGACTATTTTTGGACTGTGGTTGACTCTGAGTAACTGTCACTATAGGCAGAGAAAGAGAGGATAAAGCAGGACATCCATGCTGGTGTGTCTGGTACTCAGAGCCTAAGTGATTCGAAATAAACTAACAAAATAGGATGGGGGAAATAAATTACATTATAGTCAAACAAGCTATTAAAAATTAGCTCATAAAAATATTCAGTGTTGTAAGAATGTTAAAAATAAATGAAGTGAAAAGAAGCATGCCACCAAATAGTACAATTTTGATTACATTTTCATATAAGGAGATAAAGAAGCAAACCAACATACTTGGGGGAAATGGGGATGTCAATATAGCAAATGTTACGAATTATTGATAAGAATTATTGGTAAATACTTATTAATTTTATACTTTTCTATATTTTATTTAACAATTACATTACTTCGTAATCAAAGGAGTTTTTTTTTTAAGCCCCTTTTCATTGTTAATGAATTGGATCTTTTCTCAAAGCTTGGTTAAAATGCGTAAGTTGCCTAAAACTCCATAGTCAAAAGCATGGGTTTGGGGTTGTTGTAAGGAGTCAGTAGATGAAGGCATGTGTCACCAAGTCTGATGACTTGGTCTAAATTCAATCTCAGGAACCTATAGGAGGAAGGAGAGAACCAACTCCTGCAAGTCGTCTTCTGGCTCCTCAGGTGCACTGTGGCACACACACACACACCCCACTCACAGAGGGAACACGAAACCAAACTAAAAATAAAAGCAATAGGTTGCCAGATGGATCTGGCCTCCAGCCCTGCGTCTGCTACCGTCCGAAGGTGCAATCAAAGAAGGCGTGGTCAAACAACCCGATGCCTCCTTGTCTCCCTCACCATGAAACAGTTACGACAAACGTGTTTATTACACAGCATGTAAGGGTTTAATAAGACATGCAAGGAAAGTCCCAGGGATGGTGCCCAACAAATGGTAAACACGTGCTAAATGGGCGCAGCCACCATGCTCTGCTGCTGACGACTTCTGTCATGTCAACACAGGTGGTCCCTTGATGGATAGCGATCCTTGGTATCGACTAGCGATTGCTCATCACCCAGCACTTCCGCCCACTACCAACCCTGCACACCCAAATCCACACAGGCTGGAGTCCCCTAGACAAAAACTGTGGACTCCACACAGAGTGAACTCAGCCTCTTTTAAATGATCTCTTGATTCCTTAAAGTACCCAACATGACATCAACGCTTTGGAAATGGGTGGTCTATTATCTTGTTTAGGGAAGGGTGATGGAGTCTATACATGCTCCATAGTATAGTATTGGTTCTTTTCAAATAGTAGCCATCTGCAGTTCATTGAGTTCATAACCAACTGACGAATTTCTGGCTTTCTTGTAGGAGAGGCAAGAGGACTTGAGAAGGGGCAAGGTGAATCACCCAGGAGACCCAGGGCTGGGGGTCAGCCACACCACTGTGTATTAAAGAGGAGAGAAGAGGTACTTTTGTGTCTCAACAATATTCCTGTGGAAGGAAAACTGGCCCCCCTTTCGGCCTTCTGACCCTTGATATTCAGAGTAGTTGAGTGTCACCTTCTAATTTCCTGACTGCTCAGAGTCAAGTTTTGTGGTCCCAGCTTAGCTTTGCATTTAATTTCTTTAGGCCTTTGACACAAACAAAGCACTCTCAGCAAGAAAATAGAAATAAGAAGAATAACTGCACAATGTAGTACACATGCCAATCTGATGATGTCACTGACATTCTCATTAAAATATGTGTGTGCGTGCAACAAGACAAATAAATATTTTTGCTTGCAAAGGCCTGCAGCAGCAATAGAGTCATATTCCAGGGATATAAGGAAAGCCATGCTTACTTTGTCCATGCCACACTGTAATTCCTTACTTACAATTTTGTGTCATGTCATTCTGTCAAATTTGGCAAAAGATATCATTCTTTCGAAATATTAAACAAATGCATTTGTCTCAGTACTAAACTTGCCACCATTTCTAGCTCTGCCATTAGAAAAAGTCACAAGACGAATAGTCCAAAGCCAGGAAGGCCTTGTCTTAAAACATGAGTTAGTTTGCAAATATCTCAGCAGAACTAGAGATTATTCAATGTGGAAAAATTGTCATTTTGGCAAATTAAATTTCTGTTTAGAGCTATTTGAACCTTATCTGGCTTTCTTCTTTTTCCTTAATAGTCTCTTCTCTCTCATCTCTTAGGTGTCCATCAAATGGCCTGATTTTTTATTTATATATAATGCCATCCTAAGGACGCTCTTTATAGGGACTCACAAGTTGTACCTATTTGTTTTAAAAGTGATTGTATAAATAAATAATAAATAAGCAACTCACAGCTTCTGGCTGCAGTTTTAAATTTTGATAATGGCTAGAGAGATGGCTCAGTGGTTAAAGAGCACCAGCTGCTTTTCCAGAGGACTCAGGTTCAATTCCCAGCACCCACAAGGCATTTCAAAATCGTCTGTCAAAGCAGCGAACTCAGTGCCTCTTTTGGCTTATGCAGGCACTCACGGTGCACAGAGAGGTGTCCAGGAAAAACACCCACATACATAAAACAAAGTGAAAAAAAATTAAATTTTTGTTAGATGAACGCAGTGTGTGACTAATAAGTACATGCTAGAATAGATAACAAGGAGGGTGGCAGGGGAGAAAACGAGGTGAATCACGGGAAAAACCTACCTAAACCATCACTCATGTGACTAAAGTGTGGAAACCACCACATTCCAGTTAGAAAGAATAATGGGGTACCTTTGAGGTTGGGGCAAATCTGGTCTGCACAGAGAGTTCCAGGCCAAACCAGGTTATAATAAATACATAAGTGAAGAAAGAGAGAGAGAGAAGAAGAAGAAGAAAAGAAAGGCAGAGAGAGAGGAGGGATGCAACTACGGAAAGAAACACCAAAACGGCAAATTACTGTTTGAATAGTGTCTTTTCTCCTCCCTCCAAAAACACGTGTTGAAGCCTGTCTTTGTGTTTCCATTGCTGTGAAGAGATACCATGACCAAGGCAACTACTATGAGGAAAACAGTTAATTAGGTTGGTTTGTTTTCCAGTTTCAGCCTTATCATCATGGTGGGGAGCATGGTGGCATGCAGGCTATATCTTCATCAGAAGGCAACAGACAGTTGACTGGGACACTGGGAGTGGCTTGCACATAGGACAACTCAAAGCCCATCCCCACATTGACACACTTCCTCCAACAAGGCCACACCCACTCCAACAAAACCACACCTCCTCATAGTGCCCCTCCCCTCGGAGGCCATTTTCTTTCAAACTGCCACAATTCTCTTACCCCATTACCTCAGAAAGTGACTTTACATGAAAACAGAGGACTTCATTCTCTGAAGTGTGCTCTGTGAAAAACATGAGTGTCACGGTTAGTCAATTTGATGGGATCTAGAGTCACCTAGGAGATGATTTTGGCTAGAAAGCTGCTGGGATGCCAGTGTTCAGCTGTCTCCACTCCGCCTCTGGTGCAATGGGGCCAGCTACCTTACTCTTCTGCCAGCATGACCAACTGTGTCACTTCAAACTGCGAGCCAGAATAAGCCCCTTCTTCCCTGGGTTGCTCTTCTTGTCTATTTTGTCAAATGACCAATATAAAAGACCGGTCTATTTGGTTAGACAAACACACAGAATGAACACATGACCACTCGGTCTATTTCCGGTTGCTGATGCAGAACACCTGACTTTGGTTCACCTGTACAGAAAGGTTGTTTTAGTTCATAGTTCTGTAGATTACCAGTCCAAGACCAGGCGGGGCTAGCTGCTGGGCTTCTGATGAGGACCTGGCGCTGTTTCGATTATTGGAGGAAAATGAATGGGAAGTGGTTTGGCAGAAAGAAAGCAGGGGTGAGGGGGTGGACGGGTGGGGAGTGGGGGGAGTGGGGGTGGGGAGGATGCTTTCTAACAGCTCAGTCCCTGACAATTTCACACGTGTGTATAATGCCCTCTGACCACCCTTACCTCCCTACCCTCCTTCCTACAAATCCTTTCCCCATATTCTCATCTAATCATTTTGTTTTATGACCCACTGAGTTTAACCAGGGAGGTCTGTGTGACCATGGAGCCATCTATCCACTGGAACACGGTGGGCTCGGCAGCAGGTGGATAACTAAAGATCACATTTTCCCTTCTCCAAGAATCTATCAATAGCTGTAAACCTATCAGCAGTAAAGGGTAAGGCCTCATTAGCTCCTCCCCTTTTCATGTCCGATTATTGATGGATTGTCTATCTTGTATAGGCCTGGTGCTGGTAGTTCCAGTTGTGAGTTCATGATTATATAGTTATTTCAAGTCTCAATGTCATCTCCTAGTTTCTCACCCTTTTACATAAATAACTCATTCTTACAGTAACTAACCCATCCTCTCAGGACTTAATCCCTTCATGGGCTTCAGGTCAGGGTGGAGTCCCCGAGACCAGAATAACTCCTTTTTTTTTTCTTTTGAGACAGGGTCTCTCTTTGTAGCACTGTCCAGCCTGGAGCTTACTATGTAAACCAGGCTGGCCTTGAACTCACAGAGATCCACCTGCCTTTGCTGCTATCTCTGCCTCCTGAGTGCTGGGATCAAAGGCATCTACTACCACACCTGGCCTAGCATAATAAGTCTTAAGGCCCCATGATCTGTCTGTATTCCTACAGTGACAATGGCTTTTCAACATGAGCTTTTCTGAGAACAAGCTATATCCAGACCATAGCACCCTCACCAACTGAAATAGTCACAGGCCATTCTCTGATCTATGCATTAGGCACCCACAATGCCAGGGTAGCTTCTGAATCAAGAGGCCAGGTTCCTGACTCACACTCCTTAGTCATTTCTTTCTCTCTTCTCAAGTCCTGGAAACGATTTAAAAACTGTTTAAAGTATTGCTTAGTGTTGAATTAAAAAATACACTTAATAAATATATGTTATATGATTACAGTTTCTAGTATACCTTAATGTAGGATTTTCTACTTTCTTAGCAATGAAATCTCATTAAAAATATCACTCACCCTTTAATCCCAGCACTTGGGAGGCAGAGGCAGGCAGATCTCTATTAGTTCAAGGTCACCCAGTCTACATATAGAGCTCAAAGCTAGTCAGGGTGTTACAATGAGACTCTGTCTCAAAAAAAATCACTCATGTTCTCAAACTTGTGTCACATCAAAAGCCAGAATTTGTAGGTGGAAAAGAGAAAGGAAGGCAGTATTCCTGATCCTCTGATGCCCTGGAGACCCCCAGGAACATCTGGCGCCCTCCAAATTCTATGGAATGTCCAGTCCTACAATGCTCCAGAGATTCCACAGACTGTCCAGTACTGTGGTGCTCTAGAGACACCATGGAATGTCCAGTACTGTGGTCCTCTAGAGACCCTATGGAATGTCCAGTACTGTGGTGCTCTAGAAACCCCATGGAATGTCCAGTACTGTGGTCCTCTAGAGACCCTATGGAATGTCCAGTACTGTGGTGCTCTAGAGACCCCATGGAATGTCCAGTACTGAGGTCCTCTAGAGACCCTATGGAATGTCCAGTACTGTGGTGCTCTAGAGACCCCATGAAATGTCCAGTACTGAGGTCCTCTAGAGACCCTATGGAATGTCCAGTACTGTGGTGCTCTAGAGACCCCATGGAATGTCCAGTACTGAGGTCCTCTAGAGACCCTATGGAATGTCCAGTACTGTGGTCCTCTAGAGACCCCATGGAATGTCCAGTACTGAGGTCCTCTAGAGACCCTATGGAATGTCCAGTACTGAGGTCCTCTAGAGACCCCATGGAATGTCCAGTACTGTGGTCCTCTAGAGACCCCATGGAATGTCCAGTACTGTGGTCCTCTAGAGACCCCATGGAATGTCCAGTACTGAGGTCCTCTAGAGACACCATGGAATGTCCAGTACTGAGGTCCTCTAGAGACACCATGGAATGTCCAGTACTGTGGTGCTCTAGAGACCCCATGGAATGTCCAGTACTGTGGTGCTCTAGAGACCCCATGGAATGTCCAGTACTGTGGTCCTCTTGAGACCCCATGGAATGTCCAGTACTGTGGTCCTCTAGAGACCCCAAGGAATGTCCAGTACTGAGGTCCTCTAGAGACACCATGGAATGTCCAGTACTGAGGTCCTCTAGAGACCCCATGGAATGTCCAGTACTGAGGTCCTCTAGAAACACCATGGAATGTCCAGTACTGAGGTCCTCTAGAGACCCCATGGAATGTCCAGTACTGAGGTCCTCTAGAAACACCATGGAATGTCCAGTACTGAGGTCCTCTAGAGACCCCATGGAATGTCCAGTACTGAGGTCCTCTAGAGACACCATGGAATGTCCAGTACTGAGGTCCTCTAGAAACACCATGGAATGTCCAGTACTGAGGTTCTCTAGAAACACCATGGAATGTCCAGAAAATCTTGCACAATTGTCAGGGAACCTTATGACTCTGAGGAACACAGTTTGAAAACCAACTCAGATTTCAGTTTTATCTATTCAGTATTCAATGGCACTGGATGATTTTCTCATAGCTCTCTTGTGTCTAAAAAATTGATGGTTATAAAATTAATTTTAAGGTTCCTTTAAACAACTGGTCTGCTGAGTTCCTACCTTGTCCTTAGTTTTTGGAAATTTCAAAATGGGTGGTGACTCTTAGAAGTGACATATATTGCTGCGTGGTGGTGGTGGTGCACATCTTTAATCCTAGCACTTGGGAGTCAGGGTCAGGGGTATCTCCAATCACATTTAATCCCAGAACTCAGGGGGCAGAATCAGTTAGATCTCTGAGTTCAAGGCTAGCCTGGTCTACAGAGTGAGTTCCAGGACAACCAAGGCTACGCAGAGGATAAACAAAAACAAAACAAAAACAAAAAGCAAATAATAAAACAAAACAAAAAAGAAATGGATATGTTGAATCCATATCCAGATCTTAAATTTTTAGCTTCTCTCCCTATTGATTGGCTTCCTCTGCATTTTCTTCTCTCTATAGAACGACAGAGCTAAGTTGAAAACCATGCCTGTTTAACAGTTCCGTGCACAGTACTATTACAAATTAGAATATTTGCTCTTCTTCTCCTTCGCCTTTATTCTTCTTCCTTCTTCTCCTTCTCTTTCTCCTTTTAAAACAAACCAGGCAGCTAGAAACAGTATGTTCTAATTCAAGATGCAGTTTGGTGAGAGTAAGCTGCCTTTGCCTTTTGTGGTTCTGAGTTATGCTTCCAGAGTTGAAAGGCACTGAGCCTAGCCAGTCATCCTTGTTCGTTTCCCTTTAACCCTGCCTCTCAGTCCCAGCCATCTCGAGGAGCTGTTCATAGCCCAGAATCAGGATCCAGTCAGTGCCTCCCATCAGTGATGGCTGGCCTCTTGGCCTGATTTTGTTGGTCTTCTTTTCTCAATGGTTTCATCACAGAACAGAAAGCCTACGGGCATGGGCCAGATGATGGGAATGACAGCGAGGTACGCGAGAGGACAGGAATTTTACAGCTCCCCAGTTCAGCATTCAAAACTCACCGTTCATCATTGGTACTTCACCGCTTTCTCTTTGCTACAGGATACCTTTCGAGAAGTTTTGAGATGGGAGCCACTGTAATTAACCAAGAACTGATCAATAGCCCTGGTGAGCTTGCTTCACCGCTATTGGAGTCTTGCCGTTCATTTTTAAATTTGACTGTTATGGTGTGCATGTGTGTGGTGTATTTGTGGGTATGCATGGCTCCAGGCGTATGCTGGGGGTGTCTCTGTCACTCTCCACCTTATTTTTAGGGGTAAGGCTCAATCTTTTCTGAGTTCCCTCATTTGGCTAGACTGGCTGGTGAATGAGCTATGGAGATCCACTTATCCCCCAAACACTGGTAGCTTTCGGGTGGGGGCTGGGCATCTCGACTCAAATCATCACGCTTAAGGAGCAAATACCTCACCCACTCCCCACGCCTGACTTCTTTTCGAAGGGATAAACCTGAGTATGCCTGAAGTTCCTCTTTAACGGGTACTCTGATAGACACGTCTCTTTCTGCTCTCACAAAGTAGATGCTGAGCCCCAGAGACCCCTCTGGTCGGGCTCCTTTCTGGAGCTGTATATACTGTGGATACCGGGGGCACAAACACCTACCTGTTGAAGCTTCAATAACGCTCACTCAAGGTTTCCAAATGGTTGATTTATACACTGCATGTTGCTCTGAACTTAAAACTGTTCTGGTTGGGTGTGGTGGTGCATGCCTATAATCTCAGCAGGCTGAAGGCTAATCAAGCGGATAGGAGTTCAAGGCCAGTCTAGGCTACAAAAGGATATTCTATTTGGAAAGCCAAGATTTGGGATGTAGCTCAGTGGTAGAGTACTTGCCTAGTCTGGAGTTTGAGGCCTAGCTACCCTATAGAGCCCCACTCCCAGCCCCACCCCCCACTAAACCTGTAACAAATACAAAACAGAATTCTGCTTTTTCTTTTATTGATTGGGATCAGTCTCAGGATGTTGGTGAGGTGCCAAATCCTGCCTCAGTTTCCTAAGTAGCTCCGTGTGCAGGTGTAGGCTGCCTCGCCCAGCTTACTGTTTTCACATCTACAAAACCCTTTCCTATGAGCACAAGCGCTATGTATGGCTTGACTTCGAAACCCATGGTGGGTGAAACGAGATTGTCCTTCTGGCTTTCTCTTGGGAGGGGTGCGGTCACTTTAAGAGGGATTAATACTTTTCTGAGTTTGTTCTTTTGCAGACGGCATTAGTCATCTCAAGAGTGGATTGGTATAGAGCGAGGCTGGGTCTGCTCCCTCCTGCACACACCTGCTTGCCCTTCCCTTTCGGGCATGTGGTGAAGCAGCAGGATGATGTCACGCTCTTGGACTTCCCAGCCTCCAGAACTGTGCGCCAACTGATCTGGTCTTTAAAAACCACTCAGTCTACACCGGCATTATGAAACGATCTTAGGTGGTTCTCTTTTTGTTTTCAGCCTTAGCCAGCTAGGAATGCCTAGCCTAGCTGTTTACAGCAATCCTTTGCTTGGGAACACAGTTGTTCCTAACACCACACGCCTTCCCATTTGTATTTTGGGGGATGATCCTGGCAAAGAAACTGACCATACCTAAATCCGTGTCTCTGGATCTGCCTTTGGGAGATCCGCGCTAAGACTACTTCCTCATCACAGATCTGCCAACACCCACAGCCTTAGAAGCACGGACAGGATGTTGGTCCCTCCTAGGGACCACTTCTTCTTTTGTTGCCCTTTGATCTAGCTTCTGTAGTTCACACTGTCTACCTGGTCGGGTGGGTCTCTGGTTATTTCCTTTATTCCTAATGATCTGATCAGTAGTTTAAAGTGTTTTGGTCTTGATTTCAATGATCAAAGGTGATTTTTTTTTTTTTTTTGGACAAAATCTTACTCTGGACCGGAACTCAGATTCCCTTGTTTTTGCTTCACTACAACTGAAATCAGAGGTGTGCCCCACCATTTCCCGGGTGTCTTCTTCTGTTTTTCAGAGCTAAGGATGCGACTCAGGGCTTTGCAAATGCTATGTAAGTGGTCTCATACCAAACCATACCGATAGTCCTTCAAAAATGGCTTTTAAAGGCGGGAACTTGCTGCCAAATTTATCATATTCTCCATCTGTTATTTTTACTGCACACGGTTGGTGCTGTCTCCATACATGGCTGACAGAAATTTGGAGGTTTTTAAGAGGATCTGCTAATCATTTTACCCAATTCTCCAATTTTATGTTAGAAAACTGAGGATTCAAGAGGGTATAAATCTTCTCAACACCTAGGCCACCAGAGAAAGCTCTCTGGCCTGTTGGCCTGCCTCTCCCCCTTTCATCCTTCTCTGAACACAGTTAAACATCTTTCCCCTTATTAGATTCAATTGCCTTTTCCCATCAATACTTTTATTACTTATTTCTAATCAATCTATATCCTCAATGACTTTGAATGCTCAAATCATATCCATGCTATCTACTGTCCTATTCTGATCTGGAAAATACATTTCCCCAAATACTTTTGCAATAAAGAAAAGCTAAGAAATAAGTAAAGCGATGTTGTAATTGTCAGACAGCCTTGCATAATGAAGCTCTCCCCGGAACTTCTGCGCTTGGGTACAGATGCGACTGTTGCCCCTTATACCTCAGGAAGATGAGCTTTCAAAGGTCCCATAACCTACTAAGCTTAGGAGTTACTCACGGGCTGTGGTTTGCATGTATCACTCAGAGTTCCTGTGTTGGAAACGGAATCCCCAGCACAACAGTGTTGAGAAGCAGGATGTTTAGAGGTGCATGAGCTTCGCAGACGCTGTCTGCACACTCCTTGACATAACTGGGATTTTAGATGTCCCTCAAAGGCCCTTGTGTTGTGTTGATGGTTTATTCCCAGATAAGCCAGGAAGTTAATGGGAGAACTTTAAAAAGTGAGGTCTAGTATGGATCCTGGATCACTAAGCAGTGTGTGTGGGGGGGGAATTGGTGGGACCCCCCCCACAACTGTTCCTTCTTCTTTCTTTGCTTCTGGCTGCCTTGGGATGAATGGCGCTGCTCTGGCACGGGCTCCCTGCCACTCTGCCATCTTACTGTATCTTACTGTAGGTCTAGAAGCAATGGGGCCCACGTATCATGGACTGAAACTTCCCAAACTGAGGAAAACAGAGCCTGCTCTTGTTACAGTGATGGATGAGTGACATATTCTGCCTTTACTGAGGACCCTGACTTGAGTCTTCTGCCTAGTCTGGCTGATCTCTCCACTCTTCCAAGTTTTCCTTCTTTATCTAAGACAGCTATTTTACTCCCTGACCTGAAATGTCAGGGTGGTATTTATTTTCTAATTCTCCACCTTCATAGCTCAGTTTGTGTGCTCAATCAGATACCATTGTAGCAACTTTCCTATTGCCGTGATACAATGCATGAACAGTATAGAAGGAAGGGTTTTTTGGGCTTACAGCTCCAGAGGGGTAGAAGTCCATCACCACCGTGGCAGGGAGCATGGCAGAGGGCAGGCAGGAATGACTGGGTCAGCAGCCGAAAGTTCACAATCCGATCTACAAGCAGGAGGCAGAAAAACACAGTGGGAATGGCATGAGTCTTCTGAAGCCTCACACCTACCCTTTGTGACACATCTTTGGGAACAAAGCCACACCCCCGAAAACTTCCCAAATAGTTCCATCAACTGGAAACCAGGCATTCAAAAGTATTAGTCTATGGGGTCATTTAAACCACCACAGATACCTAAGGACAAGGGCTTGTCTCTACCCCATTCATATGTTGAAGTTTTACCTCCTCTCTATGGGTTTGTACTTGGAGGTAGGTTCCTTGGGGGAAGTAATTAAGTCGGGGTAAGTCAGAGAGTGGCACCTAATGCCACCTGAAGATGGCTCAGTGGTTACTATCATTTACTGCTCTTGTAGAACTTGAAGATCTGGGCTTGGCTCCCCAAATCCATGTCAGAAGGTTCATAAATGCCTGTAATTTCAGTTCAGGGGTACTGACGACTTTTTCAGGCACTTGCACACACGGTGTATGTATCAACAAGCAGGCAGACATACATACATGTAAATAAAAATAAAACAAGAAAACAAAAAAAAATTAACAAGGGTGAAGCGCAGAAGGTCAGGACAGCACAGAGCACACCCTCTTCTCCTTAATCACGCACCCAGGTGGATGTCTTCCAGACAGGAAAAACCCTTGGTAAAAGCTGAATACTTAAAAGCATTCATCTTGCACATAGAGCCTCTAGAACCATAAGAAAATACATTTTGCTAGTTACACATCAGTAAGTAGCTGCCAAGATCCTCAGTGGATATCTGAAAATGCAGATAATATCCCCCCCACACATGCACATGCATACACACACATATATGCATACAAAAACAATAAAGTCAAGCAATTATAACAACATACTATAATAGGTTGTTTAAAACTTGTGAAGCTTATTTCCAGAATTTTCCACTTAACATTTTCAGATTGAAGTTGTTCTCAGGTAAAGGCTACCTCGGAAAGGAAAAGCATAGTTCATGGAGGGCTACCACATGAAAGGTACCCGGGTCAAGGTCTTTGGCTATGATTACCTGAACTAATGCATGGCTGTGCATTTTTAACAAGGCTCCTACCCACAGAGTTAGAGGTTCAAGTGGGGCAGAGATAAAAGGGTTCAGTTTACGTTGGTTTTGGGTGCAAAAGCAAACATTTGGTCACTGTTATCCAGCAACTCCATCTTTTCCCTGCTCCTGGCAATATGCTGCGAGTGTCAGCACAGTTCTGAGGCACAAGGACAGGCTCTTACCTTTCACCTCCATGCTGCTCTCTGGAATCCCTTCAGGTGTCAAGTCTTTGGAGAATCTAGCATCCCATGACCTCTTAGATCTAGTCACCAGTCCTCACTACTCTGGCCCGAGCTCTTGCTTCTCAGTTTGTCTTTCTTATCTCTTGCCTTTATCTAGTATACTGAAGAGGAAATAGGCTGGGGGGTTAAGCAACAGGAGCAAGGTTGCACAATTGATAAATAATAGAGCTAGGGTTCAGCCCCAGTTCAGCTTTGCCCTGATTTCTGCAGACTTCAGAGGACAGCTCTTTCTGTCTGGCCGGGATTACAATACTCTGAGTTATGGGCATTTATGAAACTGTCCCATGACCATCCCTCAGCTGTAAATTCTCTGAGGATACACTGTGATACTCTTTCTGATATCCTGGGCACTTGTTAGCCCTTTTAATAATACATACTGCCCTGAAAGTGGAAAACGACAGCCTCAGCGGTGACACTGGCCATTGCATCTTAGGATGGATGGGGGACTTACAGTAGGATGTGGTGGCTCTGAAGTGATGGGAGGGATTCATATAGATGAGAAGGAAGTGGTATGAGGTAGACCTCAATGTCGTGGGTCTGATGCTAATCCGTGGAAAGAGCTGGCGGGGGGGGGGGATTGCTATATCTGGATAGTGATCAGCTGTGCACACGGGACAAGCTACTTCTTCAGATTTCATTTTCCACTGTGTGAAGCAGGACAGTTAAGAGCACCACTATATTATTATTAATAATAGCATGATCTGAAAGTTCAGTGATGTGCGCTGCTCTAGTTCTCTGAGTAAGTTAACCTTCTCAGGGGAATAACTTAAAATGTCATTGCTGTTGACCAAAACAAAACCATTTAAAAGCACGGATAGACAGTGGAGAGGAACCTCAGAAGAATGCTTACCTTGCATGTGAAAAGCCCTGAACTAGATCCCCAACACAGAATAAACTGTGCACAGGTTTAACCCTACCAGGCTGGGAGAATCATAGTTTAAGGCTATATTTAGCTAACCTAGTGGGGTTGATGCCAGCCTGGCATGGGTGACACCTTGTCTTAGAAACCAAAACAAAACCAAATTAAAAAACAAAAGCGGGTGGTGGTGGAACATGCCTTTAATCCCAGCACTCGGGAGGCAGAGGCAGAAGGATTGCTGTAAGTTCGAAGCTGGCCTAGCGAGTTACATGACAGCCAGGGCTGTTAGTTACATAAAGAGAGAGAGAGAGGGGTGGGGGAGGGAGGGAGAGAGAAGGAAGAGAGGAAGAACACTAACAAATTCTCAAACACCTGTTACTATGACTTTCCTAATAAATGGATATAAGGAGTTTCAAATGTAAGTTAACTTTACAATGGAGTTCCACGTCAAAAATCGTAGACTGTAAACAACTAGCAGGAAGCAGGGGAGTGCTAGTCATTCTCTGGGAGCAGCTGACTTGAACTTTGGGTATATACAGGCTGGCCTGGCGAGCGTCCCCACTCCTTTTCCACACTAGGCTCTTAATGGGGCTG
This sequence comes from Microtus oregoni, assembly GCF_018167655.1. Classification (NCBI taxonomy): domain Eukaryota; kingdom Metazoa; phylum Chordata; class Mammalia; order Rodentia; family Cricetidae; genus Microtus; species Microtus oregoni. Next base: position 19,104,658 of record NW_024543066.1, on the reverse strand, counting down.
TGTAAAACACTTAAGAGTATTTGGGATTTTCCACTCTGAGGCTATAACGTGGCTACTGCCTAACTTAGACCAGTTCATGAGTGTGTGGCAAGGAAGTAGGTGCAGGGCTGCTAGTGACAATAGATGCCCATGTCTGTGAAGCCTGGTACCCTGGAACACCAAGCTCCACTTCATCTGCTAACTGGTCAGGCCCATTCCAGGCCTCTTAACACGTGGGAGTCAAGTCCCCAATTGGAGATTTTACAATACTATCTGGCCATTCTGGGGTTACTCCCGAGAACACCGGCTCTAAGGTAACAGGGAGCCACCGAACATGTTTTTGGCTGGTCCAGAAATGCGATAAAGATGACTTGATGAAACAGGGTGTAAACTGGCTAGCTGACTTGCTTCCATTGTGTTGGAAGAAGCCTGTCTGGTGACCCGTGGTGATCTCCAGGTACTAAGCACGGTCCCGGCTTTAGAGCCCAAACAGATTGTCAGGAACACAGCAACAAGCAATTACAGGGGTTGTTTTGGATGCTCAGCGAATCCTCTAACTGCAACCTTGTCACAAATCGAGCCTGGAAAAGAGAATGGAAAGGAAAATCCTGTGGGGAAATGGGGAAACGAGGGGCTCCGCGACCGATAGGCGGCGGAGGGGCAAACCGGGAGAGGTGGGTGGGGACGGAGGTAGCTCCCTTTGCCCGGTCGGGCACACCCTTTCCCCGGCGCGGCGTGGGTCCGTGGCCTTGCGGCCGCGGGGCTCCTCACTGTTCTCCATTCATTGTTAGCAGAGGCAGGGGCGTTCCCTGGAGCCCCGCACCTCCTCCGGGAAGGCCCCGAGGGCTCCCCAGCCCCACCCAGGGCCGGGCCGCCGTCCCGCGGAGGTCCCCGCCGCCCCGCCATTGTTCGAACCCCACCCCTGCTGAATATTCACGCGGCGCGGGCGAGGGCGAGAGCCGGGTTCCGCCCGCTTTCCCGGCCAGAGGAGGAGGAGGCGGGGGTAGCTGCTCGCTCCTCCTCAGAAGCGCCGGTCGCTGCCCCGCGTCCCCGCCCCCGCCCCCGCCTCCCGCGGCATCTTTGTCTCGCGGCCTCGCGCTCGCTCGCCGCACTCTCCGGCGCTGCCGCGGCCCCAGCTCCGGGCCGCTCCTCCGAGGCGGACGGACGGGCGGGCGCGCGCGCACGGGCGGGCGAGCGAGCGAGCGGGCGGGCGCCGGGGTCTGAGGCGGCGGGCGACGCCCAGGGGGTGGGGTGGGGGGCTGACGGCCGCCGCGCCATGGTGTGAGCCCCGCGGCCCGCGCCCGCTGCGCTCCGAGGAGTAGCCGCGCCGACCCCGGCGGCGGCCTTGCCCGTACGGCCCGCGCCCCGGCGCCGCGGAGCTCCTGACCGCCGCGGCTTGTCGCTCTCGGGGCGGCGACCGGGGAAGATGGCGAACGATTCGCCCGCGAAGAGTCTGGTGGACATCGATCTCTCGTCCCTGCGGGTGAGTGTGGCCGCGCCCTGGGCATCGCGGTGGCCGCGGACACCCGCGGGCGCGGCGGCCCCTTTGTCTGCCGGGCGGGCGGGACTCGTCGCGGCGCTCCTGGCCGGCGGGGACCCGGCGGGGCCAGAGCCTTTGTCACCGCCCTGCATCCCTCCGCCCGGCTCTGTCTCTTCATTTGGGGGGCCCCCTTTTAAAACGACCATCTCCCCCTCCTCTCTCTCCAGGACCCGGCTGGGATTTTCGAGCTGGTGGAAGTGGTTGGAAATGGCACCTATGGACAAGTCTATAAGGTCGGTGTGGGGCGCCTTTGTTCCCCGTGGCGTGGAGAAACTTCTTAGGGGACGAGGGAAAGGGTGACGAGACGCTGCTTGCTGACTGGAGGCCATGCCGCCTGGCCAAAGTTGGGAAAGGGGTTTCGCCTAGCTTTTTTTTTTTTTTTTTCGCTTGTGTTCAGACTGGCCTTAAAAGACCTCATTTCCTGGCTTTGAGATAAAGGAAATAAGCCACACAGTTAGGCATGCACTTTGCTTCAGCAAAATAGAAAAGGAATTTTGAGTTAGAAGATGACCAGAGGGTCTCCCCCCTTCACCCCCCCCCCCCATTTTTCTCCAAATCTGGCCTCCACGAAACGTTTGCACTGGTTGGTGAATTAAAATTCAGTGTAGACAGGCCTTGCCTGTGATTCCCCTCAACCACTGGCTGGGTCTTCTTCAAAACTGTCGTCATGCTTCTTCCTGAAGAGTGCTTGCCAGATGACTTGACGTGGGGAGTTTGGGGTTACCTGGAACTGCTTTTCAAAGCTGTGGCCAGCCTGCCCATTTTTGGCGGACAGTATTTTGGGGAGGCCGGGGGTGGGGTGGGGTGGGATGGGGGGGGGAGTGTGTGTTTGGGTCACCGGAGCAGGAAGAATTACAGTGTGAAGATTATAAAATCTGAATTCCAGGAATAACCTGTGTAACAGCTGTGTAATTGAGATAGCAAGGGAGGAGGAGTAGAGAGGGTGCCCGGTTTCACACCCACCACCCCAGGTCTTTCTCTTCCTTTACAGTTGTGGAGACTGTTAGTCTGTGCTGGGTAGTAGCTGGCACCCGATGTGCCTAACTGTGTCGTTCATTCTGTTGAGTGCACGTTCTAGAAGAAGGCTCAGGCTCCCCCCCACCCCCCCCAAAAAAAATGAAGAAAGAAAGAAAGAACTTTAAATTCTCTTTCCCGATTTCTTTCTTGTTACTAAACGTTCTCTGGAAGCTGTCTTCGCCGGGAGAGTTTTCCCGTTGTTAGGACTGGGTCAAGGTTGAGCTACAAGAAAATTATCTTATGAAGGAGGGCTTTGTGGCTCACCATGAAGAATTGTGATTGTTTCACTAAAAATGGGGGTGGTGGTGGAAGCTGACTGCAGACATTTTCTGAGGCCAAATTAAGTGTGGATTCCATTGTCCCTTTTCTGTTTTATGAATAGGGTTTATGTGTCCCCGTTGCTTCTCCTAGCTTTAGTGCCCCCCTTCCCCACTCTGGGACCTGGATGCTGGTATTGACAGGCCATGGTCTGAACTTGAGTCCATATTTTTAGGTGATCTCAAGTGAATTAGCGTGTTTTGTTGTTTAACTGTTGGGGCCCGGGCCAGATTTTTGAATTTGAAAGGCAGCCCTGTTAACAGCCTGCTGGGCTCAGCTGAGTTTGGAAGGCTTTGGAAAATTTTGGAAAAGCTTGTGTTGCAACCCAGAGTGGCTGGTAACTGGCTTAGAGGCTTGCTTCCCAGCCCCAGTGTTTGCTTAAGCACTGCTTGGTTTTTTTCTAACCCAGTTTCTCTGGCCAACTCTGAGTGGTGAGTAGACTCTTCCAAAGGAGTTAGCCAGAGCTTGTTTTTGACCTGGTTACACAGTAGTTGGATTGTTCGGGTCTCCCTGGGTGAGCCTGGAGGCTGTGGTAGCGGAGTCAGCTAGAAGGCCCTGGTGCGGTTTAAAAGGCCTGCCCGGATGAAATTAGTTTTAAGAGGTGGGCACTTGGTGGTGTGAATTTGGGCAGGTTCTTTATTGTTCTCCTCCTCTCTTCTTTCGCCCCACGCTTCCTACCCCAAGGGCTCTGCTAAGCAGTGCTTTTGGGGAGTGTTAGGGATACAGTCTCTAGTGTTCTTGTACTCCACCCTCTGCAGCTGAAGTATCCTCTATGCAAATCTAAGGAATTAAGACCTTGACATAGAAGTTGCAGGTCAACGATAACAAAGTAGCGCTTAAGGTTTTCTTCCCAGGCAGTTACACATTTCCCCTCTTCTTTGAGGAAGTTTTCAAGAGAGCACAGTTTTTATAGCACAGTTTGATAGCACACCATTGATTCTGTTTCATCTGTAGTCTTCTTTTTCCTTTTTCTTGAACTTAAGATAACATTTTATTGATAAATACTGGAGTGTTTCCTCCTTCTTTTTAAACATTGTCACAGTGTTATTCCACACTTAGACACACATCAGATTTTCTCTAGCGTGCACCACCTGCCCTAGTCCTTGCCACTTAGCAGGTACAGGAGCTTGAATTTCTTAGAAATGGCATGTTTCCTTTTCCTTTTAAATGCATAATTTCTAGATCCGATACTGTTGTGCACAGTGGTTTAGTTGCTATTTTTTTCCCTTGGTTGCTTGGCATGGGGTAGTTTTGGGATTAGTTGAATTTATTACAACTTATAAATTTTAAGCATTTTTAGGTTAAGCACTTGGACAACCTAGAATTCTAATTTATTTCAGTGTTTTATTATATATATATATACACACATATATACACACATGCACGTGTATATATATATTCTACATATATACACGTATGTATGTGTATATATGTGTATGTATGTGTGTGATTGAGTGTGTAACCCCATGTATGAATATGTATGTGGGTGGCATGTGGAGGCCTGTGGTTAATGTTAGGTGTCTTTGATTGTTTTCTACCTTACATCTTGTCATAGGCTTTCCACTTACACCCAGATCTTGTCAGTTTAGCTGGTCTAGTTAGTTGCTTGTTCTAGGTTCCCTGTTTCTACCTCCTACATGGGGGGTTACCATGGGTCACCGTGCCCCCTGGGTGCTGGGGATCTGAACTCCTAGCCTTGGATTTGTGCTGTAAGTGTTTTACTTCCTAAGCCACCCTACCTGCCCCTCTATTTTATAGGAACAGAGTGAGGTAGGGTGCTTGTTTTGAGGGGCTGTGCTGAATGAAGTGAGTTTTTTTGAAGATGACTTTGTGAGGATATGGCCTGGTGTGTTTGAACCATATCTGTAGTCTTTTCTTTGAGAGGTAGCTCAGCAGGCACGAATGCTTGCTGTACTAGCACAAGGACGAGTTCGAATCCCCAGCACCCATGTGAAAGCTGGGTTACCTGTTTATGTGGGGTTGGAAGCTGGAAGACCACTGGGGTTTGCCCTCCAGTCTAGCTTCAGATTCCCTGAGAGATTCTGTCTCCAGGGAATGAGGCCGAGTGTGACAGAGGAGGATCTATCTCCTCTGTCCTCTGGGTGGTGAACACAGGCTCCAAACACATATGCATATAACATACTTACCCCAAAGGTAAAAAAAAAAAAACCATTAAAAAATGAATTGAAAGACTACACTTTATACAGAGAAATTTATTTCTAGCCTTAGTTATCTGGATGATTGTGTGGAAAGATACTCATAGATTAAAGCTTAGAAAAATAATCTTTGGGCTGCTTCCTATGTTCAGTGAGCAGGTGCTTGCCTACTCAGAGGTGGGCCTTCAGTTCTGTCCCTAGAAACCTACTGTGTGTGCAGCTCTGGTTACAAGGTTCTATTCAGAATACCATGTAAGAACAATGTCTGTAGTAGTGGTTTTTTTATCTGCTTACTAGTTATCCACATTGAATAAATGGCAAATTACAAGTGTTTTTGTCAGTGAGACAATAATAGCATGGAAGATTAAGACCAGCAAAAGGCTAATTTCCATGTTACTTTGGGTTTTATTTTTCTTCTGAATATTTGGGGATTTTTGCTTTTCTTGGGTAACTACCATTATTTTGTATTTTATGAGCATACTGCCGTCTTGAGAAGTACTTAGTAATAGGCATTGCAGGTGTGGGGGGAGGGAGAGAAGGAGAGAGAGAGAGAGAGAGAGAGAGAGAGAGGCTGAAATCTGGGTGGACTCAGAGGTACCATAGTTTTGGAGGACAGAGCAGATTTGGCCCTGTTTTGCTGACCTTGGAGGAGAGGTGTCAGGCAAACCTGGGCGGCTAAACAGGAAGCTCGTTTAGGCCCAAAGACCTTGATGTAAGGGTAACTAACACTGAGAGTTTGTTTTTGATGATCCTGCCTCTTCAGTTATTATTTAAGGAAGATAGAGGGACAAGCGTGTGTGGCGGATGAAGGAGCGAGAGTGACCATTGGGAATGGTAGTATCAGGAAGGCATTGTTGTTGGACTGCAGTTGAGGAACAACCGTATTCCTGAAGCACTGAGAAGCCTTTAAAAGGTTTTATTGGGCTCGGGGATCCCTAGGGACCTATATCAGATGATATTTTGGGAAGAGCAGGTAGGATGGGTGACTTAGGACCTGAGTCCAGAGAGGGGTGGCGAAGGTCTGAAGCAGGGCAGTGGTGGAGGTGCTAGAGGGGAGCAAGGTGGAGGCAAATGCTCAGGAATGTCTTTCTCTCAGTATTTAACTTGGGGGATGCATGTATGCTTTGGTTCTCCCTTTTAAATGCAAGTTCTTGTCACTAGATTAGGTGGAGCTTTGGCTGACAGGGTAGGAGTGCCCCAATTCCCCAGTTGATTCTGATTGCTGCTCAGGGATAAAGAACCCAACAAGCAGAGCACCTCTTGTTCCTGGTCGGACGTGAAGCCATGCAGTGGGCAGTGAGAATTCTGAGCGTGATGTTCCGTCAGGAGAGTGTTGTGTCAGCTGATCTGTAGCTGAGTGGCATGTTCAGACTTGTTCTGAGACTTGGACTCCCTCACGCTGGAAGGATCCTGGCTGTGGGTAAGGTGGGAGGAAGCCAGCCTGTTGAACAAGTATTGCTGTGCAGCTCTTCAGACTGTCAACCCCAGACTTCTACATGCTGTTTCCCAAAAGCAGGAACATCAAAGCTTGACCAGCGGGCCCTGCTAAGGTGCAGCTTTAACAGTTTCTAAAACATTGTAATAAATATGAACTCATGAATAGCTGCAAACTTGTATTTTGCCTTTTTTTTTTTTAGCAAGAATTGGAGATGTTTATATTTCTGTGTATTAACACAGACTGAAAGTATTATCCATGCCTTTTGATAGAAGTGCATGTGTTCACAGATTGAGCCTGAAAGAACAACAACAACAACAACAAAAAAAAAAACATAAAAAGGTGTTCTCCTTTTGGAGTAGTGTGTCCCAGGAAAGTGGTGCTGAGCAGAAGAATAGTTACCAAAGCAGCTTCCTTTCTTGGGAGTAGAAACATTGTGGTTGAGTGCCTGAAAGGTGGAAGCTTTCGCTTAGGGATTTCTGGGTGGTATTTTGTTAGTTTCTTTGCCCACTGGTGTGAGTGACTGAACTAAGCACGGCCCACACTTGGATCATCAGGCAGTTCTCATTTCTCTCTGCTGTGTTAAGTTCACAATGCCCCTGTTTTATCAGTGCTTTCATTTTTCCCATCATTTATTCCAGTCATTGAAAACAATAGCAGGTAGCAGTAGGACATGTAGTTGCAGAAATTCACACTTTTTGTACCCAGAAAGGCAGGGTGCCGAGACACAGCTCTGGTGAGAGGTGAGCACTGCCATGTGGTCACCCCTCAGGTTTATTCTCCAGCTTAGATGAGGGGGTTTCATGGACAGTAGAGTGAAGTGTTCAGAAGGTATTAGATGGCTTCTCTGTCTTCTGTTTCAGGGTTTGAATTGGTGTTAGCAGTGTCTCTCACAGGGTAGACAGATACCTAGTAGATTGTAGCAGACTGGGTATTTGCAAATAGTTACTTAGAATTTAAGTAGATTTTACACTGTGTTTGGCTTCTCATCTGAATGATCAGTGTTACAATACTAGGGCTGCTGCTGATAAGGGTAAGGATCCCCATGTGCTTCACTGTGGAAGACTGGGGTGACATTAGTTGACTCTGCTCATAGCACAAGGATTGAATCAAGGTAAACTGTTTGGATATGGCAAGATGGATAGGGAGACTGGAGAAGGGCAAGGAAATGCTACATTGTTACCAGTTGTCAGAAATGTATCTGGATTTTAGAATTTTACACCACTGTTTGCCAAATAGAATATGATCTTTTGTATGAAACTGCTTCATTACCACAGACTGCTGGCTTTGTTTGGGCTAAGAAATTTGCATAGTAATGATTTAGGATACATGTTTTCATGAACATATTTTAAAGAACAGCGTTTTAGGACTTTATGTTTTAAGGCAAGGAATGTTTTATGTTTGGGGAGTTTAGAACTAAATTGAGGAGTTAAAAGAAAAATGTATAGTAGTGTTTTTTTCTCTTTTCAGGTACTTATTGTACTGTTTCCTGCATGGGGCTTCTTGTGTGTGTCAGTGCACTGTGGGGAGGGACACTGCTTCCTTTGATGAAGGCCGGAAAGACGGGAGTGGACACAAAGTGACAGCAACCAGCTGTATGTGCAGCAGGCCTCTCTGTGTGGCCCCCAGGACCTCAGCACCTGCTTTCAGACCGTGGAACCAGCACAGTGCAAGCTTATTTTGAGACAGATTCTCACTACACAGTCCTTAATTCATAGCTCTTGACTGGTTAGGAACTCACTGTTTAGACCCTGCTGGCTTTGAACTTGTAGATCTGCCTGCCTCTGCTTTCAGTGCTGGCATTAAAGGCAAGTGCCACTACACTGGCCTAAGGTTGCTTTGAAATGAGGCAGGATCTCCTTAGTTTATCTTTGTAGCTCAGCCTGGCCTTGAACTCAAGGTTCTCCTGCCTTACTTAGTCTCCAGAATAGAGGGGACTGTAGGAATGTCTTACACCTGGCTACAGTTTAGGAGGTTCAGGAACTGTTCAGTAAAACACAGTACAAGCAGATGACTGGAGAATGGGAAGGGAAGATCAGCATATAGAGTGCTGGTGTGTAGTTTCCCACAACAGTTTGCTGTGCGTGTGCTGTGTCAGAAATGATCTTATTGCACACTGATAGTGAACTGTGCTCTGAGAAGCTTGGAGCTGACTTGTAAAACTCATAGGGAGCAGGCTCTTAGCTCACCTGCCTTGGCACATCAGCAGGCTGTTGTCAGTGTCTAGCAGTTAACTTCCCACCACTGAGCAGCCGAGCCAAGGAACCTGTGCTTCCAGCTTTGTGCTTATTGCCAAATACCTCTGGTCTCTGGCATTGTGTCTCAGATATGGCTTCATGTGGACAAGTTATTCTATTACACTTAAATAATTAAAGAAAGAACCCCACCTTGGCATTATAATTTAAAAAAAAATCTGTTATTTATGATAAGGGCCTTAATGTGTACTACAGTTAGAAGCAGAGTAGGGATCAAGAATCCTAGGATGCTTGTTTCAATATCTGGAGCTGTCCTGTCCTTCAGAGGCGTCAGTTTCTGTCCTGTTACCTGCCGCGTTTGATATTTACTGCCATGTCTCCCTATTGTATGTTGGTACCCATTTTTCCTCAGTTTACTAGCTTAGTTCTGCATTGACAGCCTGTGACAGTAGTTGCTGCTCTGAGCTGCTGCAGTTCAAGAGCAGCTGAATACTTGGCTCCTGCACTTGCTCCTTCCATAAATGAGTATGTCATCATTTGGGGCTAAAATGATAGCAGTTTATATTATCAAGACTGTGTAAATATTATTATCTGTGAGCCAACTGGCATATAATGTTTCCTTTATAAACAGTACCCTTCCTCTTACATTCCTTTTCTTTGTTATTGCTTAGTTTTCAATGCTTTGCCGTTTCTTTCTCATTCATACACTTTGAAAGATAAGCTAAATTAATGCCTAGCAAAGTTCAACCTCTCAGCCATTTTCCCTAATGCTGAGTACATAGAATTAATTGTTTCAGATAACCTGTTAATTTCAGCTTTTCCACCCTGGAGCTCCCTCAGAGCTGGGCGGATAAGACTGCCCCTAGACCTGGTGTCCAGCTGTGTCATGGAGTGTCCCTGTTTCTTATGGCCCTTTTTTTGACTTACTATTGATTATGCTGAGATACGTCCTCCACCAGCCTTCAGGAAAGCATGCAGAATGTGAAGCCGTAAGTCACTGCAGGTCTAAAGCACATCTCCACCTCTGTCCTCCATTGGCCTCTGCCATGTGCTGGAGCATCCCTTCTTCTAGGGGCTAACCCTCTGACTCGCCATGGTATGGAGTGATGTCAGAGAGTCACCCAGTTGTGCGAGACAAAGCAAGGGCTGCAAACTTAGATACGTTCTCTGGAGGTTCGCCTTGTACTTCGGATGAGTTGCTTTCTTTCAGGTGATGTTTTCTGGACCCCAGGGGGCAAACTGCCTGACTTGTGTCGGTGTCCGTCTGGCCTGGCATTTGGGTTCATAAATGCTCTGTGTCTCCTTTCGGTTTTCAGAAATTGATAGAAATGATCTCTGTCATAGTCTCTCTTGGTCTCTTTTTCATTCTTTTGTTTACCTTATGATTTCCAGTAGTTCATGGTGCACATGATAACTCCACCACGATTAGCCAGGAGTTATGGCTGTGTTGTAAACTTAGGGGTTGGCTCAGGTGTTTCCTTTCCTCGGACAGTAACAGAAGCAGCATGGAAACAAAGCGTAGTGCAGGCTCCTGTGCTGACTTAGGATGTGCAGGCCCTGGAGGTGAAGGAGAGGAAGGGGGAACGGAGGAGGCATGTGTAGCGTGGTGCTCTGGGGTGCCCTGTGCTGCTTGCAGCAGCTTTTCAAGACAGTGAGTTTGGAAATTGATTTTTCAAGGTTTTTCCTATTTGCTGTAAAGTTGGCCCTGTTGAAGCTTGCATTTTGGTGATTTTTGATCCATTTATAGAGCAGCGCAGCCTTTGCCCCCAGCAGTTTTCATAAGGTGATGGCCCAGGTAAGATACTCATCCTCATAGGCATTTACTCCCCATTCTAACTCAGCACCAGGCCAGTCCTGGTGATTCTGTTTGTGTAAATTTACCTTTTTATTTAAATTAGCTCAGTGTGTAGCATGTGATTTCTTTCACTTCCTGTTTTTGAGATTTACCTATATAGTGGTCTCTGGTGGTTTCTTTTTATTAGTTCATAGTATTCCAGTATGTGGGTCTGCCATACATCTGCCTAGATGTCCACCGCTTCACAGACACTGCAGTTGTGTTTTGTGTGTGGCTCGCTTGAGTGGTGCATTTGGAAGATATTTTTGCCTGGCATTGCGTTCTTGTTCAGAAGGCAGCCTGATGGGGTTACCTGAAGAGAAAGGAGCAAGGGTTTGTGTCCTTGGGGCTTTCCATTTCTGTCAATTTAACCAAACACCCTTTCTGGCTATACTACCCTGAATGTGCCTTATCTCTGATTCTCATGACACAGCTTTGCTACAGGGGTGGGGGGGTTGGTGTGTGTGGGGGGGGGAGGTAGCATTTGAAAGTTCCACTTTCCTGAAATCTTTACCTTCTCCCTTGCTGTAAGGCTAAGTCATAGTCTTGAGCTGTGAGTACAGTTTCTTTCTCATTGCTGTGCAGACGAGCTTTGCTGTCACCGAGTTCACTCTCATCTGAAATGGCATTCTCCCTTCTGTGTGTTTCATAGATTTTATTTCATAAAGGTAGCCAGTGCCGTAATGCTGAAGACCGTTGTCTTCCTTTATCCCAAAAAGGAGCTGTTGATCTGCCAGGATTTAAAAGCCACAAGGTTCAGAGGATAGAGATGCAGGCCTGAGAGGTCCTGAATTCCACTCTGGGATCACACTAGGTGGCAGGAGAGAAGTGACTCGTGTGTGTTGCCAGTAGCATTCGTGCACATGCGTAAAAATCTGTATTTGGACAGAAAAATGCATCTCAAGTTAAATAAATGATTTTCCCTGTTATGTGTGAAGGAATGAGGTTACTCATCTGAGTTTGCTGCAGAAGTTCCTTCAGAATGTTTCCTGGGGGAGGGGTATGGGTTATGGGTGGTACTGTGAGACAGGATGTTGCTAAGAAATCCAGACTGGTTTTGAACTCATGATCCTTCTGCCTTAGCCTCCTGAGTGTCTGTCTGAGTGTTGGGAAAATAGGTGTGTGCCAACTTGTACAACTTTACATTTTTAAAAAAATGATTATTTTTTTATTAGAGACTTGAGGCATTAGCCCTCCTCTTATTAAGAGTAATGATTGTGCACCTCTTGGGAACTCTTGACCAGGGAACATTCTTTCTTACCTATTTAGACAATGAAAGAACAGTATTGCCTCTCAGACAAACTTCTTTGCCTACCTCAGTTTTTTCTGATGTCTTTGTGTAATTGCTGAGTAGCTTTTCTGACCGTAACTTTGAGATCTCGGTTATGGGAGTAGAGACTGTGCATCAGGGGACACAGACCTTCTTAGGGATTCCCAGTGAGATACTGAGTGTTGGGTGTGGTTGAGGATGCACACAGTTGTTGGCTATGCTCACTTTTACATGACTCAAGTCCCAGGGCATGCCAGTGTGAATTTGGGGTGTGTAGCTCCTCAGGCCTCTGTGGCTGTGGGTGCTCTTTCCTGTCATTCTTGCTTTGCTCTCCTATGATTGTCAGGAAAAGAAATTATGGATCCTCAGCTCTTACTTTGGATTTAAAGTCTTAATATTCTTTTTTTTTTTTTTGGTTCACTATCCACAAGTATATGAGTCTAGTTCAGCTCGGCGAGATCTCTTATTCATTACTGAAATGCTTAATGTGTGTATAATGTGAGCCAGGCACCAATGGAACAGCGAACAGGCAAGTCCGTGTGTGCCGCTGCGTATTTACAAGCCCAATGTTAGGCAGACAATGAACAGTTTAAGGAAGTGATGTTACAGATGGAGTCCTGCAGAGGCTGTGAGAGAACCTGTGACTGGAGCAGAACTGCATTTGTTAAGTAGATGGTGATGTCCACAGTAGAGAGTCTTTGCAGGAGGCATAGACTAGCAAGGAGAAGTAGTCCCTAGGTTCCAGAGAAGCCATTTAGCCTGTGACTTATCGTCTTGGTTAATACCATATTGGAGGCTTGAATACAGAGAAAGAGAATGGGGAGGATTCTATATTTATTCTGGTGATTGACTCTCTCCCTCAGTTTGCTTTGAGCTAGCTGTGTCTTAGGAACCGTTGCCTCCAACAGCTACTACTGTTGGGTGTTGGTTGCTTTGAGTCTATGTATCCATGTTTCAGCCTGTCCATCTCTTCTCTTCAGAGGTAGGTCTCATTGGCCTGGAATGTCCTTTGAGTAATATTTGGATTCATACTTGGAGAGTGGAGACCCAAAGCAGGCCATGTGTGCCCTGCACACAGAAAGGAATCACTTTCTCAGGTGCTGGCCCTCCTGATCTTAGAGCTGGAAAGGGGGGCCCTCTGTAAGATGGCTACATTGGTTACAGGTTTTCGGGATAAACCCATATGCAGGTTTAAAAGTTTCTATAGTTTCCGTAATAGAAGTAACTGATTGAAAGATGAACTTGCCATTTCTTTTTTAAGCTGTTTTTGAACAGTTAGTTGTGAGTTTAGTGCTGGGAGTACATTCTGAGAAGTGTTGCCCTTGAGGTATTTTGTTTTTCCAGTGTGTAATTTTAGTGTGTGTATAAATGAATACAACTGTCGCTAGGTAGGACGTCATCATGTGTTGAGTCTGTTCCTCAGCACATAATTGTTTGCTTTTTAATAATGGATAAAAATTTTATTTTTCAGAGCTTACTAAGTAAAATGGCTTTGTTGGATTTTCCATTTTTAATTTTTAAAATTATAATTATTTGTATATGGTTGGGAACATGCCATGATGTCAGTGTGGAAGACAGAGGACAGCTTACTAGAGTTTGTTCTCTCCTACATTGGGTCCCAGAGATCAAGCTCAGGTTGTCAGACTTGGGTGAAGTGCCCATACTTGGAGAGCCATCTCGTAGGCCCACAAAATCAACAGAATATTTCTAACCTTTTTCTGATCTTAATAGAAAAAAACTCTGCAGCTATTAATGTTAGCTTTCAAAGTGTGAAATTCCTTTTATTTTGATTTAATAGGGCTTTGTCAGCCATCAACCCCCAAGATTGAATTAGACAATTCATTTTTCACTAGTTTGTTACTTAATTAGCTGAAAATAATTTCTGCTGCTTACTTACTGTTACATGAAAGAAGTGGTTTAATGCTAAGTTTTCTATAGGATTTCCTTGTTTGTTTGTTTCGTTGCCCACGACTCTGTATGTAAGGAGTTGTTTTTCCCTTTTTGTCTTTGGGAGTCTTTCCTCCTCCCATAATTCCAATTTTTTTCTTTACAGGTTACTAGCTGTAATTTTGTTATTTTATAGGTTGCTTTAGAACTTGTAGTGCTCTGCTTGCTTACTTATTAATGAGATAGGGTTTCCCATTTGTAGACCAGGCTGGCCTCCAACTCAAAGAGATTCTCCTGCCTCTGCCTCCCAAGTGCTGGGATTAAAGGCATGCCTAAGTTTTAGTGTAAATTTTTAGCTTACAGTCTAAGTTGAGACGGCATACGTTTCATGTGTAAGTTAGCCTGTATTACCTGTTAAGAAGCAAAGATAAAGGAGGAAGGGTTTATCTCAGTTTGAGGTTTGAGGGCACAGTCCATTATGGTGGAAAGGCATGGCAGCAGAGAGTGGGAGTCTGGTCACACTGTAGCCACACAGAGAGCCATTTGTCTTTGTTCAGCTGGCTTCTCTTGTTTTTCAATCTAGGATCCCTGTCCTTGGACTGATGTAGCTGACACATTGGGGGATCTTTGCATCTCTGTTGATGCAGAGTGCCAAATCCCTCACAGGCATGCCTAGGGCTTTGTCTCCCAGGTGATTCTAGGTCCTGTCAACTTGATGGTATTGACCAAGTTTGCCATGTTACTGTGTTAGCCAGCGTTCTGTTGCTGTGAAGAGACACTATGACCAAGGCAGCCCCTATAGAAGGAAGCATTTAATTGAGACTTGCTTTCAGTTTCAAAGGTTTAGTCCATTATCCTCATGTCAGGGAACATGGTGGCATGCAGGCAGACATGGTAGCTGAGAGTTCTGCATTTGGATTTGCAGGCAGCACAAAGAGTGAGATACTGGGTTTGGCTTTGACTTTTGAAACCTCAAAGCCCACCCATGTGATGTACTTCCTTTAGCAAGGCCACATCTACTAATAAGGCCACACCTCCCAATTCTTTTAAGTAGTGCCACTCCCTGATGATTAAGCATTCAAATTTATGAGCCTGTGGGGACTGTTCTTACTCAACCACCAAATTCTACTCCCTGGTCTCCTTAGGCTTGTAAGCATATCAGAATATAAAAATGCATTCAGTCCAACCTCAGAAGTCCCCATTCTTTGTCAGTCTCAGCACTGTTTAAAAGTTCAAAGTCTCTTCTGAGACTCATGGCAATCTCTTACCTGTAACCCCTGTAAAATCAAAAAAATCAGAAAGCAGACCACATACTCCCAACATACAGCGACACAGGATATATATTACCAGTCCAAAAGGGAGGAAAGGGAGCATAGTGAGGAAATGCTCAACCAAAACAAGACCTAAAACCAGCAGGGTAAGTCCCAAACTCTGCATCTTCATGTCTGATGTCAAAGCACTTTTCAGATCCAGCTCCTTTCAGCTTTGTTGTCTGCAACATACTTATTATCTCTCTTGGGCTGGCTCCACACCTGGCTTGCAGCTCTTCTTGGCGGGTATCCCACAGCTCCGGAATCTCCAACATCTTGGGGTCTCTAATGAAGTTAGGTTTCACCTTCACACTTTCATGCGGTGGCCCCTCTGGGTCTCCATTCACGGACACCCCTGTCACATGCCTGGCTTCAGCAGCTTTCCTTAATTGAGGAGGGAGATTCCGTAACCCCTTTCTTGTATCCTTGACTCTAAAGCCAGAACCATGAGGCCAAAGCTGCCAAGTTCTGCTGCTTGCTAGGCTAGGGCTTGCCCACCTCGTTCAATTACAATTGTTCAGCTGTCTGTTGTTGATGGTTTCCTTCACTGCTTAAGCTTTTCTGTAATTCCTTTCTGCAAGTTGGAAGCTTAGCTGGGTGGGATCTTGCCCTGAGGTCACCACTCCCTTTGGACCATTTAGCACCAAGGCTTTTCTTAGCTTTTTATCTTCTCCATCACAGGACTTAGCTTCTTTAGACTTCCTGGTGTTCATTTTCTCCTCAAACTATGTTTTGTAATTTTTTTATTCACTTGCTCCTTTTCATTATAGATCTGCTTATGACTGGCCATTAATAATCACATGATAGAGTCAGTACTAGATTGTCTTGAAATCTCCTGTGTTAACACCATTAATTCAAAACTCTTCATTTTAGCCTCATGCAGATTTTTTTTTTGGGGGGGGGACAAGGATTAAAAAGCAGCCACATTTTTTAAGGAGACAAAACTGGTCTCCTTAGTAATGGTGACTTACTAATATTCTTCCGCTCTGCAACTTCTTGAGCTGGGCTCTCGCAGCCCACCACACTCAGGACCATTATCTTGTATGCTTCTACCAGGATGGCCTGTTAAACCTTGCTTAAAGCGTTCAACTGCTTTCCTACCGAATCCATAGTTCATGTCTTGCCAAATAACATGGTCAGGCCTGTCACAGAAATACCCATCTCCCTGGCACCAGCTTCTGTCTTGGTCAGTGTCTGTTTCTGCGAAGAGACATTCTGACACTGGGCCTACCCAAACTGACATACTTCCTTCAACAAAGCCACACCACCTAATCCTTCTAGGTAGTACTACTCCTCCATGGCTAAGCATTCAGATATATGAGCCTATGGGGACATTCTTACCCACCTACCACACATGACCTTATAGCATTGTGGCATACAAGTGATTACCATGGATAGTACTTGTCATTTTTTATTTAGATATGTATTTCTTGGTATCATCTTCTTGTGTCTGAGTATTTTCTGTAATTTATTGTTATTGTTTAGTGCAAGTTGGCTGACAATAAATTCTTTCAGCTTAGCACATCTGAAAGCACATTCATTTTTAATTTCTGGAAGATATTTTTGTGCATATAGCATTCTAGGCTCATATTTTTCCTTTCAGTATGTTAGAGTTACTGTCTTCATTTCCATTTTTGCCTCTATTTGAATCTGTTAATTCTTATTTTGTTCCTTTGTTTATAAATGTCATTCTTTCCTGGCTGCCTTTAAAATTTTATTTTTATTGTTGGCTTGATTTGATTATCCTGTGCTCATGTGTGTATGTGTGTGTGTGTGTGTCTGTGTGTTTGTGTGTCTGTGTGTATGCATTTACCCTGTTGTTTGCTCAGACTCTTTCAAGGCTTCGTTTGGGGTGGTCACTACTGCTCAGGTTTCATGTTCACTTACCTTTTAAAAACAAATTTGTTTTTACTAATTTATGTGTATGTATATGTTTGTGGGTATGTGCATGTGAGTTTGGTGTCTACAGAGGCCAGAGGCATTGGATCCCTTGGAGCTGGAGTTCCAGGGACTTGTGAGCTGTCAATGTGAGTGTTGGGAGCCACTTGGTCCTCTGCTGTGCTCTTTGAACCTCTATGCCACCACTCAAGCATCTTTTAGTTCCAGGGTCTACTTTGCTAGTAGTTTCATCTACTATATATTTTTAAATTTCAGACATTTTTTTCAAGGATTTTGGAATTTTTTTTGTATTTTTCTAGGCTTTATATTGTCTCTATTTTTTTTGAGCAAAAGAAATAGCTATACTGTTTTTAATAATGCCGTCTAATTCTAACCTTTCAATTTTGCAGTTTTCAGTTGACTTTCAGAGACTTATTGTTCTCTTATGGGTTATACTTCCCAGTATGTTTATCTTGCAATGGATGCCATTTACCGTGAATTTTACTGTGTTTTAGTGCTGAGTGTTTTTATCTGGGAGTTCAGTTACATAGGAGAAAGTAAGTTAATCTTCTAGGGACCCATTTCTCTGATTTCTAAATAGGACACAACAGGGTGGCACTAGCTGTTTCTTTCTACGTGTGCAAGACATTTTGGAGTGCTTAGTTTTCTATGAACTCTGCATTCAGCCATCTCTCTGAATTGGCTCTGTTCCATCAGTTTTTTTCAGTATATATTTTATCTCCACCATAGGTAGTTTCTTTATGCATGTATGGTTTGCACTGGCTGAACTCATACAGACCCCCTTTTAGAGCTCGGGGTTCTTTATGTCTGGGCAGCCTCTGTATCCCTGCCTCTGCATTCCCATTTTAACTCTGACTTCTTAATCTACCCAGACTCTAAGCTCATCCTTAGCTAAGGGAATATTGGCTGGGTTTTGCTTTGGTTTCTTCTTGAGTAATGGCCTGAAACTTTAGAGGGAGTAGGTAGTCCCAGGAGTCAGGGATCATTCTCTGCCTTTCATTGTTTGACATCCAGTTTCCCCTTTTTTCCTCTCCCCTTTTCTTCCTTTCATTTAAAAACAATTCAGTGTATATGCAGATGCACCTGTAAGCCAGTGTTTCCCATCGGGTGGGTTGCATATCTGACATCCTGCGTATCAGATATTTGCATTCTGATTCATAATGATAGCAAACTTACAGTTATGAAGTAGCAACAAAATAATTTTATGGTTGGGGTCGCCATAACATGAGGAACTATACTAAAGGGTCACAGTGTTAGGAAGGCTGAGAACCATGGGTGTAAGAACAGAAAAGAATATCCAGTGTCTGACTCTATCATTCTCTGCTTATTCTTTTGAGGCATAGTCTGTCTCAGAACTTGGGACTTGGGTTTTCTGAGCAAGGTTGGAAGCCAGTAAGCCCTGTGCTTTAGGTGGATGTTGGATGCCCTGGGTTGTTAATGGGAGCTGTGATCTGAACTCTGTGTAATTGCCTGGCAAGTACTCTTAACCACTGAACCATTTCTCCAGGCCTCCTTTTTCTTGGTTGGATCTTGCTTTGTAATTAGTTGCCTTGAGATTCTCCCTTCTCAGCCTCTGTGTGTTGGAATGTAAGGTGTGTGTACTACCACAATTGCCTAAACATCTAGGTTTCTTGTCTTTGAGAGTCTCACAGGTAAAACTTGGCTGGCCTGCTGGTGTTAAAGGTGTATACAAACATGCCTTCCTCCTATTTTTTTTTTTTGATGGTAGTATTGACATGTGGAACAAACATGTTAGCTTTAGAAAGAACTGCTTGTCTTTGTTTTTGTTTTTGAGACAGGGTTTCTCTCTGTTGCCCTGGCTGTTCTGAAATTCACTCTGTAGACCAGGCAGGCCTCGAACTCAGATCTAACTGCTTCTCCCTCAGTACTAGGATTAAAGGTGAGAGCCACTACTACCCAGCTAGAAATAAAGAATTTTTTTTTAAAAAAAGAAAAGTGTTATTCTGATGATGTGATTCATTTCCTGCACCATACTCCCATTTATAACATGCTCTCCATGGCTCTTAATGTATTCAGAATTGCACACTGTCACAGTCTGATGACATCCTTCACATAGACCCATGTTCTAGTCCTCCTGGTGCCTGATGCCTTCAGCACCTCAGCCCTCTGCTACCACCTTTGTTTCTGTCTTTTGTAGATGTAGGTACTGTAGACATTTCATAGAAATAGAGCCACACAGTGCCTGTCTTCTTTTGACGTGGTGTTTTTAAGGTTCATGGATGTCTTAGTAGGTGTCAGGGGTTCGTTTCCACTTTTTGTCTAATGGTGTTCTATTGTGTGGTTATACCACATTGTACTGGTTCATCGGTTGTTGGGCACTTGGCTGGTTCCAGTTTGAGCTACTAGGAATAATGCTTCTGTGGGCATGCACGTGTACTTTCTATGTAGACAGTTAGGGCTGTAGGAGTCTGATAAGTGTGAATTTTGAGGAGCTACAGAGTATATAGTTTCTGTGACACCCCCATTAGCCGTATAGGAATGTATTTTTTTTTTGCTAATGCTTGTAATATCTGTCATTTTTATTATGGCCTTCATAATGAGTATAGAGTGTTATCTCATTTGTGGTTTTGATTTGCATTTCTCTGATGACTAATGGTGTTGAGCATGGTTTTACTTGCTTTTGGCCTTTTGAATATTTTTACGGATAGAGTTTTCAAGTCTTTTAGCCATTGTTTAATTTGGGTGATAACGATTTCTGAATTTACTGCCTGAAAGTTCTTCGTAAGTCTAGGATCGCCAGGCATACAGAGCGCAGCATTTTTCTGAATTCTGTGATTGCATTTTCACTTTCTTGTTGTATAGTTTTTCCAAGCACATTTTTCATGTTGATGAAATCCAGTGTGCCTCTTTTGCCTGTGATGTTGGTGTCATATCCGAGAAACCTTTTCCTAATCCAGGGTTTAGAAGGTCCACGCCTATGTTTTCTGCTTTGCTTTATTTAGCTCTTAGATTCATTTTTAATTACTCTCTATGTGTTTCACGTTGTGTGCATGGCCACCCATTTGCACATAGGTATCTGATTTCTATCCCCGTTGTTTGAACCCACTTGTTAAAACTCGGTTGATTTATTGCGAGAGCTGCTGGACTCCAGCCTCAGTGGCTGCTGTGTCTGCTTCTGCCAGCCTCACAGCACCTCGATCACTGCACCTTTGCAGTGTTTGGAGGTAGAAAGTGAGCCTTCTTCCAGAGCAGCTCGTCAAAGAGCCTGCTGCTTTTACTTGACATATGACAAATATTTTTAAGGAACATTGTTAGCAGTTGCTGTAAATTTTTACATTCAGTACTTATTTCTCTCAAAGTTAATATCTCACCATTTCTCCAGAATAACACATATAAATATATTCATACATATCATGTATATAGTAGATCACCATGTTTTTGTAAGGGGGCATATAGCATATAGAAACATTACTAAGTCTCACTTGCCATACACATTACTTTAAAGAATAATTTGATAATACCAATGATTTCAGGATCTCGACCTTATCAAATTATAGGCCATATAGTATAGAAGAAGATAAAAGATTTTAAGGAATGGGAATCAAGCCAATATCTAGATGTAAGATATCTGCAAAAAAAATTATGGTGTAAAACACTTCCAGAATATGTACAAATTCTCTATGTTGATAACATATCTTTCAATATCACAAAAGTCTAGTGATTTAGGGTAGATCAAAGTCTGTCCATGGAACACTAATAGTTTGCTTTGCTTTTTTTTTTCAGAGCCAATTAGTTAAAAATTTCTGTTAAACCGAAATCTTTATTTTGCTTAAAATATTTCCCATAGTAGGAAAAATGTGCTCTGCTATTCCCATGTTCCTGTGACAAATGGAAGTTTTTAGTCTCCCATCATCTGACCCTACCAGAAACACCACACCGAGGTGCTTCCTATTTCAGTTGCCATCCTGAATGGTCTCATGAAGAGTAAGTCGCCAAATATTTTTGTCTTAATACTCATACAATACAGATAAACCTCAAATCTATCTAGAGCTCTTAAGAACAATGGTGTACTTAACAAGGAACTCCCTGTATCAGGCTTACCTTAAACTCAAGAGAGTAAAGGCGTATGCCACCATGCCTGGCCCTTCTCACACTTTCAAAGCATAGTTTTCATTCAGTTTGTTCAACTGCTGGTTTATAAATATTAGTAAAAGAGGAACTACCCAGAACACAGATTTCATCAAGCAACCTGTTGAGACTTGATGGAGGAAGGTCATTGGTTAAATAAAAAAAAAACTGCTTGGCTCTCATTGGTTAGAAGATAGGTGGGAGGAGTAAACAGAACAGAACCCTGGGAGGAAGAGGAAGTGAGCTCAGATTCCACAGCTCTCCTCTCGGGAGCAGATGCCTCGGAGAGACGGAGAGATGCCATGCTCTGCTCTCCCGGGCAGACGCGATTCAGCACCGTTCCAGGATGGACCTAGAATCTTCCCGGTAAGACCGGTGCTCACAGATTATTAGAGATGGGTTGATCGGGATATCAGAATTAGCCAGTAAGGGCTAGAGCTAAAGGGCCAAGCAGTGTTTAAAAGAATACAGTGTCTGTGTAATTATTTCGGGTATAAAGCTAGCCGGGTGGTGGGAAGCAGCCCCACTGCTCATTTATTACAACAGAGACTAAATTTCAGGGGAGGAAGTTTTTGCTAAGATGCCTTTCCTTTATGGTGAAGAAACCTTTGTTGAGAAATTAACTTCAACTCTGAGAAACTGGTGGCATTTCTGTGCAGCCTATAAGGAGCATAATTTTCTGACATTTCAGTTAGGATCTTTGAAGAGAATCTTTTCTTTCCGCTACAGAAGTACAAGTAACTTATTTTACAGCTATCCTATGTGACTACCCACAAGACTTCTGTGCTGGTTTGAAAGAAAATGACCCCCAAAGGGAGTGGCAGTAATAACGGGAGTGGCACTAATAACAGATGTGGCCTTGTTGGAGGAAGTATGACATTATGGGGGTGGACTATGTGGTCCCTTGTGCTCAAGATAACCACCCAGTGTCTCAGTTCACTTCCTGTTGCCTGCAAGATGTAGAACTCTGAGCCACCTCTCTAGTACCATGTCTGCCTGTGTACCACCATGTCCTGCCATGATGATAATGGACAAAACCTCTGAAACTGTAAGCCATCTAATTAGATATTTTCCTAATTAGAGTTGCTGTGGTCATGATGTCTCTTCACAGCAATACAAGCCCTAAGACCCCCTCCATTTTTCTAAAGCACGAGGAAACTGACCTTCAGTGAAAGTCAACTCTGATGTTAACTACCTTAAGATGAAAAGTTAAAACTCCTTTCTAAATTGTTTTGCAGACTATTCTGATATTCCATGTAAGCTCGCTTAGGGTTAGTGGCAGCCTTGGCAGGATATTTTGTTTGAACTGTGATCAAAGAATGGATCCTCTAGAGACTATATAGACCTTCTCCTGAATATAAAACCCGCTAGTCATGGTACTAAAACCCACCTCAATTAAAAAAATGCTTGTTCTCCAATTTCCATGAACTCTAATTGATTTATTAAGAATCCTCCCCAGCCCCTACCCCTTAAAACAGTGTTTTGTTATGTTGTCCTGGCCAGCCTTTCATGATTAAGCAGAGCAGTGACTGGGCTGGGTCCATGCTCAGCATAGTGGTTCTAGCCCCTCAGGCAGCTGCTGGGTCACTGAGTTAACTGGAAGTTTTGTGGTGTAACATAGGGGTTGGCAGGTGTTTAAAAACACTCCGGCCACCTTGGTCACATCAGTTTTCTCTTTGTTCTTTTTAATATAATGTTAGAAAGATACTGGCCATGCCAGGCAGTGGTGGTGCACACCTTTAATTCCAGCACCTGGGAAGCAGAGACAGTGGATCTCTGTGAGTTCAAGGCCAGCCTGGTCTATAGAGTGAGTTCCAGAACAGGCTCCAAAGTTACAGAGAAACCCTGTCTTGAAAAATCAAAAAAAAAAAAAAAAAAAAAAAAAAGTTGACTTTGTGGAAGAGCTGGTGCTGAGGGAAAGTTAGGAATTTTCCTCTATCACTTAGGACAGTAGTAGAGTGACCAAATGGTTGTAAGCTTTGCTTTGGTGTAGGAGCCTCAGTTCACGCGTGGCTATGCTAGACCTGCTTTGCTTAGCTTTACAGGAATGAGAGTAGAACTCTGTAGAAGGAAGTCCTATGTTCTCAGCTTTCAGTGTGCAGGCTTCTCATCGGTGGTCTAGGAGAACAATCATGTTGTTCTTGCTCCTCAAATTGCTCATGTTTGAAAAAAAAAACTCAGGTACAGCTACAGTAGATTCTGATTTAGTATGTCTGCAGGGAGGCCTGGAACTCTGTGTCTAGTCTGCTTGTCTTCGATTCCACACTTTGAGTACTGAGGACACAGGAGACTGGTTAGCCTAAGAGTGTTGGGGGTTAGCTGTCGACTTAGGTGTTTCATTGGAGCAGAGTGTATCAGTGTCAATTTGGATTGAGATTGTGCAGGGTGAAGTGTCAGGTATAGTCACACACATTGATGATGTGATTAGATTGTGGCTTTAGTGAGAATTCTAGTTTTGGGAGGACTCAGTGTTCTTAGTAGAGAACAGGATATTAGAGATTGCAGTGTCTGACCTTTGGGTACACAGATGGAAGTGGGGTCTTTGTGGCCGGGTTAAGGAGATCTGGGGTCTCCCAAAGTCTTTCCTCCTGTTAGGAGTACAGATAGGTGGTGCTTCTGCCTTGTCACCTCAAGTGGGGATTTGGTGATTATTAATAGCATTAGATACTCATGGAGCACATTCCATTTTGGTTTCTAGTGCACGTCTAGAATAAATGTAAAAGTGTCTGAGAGTGTGAATGAAGAAGAGGCCTGTCTTCAGAGTGAGGTGGGTCACAGCAGGCCCAGGGCCAGAGTGGCTTGCATTGTTTGTACTAGAAAAAACAGATGAGACCATTGTAGTGGTGTGGAAAAAAGCTATAGACTCATACAGTGACAGGCGTTCAGACCACAGCTGTGATCTGAGTCAGCGAATTGGGCAGGTATAAAAATAATCAGATGGGTAGCTCAGGGAAGAAGCTTATGCGTGCCCCTCCCCTTCTGATTATGTGCCCATTCTTCCATCTAGGGAAGCAGTCAGGAAAAGATGTCATAGTTAGAGTAAAAGCCTGGGACTCAGGTTGTGGGAATACAGATGTCATAAACGCAGTGGCTGGAAGGTAGGGTGAGCTTGATGAGGGGAAGGACAGGTGAGGGAGAAGCAGGTTAAAAATCAGTCTTGGCAGAGATTTGCATGTCATGCTTAAGCATGCCCCTGTGGGCTGGCGGGTAAGAACAGTGGCTTCTATGTTGGAGCTCTGGAACTTTAGAATGGTGGTTCTGAGGGAACTTTGGGAGCCGGTATTCTCTCTTTTCTGGAAGTTCCGAGACTCATTGAGGTAGAGGGACTTGATCAAAGATTAGTGACATTCCAGTGTAAATTTCCTCCTCCTCCTCACCCCCACTCCGCCTTCTCGCTGGAAATGTTATCTGAAATAAATTACTTTCCAGAGCTTGCAAACCAGTGGTTTGGGGTGAAGGAAAAGCTGCTTTGCTAGACCGTATACCGACAGAGTCCCACAGTCACTCTGGTGATTTGTGTGATCTCTTCCTGCCTTGTTTTTAGTTCATATTCACCGTCTTGAATAACAGTTTTGACTCTAAGTAACAGAAAATATAGCTGAATCCCAGCCAGTTTCAAAAGTGGCTGTCCTGTGACATGATGACTCAGGACTTAGGGTTTGCTGGTTTTCCACTTGGCTGTCTTAGGATGTGGATCTGTTCTACATACCCTTTCTAGCTGCAACCTCTCTTTTAAAAAGTAAAATTGTAAAAAAATTTTGTTATCTTAGGTACAGACACTGTAATAAATATTATTTTTATCAGCTTTATTTTTTGACTTTAATTTCTTTGTTTTTAAACATTCATTTATTTTATCTGTATGAGTGTGTCTACATGTATATATGTGTACCGTGTGTGGTGGTGTCCTTGGAGGCCAGTAAAGGGCGTTGGCATCTCTTACAATGGTTGTGAGCCACCAGAGGGTGATGGGAACAGAACCCAGATCCTCTGCAAGAACAGCAAAGTCCTCTTAGCCACTGGGCATCTTTTTAGTTCTCTAGTTTCTAGAAATGTATTCATGCAACTTAATGAAAAAATCTTGGGTTGAACACGTTAGACTAGGTTGTAATTCCAGGACTCTGGAGTCTGGGACAGGATGAGTTCTAGGCTAGTCTGGGCTAGTGAGACCCTGTTTCAATGCCCCTTCCCAGGAAATGAAATCTTTTGTTAATGTTGTCTTGATAGGCGAATAATTACTAAGTCTATTTACGGTAGGCTATTATGTAATTTGGAAAAACAAGTACAAGTGTTTATTGCTGAATTTGGTCAGCCGTGGTACAAATTTTGCAGTCTGTTGCATCAGGCGGGCCAGTCTTTAGAGAATAACAGTTTTAAGACTATTTCCTATGATTCATAAAAATGAAAACCAGATTTTATATTTTGACCTTTCAAAGAACTGTAGTCTGGCAGAATTGCACTTAGCTTTATTATAGCAGTTCTAGCATTAATTCAAACTGTCTAGTTATCTACAAGTGTAGATTTAACATTTCAGTTTTACATGTGTGACTTTGATAGTTAATTTCCATCTTCAAGTTAGCAGGCTCAGAATTAAAATAAGTTTGACTACTACTGGAAACTGTCAATATGACATGCCACTATACAGAGGTAATCCCTTGAAGCAGCCTGATAAACAAAGTCCACCTTTAGATGACTTTGGAAAAGAACATTTACCTGTCCTTTTAGAAACGACTTTCCAGGAGATCGCCGAGCTTTGAGAAGGAGGAAGGGCTGTGGACTTGGCAAGGAGAGACGATGTTAGTGGACACTGCCAGGGCCATGTCTGAATAGTGTATTCAGCAAGGTGCACCTTAGCTTTGGACTATAGCCTTTGGCCTGCTGTGTGAGAGGAAGTATGATTAATATTGGATTAGAGACTTGTCATAAACCTTTACTTTTCCCAGCAGTATTTAGAATATAGTCCTCTCCCACCTCATTTAAAACAGCCCTGAACCTAGCAACAGATCAGCCACATAGTAGACCGGCTCTCAGTGAATAGCAGCTGCTCAGGTTAGCTGTGTGTATAGTCGCTGCCTCCTACTGCACCTGGTGAGTGCTTGCCTATAGCCATGCTCTTTGGAGTTTGGAGACTGCTTCCTGGGGTTTATTCAGAGAAAGCAGTCATACAAAATTTGAAGGGAAAATTTCGGACAGCATTGCTGTTCAGAATCATCTTGGGGGAGTTGTAAAGCTTCACTGCAAGCAGAAAGGCAGCTTTATACAATGGAACTGTTTATCCGAGGTGTGGATATAGCTAATTGAAAACTTTCCCCACTACCTTGCTCACACAGCATAGTCACTAGGAAGATCAGAAAAAAATTGATGCCTGTGCTGCAGCCCCAGGAAGAAAGACTTGATTATTCTTCAGTGCTCTTTGGGCATTGGCGTTTTACAAAGCACTTAGATTACCTTGTCGTGCACACTGCTTCCAAACCCCAGTGCTTCGGTAGCACTGTCAGCCAGGGTTGGTGTGAGACTTGAACTGATACTGAATTTAGAAGTCCTTTGCAGTACACACACACACACACACACACACGGGGGGGGGGGGCAGGAATAGAACCATTTGGATCACAGTTACGACTGTAGGTAGGGAACATTTAGAACAAGTGAACTTTGAAGTTTACCAGGGTGCTGTTGTTCTCCACAGATCAGTAGCACGGGAGGTGAGTTTAAATTCAGCCCAAGCACTCTGATTTTTCCAGTTTAGGACAAGGCTGGAGTTAGACTTATAGGCACTAAAGACAGAAGATGTATGGAGTTTGCATGGGCATGGGAGGAAAGGGGTTTATATTATACATACCTGTGCACAGGTGGCCATGGACAGTGCCCACTTGCCATGTCTTTCTTTATCTGTTCTGCTGGAGGAGGGATGGCATTGTTAGGAAAATAGCAACGATTTATAGACTCTCACAGATTGGTTTTGTGATCCTAAAAAAAAAAATCCTGTTTGAATCCTAGACATAGCAGTGCTGACTCATCTTAGTGGGTGCACTAATACAAAGTGTCGTACCTGGCGAGCATTTTATAAATTTGATGAAGTCTCATAAGAATTCTTTATCATCTTTTATTATTATTCTGCTAATTGGTAGAAAAAAGTTCCCAAATAAAGTGAGCTATTGTCCATTATGTGGTATCACACTGGAGTGTCTGTAATAGGAATGATTGAGGCTTTGGAAATGCTTTAATTGAAAATCGGTGCCAAGTCAGATCTTGAAAGTATAAAAAAATGACCTGGTAAAATGTTATGTTGAAGTGCCCCCATTTTTTCTAAATTGTATAGCTAACAATTATGTGCTATAAAATTCCCTTTTGTAGTAAAAAAAATCTAGAGGAGAAGAACCTCACGGCTAAGTCTGAGACACATAGTTGTCTACGTTGAGAATGTGCAGAATGGAACAGTATGAGAATCGGGCAGTTTGCTTAAAAAGTGTCCACGGCCTCATTCTATAGCAGGCCAGAGTTTTAATACTCTTACTTTTCTTTCTTTTTTTAAAAATATTATTTATGTTTTTTATGTATGTGCATTCTGCATGCCAGAGAGGGCATCAGATCCTATTATAGATAGTTGTAGCCACCATGTGGGTTCTGGGAATTGAACTCAGGACCTCTGGAAGAGCAGCCAGTGCTCTTAACCACCTTCCCAGCCCTACTCTTACTTGTCAATTGCCTATCTTTGCATCTGCTCTGACACAGCAGTTCAGCCTTCTCTAGTTTTCCTGATCCTCTGCAAGAAAAAGAGCCCTAACCATCGAGCCATCTCTCCAGCCCTGGACTAGTCATTTTTGCCAAGGCTATCCTCCCTCTGAGTTTCTCGTATGAGGGCAGTGGGTTTTACTTCTTGAATGGTGTCTAAGTAAAAGTCTTCCTGAATGGACAAGTCAACACACCGTGCATGCTACCTGTTCTTTGATGCTGGAGTTTCCTGCTGACCTTGCTGCGGAAAATTTTGGATTTTCAAGCAAAATTTTTTTCAAGCAAACAGTTTTCAGAATATTCTAGTTATTCCTCATTTTGGACAGGGCTTGAAGGTTGTCGCTAGAGGACTGTTAAATTAGTGAGTCCAGGCTGTATTCTGAAGGAAGACCTGTTCTAGCGGAGTGGGCAGGCCGGCATGGAGCCATGTGGCTGAAGGTACTGCTTTGGCTGCTGCTGGGTTAGGAGCCGGAGAGAAAATAAACATGGAGGTGTGTGGAAGAGTCAGTGCTAGAGACAAGAGAAGTACAGACCAAGGGGTAGCTGGCAGAGCAAACTGGGATTTTGACAGACTTTTTTTTTTTTTTTAAAAGATTGTTTCATTGTCTTTTTAAAAATTTTTTTTAATTGAGCTATACATTTTTCTCCTCTCAGCCGGGCGATGGTGGCACACGCCTTTAATCCCAGCACTCAGGAGGCAGAGGCAGGCGGATCTCTGTGAGTTCGAGACCAGCCTGGTCTACAAGAGCTAGTTCCAGGACAGGCTCCAAAACCACAGAGAAACCCTGTCTCGAAAAACCAAAAACAAAAAACAAAACAAAACAAAAAAACCAAAAAACATTTTTCTCCTCTCCCCTTCTTCCCCTCTCCCATGATCCCCATGCTCCCAATTTACTCAGGAGATCTTCTTTTTCTCCTTCCTATGTAGATCCATGTATGTCTCTCTCAGGGTGCTCTCTGTTTTCTAGGTTCTTTGTGGTTGTGGACTGTAGGTTGGTTTTTCTTTGCTTTATGTCTAAAAGCCAGTTATGAGTGAATATATATTATATTTGTCTTTCTGGATCTGGGTTACTTCAATATGTTTTTTTTTCTAGATCCATCCACTTGCCTGCAAATTTCAATATGTTATTATTTTTTGCCACTTTGTAGTACTCCACTGTGTAAATGTACCACATTTTCTTTATCCCTTCTTCGGTTGAGGGGCATTTAGATTGTTTCCAGGTTCTTGCTATTATGATTAAGGCTGCTATGAACATAGTTGGGCACATGTCCTTGTAGTATGATTGAACGAACATCCTTTGGGTTTCTGCCCAAGTGTGGTATTGCTGGGTCTTGAGTGCTGTAGGAAGATTTGCCACACTTGAGGTAGATTTTTTCTTAATTTTCTGAGAAATCACCATACTCATTTTCAAAGCAGCCATACAAGTTTGTACTCCCACCAGCAATCGAGATTGAGGAGCATTTCCTTTACTCCACATCCTCTCCAGCATAAGCTGTCATCAGTGTTTTTAATTTTGGCTATTCTGACAGGTGTAAGATGGAATCTCAGAGTTGTTTTGATTTGCATTTCTCTGATGGCTAAGGATGTTGAACATTTCCTTAAGTGTCTTTCAGTCATTTGAGATTTGTCTGTTGCGAGTTCTCTGTTTAGATCTATACCCCATTTTTTTTTTAAATTGGATTATTCACTCTTTGGATGTCAAGTTTCTTGAGTTCTTTGTATATCTTGGAGAGTCTTGATGTGGAGTTGGTGAAAATCTTTTTCCATTCTGTAGGCTGTTGACCGTGTCCTTTGCTTTACAGAAGCTTCTCAGTTTCAGGAGGTCCCATTTACTAATTGTTGTTCTCAGTTTGACACAGACTGAGATCTGAGCAGCGTTGAAGGATTGCTGGCAGGTGCTTTCAGGACAGTTGATGCAGTGGTGCTTTTTTCTCAAGCAGACATGCACCTGCTTTCAGCTTGTGTTTGCTGATGTCGCCTGTTGACATGCAAGGGGCCCGCTTCCGAGGTGTTTCGCGCCACTCAAGCGTGTTGCCATCGAGTGTTTTGAAGACCAGAATGGTAGACTTGGTACCAGTGCTGCTGCCGTGGTCAGGGTCCTTCTGTTTGTCTCTGAAGCCCACAGCAATACCTCATCCTTCAACCTTTGACCTTATAGTTACAAATGTTCCCACAAGCGATTGATTATGTCACCTTCTTCTCTGTTCCGAGTGCTGTGACGTGTACTGTTGGACACATTCTGACTGGCCCTGGAGCAGTACAAGCCTAGCTGACATGCATCCCTTCTTGTTGCCACCTCTCTAGCCTTCTGTCAGGCCCTGGTTCTTACATCATTTCCACCTAGCGCTTAAAATTCTTCTGACCTCTGCCTGAATTCCTCACTGGGCCCAAGTTATAGATGTAGGTGTTTAGTCTATTGCCATAGCACTTGGCATTTTCTTTCTGCAGTCTTTGATTAGTGTTAGAGAGGGCTCACCACTACACCTCCTGGCTATCACATAGCTGAATTCAGCCTAGCCTGGTGTAGTAATCCATTATGTCGCTGAATCCTAACCCCCCTAAGAAGTTTCATTTGGTAGGTCTTTCTGATCGTCCTACTGAAGTTACCTTTTATGCTGGGCTCTGTAGTGCCTCTTACAGCTTTGCACTGCTCTGTGAATTTTTTTGTCAGTTGTGATCTTTTGGGGTGCAGGATTAGTGCTCCTGACACAGTAGTTTTTGGCATCCACTGGGTGCTACATCAAGGTTTGTTGGGCAAGATTCACCTTCAGAAAGGTGTGTGTAAAATTTAAAGTCCTGGCAGCAAAAGTCTTCATCAGTTCTTTCTTCTCGCTCTCCCTCTCCCTCATTGGTCGGCTCATTTTACTCTTGTAGTATGTGTTTGCTTTGTTATGAGCTGTTCACACACAGGAAAGGAGGAATGTTGGGCAATTTGGAATTCTGGGTATGAAAGTTAGTCATTATGACTAGTCTGTGAAACACAGGTGATAAAGCTGCTAATAAACTTTAATCTCTGAGATTACTCGTCTTCCGGAAGAGCTGCCGTTCTGATGATACCTTTACGGCTGGAGGGTGTGTGTGCTTCTGTTTACTACATAGTCTTAGATGGTGCCTTGTTTTGGGCTTGCTGTTTTCTTCTTGACTTTTAGATTATATTGTATTGGTCTCATGGTTCCGGAGAACTTAGCAGTGCACACCATCGCTGCCAATGACTAGTGAAGTCTTAGCAAGGCGAGGTGTTTTCATTTCTGTCCCCTCCGCCCTTTGCTATTACTAATTGTTGTCTCATTTGATGGATCACAGAGTATGATTGGGAAATACTGAGTAGTTACATTTGGAGAGAGACAGCTGGAGTAATCTGGCAGGACTGCCCAGTCTCATTAAACATGTTGATGAGTGCACACAGGAGCGGTTCTGTGCTTCCTCCTCTCTTGAATCACTCAAGACCCTGCAGGGTCCTGGGCTTGGAACAGGTGACTCAGATGAACGTTTGGAAAGTAAAACTTGCTGTCGTTTCCGGCTGTTGTTACCATTCATGGCCTGAGCTAATGAACGCCTTCCCCTGCTTTCTCTCCTCTTGCTCTCTCATGTGAATTCTTGCCTACTTTCTTTTTGCACAGTCTTTGTTTTCCAGGAATGAGTAGAAATGCAGAAGAATGCCGTCATTACTATCTGTTGATCCTGCTGCATGGCAGGCTCTGACCTCTTGTCTGTGCATCACTCCCAGATCCTTCTCTCTGGGGGTCTTGCTGTGGAGCCCAGGTTGCCCTGGAGTTTTAACCTTCTGAGTAGTAGCAAGACAGTGGACACTAGGTACTGTGCCAGCAGAACATTATTTTGTAATAGTTTATATGCCATGTACTAGGTTGGTTGGTTCTTTTTTTTTTTCTTCCGTGTGCGTTTGTATCACTGCATAGGAGTAGAGATAGTGAACAATTTTTGAAGCCCTTTTCTTCCACCATGTGGGTACCAAGGAACAGAGCCAGGTAGACAGGTGTGGCAGCAAGTGTCCTTGTTGATTCAACTTGGCAGATCTGCCAGAACAGCTTTTAGTATTTTTAATATAAGTCGCTTGGAGGTTTTCAGCTGTTTTCTTAGAGGACATGTTGTATATCAGGGCCGATGATGTATAATTAAATAAGATGGAAACTCTTCCTTTACGGTTGTTACATAGAATTTATAGTGAAACCGTAAACCCCAGAAATTAAGAAAGAATTTGCCTCAGTTAGAGACAGTCACTTCTTTGACTCTCCATTTGAGAAGTCAAACGTACAGAGCTCTGGACCTGCCCAGTGGGTTCTGCCTATCTGTAAAAGGCATTCTCCCTTCCTTGCTGTGCTTGGGCAGAGTTTCTGGTTCTTACACCAGAAGAAGTAAGAGTGAGCAGGGTCATTGGGGCTTCCAGGTGCTGACACGGGAGGCCCAGGGTGAAGACCGTGAGTTTCCTGGGAGGAGAGAAAGTTCTTCCATGGCTTCAGTGCAGCATCTGCTGTTTGGGGTTTTAAAGTGACTTATCATCTTGATATCTTCTCCCTAAACATTGTAATTCAAGCCCACATTGTATTCTGTCTCTAATTTACTCTATAAATCTGAAATAGTCCAGAAAGGATTTCTGTCTTTAGTGTCATCACAATGGAAACTGTATTTTGACCTTGATGTCTGCAGTTACTGTTGTTTTCAGGTGTACTGAGTAGACTGCAGTGTTGACATCCAAATGCGAAAATAAACATTTGAAGATCAGCTTTAGTTTTCTCAGTTCCACTGTCAGCACAAGAAAGCCTTTTTCTTATCTGTGCTGAAAAAGCACCTTATGTTTAGAGTAAGGAAAGGAGCAGGGATAGGTTTTATGAAGTGGGACACTCAACCTCTCTCCTTGCTGCAGCTAACCACAGCAGTGAAGATTATTACATCAGCATGAGTCTCTGTGGCCAGGTCTTCAACTACATACCTGGCCCCTAAAAACATCCCAGTGGTTGTTCCTTGTTTATGTGGGTGATGAGGCTGAGTTTATAGGGCTTGTTATCTCTCCCAAGGCAAGAGAGAGTTAAGCACTCTGTGCTACCTCAGGACTCTGGGAACATTAGTGTAATAAATAGATATTCTTCTCCCTTAAGGATCTCACAGATTCTGTGTTAATGATGGATTCCTAATTCATACTAAATTAGATCAAGGGCATTTTATTCTGTCTCCTTTCTCTCTGTAGTTACTCAACTTTAATTTCTAATGTAAATTGTGATAGTATTCATCTTAACAAAAGTTTGATTTTTCTAAGTGTAAAAACTAAAACTGGAAACAAAACCACTGGCATATGTCTTGGGACATGCTGCCTTGAGTTTGTTCCCTTTCTTTAATCTTTAGCTGTGGGTCCTTATGGTATTTATTTTTCTGATTCTCAGTGCCCTTATTTTAAACAAATAAACAGACAAAAAACCAAACCAGTCAATCAGAGTAAGTAATGGGGTTGTGAGATGAAGTAAACTTCCTCACCAAGTGTCTCTCCAGGCTGAATGCAGAGTTACCGTTGTGCTAGACACCAGAGATAGCAAGAGTCTTCTAACTGCAAGTCTGGAAGAGCTTACAGTCAGTCATTCTGAGGCAGATTTACTTGTCAACAGATATAAATAAAAATGTATTGGTAGACAGGAAAAGCACTCACTAGTGAACACCTACTATTTGAAGATGTCGCTAACAAAGGCATAGGTCGAAGAGTTCTGAGATCTGGTCCCGGGACCTTCCGTGCTCCAGTGGGCTTTGCCATTTGTCCAGGAGGACATGTAAAGACGCCTTCAAAATCTTACGTTCTGGAACTGGTTTCATCCTATCTCTAGAGAAAGTGCCATTCAGCAGGAACTATGAACTTCAACCTCTCTCTGGTCCCCTGGGATTTCTTTTGGAGACCTCTTAGGCATGTGCCAGCATGTTCTGATCTTGATTCATTCAGGTTGAATAACAAGGTATTGTCGAAGGCAACAGGGCTCTGCACTGAAAGCCTTTTGGTAATCTCAGGTTGTCTGATGTCAGTGATCTCTTTGGACTAGGTTGTTTCCCTAAGTCTTTTAAATTAGTTGACTTCTGTTTTCCTTGGCTTCCTGTGCCACACTGCCCTCCCACATCCCTGCTCATGTCCCTCTGCTTACTCATCTGTTGCACTCCCAGTGCCTTTGTCTTTTCATTGTATGGGGCTTACAGTGAAGAGTGTGTGCCAAAAAGTGAAGCGTCTTCACTCCAGTGCTAGCTTGGGCATGCATTAAAGGAGTGAGACTTCCCACTTACTCTGGTCCTGCTTTGTCGTGGAGAAACTTTGACTGGCAGATGGAATGGAGGGCACAGAGATTTTTGCTCACTATGCATGCTTTACACGTGGCAGGCAGCCTTCTTCACATTCTAGACGTGACAGGAAGATGACTGCCCTACAGCAGCTGCTCACAGGAAGAGCACTGATTGGTCTCTTGAGACTCCAGTTCTCAGCCGCAGTCAGCCCCTCCACAGATGTGTAGTGCTCCCCCATGTGGCAGGGCCATGGTGAGCTCTTGTATTCTATGGAAAGATGTTGTCACCCTTTATTTCTGTCCTGTCTGCCCTACCCCAGATGCAATCACCGTTTTTACCAAGGAGAAAGATACCATAACTCCCTTCAGTGCTGTACCCAGACTGTGATTGATCTGGCTGTTCAGTGCTGTCTACAGGAGCTATCAGTGCAGTTTACCTTCATGTGCTGGGACACAATAATATAGAATCTTGAAGGCATTGTTTGTAATTCTCACTGATTCTCAAACTATGTGAGCAGCACTGGCCAGCAGAATTATGATAGGAACCATGTGTCTTTTAAATTTTCCTACAGTGCAATAAAATGTGAAAAGAAATAGGTAAATTTGATTTTAATAATAGGTTTTGTTTAACTTATTATAGCCACAGCTGTTGCTTCATCATTTTAAAATGTCATTATTAATCAGGCAGTTTCCTTTCTAGAAAAAATAAGCCCACTATATAGTGTGTGTTTATAGTACATGTTTACACCTTCTCAAAGCCCTTAGATAGGCAGAGCAGACTTAGGGGATTTAGCCTTACCTCTCTTCTCAGCTTTTTGGCTAAAATTGAGGGTTGTGAGAATTTGATTTATAATTAAATGAAACTTTGTTTAATTCCTTTTTTCTACTCACTGAATTTTAGACGGTAGATTTACAGATTTGCCCTTTGGCTAGTATGGAATGGTGTGCTGCCGCTTGTGTTGGGAGGCCTGAACTTGTCTGAGTTCTTTGTGAGTGGTGGTATGTGCAGGGTGGGTGCCTCTAGGGAGTACCGTGAGGGCCAGACCAGTGCCTTCACTGGCCATAGAAAAGGCCTGCCCATGTCTTATTCCAGGTGAAGAACAAATTCTTCAGAGAAACTTGATTTCTGGGCTAGTGTGTTGTTGCTGAAACCGAAGGTTTACTGAAAGGTCTGTCTGCAGCTCCATAGCTTAGCTCCCCCCTTCTCCCAGACAGACTTTGAAGTGGACCTCCCACAGAAGAGTTGACTCCCAGGATAGAGGATGAAACTGACAAACAAATCTAACAACTTGGCCTTGGATTGTTTCTGTGCACTTCAGTTCGGCCAAGAATGATCTATATGTCCCTGTGTCTGAGGGGTGTGAGGCGTTGATCCTGGTCTCCCTAGAACGGAGTAGGCATTTCAGAGCTGAATAATTAGAGACTTCTTTAAAGGAACGGGCATTCCAAACTTCTAATTAGAAAAGTCTGTACTGCATATGACTGCAAATTAAAACAGCTCAGCTGGTAAAGGAGTCTAGATGGCAGTGCCCAACAGCCTTGTTTGTTTCTCCTTTTTCCGAAGGATCATTTTTTCTTCCTAAGCCTTATATAGGGATTAGAGAAACTGTCTGGCTTACAAAGTTACCAAAAAACAACAAAAGCTCCCACATGTTATCTCAGACTAACTCTGCCTGTGTTGGGACGAGAAGGAAGCTTTGGTTAACTTTGCAGCCTTTCAAAATAATTGGCTAGGCTTGGGCTAGACTGCTCTCACTATGACTGACTAGTTTGTAAAATGATTCTTGTGAAGCACTTGAAACTTGGAGCCGTTGATAATAACTTTGGCATTAGCCTCAGAGAAACAGAAATACTTTAAATGTCTTTAGCATATTGATATGTTGGGCATAATTGTAATGTATTCTCCATCTGTTCAAAGGAGCAGCCACACCCTGAGGCTGTGGGTGTAAAGCAGTATCATAGTAATTTAGGAAGTATCCCAGAGAATTTCAGTGGGTTGTGCGCATAAATCTATACCTTGCTTTTTGGCTTCTGAATAGTTGAAAGTTTAGTAAGTAAAGCTGTTGAGAGCATGTTAAATACCCAACAAAGGTAGCTAGGTATGGGTGTGTGCCTATAGTGGCCTCAGAAGGGACGTGTTTCTGATAAACAAGCAAAACAAAACAAAAAGCAACTCTATTCTCCGGCTTTGAAATTAGAATTGTTTACTGTCAGGTGATGGACTTATTGAAGCTTCATTTATTTATATAATTTGTGTTTCTCCCTCTTGATCCTGAACTTGGAATAGCAGGAAACTACAGTTAGAAATAAAGAACGAGGAAACATATCCAGGGCTATCAAGATGACCTAACAGAGGAAGAGGCTGTCAAAATTATGCATCCAGCTATTGCTAGCTATTGCTGTAAGCTATCTACCATTTGTATCTTTTCATTCTTCTTTTTAAAAAGTTTTTTTTTGGGTGTGTGTGTGTGTGTGTGTGCAGGCACATTCATTGTGTATGATTGTGTGGGTGTGTATGTGGAGGCCAGCAGTGGGCATCCGGTGTCTTCTTCAATTGTTTGCCACCTTATTTTCGAGGCAGTTGTTTTTGTTTGTTTGTTTTTTAAAATTGAACTTGGACCTTGCTGATTACATTAGCTGGGCTAGCCAGCAATCCCTAGGAACCCTCTTTCTCTGCCTCCCTGGTGCTGGGACTGCATGTGTGTGCCGCCATACCAGGAATTTTATGTGGATGCTGGACATCTGAACTCAGTTTCTCCCAACTTGATAAGGCATCTATCTTCTTAGCCCATCGTTTCACTTCCCTTCATGTTGGTATTTTAGCTGTCTCCAGGGTTGACAGCTTGGCTGTAGCACTGATCAGAGCGATAAGAAGTGAGGTAGTGCCATGACCTTGCATGGTTTGAGTCCCAGAATCTTGGCTACACAGAAAATCAGGGATCAGGTGGTCTGGTCTCTCTGGAGAACCTACAGCACTCTGGAGCCCAGTGTGTTTATCATATATATCTAAACAGGAAAGTGGGGTTATTGCATACAGCTGGAAAAGGATGAACTACGAGGCAGGTTTTGTTTGTCTCTATAGGACCAGTCTCTGTCGGGGACTGTTTTAGGCCGTAAGCATCTTCGGGGGAAAAGCTGTGGTGGACATTTTCTGTGTACACTGTCAGCATTTGCACTCGGATCCAGTCCAAGGAAGACTTTGCCATTCCTCTGAGCCTTACCTGGGGGAGACTTTGCCAATTCCATGGGGCTGAGTGTTTGCTCCTTTATGGCCAAGCTCATGTCAACACACATCTGCTCAAGCCTTCACTTGCTCCCTACACGACATCCTTGGGTATTCTGTTGGTGTTCTGCCACTTTCACTTCCCTGGCTGTCCTGGAAAGTTTGACAGAGCTTTAATAATGGTGTTTGAGTTACAAATTAGCATTTCTGCGAAGAATTTTTGTTTACTCTCCGGATGCACACATTCTTACCAGCTGAAGAAACATGATGTCAACTACGAAATAGACTAAGAAACAGGGAAATTGGGGAGTTGTATGAAGTAAAGTACTGTTTCCCCAGAATGGTATTCCTTCCTGGCGTGCCTATGCCGGGGAGAGGTAGAATCCAAAGATCCTTTCCACATCCTGACCATGGCATATAACTCTCACAGCAAGTTGCCTTCACTTCATGGGGAATGGAGTATCTCTGCTGAGGATGGACTTCCTTTTACCCGGCAGGTGTTTATTGGGTGCCTACTGAGTGCTACTAGGCACAGTGCTCTTTCCATTTACAGGAAGAAGTGACCTCTGCCCTCCTTTGTTCATGCAGACAGTATAGTGGGGTAAGCAGGGACAGAGAAGATGGTAGTTTTATTTAGACATAGGAGGGATGTTAGAGATCTGACTGCTGTCCACATACACCTCAAGTTTCTGTGTCCTGATGGAAGGTAGGAGAGTTGAGTGTTGAGGCGGGACACACGTATGTATGACTGGATGGATGTGTGAGAAAGAGTTAGGGTGAGAGAATTGAGGGAACATACATTTGTAACTGACTCAGAAAGGCTTTTTAGATGTCATTTTATTCTCCAAAATCTTTGCATCTTGAACACCTTAAGTGACTAAATTTAGCAGGCATTGTTGTCACAGTCAGTGTGCGTCTCTTGTCCTTAGTGGTCAAGTTGCTTTGTTTTCAGTTATACTCTGTCTCAGTGTAGACCCAGAGGAGCCTGAGGTGTGGGCCGGGAGTCTCCTGCTTCTTTGGCAGTGTTTGCACTTTACCTGTGAGTAGTCTGCATGCATTGCTGGGCGCTAGAGAACACTGCTTTCCAGCACTTGGGGTGCTTCGGTACAGTTCTTTGATTTCTCTGTTATATTTTCCCTTGGAGCCATCCCTTCTTTTTCAGAGTTTTAAAGTGGGTTGACACTAATTTATACTGAAGTTGAAGGTCTGACATGCACAAGGATAAAGAAGTCCAAGTATTAGAAGCCTGGTCTGTGAGTTAGGGAGAGTAGCCTAGGATCACACTGGGCCACGTGGGTTTGAGATTCTCAGGCTGTGCCTGCAATGCCCTGGCTTGTCCCTTTCTGAGCATTTCATTCAGTGATTCATGCGCCTATCTGAAAGGGGGCAGTTACATCATTGGTTCAATTTTGCATTGGTTCATTCTTGGCTGAGAAGAGGATGCCACTCCCCTTATTAACCTGCATTTTCTCATGAACACAGCCGTATGACAGAAGCTACTTGGTGTTAGACAGTTCCAGGGCAAAGAAGGAGGGGAGAAAGAAACAGGATGATCTGGAAGGTTCATGGAAGTAGGCCCTGTGCCAGCACTGTCATGTGCTTATCTGTTTGAGCTGAGGAGGACATGGGAAGCTTAGTAAAGTTGAGTTACCTGTCTGTGATTATATGGCTTGAAAGGTGCTGGCTTGGAATTCAAAATCTTTCCACTGAGCAGTACTAAGAATTTTCACTACATCCACTTTCTACGTCATTATCATTGCTGGTCCCTGTCTGTGTCTGTCTGTAAAACCATGGCCAACTGAAGCGCCCCTGTCCTGTTTTTTTCTGGTGCCAGGTTCTGCCTATAGGGAGCACTGGCAGCCTTGTACTGATGGGGTCCTGGCACCAAGGGCAGAACAAACCATAGGACAATGCTTGTTCTGTCTGTGCTATAACCATCAGTGGCATTTACTGTGTGTTCTGTGCATTCTAGAAGTTATAGAGCATGCTTGTACGTAAACCACCATCTCAGGTAATTCTTCAGATTATTTTGTTGTCCATCTTGTAGGTGATGACATTTAGGCTTGGAGTTGTTTTTATGAAGTTGCCTGAGTTCTTACAGAGCTAGTCTGTGCAGAGTTGTGACTTGAGATCTCTGTTTGAAATAAAAGCTTTTGAATGTGCTTTGGTGGTTTTGCACACACATTTTCATTGTGCTGCCTGGAGGAGATTGTGGAAATGCATTTCCTGGAGAACTTAGCAAAATAGGGTAGACAGACTTTTTTGTTGAAGCTGAGACATGAGAAATGAAGTAGTGGATACAGCGGCCTCATCTGGCTCTGCTCTCTGGAGCACAGAGATAAGTGATTTCAGCAAGCATGCAAACCATTTTTGGCTTTTTGTGAACTTTATTTCCATCCATTTTGTCCACAAATAGTCACTCACCGAGTCTCATTTAACCCAACAGAACATTTCCAAGCTTTAATCTAACAGATACTTCTTTTCAAACAATATTCACTGTAGAAATTGCCAGCTCTTGAAGGTATTTTGCTGCTTGCTTTGGATTTAGTCAGCTGTGTTTTTATAAAGTTTCCCTCACTCTGTGGCTTAAAGAATGAAGTCATCTGTGTGATTTGCTCTTCAGCACGACATCTTGTTGTCTGCTGGAGTTTTTTCCCTTATCTTTCAGGAGTCACTATTGCTCAGCTCATGTGCAGAAGGGTGGTCCTAGTAAAAATGAAGCCAGGTTCTAGGATGATTAGCTAGCCCAACGTGTTCAGAGTTTCTTTCTCTTAATCGAGAAAGACTCAAAGAATGACACCCCCACCCTTTTTGTTCATTGTCAGATATCTATGTGCATGGTCTTTCCCCCCTCATTTTGTGAATGAGCTTTGTGCAGGGTATCAGTTAGCAGTAAATTCATTTTAATGACTTCATGTTGCTGTTCAGATTCAGGAGGTGATTGCTGGCCCATTTGTGAGAAATCTCTTTCTAGTTTTAGGTATTCCCCTATTCTTCTGTTTGAGTTAGAATTGTTGATTTAAGTTTGCATTAAACAGAGTGAATTAAAGCCCTAGGAAAATGCTCTGGGAGAATGAGGCTGGCATTTAGTTGGTGCTAAAACCAGCAGCAGCGTCTGAGTATTCAGCAGCTAGCTCAGTGGCGGAAAGCGCGAGTCTTTTCTGCTTTAAGCATTTTCAAGAGTGCTGGGGAGGTATCCAGAGGAAGAATATATAGTAACATTAACAAAGATTGACCATCAAGTTGTGTGTTGTATCACAAGAGTGAGTAGCAGAGTTAAATGTGTTTGTTTTCATTTGTTCCTTGCTATTGGGAAAAAAATAAAGATGTATCCTCACTGTTTAGAGTAGTCCATTGAAGGTAGTTGGGGGTAATGAAGAATTTGCCTGTGCTGAACTTGGATTTCATCAAATATTTTCTAAAAATGGAGTTTGTTTTGACTTTTTTAAAGTAGAGTGAAAAATTCTGTATTCTGGTCTAAAATTTTTGAAGGTTTTCTTGTAGGCTTCACAGTAAAGCTTTTGTCTGCTATACAAACTGAATTCATATGATTAGGACTGGGGAATAAGTATTTAAACACAGCAAGGGTACATTGTCTTGTCTTCTCAGTCTACCCTCTATTTTTCTGAGTCTAAGAATCTACTGGAAGAAAGATTTATACAGCTAGTTTTAACCTAGGACACTTGGAGGGGCTGAAGCGTATCAAGACTACCTGACTTAAAGCTTCAGTTCCTAGTGGACTGTTCATCCTCGCAGTCAGTACCTGAGTGTGGCCTCTTTCCCTGTTGAGTGTACTTGTTGTTGGACAGGACAGAATAAATATAAACAGGTATTTGTGCTTCGTTAAGAAGTATGTATCTCAAGGATGACCCCAGCTAAGACTTTTAACAATAGTGGAGAGGGTATCTGATCTGGCCTTCTCCTGTAATCAGATTAGTGACTACACTAATTGTCTTCAGAGAGCCTTCCAGTAACTGATGGAAACAGGTGCAGAGATCCCCAGCCAAGCACTGGACCAAGCTCCCAAAGTCCTGTTGAAGAGAGGAAAGAGGTTTTGTACCAGCCAGGGGGTCAACATGGTGGGAAAGCCCACATAGACAGCTGACCTGAGCTAGTGGGAGCTCATGGACTCTGGACTGACCTAGCTAGGGAGCCTGCATGGGGCCAACCTAGCCCTCTGCATGTGTGTGACAGTTGTGTAGCTTGCTCTGTTTGGGGCTCCTAGCATTGGGACCAGGACCTGTGCCTGGTACTTGAGCTGACTTTTGGCAACCCATTTCCCTTGCCCAGCCTTGATGCTGGGGGAGGAGCTTGGACCTGCCTCAACTTGATATGCCATGCTTTGTTGACTCCCATCGGAGGCCTGCCCCTATCTGAATGGAGAGATGGAGGTGGGGTTAGGAGAGAGGGGTTGGTATGTAAAATAAATGAAAAAATTTGAGAAAAGTGTGTATCTTGTATAGGAGTCCTGGCCATACTTTCGTGCATGAAGGAAACCATAGCCAAATTTTCATTCTAAGCTTGATAAAAAGGGCTAACAAAAGTCAGTTTCATCTCTTTTTTGTTAGCCACCCTTCTGAAAGTTGTGTATTAGCAAAGCACTTAGAGTGACTTCCAGACAGTTTCGTCCACTTTCTCCACTTTTCTTTTGCATAAGGTTGTTTGTACTAATAAACTCACAATTTCTTTTTTGAGGGATAACTTTTGAGAAATGAGAATTATATGAGAGGACTTAAACTGAATCTCCCGTGTTAATAAGGGAGTAAATGTCTATGTTTGCTTTCTCGTTAGTCATTGACTTTTCCATCAGAAACTGTAGCCCTCCCTGTAGCTGAGAGGACACCCGGGAGCTGAGGAGATACCATCTAGTCCAGCCTACTCTTGTTTGTGCCTCTCCTGTAGGGGTTGAAAAGGTCCGGGAGATTATTGATCGGTGATGCTTTCTATTGGTAGGGACAGGATTGAACCCTGGCCGTGTCCTTTGTCCTCTAGCCATCTTCATCACAGCTGTGCCGCATTAGAAGAACGCCGCTATCACTTGGAAGTGCAGCCCTGTGTTAGTTGGACTTTATCCAATTTATTGAAGCCCTGTAGTCATGATTCCACCATTGTTAGTGAATTTTTCATTTTATTTCATGGAGAACATAGAGATGCAGGGCTTGCTTTCTTCCTATGGTTTCACTCAACTGTTGAGACTACTTCAGAAGGATTTGTGTATAACTTTGAGATAGAAGTGAGAGGAACACCATAGGCCAGAAAGACCCCTCCACACTTAGCTAATGTAATTAACGACATTAGCAGCTCACTGAAGTGATTGTTTGACAAGATGCTTTTGGAATATTAACACATTAACCTTCTATTTTTAGGGCATCCCCTCTTGGCAACTCTAGAACACTTGTTAAAAGTTTCAGAAATATTGTGTATAAACTTTGTTTCTGTGTCTATCCCTCTATGAAAATGGAAAACACTATCCTGGTAAATGCTGTAGTGA
The DNA here is from genome assembly GCF_018167655.1 of Microtus oregoni. Classification (NCBI taxonomy): domain Eukaryota; kingdom Metazoa; phylum Chordata; class Mammalia; order Rodentia; family Cricetidae; genus Microtus; species Microtus oregoni. Next base: position 19,062,016 of record NW_024543066.1, on the reverse strand, counting down.
GCAAATGAAATCTGTAGTATGTTTCAGAATTTTTACTCAGTACAGTAGCAGTAGCAGATCATTGAGTATTTCAATGGGAAAGTGAAACTTTCTAAAAATGGTCAGTAATTGTGGTGGTTTGGGATAAAATGACCTCAGAGACTCGTAGGGAGTGGCTCAGTTGGAAGGTGTGGCCTTGTTGGAGGAGGGGTGTCACTGGGTGGGGTGCTTTGAGGCCTCTGGTGATCAGCTAGGCCCAGTGGGTCACTGTTCCTTCCTGCTGTCTAAGGATCCAGAACTCAAAGCCCCTCTCCAGCACCATGTCTGTTTACATTCTGCCGTTGTCTTAGTTAAGGTTTCTATTTCTGTGACGAAATACCATGGCCAGAAAGTAAGTTGGATAGGAAAGGGTTTATTTGCCTTAGGCTTCCCATGTTCATCATTGGAGGAAGGCAGAACAGGAACTCAGGCAGGGCTGGAACCTGGAGACAGGAGCTGATGCAGAGGCCATGAAGGGGAGCTGCTTACTGACCTGCTTTCCCTGGTTTGCTCAGCCTGCTTTCTTATGGAACCCAGGACCACCAGTCCAGTGGCGGTCCCATCCACCATGGCCCGGGCCCTCCGCCATTGATCACTAATTGAGAAAATGCCTTATAGCTTGATTTCATGGGGGCTTTTTCTCAACTGAGGCTCCTTCCTCTCTGATGACTTTAGCTTGTGTCAAGTTGACACACAAACCAGCCAATTCAGCTATGCTTCCCATCATTACAATAATGGACTACAACCTCTCAACTATAAGCCGGCCCCTAATTAAACGTTTTCCTTTATAAGAGTTGCCATGGTCATGGTGTCTCTTCACAGCAATAGAAACCCTAACTAAGGCAGTCATATAACGGTGGATTTAATCATAGAACCCATTGTCCTGGAAGGTGATAGATAACTCAGAGAGATTTTGTATGTTGTAGCTGTGGTCGTAATACATCTTACATCTCTTTTTTGGAAACGGATGGCATAGAGGGTCTTAGGGCTACCATGCCACTTTAGTCCTTTCTGCTAAGTATATAAAGCTCCCCCAGGTTTCAGGCTGGCTATACACTTTTCCCCTGATGTTCTTAGTTCTAAGGGTCCTACAGCTTTGTTTTATATGCTTTTCTGCTTATGAGGAAGCAACTGGTCTAAAGAAAGGAAGGAAAAGACTTGAGAAATTCAGCCAGTGTCAGGAATAGAGACGTTAGAAATAGCCACACACATCATCAACTCGTTCTCTCAGGTCAAACAGAAATCAATCTCTTTCGGGTATTCCCTGCTGTAAAAAAGAGTTGCTGTTTTATTTAGGCTTCTTACTTCAGTGTCAGTAGATTGAAAAGGCTCATTAAGCCATATTAAAATCTTTCTGTGAACAAAATTTGCTGCCTTGGACACTTTTCCCTAGAAAGGAGCTCTTAGCTATTTCTGTTTTTGAAGACATCTTGTGTACCACCATCTCTTAGGCATTTCCTTCAGTCTGGATTTCCTAGGAGGGGGAGAGGAAGAGGCCATGAAACTGAGTGTTCTCACTAGCTCCACACTTCCTCTTTGCTTTCCTTCCTCTCTTTCTGTTTCTTTCTTTGTTCCTCTCTCCCGCCCCTCCGTTTCTTTGTCTCTTTTTCTTTTCCCTCCCTCCCTCTTTCTCTTTCCTTGTTTCTTTCTCTTTCCCTCCCTCCCTCCCTCCCTCCCTATGTTTTATTTCCATGTTATTATATGGTGTAGGACCTTGCACTGAGTCACTGACATAATGAAACAGCAGCATTAACTGGGTAAAATAATGCAGTCAAGTGATAGGCAGGTAAACCGTGATTAGAAAAATGCTATTTAAAAAATCCAGCTGAAACCGGAGTCCTTTAACTGGATGAATCAAGGAATCTTTTGTCTTAGATGTAGGCTGGTCTCAGACTCATAGTGTATCTGAGTATGTCCTTGCACTCTTGATCTTTCTACCTCTTCTGAGTTCTGATTGGGATTATATGCAACTTCTACTCATGCAGGACTCAAAGAACTTGATTTTATCTTTGGAATTGCTAAGTCTTCTAGAAGCAAAATGTTCAGGCAATAATAGATTTTTTAAGTAGCATTTGTGCTTTACAAATACACTATAAACATTAAATATTCTACTGAAGTAGTATTACTTTTCTTTGATAGCACTTCATTTTTAAGATTATGGTTGTGAAGATTTTTGGATTTGGTTTTTCTTTTATGATTGTGTATACAGTGATGGCTTGGCTTTTCCCAGTGACATATGGGAGACATTACTTAAGTAGTCGTGCTTGTGCATCTGGCATTATCGTAGGTGCCCATCTGCTTCTGCCCGTCTGCACTGAGTTTATACAGTATGGGTCTGGATTTAGGACAGTCAGATTCAGGTCAGTTACAACTGGAAAAGCAGGGAGCTCTAGGGAGAGAGTCTACCTTGCTGCGCTCCCTGGCTGTGCCTCAGCAGGTCTGGAGATTGGGCAACTGAGCCTCTTAGTTGATTTATTGACTGGAAAAATTAAACCAGGAGCCCCTGGCAAGCAAAGTCATTTTCAGGATAGGAAGTGTGTGATGGGAAGTGAACTTTTAACTAAACATGATGTAAATGGTGGTGCTGTGACCCATCCTGATGATGGCTTTGATGTCAGAACTTGAGTGTTCTCCATTTAGAGGGGCCCTATCTTAATGGTCTACAAGAATTCTTCATCTAGAATATGTAATATGGTAAGTGACATGTCTTGATGTGATGCTTAACCTACCCTGACTTTAAAGTGACAAGTTGTCCAGGCTGGCATAGGTAGCACATTTGGTGGTGTCCCCTCCCTTTCCTCTGCGCAGTCAGGATTCCCCTGCATTGAGTTGAATGCTTAGGGTTTAGAAGGCCAGAGGAGTTTTCAAAGGAGGCCCTTGTGAATAGAGTCTCTGTCTGGCCCAGGCCTTCGGTCCTCCATTCAGCTCTGAGTACAGAACTGCTTTTGATACCATCTGCTGAGTTGTCAGCTCTTGTAGAGGTAAAACAGCTGAAGTGGCACAGGGGGAGATTATTAAGGGCACAACCATCTAAATGGGAGCCCTTTAACAAAAGTCTGGCAATAAACATAATTTCCTCATTCGAAATTGCTGTGAAGAAACCCTGAGCATGTGGTACACAAAGCTGTACTGTTGTCTCACTGGGCTGAGGGGTTCTCGGACTTAATACAAATTTCATCCTCTTGGGCCGTAGTGCTTGGCCCTCCTTCTGGTGGAATTGGAAAAAGGAGAGGAAAGGATTGTGGGAAGCAGTGGTTTCTTTTATGCTGGTTCCAGCAGTCGTTTTGGATGGGTAGGGCTGGGTATGTATGGTAATGAATTTTAGTAGCTACATGTATGGAAAGGTAACATATGACTATCATTTGCTGTATGTGAGGAAGAGAGGCCAGAACAGCACAGAGACAGAACATTCAAATTGCATTCTTAGACACCTGCTTTGGACTGAGATAACTGGGAGCCTAAATCCACTTTACCTCAGCATATGGCTCTAGAGAAGAATCTAGCAAGAACAGGAGAAACATAACTTCTTTGCACATACCCTTTACTTCCTATTTCAGCAGTGGATGTGGCCCTGTCCTCACAGCTGCTGTGAGTGGGATGGGAGTTGGTTCATGGTAGAACCGTTTTGAACATAGTAAAAGCCCAACCCATTTATTTGTTGGGGTATGCCTTTACAAATTCCAGCCAAGTCTGGTGACTTTTGATAGTATGTATGAACTCTTAGATCCCTTTGTGCTTTGTGTTGGACAGTGTAGTTTTTCAAGGTTTTTGGTGGTTAAATTGGTGGGGCTTGTAATATAAAATTTTCACCCAGTTAATTTGCTCTAGACAGAGAAGAATCTGAGTTGTTTCCAGAATGTGCACAAGTTCTCTTGTTTTTCCCAGACAAAGGAATTGGGTGAAGCAAATTTTTCTTGAGTTTTTTAAAACTGATAACATTCAGAGAGTCAGAGGAATGGCCTGGAAAGTGCAAGCTTTCTATAGGAAACAAAGATTAAGAATTAAATAGGATTCTGGCATGAATGCATCTGTGAAAGAGTTGGAAATCCACCTTAACCTGATACATTTACAGTATATCTAACAAAGCAACAACACAAGTGTGCCAGCCCAGGCTGAGGATGGAGAGAGGTGAGATTTCACAGAGACCAGGCTGCCAACGCTGGGGTACTGACAACCCCTAAATGCTGTTTTTGTCTGAGCACACAGGAATAGATTCTGGCAGTTGTAGTGCAGCTTTTATTTGTCCTGTGGAGCTGTGTGACAGTGTTAGGTGTGGGGAGAGCTTTGTGGGTTTGATGTGCCTTATTAAAGAGGGTTTATTTCACACACTTGGAGATTCTGTTCGCTCAGGTAAGAGGGCATTGACATTAACAAAAACTTATATATAGTTTACATATATTGTTTATATATATAGTACATAAAATGGTACCTTGGTTTATAAAAAGAATGTTGTTGCACTGTAGTATCACATTAAAATATTGTGAGAAATTGTACTCCAGTGGAACCTTGCTTCAGAATTCATATCTCAGGTTTATTAGAAAGGCCATTATACTGAGTATCAGGCTATGGGAAATTTAACTTTGACACCATGTTGCAGTACAATGAGGGTGAGAACATTTTAGTCTCCCCTCACTATTAAGTGGCTATTAAGAGAGATCCAGTGTGTGTGATTCATGTATGGATGTGGGCGAGCTCTTGTGTGTTTGAAAGTCTATGGATTCGAAGACGGCATATCCGTTTGCTTGCATATATTTTAAAATGTATTTTAATGCTATCCAAAGAATTAGTTTGAGGATTAGATTTTCAGTGTTAATTGTATGATAACTGTTATCTCCTGGCAGTAAAGCAGACCGACAGACTCCACTTTCTGTTTAAATTTGTCACTCATAACCTAAACTAATATAATAGAAATCCAAGACCCGGATTTCTGTGGTTGTGGCTCATTTACTTCTCGTATTATTCCCTTTTTTCTTCTTGTATTCTCTCGTTTATGATGCTTGTAGGTGAAATGATCTTAGAGTAAAATACTGATATCATTGCTTAATTGAGCGCAGGATCACTAGTATACGGCCAGTCGGATAGCCTGCCATTATATTGTAGATTTGTAATACTGCCATTATATTGCAGCTTATGCCATTATCCATAGAGTGTTCATAACAATTAATCAGAACCTACTGGGGGTAAACTCACTAAGAAAAACAAGTTTATCAACACAGCTAACACAAGGGAACTGTCAGATGAATTCAAAACAGGAGACTTTCTTTAAGGAAGCTGCCCCTGCTGTATTAGTTACTTTTCTAGGTGCTCTGACCACCCACTTGACCGGCAAGGAAATGTTTATCTTGGCTTGCAGTTTAAAAAAGGGTGTGGCCTCCCGTGGGAGGTACTGTATGCTGGCTGGGGAGTGGGCTGTCTGTTTATACTGTATTATAGTTAGCCAGCAGAAAGAAAGTGAGAACTGGCCATAAAACCTCTACTCTAGGCTCACCTTTAGTGACAAACCTCCTCTGGCAAGTCTCCACCTTCAAAGGTTTTATAACCTTCCCAGATAATGCCAGCAGCTGCACAGCAAAGGTTCAAGGACATTATGAATGTCTGTGGGGGAGGGGGCGATGTCACTTTCACAGTGACAGAGTCAAAAGAATGAGTGTGTAAGACCCTTTAGAAACACGCCGAAGTATAGGGTGTGAGTGTATACTATATATATATATATATATATATATATATATATATATATATATATATGCGCACTAGTGGGTAACATCTGGGCCATCGGTTTCTTAGCTGTGATAGCGGTATTGGAAAACTGCATGTAATGCTCTTTTTGGAAAGGGTGGTTTTGATGTCTCTGTTTTGAAGTAGTTTATTGCAGTAACCTGTCTTAACTAGAAGAAAAAAATGTTACTGTTAGCAGGTGTGTAATCTAGGTATTAAACAATTAGATAACCATTACATATAGGGCTGTTACTGTCACTTGTGTTTTAACAATAATAAATCCACAAAATTGTTTTCACTTCTGAAGCAGTACTTTACAGATTGTATTAAAATGTAGACTCACGAATTTCTTTAATGAAATTTGTCATACTTTTTTTTCTTAACCTTTAATTTTCAAAGCCCAAACAAACCTAAACCAATAACAGAAAAGCTTGTGGCAGTAACGAGTTTGTTTTGTGGTCCAGGGCGTGGGGCGTGCCTGCTGTTTCTGTTGGTCCTGTACCAGTCACACAGACTCCTTCTCTGTCACCACCTTCTGTGGACACGTGCTCTCATTTAGATTGTTTCTGGACAAAATTTCCTTTCTCCCTTGGTCAGAAAATTGAACTGAAGTGCCTGCCCAGTCTTCTGTGCTGCAAGAATTGTTGACAGGGAAAACCAGTTGTGAATGATGTTTCCCTCTTCTTTCTGAATGATAGGTGAAGCCGGACTGGGAGAGGGTGGTGGTCCTGTAGACTGGGTGTGAGGGATGACACTGCTGTAGCCCTTGTCAGCCAGCAGAGCAGTTTGCTTTTGCCTTAGGTTAAGCCTGATCAGAGATGTCTTAAAGTTTGACCTTAGAAAGGGCCTGGAGGCCTGGAGCAGCCTGTGCCCAGCTCTCAATCATTGAGGCATGGCCTTGGTCTCTTCAGTGTCTTCCCCGTGTATAAATATACACACAAGTGGAATTGATTAGGTAGTTTGGAAGGAAATAAACCTCAAGCTTCGTATTTCCAGCTGTTTTCAGATTTAGAGCCTTCTCAGAATTGAGGGTTTTTTCTCCCACTTTTCAGAGTTTCCTTTAAAAGTTTGCACATTTGGTTGTGTTTTCCTAACTTGTGTCCAGCTTTGGCATCTTTGTCTTCATTTCTCTGTTTCCTGTACTAGGAAATTGTGTTTTTAAACTCTGCTTGAATAGGCCAAGCAGCTTCTTTGCAGTGGAGAGATATGTTGACAGTGGAAAGGGGAACCATGGCACGTGGTCTGCTCTAATGAGAAAATGTTGCAGAGGCTTATTTGAGAAGACTGTCTACACGTTGAATAGAAGAGGCTGTAATTTAACCTGGCTTTTATTTCACCTCTCCTCCACTAATTCAAGATTATAAAGTTTTCACCCCTTCCCTCAGTGTGGTTTCCCAGCCTCTAGTCTGAATTCATCTTCAGAAGGAGCTCTCTGACTGCAAAGGATTTTTCCTGAGCAGGATGACTTGCTTTGGTGTCTTGGCTTTGGCTGTGCTGTGATCTGTTATCTCCAAAATAACCTTACTGTTTATTCTCAGATTTTAGAAAGCACAGCTTTGGTACTTTTTTGGTGTGATCCAGTCAGTGTCTTTCCTTTGGTGCTGCACCTGCCGCTGCTTTTTCCAGGCCACAGCTTTTGGTGTTGAGAGTGTTTTCTACCTGCTGGCTCAGGGCAGCCTCCCCTGACAGAGGTGCTCCCTTCTGACTGGCACTGAAATGAAGTGTATGGCAAGGCAAGTTGTGTTAGCCTTTAATTAGGTATGAAGTTTGCTTTAATAGTTGCTGGGGCAGCCTGGCATGCTAACAACACACACCGCTGCTTGTCCTCAGACCTGCAGTTCTTTTCCTACCTGCTCTCCCACAGTTCACACTGCCTTTTGAGTGTGTGGCTTAATATAAATTGATGCAGTTGTTCAATATAAAGTTATCTCTAAGCTTTTTTTAAAAATGAATTGAAACACAGAATTTAAATATTTTCATAATGGTTACTTATTTGTGTATTTTTCCCTTGACATGTACCTCATTACTGCAATTACTTAAGCTGTTTAACTACATTACTGCCTTATCTTTTGAGCCAGCATTCCCGCATATAAGAGAGGCTTGGCTAGGACTCAGGAACCCTCTGTTTACCACACTCTCCCGCGTGCTGGGATATGGACATGCACTACCACACCTGGCTCGTCTTGAAGTTTTACAGAATAAAAAATACCACTGTGTAAAATTGTGCCAGTGCAAACAATGTGATTAGCAACAGCTTACCTTCCTCCTGGCCTTGTTCTCTTTTTCCCTTTCCTTTTCTTCCTTTCCTTTCCTTTCCTTTCCTTTTTCCTTTTTCCTTTTTCCTTTCTGTGTTTTTGGGTTTTTTTGTTTTGTTTTGTTTTGTTTTTTGAAACAGAGTTTTTTTGTGTAACAATCCTGGCTGTTCTGGAACTAGCTCTTTTAGACCAGGCTGCCCTCGAACTCACAGAGATCCACCTGCCTCTGCCTCCTGAGTGTTTGGATTAAAGGTGTGTGCCCACTGCCTGGCCTGGCCTTGTTTCTTAAGAGAGCAGGACTCAATATTTCTCTTTGATCATCTCCATTGCATTGAATTGAAAAATGAAATGTATGCCCTGGCAATGCTGCAGCCTGCATGGGCAGCTCATATATGGCGGGTCTGTTGAACTTGTCCATATTGGGCTTTATGGTCTACGTTGATGAGGACAACTGACCAGGTCTCTTTCTCAAGAGGGCGCCAGATCTCATTACAGATGCTTGTGAGCCACCATATGATTGCTGGGAATTGAACTCAGGACCTTTGGAACAGCAGGCAGTTCTCTTAACTGCTGAGCCATCTCTCCAGCCCCCTTCCCATTTCATCAAACTTAGATTAATCGGGTTCTTGGGATGTTGTCTTGGTGGCAGTCAGTTATAGGAGCTAAAATGATTATAAGAGGCAGTTTGCTGGGCAGACAGCTGTTACCAGGTGCTGTACTATTGTGACCAGGATCCAGCTGAATGTAGATTGTACACGTAGTTCACAGTGCTGCTTCCCCTATTTATCCTTCATTCACAGGTTGAATTGAAGAATGCCATTTGAAAGCAGGAGGGGCTATAAAAGGAGGATCCCAGTCAACTGCACACTTTCTCTCATTAGAGGCTGAAATCAGGAGTAAAGCAGGCATTGATTTGTGATAGATGATTGAAATATCATTGCTACTGGTGAGGTCAGCAGCTTCCTCCCTGAGCTTAGCTCTTTGAGCATAGTCTGACATGGCAGGGCCAGGCCTCCTGCAGCCCCCACTGTCTTTACTTTGAGATTGTTTCATTGGGCTTCAGAAGTCTTGACTCAGTGTGCATTGAAAGGACAATGACCAAATAAAGTGGTCAGGCATGGCACTAATGAGGAGGACTGCAAGCTCACCGACTTGTGTTAGCCTCTAGGCCACCCAGCAACCATTCAGAATCATTCCATGTGTTTTTCTCACTGAAAGGACAAATCTGTCTCTCCAGACTTGAAGTCATTTTAAACTTGGTTTATGAACTTGGGGTGAAATTTAATGAATTTTGCAAAAATTCTTTTAAAGTGTCAAATTAGAAACACACCTACCACTTAAGCAGAGCAGAACTTTTAAAATAATTTGTTTTCACACAAACTTTGTTCTTTTTAAATTGTGTACAATTGTAACTTACTTTCTGAAAACCTGATTGAAATTATTTTGTTTCCTTTCAAGGAGGACAAAGAAAAGTTGCCACAGACGTCAGTTTCCACCTTTACTTTGAGGTGGGGGTGTCCAGCGAGGGGACACTGGAGATGTGAGCCTAGGCTGCTCACCACTTCATGTGATTCCTCCGCTTTGTTTTATCTGAGGGATACAATTGATTTATTTGCATTAGGTTTTCAGGAAACCGTAGTAGAAATGCATGTTGGTGTAGGGTGGTGTTTATGGATATTGGAGGATTCCACGATTCATGGTCCTTGTACTCCACTGAAGAGTCTTAGCACTGGAGGAGGAGCTCTCCTTGTCGTGGACCTCCCAGATCACCAGGAACTCTTAACTTTGAATTTCTTTAGTGTCAATGTGAAAAGAATAGGAAAAGGGAAGGCAAGGGGGAGAAGAAAGGAAGACAATGCCAAGAAACACAATCTCTGAGCGGATGTGTCTGTCTGTCTTGAGGGGCCCCTCACTGAGAAAACAGGAAAAGAGAACCAAGGGCTGAGAGACACATAGGGTTTTGAATCATTGCTGCTTCAGCTCAGTGACTTAAAAAAGTTGCCAAGTAAAAGTGACTCTAGTTTTCCTTGTGTGTACAAGTCTGAATAGAGTTTTTAACACATGTAAGGATTGTTGAATCTATAGCTAGAACAGATCCAGTACCCTAAGGCCTATCATGTGGTCTTCCTTTGGTTTCTGAGTGGAGAGAGAGAGAGAGAGAGAAGGAGGAGGAAGGGGAGAGAGAGAGAGAAAGTGCTCTTGGAGGACCTGGGGGTCATACACAGACAGCCCCACAGGTCTTCTACAGAGGCAGCTCTGGGCCTTTCCAGCGAGGTGTCTGGGTTTTGTCTTTATCACATTTTTGTTGGTATATACATTTAATGGCGAATAGGGTTTGCTGGTTTGTTTGTTTGTTTTTCCCCTCCTTGATGTATATAGTTCTTATTTTTTTTTTCAAGGACTGGATTAAGATCATAGCCATCCATCTGTAGGTTTATATTTCCCTGTCAATGTAGATCCCTGAGGTTTACTGTGTGTCATGCAGTGGCTCCGCAAGGCTACTATAGTATCCCTGTGAGGAGCAGGCCATGGGGCACCTGGCCTAAAAGGAGCAGCAGGGGTGTCTGGCACTGGAGAGGTGATGTCCTGTCTACTGCAGAGGCAGATGAGTTAATTATATCTACCTGCCTTCCTTCCTTTTCCCTCTCCCCTCTCCCCCTTTCCTGCCTCCATTTGATTGTGTTTTTGAAGAAGTTATAGTTCAGTGAGCTCATCCTGGGTGGTCTGTTGAAGGAGATGCTGCCTGGAAACCTGGAAGGAAAGGCCACTGAGAGGTTTCAGGGTCTGGCCCTGTTGCCATTGCATATACAAAGGTTTGTTTATAGACCACTGACTGGATTTCTCTTTGCTACTTGCTGATCTCCTGCTGTGAGCGGTCCTGGACTGGCATTAGGGGTGAGAGGTTAGCGTCCAATAATTCATGATTTGCCATCTTTTTTTCCCCTTCCTTCTCTCCAGGGCCTTAGACAACAAAAGCAACAGCAACTTGCAAGCCTGGTGAAAGGAGGGTTTCATACCTCCAGTTCGCCTGGTCTGGCATAGTTTTACTCCGGGTCCTGTTTGCAGGGTGGGTTAGTGTGGTCAGAGCAGGGAAAGGAGGACAGGGCTCTCAGAAGTCTCCTGTTGGTGCTTCATGGGGTCGGCTTCTTGTGTGCCTTCTTGTTTGTCATTTCAACACCTGCCTTTTCCGTGCATCCAGGAGACAACCGCATGTCTTATTAGCTCAACTTACTGCAACTTATTAGTTCAACTTACTGCAACGTGTGATAATGTTTGGGGGAATCTTACAACTTTTTTTCTTAGTGACAGTTTGGGTTTCGGTGTTACATATTGAATTGTGCTGATATTACTGTCCATGGGGTATGGTACAGTAGATTTAGGTCAAACATATTTGACTAAAAACAAAACCCACACAGTAAGAAGTCTTTTCCAGAGACTGAGCTATGGTTCAAGACCTACTGCTGTCTGGAGCCTTGCAAATATTTTTCAGGACTCTTTGTTGGTAAAGGCCTGGAGGATGCTGAGAGCTGCTGCTGCTTGGTCAGCACCCAGAGGCAACAGTCAGCTCCGCTTTAGATGCTGATCCCTGGGCCTAGCCTAAGACACAAATTTTAACTACGGTTTTTAAAGTGGTGAGTGTTTGGGAAGAAGAAAATTAGTGAGAGAGGGAAAGGGAGACAGGAGATGCTAATGGGGAGGGAACATGCCCAAAGCTCATGATATACTTGAGCAAAATGTTACAAAATCCATTGCTTTGTACCCTGTACATGCATTAATAAAGTTTTTAAAGTATGTAATGCCCTGATTTTTGTAATATTCAGCAGGAAAGGTGGAATGCAAATATCACCCCACTACTCACCCTACAGCAAACAAGCTGCAGGAACCGTGCTGTCCAGCTTAGTCTGCGAGCTACCAGGGAGAAGACCCCCCCCCCCCCCCCGTTAACCTTTAGAGAGTGGGCTCTGCATTCCGAGCCTTCGGGAAGCCTGTAATACGGTGCTAGGGTGATATGAAGTGGGAGCTGTGCAGCCGTAGCAGACAACGCAGAGGCTCTGAGTATGGGCGCTCATGAACTTCTGCAGCTGTTTCTCAGCACCCGAGTCTATGGTGACCTCAGAGCCCATGGAGCCACATGTAAATAATAATATGTAGTGGGTGCACCACAAGTTTTCTTTTCTTTTTTTCTTTCTTTTTTGTTTTTCGAGACAGGGTTTCTCTGTGGCTTTGGAGCCTGTCCTGGAACTAGCTCTTGTAGACCAGGCTGGTCTCGAACTCAAAGAGATCCGCCTGCCTCTGCCTCCCGAGTGCTGGGATTAAAGGCGTGTGCCACCACCGCCCGGCCTAAGTTTTCTTATTTTTAAAATGATCTTTTTCTCCGTTTCTCACTTTGATTCATTTGACTGCATAAGCAGTGTACCATGTCTCGGCTCAGGAGCAGGGCTTTTTAGAGAAGCAACAGTTGGAAACCTTAATTGAGGGTTGGCTAGTGGTGAGTGGAAATCCATGGGCGGGTCCGCTGCCCGGAATGGAACCAGAGTCCTTTTTTCACACGATCTTCTGTCTTTGGATAGTGTCTCAAATGCTGATGCTCGGCCCTAAGCCAATGGGAAACGTTACCCTTAGTGCTTTAGTGATGTTTGAACTTAGTTTCCAGGGTCGCAGGGATGTGGTGGATATAGTTTCACAAAATGAAGTATGCTATAAAGTCACAAGGAAGACATGTATGGAAACTTCTTGGGTGAGGGGATAATGCTGATTTCTGCTTGGTCTTTTATTCTGGACAGATGGTCACCATTATAATGAACAGAGTTTTTATTAAAAGTCACAGGTGGATGGTAGTAGATGGTAATATGTGTGCTCATGGAGGCCAGAGGTCAGTGTTAAATATCTTCCTCAACTCAATCTCTTGCTTATTTATTTAGTTTTCACAACAGGGTCTCACTGATCAGGAGCTCACTGGTGGGCTAGACTGGCTGGGCAGTGAGCCCATGGACCATCTTACCTCTGCCCTCAGTACTAGTGTTTATTATAGGTACATGCTGTCATGACCAGCTTTCAACATGGGTGCTTGGGATCTGAACTCATTACACAATGTGCTATTTCCTATCTCCCAAGCCCCTAGTATTTATCCTTTTTTTGAGACCCACTCTGTAGAGGTGGAATTCACCACATAAACCAAGCCAGCATGGGTGTTGGAATTAAAGGTTTGTACCCTGACACCTAATTCATTCCTAATGCATCAGGACAGAATGTGAATTTGAGGTTTAGCATGAACAGACTGACTAGTTACGTGCAAATGTATATTTCTTGGTGGGTAAGTTTGCATATAGTATGAAGAATAGAGAATTTTTCTAGTGAATGAAGGGAGTAGTGGTTATATCGGTATGATACATGTGGTCATAGATATCTGCAGCCAGAATTTTCCGTTGTTCTAGCCCTTAAAACAAACATTCTCACAAAACAATCCAAACACACATTAATTTGATACTTATATGCTGAGGAATGGCAGTAGAAAAATATTCAGAGTCTCTTTTCTGAACTAGAACTGTTAGGTTTCCATAAAAGCAGTAAGAAGCGTGCAGGTTTCCATAAAAGCAGTAAGAAGCGTGCAGCTCACCATAGGCAGTGAGTGGCCTGACTGAGCTGGGGTGTCTTGGGCAGCATTCCTTGGTGTTGGGTGGCATCTGGCACATGCTGTACAGAGTATTCACCTGTGTCCACAGCCCAGGCTGCAGGGACAGGATCCCCGTGAGGCCACGAACACCTAGAATCAAGTATTTTGAGTTTTTAATTAATTTTTCTCTACAAAGAGTTAAGAAATTTTTGCTGTTCCCTAATTCTTTTTATACCCCATATTTAATTAGGCTCCCTCTGTGGGGTCTGACCTCACAGCTTAAGAAATTGTGTTTTGAGACAATTTCTAAATGACAGAACAGATACGTAGGCCCTTTGTTCTGCTGGGTGAACAGTTCCCTGAATTGCTCTAATTGCAGGGACTGGGTAGTACTTGTGTTCACAATGTCCCTGAGCCATTAGGAAAAGCATTTTTATGGCACTGAAGAGCTCAAGGTTTAGGAAGTTTCCAGACTGGCCCCTTAAAGAAAATGTGCTACGTAATGCATTTAACTTTCTGTTCTTTGCTAACTCTGCTATGCAAGGTGATGACTCATTGGCTGGGGAGGGGCATGGCATAAGGCAGGCATCCTATTGTCCGTTTTTGCTTTTCCCTCACTCTTATCTCCATTTACATAGTCGTCTTTAGTGTTGTTTTATCTAAGCAAGGTATGATTTGACATTGAGGTTTTTAATCTTAAACTCTTGGGACTGTTCTTTTTTTTTTTTTTTAATTCTGACTGATCTTATAATACGCATTCTAATGCTTCTTCTGTCTACCTGCTCACTTGAGGCACTGGTCCTGGGAGATGGAGAAGCAACAAGCCATTGCTAGTTGTATTAAGTAGGAGCTATAGGATTTGATATGCAAAGGTGTGAGCCTGCCTGTTTTTAGCCATGGGTCAGTGGCCTCCTGCTACCTTATTCCTACTGCCCTGCAGGGAGATATTTAGAACATTCTAGTTGTTTTCTCAAGTGCTCTCAACCGACTCCTAAACTAGTGATAAGCTTTCTTAGATGGCTCACAGTGCTGCCTGGCTGCCTTGTACCTTCTCCCCTGCTGCCTGCCTGCCATCCATCCATCCATCCATCCAGCCATCCATCCAAAGGCACTTCCTGTAAAGTCCACTCTGAAGTGCTTTTGAGGCTTACAGTGCGGAACCAGTTAACCTGTCCCTCTCTGCCTTTGGGATGGATCGATGGAGTGGTCATCAAACTGCCTAGTGCTGAACTCATGCTGTTTAGCAGAGAGCCATGGAGGTTTCATATGTGCTTTAGAAAGCAAACTCAGAGCAGGGAGGGCCTTGGAATTTTCAAGCTGACCTCATGGTGGTCTATATAAGATGCTGCCATGATGTGTTGGTCTAGATGAGGCACTATGTGGCTCTTTGACTTTCCTTCCTCATATGAACTGCTTGTAAGCGATAGGGGAATCTTAGTCTGGCCCTCTCACACAATCATTTTATTAAACTTTAAAAAATATTTTTGAGATTGTATTATAATTATATTTCTCCTCATTTCCTCCCTTCAAACCTTTCTATATACCCCTCCTTTATCTATTTCAAACTCATGGCTTCTTTTTTTATTAACCGTTAGTATACACATACATGTATATGTGTATATAAATAAATATTTCTAAACATTACCTGTTCAATCTATATAATGTTACTTGTCTGTTTTCAGGACTGGCCATTTGGTATTGGATAACCAATTGGTGTGCTCTTCCCTGGAAAAGACTGTTTCTCCCACTCCCAGCATTCCTCAGAACTGCCTCAAACCCTAGGGGGGCACAAGAAGCCACCAGGCACTGCTTTAGAAAGCTGTGGATCTTGTCTTGCTCTCTTCAGTTCTCATGTTGGATCTGGGCTGGAAGTCTACGCATTATGTGTGAACAGGAACAGTTTTTTTGTGTGTGTTTTGTTTTGGAACATGACTTGTTTACTAGAAAAGCTTAACGCTTCTACGTTGGGTAGATTTTGTTTTCTTTTTAAACAAATTGTGTGTGTGTGTGTATTTGCATGTACATGCATGCCACCTGTGTACAGGTACCTGTGGTGGTCAGAAGAGCATGTTGGATCCTCTGGCGCTGGAGCTACAGGTGTTTGTGAGCCTTCTGATGTGGGTGCTGGAAACCAAACTCAGGTCCTGGAAGAGCAATACACACTCTTGACCACTGAACCATCTCTTCAGACTCCTCCATAAACTTGACTTAAAAAAAAAAAAAACATTTGTGTGTGTATGCATGTGGGTGCATTTGTCTGGAGGTCAGAGGATAACCTTGGGCCAGGATCTCTGGTTGATTGCTGCTGAATAAATTGGGCTAACTGGCCTGTGGACTTCTGTGGCTTCTCCTGTCACTGCCTTCCTCTTGCCATATAAGATTCGGTCTGTTCAACCTTTTGTGAATGAGTCCTGGGCATTCATTCTAAGTTCTTCATGCTTATACTCCAACCTCCTGTGAACATCTCAAACCCAACTAACTTTTCCAAATCAACAAGACATCACGTCTAGGAACAGAGGTTTTGGAAACAAAGCTTTTCTTTGGGTGGGAATGAGAAGCAGCCAGATCTGCTTCCCTTTTTATACTGTGATGAAATCTCTTCCTAAGCTTTCGAGAGAGCTGCTATCTTGGCTGGGTGCAGCGCATGCCACTGCCTGTTGGTCTGCAGAGAGTTTGCATGGTTTTGTGACAGGGCTTTTCATCCCATTGTGTTCTTCCTTTCATTTCTGGCCACCTATATGTCTGTTCCGGGATATAGGAAAGATTGTGTGCAGCTCCAATTCTCAGGAGGGAACCCATGGCCTACTCTTTGATCGATTGTTTTCAGGTTATTATTGCTCCCTAAAAACCTACCCTTTTGCCTTTTCTAGCAAAGGAGAACAGTTGGTTTCTCACTGTCAGGCAATTCTACTATTGAGTCCCAATAGTGCTTTTCTTATTGGGTAAACACAGTATTTCTACACACACACATTTCCAAATTACCATTTCTCTGAGCAGGTACCATGTCGTTAAGCAGTTTTGGACAGTGAGATAACTGTGGGAATAAACAAAAGCCCAATACAAGTTTCAGAGACACATGGGCTTTGAATTTGACCTCATATACTTCTGCCTACACATCTCTCTCCTCACTGGGATTTAAAAGCTTCCCTTAATGTTATTTCCTCTGTGCTTCCTGCGGGACAGGGACAAACTTCACTAAAGGTACAGACAGGCTGCAATGGTGTCCTGAATCTTAAAGCTATATAGTGTGATTTTTCCTTGGAACATGTGTTGTGTATTATATATTTGGAAGGGCAAGATGGTGATTGTGACTGGGTCAGAAACTCAAAGGGGAGTTGAAAAATAGGTCGTTTCCTTAGCCTGTATCTCTACCAGGCCTCGTCTCCCCCCCTCCCCCCCCTTAAAAGAAGACATTCATTTTCCTAGTTGGGGTGGGGGGGAGCAAAAGTGAATCAAAAGCTATGAGGTTCTGTACTGAGGAGTAATTCTGGTTACTGTGAGTCAGGCAGACTGTCATGAAATGACACTGGTAGAGTATTGTTACTTAATTGGGATAAAGAAAGATGACACGGTGTCAGTCTTTGGAGAGAGAGTGTTTTCACAGACTCATGTTTTCTAGATTTAGAGTCCCTCCTCTATATTTTATCTGGGCCGGTCCAGCATTACATACCTATCTTCTCAAAAAGAAGAAAGCCCAAACAACTCCTGCTGTTCTCTACCGTCACCTGGTTTCTAGTAGGGAGAAGTTTGCTGCAATGATCTGGAAATAGCCTTTTAGCCACTGTAGAAAGGCCAAAAGATTGAGGGCTGTGTGGGAGGAGATCATCATACTCTTTCTATTGCCGGTGTCAGGGTAAGGTTACACTGTGTCTTAAGTGTACTCTTCCTTCTTGGATTCAAGAAAAGCACAGTTTGGCTTTGTGATTGTGCTGTCACATGGGAGATGCTTGATGCTGTTACTGATGGAGGGGATAGACTCATCTGCTGTGGTTATATTTGACCACTGCCCAAGTGCCCCACAGTATTTTTTGCATCTCGATTATTATATTTCACAATGCTATGAAGTGTATCACTTCCGGTACCCCATCCTCCATGGAGCTCATACACCAGTCTGAAAGATGTCTCCACTACTGGTTGCCAAGTGTGCTAGTTGTTTAATTACAGTGTACTAGCTGTCAGATGGTACCATTTCAGGGACTGCTTTGTCCTTGTTGTAACGTGAGTTTCTGCACAAATTTCGTGAGTAAAGACAGAGTTGTCCTTTGATGTTATAAATTCATTCTTTCTGTCATGAGACCACAAGATAGACAGATCTTCGGGAAATGTGAGGGTGTTATTCCTGCTTTGCGCAGTTGCAGAAGGGCCATTTGTAAACACTGCATCCTTAAGTAGCTCATGTACAAGATAGCTGGGTTACTATACCTAGTTACTGCCTTGAGAAATGCTAGCAAGGCTTTGCTGCAGAGAATAGGCTGGTAACCAAACCCATCCTGAGAGAGAAGAATTATACCAGATTTTTGAAATACCGAGTGACATGAATGAGCAACACAGTTTTAGGTCCTAGATCAAAAATTATAGTTGTGACAAAGTTATTTTGCTTGCCTCTGAATCTTTTTGTATACTTCCTTTACTCTGGAATATAGCCTCTATACTCCCTGCATTGTAGGGGCTGTAGGAAGATTTTAAAGAGGACATACTTTATAATTTGTGAAATCAAGTAGTTACTATTGGGATTCCACTAGGAAAATGCAATTACCCATTTATGGTATAAAATAAATAGCTAGAGCTTTATCTGTCCATCCATCCATCCATCCATCCATTTATTGGCCATTGAAGGAAAGGTTGGTGACCCTGATGTATAGACAAACACATTACTTAAGTTGATTGGAGGACTGGAGAGATGGTTTTTTCGTTTGGCTGCCAGCACCCACATAGTGGCTCAGACTCCTCCACCCCCATTACCTCCAGTTGTAGGGGGATCTGATGCCCTCTTCTGACCTTCATGACTCCTGAATGCGTGAAACTTACACAGGCTCACATAAATTTAACTAAAGTATTTTAAGTACCTTGGATTAAACCAGAAAAAAAAGAATTGATGTTTTATTTAAATTCGTTTGAACTTCTCTTATTAGTAACAGAACAAGCATAGGGAAGAGATACTGTGTGAGAGACTTCAGCCATTCTGTCTGGGTGACTGTCCAGAATGTTGGTATTAACCAGTCTTTCTTTTCTCTTTGTTCAGGGTCGACATGTTAAAACAGGTCAGCTGGCGGCCATCAAGGTTATGGATGTCACCGAGGTAAGGCTGGATCACGTATGTTTATGAAAGGATTGTGGCTTTAAAGTTACTCCTGCCCTAGTAAAAAGCCTCTCTGTGTTTGGAGATTGTGATCCCTTGAGCACATGGCTCCACTGTGGCATTTGGTGCTCAGGGTCCAGTGGCAGGCCAGTTGACATATTTGAGTTGTTGCAGATGGTCCCCAGGTAGCTAAGTCAGTAGCATTTGCTTATTATTATTATTATTTTTTAAAACAGCTGTCCTAGAACACCTCCCTGTGATGTCATCCTTGGCTACAAAATGGAGTGTAATTGGAAACATCTTCACTAATAGGGAAAAAATCGGAGGCAGGATCATGGAGGTCACATGAATAGAGAGTGAAGGAAAGCTTCCCTTAGGGTAGTAGTGTACACCTGTGCTATTTCTTTATTTTATCACGGGAGAAGAAAACATCCAGCCAAGTTCCCAGGGATTGTAAGAGAAACATCTGTTAGAACGTTGAGTAGATTGTTGGCAAAATTTAGTGGGAAAAGATAGTTCTTGAAATGATTGAGGATTTATGGTGCAGCTTTACATGGGAAAAGAGAACTGAACCAAACAAAATGTGAGTCCACACACGTGGACATGCAGGGGCCTGCCTGTTTGAGTGCATTGAGAATGCATGCTTAGTTCATAAGATAGACATACGGTGTGAGGAGCTGGGGGTGTCTTTACATCAAATCGTCTGGAATCTACTGAGGATGCTAACGGCTACACTGAATTCAGTGTGCCACCAGTAATCTAGTGAGGTGTTCTCTGACCTCTCCGCTGCTTTCAAACAGCATGTACCTCTCCAATCTGTACAGTTGTGAGCTGAAATTAGAAAACATGGTAGACCACAAGACATCTGTTGAATCTGACAAATATTTGAAGGCGTGGCAGTAGGTGACTGCCCTCTTTTCTTTGTCAGAGAGCATAAGGAGACTTTTAAGAGGAAAACGTATTTGGTTGATATGCAAAAGATCTGCTTAACAAATTATGTTATGGACAGTTTTTATGTATGTAGGATCCTACCCTGGCATATAACTCAGTGGAAAACTAGATGCTTTTCAGCTAAAATTTTTTGGTTTTCTTTTGTTTATTTTTCAAGACAGGGTTTCTCTGTGTAACAGCCCTGGCTATCCTGGAACCACTCTGTAGACCAGACTGGCTTTGAACTTGGAGATCTGCCTGCTTCTGTGCCCCACCCCCTATTCACAGCTCAGATAAACATTTGAAAGAACAATGAAAGAGTAGTACATTCTAACTTGGTGTGATTTAAGTATTTGTGAAGTGCTCTCTGAGACTGGACCAGGCAGTGGCACCTTCTTGCTGAAACCCTTATTCCTGTCCCTGTGACTCTTGCTGCTATCTTGGGATATGGTGTCCCGGAGCCCAGGAATTTTGAATATTTATAAACTTACTTATTGACTGGTTTATTGTTAGATTTGTCGATACCATTTTAAATATAGACTTTGGTCCAGGCATAGGTGTGCAATCTTTAATGCCTACACTCAGGAACCAGAGGCAGATAGATCTCCATGAGTTCAGGGCCAGCCTACATAATAAGTTCCTGGAGAGCAAGGGCCATATAAAGAGACCCTGTCTCAAAAACAAAAACAACAAAACAAAACTAAAAAAAGTAAGCCTTAAGCTTTGGATATTTATAAATCCAGAATTTAGGGCTCAGTGTCTTTAGCCTGTGCTGTGCTTCCTGAATAGCTGCTGTGTCCTCCTTGTATGCTGCCTTCACACCTCAGATAGACTTCAAGCGGAGGACCTCCTTATCCAAGGCAGAGTCTGATAAATGTGCAATGCATGGTCACCAGAGAAAGAGATTGTAATATATAGGAGAATATAAAGAAAAGTTACATCCTTTTACCTTTCTACAGTAGCCACTGTGTGCCTCGGTATATTTCTCTTCCAATCATGCATTTGTGAGAACATCTATAAAGTACATGCAAACTTATACATGTACTAGATGCTTTTGTATTGTATTATTATTGTTGTTATTTTCTATGCTGGGGATTAATGAGGACCTTGTGTGTCCTAGCTAAATAAGTGCTGTACCACTGACCTACACACCAACTGTGTGTTTTCTTTCCTGAAAAGTAAGGCAACAGTTGGCAAATGCATGACACAAGTATATTTAGGGTTTCTTTAAAAATAATTAGTGTAAAGCTCATGTATTCCAGTAAAGTGAAAACCAGAGTGTGACCCTTAAAAAGAACCGACCTTCAATCAATCATTGAGTACATTGTATTGTATTGAGTAATATTTCTTACATGTGCTTTTCCTGTACTGACCTCTGTTGTAGCCTGGGGCTCAGAAAGGATCTAGAGTAAGTGTAGATTGTGAATAGAAGCCCATGTTCAGCTACATGGAGAACATGCTCTTGTCTGCCCTGAACATAAGTAGCTTCTAGGCTTTGCCTGTGAACTTGTAGGCCTGGCTGGAACCTGGGAGGCACATAGGAGAGATTTCGCACCAGACTTGAGCTCCAGCAGGAGATGTCATTGGATAGGAAGGTTCTGTCTGAGTTCCACTCTATTTCATCTCAGGGACAAAAATGGTGCAAAAGCTAGTTCCTGGGGGCCGGGAGGGATCAGACTGAGACTTGTTAGGAGAAACTTAATGGTTGATGCAGACTCAGAAGGGAGGAATGGTATGGATGGGAAGACTAAGGCATGGTTCTATCCCTCAGTTAACTTTTGGCAGCCTGAGTGAATCCAGCTCCAGCACCAGCTGCACTGAGTGGGGAAATGGAGGCCTGCTTCACCCAGTATACTTGGTTATGCTCTGGGGTGTTTGGACGTGAGTCTGTTGTAGACTATTATTTTAAGATGCATTAACATTTGTTTATGCTGTGGAACATTTAATAATGCAAAGATGTGTTGCATTTTTTTGTTTACATTTGTTTAACTCTGTGAAACTGTGATACTTTGCCTGCCTAAAACACCCCATGGTCTGATAAAGAGCTGAATGGCCAATAATGAGGCAGGAGAGAGGATAGGTGGGGCTGGCAGGCAGAGAGA
The DNA here is from genome assembly GCF_018167655.1 of Microtus oregoni. Taxonomy (NCBI): domain Eukaryota; kingdom Metazoa; phylum Chordata; class Mammalia; order Rodentia; family Cricetidae; genus Microtus; species Microtus oregoni. Next base: position 19,040,083 of record NW_024543066.1, on the reverse strand, counting down.
ATAAACAGAAGAAAAGAGCAAGGAGCAAGAAAGGAATGGGCGACAAGGGAGCGACCTCTGAGGGAGCAGGCCCGAGCCAGCGACCTCTGCTGGAGCAGGCCCATGGCAGCTACCTTAGTGGAAGCAGCCCGAAGCAAGCAACTACCCTGGAAACAGGCCCAAATGAACCTCAGTATTGCAGATCGACCCCCCCAGGAGCTCTGAGCAACCTTCAGGAACACCAAGTGACCTCCAGGGCTGACTGGAACCTTGGCCCTGACTGCACTACGAGGAACAACCATCTGAGCCTAGGATCCACTGGCATCTGGAAGATTGATCACCAGAGATATAGACAGTCCCAGCTACACCAATCAAAGGAAAAGATGGGTAGATAAGACAAGAATACATTCAACACCACAAAGAGCAACAAGACACCAATAAAAACTAGTGGCCCTAAAACAGCAAGACTTGAACAACCAAATATAGGTGAAGCAGAAGAAAATGACCTAAAAAATAATGCTATCCTGCCTTGAAACCCCCTCTGCCAAACATATTAGTCCATTACTTTTAAATCGTCCTTATTCAGTGTCTTGGGACATGAACATAATGCAGCCAGATTCTGTAATGGTGTGCAGCCATTACAATGATGGCTTCTGTCTGACTTCCTAAGAGTCCTTATTTTCCCTGAAGGGTAAACCTTATGAGTTAGGACACCACTGTCACATTTCTCTATGCATTCTAGTCTTCCATATTCTGACCGAAATGCCCTGGTAAGCACTGTTTATAACATTATAGGGGTTTTCACCTGCACAGCGAACTTCTCATTCCTCCCAGAGTGTATGGATTCGTCACACACTCTGTCATACACGGTCAGATTTGCCACAGCGATGGCTTGACTTCTCAGCACTGATTTTCTCCTGGCTCCCTTGTGTGTTGTGACAGAAGGGGAAAGGTCTGTTCTGGTTCACAGTTTGAGGAAGAGCAGTGTCGGGTGGGAGGCTGGCAGGCCACACTGCATCTGTACTTGGGGAGCAGGATATGAACAGGAAATGGAACGGGGTTCACCCCCTTTACCTACTCTCTCCAGCAAAACTAACAGTTTTATAATCTTCTTAAATAGTGCCCACCTACTAGGGTCTAATTTTCAGACACATGAGCTTATGAAAAACATTTCACATTAAGACTCCAATGGTTGGCACCATTAATTACTTGCATACAATATTGGTTTCTTTGGCCAAGAAAATTAATCTTATTTTCATATCCTTTTTATAATTGCAGATATCGTAATTAATTAGGAATGCTAACAATCACCAGGTATAGTGGTGCAGGCTTTTAATCTTAGCATGGGGGAGGCAGAGGCAGGTGTAGATCTGAGTTTGAGGCCAGCCTGGTCTACAGAGTGAGTTCCGGGACAGGTAGGACTACAAAGAGAAACCCTATGTCAAACAAAACAATACACCCTGCCACACACAAAAAAACTCAGAAATGCTAACAATCATAAATAGTAACATGCTATGTTCTTTATACTTTCACACTTACATTTCATGTCCCAAGAAAGAAATTATTAAATTGACCATGTCTATAATTCCAGCACTTTGGAGACAGGAAGATTGCCCCAAATAAAATAGGCTGGACCTTGTTAAGAAGACAAAGACTTTGTTGCTGAATGAATAGAAAATGCCTTAGCCTTTTACCTGTAGACATCCATTTGAAGAACATAAGTACCCTTCAAGTTGAGTTTACAGTTGTGAACCTCTAGTATTTTATGTTCATGTCCTTGCTTTCTCCTGGAGACAGGCAATCTTACATCATTCCTTAGAATATTACTCAGGATTAAACAAGATAACGTTTCAGTTTACTTGTATATAGAATGGAAAAATAATTCCGATCTTGTAGGCTTTTTATCAGGGCTAAAGCATCTAGTTAAGTACTTTTTACTTGATAAGCCACGCTTCCTTGCTTCATTGTTCTCTCTCAGTACATTAAAATACCGTTTTAAAAGTTACTTTATCATTGTATGTTATTTGTATGTTTGTTTTACATGCACATTTGTCTGTACCATGTGCATGTATGCCAGTGGAGGCCAGAAGAGGGCTCTGGATCCTCCAGAACTGGAGTTAGAGACCGTTGTGAGCTGCCATGTGGGTGCTGAGAATTGAACCCAGGTCCTCTGAAATAGCAACTGGTGTTCTTAACCAAGCCACCTCTCCAGCCCAGAAAACACCATTTGCTGAAGATATTTTAAGGCCTCCCGGTGCTCTTATTGCATGTTTGCTACTGCAGTGAACTAGAATAGTTAACTATGCTGTAGAACATTTATTCTTTATTTTTTTAAAAAGCTTTTTGTGGCAGGATATGCCTAGTGTTAATGAACACTTCAATCAGATTGGATGTCTACATATTTTAGTTGAAGTTTATTTTAAAGTAAAATAAATAAATAAAAATTACTCAATGTATTTTGTACGACTAAATATTTTTTTTATATCTGTCTTTTGTCCTTCCATTATTCTGTTCTTTCTCCTTACCATGTTATTTTAGAGCATGAGACTACAAAGCAAGATGAGCATGGGTGTGGGGAGATGTATTAGTGAAGTTGGAGGAGTGTAGACCTCCGATGCCCTGAGGGCACATAGGGCAGACATACTTTCTTCCACAGACAACTGGGCATTTTCATCTACCAGTGAAGCTTGTTAGACTCAGGCCCTGAGCTTTAGTTTGGAGCTGACAGTATAAACAGCCACTGTTAGCCCTATTCTTCAGCAACAGTTCTACACAGTGCCCTTTTGTCTTCCTTCTGAGCCACACTCCATGTCTCCTCCATATCTTCTGGGAGACTAGGTAACTTTTCGCCTAACCCTGTGAGCTGGCAGCTTGTCTTCTCCCTTGTGGAGGTTGGGAAGGAATCAAGATAGTGGCAGAGGGAGCTAGAGCCAAACAACATCCCAAGCCAGCCTGAGATCTCACCATCCTACCCTGTTGGCTCACTCTGATCCTATCTCCATAGCTCTCACAGAGCCTGGAGAGACAGAGATTGCTGTAGCCATTGTGTTGGTGCTGTGACTTTTTGTTGTCCCTCATAGAGAGCAGCAGTGAGGGCAGTAGCTGTCCGGGTGATGCAGTACTTCCTGGGGGTGACCATTTCTTTTGTGAATGAGAGATGTTTATACAAAATAGGTGGGCATTGTCTTTGTAGCTGTTTCCCTTCTGACAATGCCAGCTGAACTCCACATAGACTCTTCTCTAATTCCTACTCTCTAGTAGAGATTCTGGACTACCTTTGCCCTAGAACTAAAGAAAGTTGTGGTCTTTCATTAAGTTGTATGGAAGAGGAGAAAACAGTGGAAAGTGCTTCAGTAGATTTTAAAAATACTTTTGCTTAATTTTTTTCATGAAATATATTTTGATCATATTCTGTCCCCTCCCCAGCTCCTTCAGGATCTATGTATATTTAGTGAAGTCTTAAGGTCACGTATCACCTAGAGATAGAACATGGATTTCCCCTTACCTTGGGCCGTTCCTCAGTTGCTTAGCTTCTGACTGTTCCCAGTATTTCTTACTACTGCCAGACACTCAAAGGACTCTACTTGGTCATTTGCTTACCTTATGGTTACATTTAATTTCAGAACTTTGTGTTTATTCCAGGAAATGTTTAAATAATTCAGAAGGTGAGTTCCTTAACTTACCTCATCTCAAATATGTCCCTTAATGTATTTCAGATACACCCCCCCCCATTTCCCTCCTCACAGTGAGCTCTGTTTTGTAGCTTGTAAACAGCGTGCATAGCCAGTCCACGCATAGTCCTTCTGTCTGTGCTCTTAGGCAGCTGTCTTTAGGTTGTGAATCCCGAAAGACCAGACCAGTTTTAGTGACAGTTTTTACTTCTTTCTTGTAGTTACTTTTGTGGTTGGCGCCCAGGGTCTTGGAAGGTGACTCTTCATTACCACCGTCTATACTGAAGGTTTAATGAGTGCTCTCCTTCACAGATATTCCTAAAAGGGCAAGACAATTGCCATCACCTTTATTATTTTAACTTGTAGAGAAGGAAGCATATAACCCATGACTGAAACCTACCCATTTTTAACCGTTCTCCTGATGTGGACGCTTGAGCCCAGGTGATGTAGATTGATCCTATTTCGTCATACACCAGGGAAGGAAGATGACTGGAAGATGACAGTCACTAAGCTGAGCTGCAGCATGGTGTCTGTGACCAGCGGAGCATCAGTACTAAAACACCTGGTTTAGAGCGTTCTCTGCAGCTGGATGAAAAGTAATAGAATAATGCCAATTATACTTAATTAGCAAAGGAGAGAGGCACGTGATTTAAAAATCCAATAGGCTTTTGATTTTTCCATGAAGCCCTAAGGATTTCAGTGAGTTGGACGTGGTGTTACTGTATTTCTATGCTCCTGTGCAGGTAGCTTGTCTGTACAGTGCATGTGTACTCCGGCTGTGCTAACTCCCTGTGCTCCAAGCACGCAAAGAGCAGTGAAAGCTTCAGCTAATCTCAGGGTGAATTTGGTTTGGATTAGATTTCTTGAGAACTGCTGTGTTCTTTTTTTTTTTTTTTAAAAAAAAAAGATTTATTTATTATGTATACAACATTCTGCCTCCATGTATGCCCGCACGCCAGAGGAGGGCGCCAGAGCTCAGTACAGATGGTTGTGAGCTACCATGTGGTTGCTGGGAATTTAACTCAGGACCTCTGGAAGAGCAGCCAGTGCTCTTAACCTCTGAGCCATCTCTCCAGCCCTCCAGAGATGTGTTCTTAGTAACTCTTGTACATTTTAAAAAAGGATCTTTAGAAAATTTACCCTCACTGGGTGGTGGCGGTGGCACACACCTTCAATCCAAGCACTCAGGAGACAATGTCAGGCAGATCTCTGAGTTTGAGGCCATATTGGTCTAGCTAGTGAGTTCCAGGAGAGCCAGGGATACACAAAACCTTGTCTCAAAAAACAAAACCAAACAAAAAAGAAAGAATAATTTTCCTCAATACCACTATGGGTATTTTCTTTATATAATTAACATTTTCAAAACTATACAGTGCACATTTATGTGCTTGTATTATTTTTTCTATATTAAGCTCATGTATGCCCATGGTTAATGTGTAATAGTTAACCTCACTAGTTCTTGCATTGGATGGGTTGTTCTTATCTCAAGATTTTACAATCTGTTTCCCACATAATCAAGGACGTAATCTTAAGTGAAGTCACTTAACTTGATGAGCTGTGTGCTCAGCGTTAGAGTGGTCAGCTGCTTCTTTTTCCCAGCCTGTCTAATTCTAGTCAGCTGACTGCAAACAGAAGCCGCATTTCTCTGCTGCCATATTTTAGGCAAGACTGTAGTGTTTCATAGAAAGATGAGGTGCGAAATGTGCGGGGTGCAGCCTCTGCTCCTTACACGTTTGCTTTGTCTGATAGGTTCATTAGTGTGGGCTTGAGCGTGAATATAATTGTTCTAACCTGTAGGAGTGTGTGTGTTGTGTGTCCGTGTCTGTCTGTCCCTCCATGTCTGCTTCATTTTGGATGCTGTGAGTCATGTTCTGGATGACTTGATGCTGTAAGATTATCTCAAGCACCATCTTCAGTCTCTTGTCTGTCATCATCTTCCTGGGGAGCCAGTGGCTGTTGTCTGTCCCTGTGCTGCAGAGTCTGTTGATGTTTGTTGCATAGTGTCCATCCCTGCCCTGTGCATGCTCCCTTGTTCCAGTTCAGCTTCAGCTGTGAAGCTGACCCTCAGTGTGAACATGGAAATTGAAAATACTCTATCAGCAAGCAGGAGAATGCATTTAAAAGGCTGGCAAGGAAAGTGACATGGTCTCCTCAATCTTCTTATACTTCTCGTTTATTACTGGTGGGAGGAGGAAGAACAAGGCAGATTTTTACTTAGGAATTTAAGTCGGTAATTGTCTTTCAGGGTCTTGACTGGGGAATAGTCATTTCGGCATATAACTAATTGGCTTAAATTCTAGGCTCTATAAACCAGTATGTATTGTTGAGGAGGTAATGTCATTTGGTCTCCTTCCCTCCCTTTCCCTGTGTGTGTATATGTATGTATGATGGTGATAGATTTAATTTTCCTTTGATGCAGAAACCCAGTTCTGCCGTCCCACTACCTTGAGTGCAGACATGGGATAGTAGGTGGTCCTCTTTCTGACAAGTGAGTTCTGTTTCTTGTCTCCTGTGAGAGTTCCATTTTTAAAACAATTGTTCTGACTTGGCCAACCTCAGGAGACTCCAGACAAACTCTTACCATGTGTTTTGCTTTATGGTCATGTAGAGTGCCAAGAGAGGGTCTCTGGGGAGAGATGGCTGTGTTATTAGGGGGTGGCATCACTCGTCTGCTGGCGGGACGGAGAGCTGTTCTGAGGCTCTGCTCCCAGACCTCTCTTCCAGAGAGTTCCACTGCCTCTGTCTGTCTGTGTACTTGCACTGTAGCCATGACTTCAGAACAGAAGGAGGAAGAAGGGACTAAAGAGCCTATCTCAGGTTAGTGAGCCGCTTTTAGACCAGACTGAAATGTGCATGCCGTCGGCTGCCCTGGAGTTCTGTGTTATGATCCATCGTCAAACAGTGTTCCAGTCACCTCCCTTCCTAGTTATCTAAGGTAGAGGTCTGCTTTTCTTTTACTTTCAGTAATTGCTCTGCAGCTTTCTTGCAGTGCCTAGTAGGGTTATGAAGTAGTAAAGTAGTAGGCTTAACCAACTTCTGTTTTCAAAACTTCACGAGTTATAGTTTCTTTGCCCTTTTGAATTGGATCATGTGAATCCTGTAAAAGTTTACTTTTATATCCAACAAAATCTCACATCTTAAACAGTTGTCTTATGTATATCTTTTAAAATCACATTTGAAAGGACAACTATTCTTTGATAAGATACACACAGTGTTCAGTATCAACAGCTGTGCGGTGTGTTCAGAACATACCCTAGCATGCATTTAAGGGAGCGGCTGCAGTAGAGTTCATGGTAGTGGGACTCCCTGGTGTAGCACTGTTGAGCAGGACTAGCATCAACACTGGGTAAATACAATTATCTTTCCTTACCAGTTTCTTTGATATCTGTAGATTATAGTCATCTTTCCTGTTTTTCTAAGAAGGAACACTTGCAGGGTTTTGTGTGTGTGTGTGTGTGTGTGTGTATGTGTGTGTGTGTCATTGTATGAATAGAAGTAACAGTATATATAGTTAAGACTCAAATTGCTATTCATTGTTAGCAAGAGATTAGCCTAACTGGCCGTTGGAAATAAAGCAGGTTACACTGGCATTGGCTGGTTTGACCTGTGTCATCCTTCCTCTGTCTTCTTGCTTCATCCCAGCAGTAAGTTTTAGATTTCCTGTCTGCCCACTGCTTCTAGCAGGAAGGCCATGCTGAGGATTTGTGCCTGTGTTCAACAGTGCTTGCTTTTGTGTTACAGGCTGCTGTAGGAATGCAGTGTAAAAAGGCAAAGATAATTGAAGTTAAAATCACAGCACATATTTGCTATGTGCTGTACACTGTAAAAATGTTTTTATGCTAACCTAATTTATTATTTATAACACTGGGAGGCTCACCTGTTTGGAATGGATCCCCTATCTTAGATGTAAAGAAACTTGAGTGTAAGGAATTGGCTCATGTTATTTTTAAAGCAAAAACATCATCATTGCTGTGTGTGGTGGATAATGTTTCTGAAAGCAGGTGCTGTAAAGAATAAGACCACGAATTTTTGTTGTGTGCATGTGTGTAAAAATATTAAAGAAAAAGACCATGACTTTGAAGGGAAACAAAGTGGGGAGGGGTGAGATAAGTGGGAAGGATCTTAGGCAGAAAAAAAGAAGTTGTGCAGTTATATTAAAAATAGAAACTAATTAAAAATCTTTGGTTGTTTGCTAGTACTTTTAAAGTCAGAATTAAAAATCACTTTATTATTGCTTGCAGTATGGACTGTCTAATAGTTTCCATGGTATCTATACTTTTGGTTCTGTATTGTTGTGTTAGCAGTTGATACGCAATAAAAATCATTAAAGTGCTGTGATTTGGTACATTAATTTTAAGGAGGGTTTTTTTTCCTAAGTGTGATAATAATGTTTATTAAAAATCATGATTCGTTCCTGGTGCTGCATGCCTCTGATTCCATCAAAGTTAAGGCCAGCAAGATTGTAGGTTTCAGGATAGTCTGATCCGCATAGTGAGATTGTGTCCAGACAGTTATATTCTCCCAGCACTAGGTAAGTGGAGACAGATGGTCTGTGGGGTTTTCTTTGTCATCGTCTGGAGGAACTGAAACATGTAAATCAAGTTGTGTTAATGTAGCACACCCTATCAAGCCACGTGATGCTATTTCAGGAGCATGTTCCTAACCAGCACAATAGTCAAAACCAACAGGAATAGGTTGTTGGTTGTTTATCCCCTTCTCTTCTGTGGTTATTTGTTCTAATTTCTTTACCTGGCAGTTTCTAGTTAGATCAGCACCATGAATTCTACCTTCTTGGATTCACAATATTTTATGCTTTGATATTCTTGATTTTGCATGCGGTAGAGGTGGGGTTCAGTTAATTACCATAAATTGGGATTGGATCAGCATCTAGTCGATGACTAATTTCTCTCCGCTGTTGAGACCATGGCTTTCAGAGTCCTGTGGGATGATGTTCAGTTGGGTTTGTGGCAGTCTGCACGGTTCCTGTCTCTGTGAGGGCTGGTTTCTGCTCACAGGTGCCAGGTAAAGACTGGATTCTTCCCATACCCCAAGTGGTTTTTTGGTGGCGGTGCTGTCCTGCAACCTGAGAAGGGTTCCATATTCCACAGCTTTCATCTGTGCAATTCTCTCCTCTCTGGACGTTTATTCATGTGGCTGCTGCTGATCTTCCAAACTCTGTTCTACTCCCTGAGCTCATAGGCTCCTCTTGTTCCATTTGAGTCTCCTGTTCTTGGTTAGTCTAGACTCTCCCCTTAAGGCACAAAACTGCCCATCCTTACCTGGTATCTTAGCCTCCTCAGGATTTGTTTAATTTTAGTAGGCGGGTAAATCATCTGGCCCTTGATACTTTATCTCCTCCAGGAGCAGATGTCCCTCCCTATATTCTTTCTAATTGCAGATACTTCTCAGAGCATAGCCTGTATCTGAGCATGCCAAGTGAGTAAACAGGAGCTCCCGTGACCTGAGGTCACAGACGGGTACTGCCCATCACTCCCTTGCAGTTTCCCTTTGTCAGTCTGCACTTGGGTGTTTGTATGACTTAAACACCACTATTCAGCATACACAGTATTTTTTTTCTTTCTTGTATGTAGTATGGGGAGCTTCATGAATTTGTCACTGGCATGAAAGTCTACAGTGTCTGTATGGCCTGAAGCTATCTATATCCCTATAAGGGAGCCTCTGGCAGTCAGAAGTTAAGACAGGATGATGAGCCTCTTTCTTGCTTCTTACTGGGAATGACTTGCTTTTGGAAACTGCTGATCTTAGGTCACAGCAGACAAGAAAGAACAAGCCTGAGGCCTTGTAGTGCCTCTGGCCTAGTCCTAGCCAGGCTATGAGGGTCTTAGGTTTGGCAGAATCCTGCAACATTAGGGACGGGAAGACACACATGGAGCAGACCATAAGAACTGACAAAGTTCTGTTGAATTCTCACAGGACTCACATTCCTGTTTCATAAACCGTAAGTTTTTCAAAATTAGCCAAATATTACATGGCCATGTAGAAGATTAAGAGATTAAAGAAGAAACTGACCTAGAGATGGCCTGTAGTAGAATCTCCTCCTCTTCCTCTCCTTTGTGTATTCATTCACCCTGTCTATAGCACATTTACATTATGGACAGCTGCATCTGTTGCCAAGGTCATAACTGCTTTGCTAGTTTCTGGGTGTTTTTAGATCCCTTTTTGTTCTTATAATTTAACAGTTTGGGCCCTTTAAAAAGTTGATGTAAAATCACTTTTAAAACATTGAAGTGTAATTATAATTTGGTTTTGGAAATAAATTTGTGTTATTTGAGGTTGTTTCATTAGAAACACTTATACCTATGGTATTTTGCCTTATGGTTTGGGATTGACTTTGGTGTCTGGGTGTTGACACGAAATTTTAAAACAATCTATTAGTTCAAGAACCTAGAAAAATAGTGCTTTATTGGGACTTGATGTAAATCACCATGTGCTGTGCCTTTTGGAGGTGTGCTTTGGGCTTCTGTGTTTTTTTCATCGTGTTCATAGGGGCACCAGTCCCCCAAAGCTGCTCACTGTGGTGTTGTTTTAGTTGCAATCTCTGGTCGGTCCCATTCTTTCGTGCTGTTACTTGTTTTGTTTTTAATCACACTGCTAGATAACCAGGTGACTAATAAGGCCTCATTGAAGCACTCAGCAAGGGGCAAACTTAGTTAGAGAAAGGATGTAGAAGACTCAGGGCTGTTCTGACTAGATGTGTCACTAGGCAAAGAAGAGCTTCAAGGCCAAGCCCTTACCAGAAGAAACACCCTGGTTCAGTTACATAAAAAGAGTGTGTTCAAAAGGGTGTTTTTCTTCTATATCTTGAGCAAGCTTCTGTGCATATGCGATTTTCACTTTGGTTATATTAATTTTCATGAGTTTTTACTGTAGTATTCAGTGATTTGGATGAGGATGTTAGTTTTGAAGATTGTCAGTATTGTGACCTGATTCCATAATCTTAATTTTGTTCTAAAATTTATCCTCTTCTAGAATCTGTAAAATTTTCTTCATTTACATATTGTTGAATGGTGAATTTAAGATGTGTAACTTTTTATGTTTGAATCAAATTAAACTTAATTGAGTCTGTGCTCCCTTTAACTTGACTTTAACTGAGTAATACACTCAGATCTATCAGGACTCTGTAAGTTGAAATATCTTAATTTCTTTCAGCTTGCAGCCATAAGGAAGAGCAAAGTAGCAGTTGACTATAAACCATTCATTTCTTTCAGGAACATGCTTACATCTTAGTGCAGAAATCCTCCAGGAGACTGTCTCACTTTACCAGTGTTTTTCTCCAGTTTTGCAAAGACCACCAGTTGCCCCTCTATTTGTTCAGCTGTCAAGAACTGATATTTAAATTTGTAAAGAAGCCAGGTGGAAAGATGGTAAACTCAGAACATTTCTCAGTCCTCTTGTTTCCCAGTTAGCATCCCGGAGGTCTGCCTGTCAGTCCTACCATCAGTGGAATGAGACAGCACTGAGACAATAAGGAGTTAAAGCATATTTTAAGGGAACAAAAAACGGCTGGAGATGTTAGCTCAGTGGTAGAGCGCTTACCTAACATACTCAAGGCACTGCAAAACAATCTTCAGAACACCACCCAAGGGGCCATTAAAAGACAAAGAGCCAAAGTAATAATTTGCACCCCTATGTGCTCAGATGGTGAAGTGGGCAGTGCTTCTCATTTGACTCATTTACAACCCATAGCTGCTTGTGCAAATTAATGTTGTGCAGATGTTGGCTCCTCCCAGCCTCCAATCCTCTGATAGCCAACTGAAAGCTCACCCACTGTCATAGCCCAGCTCCAGACAAAGACCTTTTCTCTGAGAATTGCTCCTGTTGGTCAGAGGCCAAAATGCTAATTGGCACCAGCTGCATTAACTCACTAAGTGGGGGTCAGCAGCTGCCTCATCATTGCAGGAAACCAGAAGAGAGCCCTCTTCCCTTTTGCTCCAAGAAGCCCCCACCCCATCCTTCAGATCCTCCTATTTGCGATCATCTTGGCTCCCCTAAAGTAGAGTATGAAGGACACAGTAATTTGGACTCTAAACAACGTGTCTAGTTTAAACTTTCTCTGTGTAGCTTTGTCAGTTCAGCTATTTTTTAAATGCCAGCCCCAAGTCTGTTTACTGCCTGTTTACTGCTGTATCTTCTACTTAAATACAGTGTTTACTTTGGTGGTGGTGGTGTGTGTATCTAATAAATGTTGAAATAAGACTACCAAACTTATTTTTTAAGAAAACATTTGTTTTTTATTTTATGTGTATACAGTCTGTGTACCACATGTGTACCTGGTCACCATGGAGGCCAGAAAAGGACATTGGATCCCCTAAAACTAGAGTTCTAAATGGTTGTGCACCTCCATGTGGGGGCTGGGTATAGAATCAGGATCCTCTGGAAGAGTAGCCAGTGTTCTTAACTGCTGAGCTATCTTTCTAACCGTGAACCTTACTTTAAACCAATGATCAAAGGGAAGTTGAAACTCAAACTTGCTTCATTATATCTGTAGTCTAAAGAAAATGTAGATTATTGCATACTCAGTATTAGTCCTTAGGTTCTAGTTGTAATTGGCTCAAAGTCCTCTGGCAAATCTCTATTTCTGATGCTTTTTCCTCCAAGGCTAGGTCTTCATAATAAGTCAGTAAATGACAATAAGTGGTGGAGAATGTCTTTATTAGATATGCAGTAGTCATCTATTTTAAAATCATAAAAACAATAGAGATAATGTTTAGAGTATCCATTACATTACATCATCCTAATACAGTACTTTGGAAAAGAGACCACGATTTCCTCTCAATATTCTTTGTAGTCGAGTTTCTTATGGCTTAATGATTTGACTCCTTAAGACCTCAAGGGCATATTTTGGCAAGTAAATGAATGTGATCACTTTCTCTCTAGATGATGTACCAGTCCTCTAGAAAGGCTACTGTTGAACTGAGTGCACTTAAGGTCTTGTATTTCATTGACTAAGACGTAACCCAGTTTCTCTTTTTGAGATGAGTCCCATTATATAGCCTACAAACTTGCATAGTCCTCCTGCCTCAGCCTCCCAGATGCTGGGATTCCAGGCTTCCCAGCCTAGTTCGAAGGTGTTACAGCATGAGTCTTGTGATGGTGAACATAGTTACAGAACACACTAGTGTGTTTTTGTCTAAAGATGTTTAGAATTAGAAGAAACAGTGCAATGAAAACACACCAATCATATTTCTCAGTATACATATTCAACATTTTCAGACCACTGGACAGTACTGAATTTAAGCTTATAATGAGAATATGTGCTTGTTTTTAACCAGTGGGTTATGAAACTATCAAGTACCTTTGGAAGCATTTGACGAACAGCTAGATCCTAGAAGAATTGCCTTCTGGTACTCAAAGGAAAAGTGCACTGCAGCCAGTCAGACTCTTCTGATTCTTAATTACTCTTCAGGGAGCTGCTTTTGTTCATTCTCTGCCAAGAAGCAGAACCAACCCCTTGTGTAGTGGGATGCGACAATGACCCTGGGAAAAAATCAACCGAGATGGAGAGTGGAAGAAGGTGGGAGTGAGGGATATATGGGTAAAATGTCCCTGAACGAGGACAGCTCTGCACCAGTGAACTGTAGGTAATGTTTAGCTTTTTCCTGCCTACTGAAAGTACTCTTTTTGTTTTGTGCATGTATACTCTTTAAAGACAAGATCTCACTGTATCCCCGGCCTGCAACTCTGTATGTAGACCGCGGCGGCCTCAAAGGGCTGGCACAGCCACACCTGGCTGTGCACTTTTTTTTAATGTACTCCAAATTTCTATATGTTTATTTATTTCTTTTTGTTTAAGTAAAAATGATCTGATCTTTAGTTTTTGCTGTGATCTCCTGGCTACAGCTAATGTAAGAAACAGGGGATTTTGGGCTCTTTGGATCATGTGTTTAGCTGTGGACCTTGTTCCAGAAGAGGCATTGAATGGCTTTGTAAGCAGACCTTCTCATGTCTCATATATATTATTCTGTACATATGAGTGTGCATGTATAGGTAAAGGACACAATTAAAGCCTTTCTATGAATTGAGAATTCTTAGTTTTGCTAGAGACATTATTTCTTTCTGCCTTTGTTCATACTACTTTTTGTTTTAATATAAAGTTCCTTTGAAGAAAAAATTTAGATAGAATCATTTTTTTCTTAAATTAGCCAAGTTAAATGTTAGTTTGTATAGAATTAAGATAATTACCATAGCCATAATTATTGTCCCAGTTTTCATTGCTGCTTTGAACACGGCCATGTTTGAGTCAATTGTTGAAGTGGTATGCATTTGGTATGGTTTTCCTCTACAGGGCGGAGAATCATTGTAGAGCATTATATTTGGACAGCTTACTCTGCTGCCTTGTGGACAGTTGTCTCCTATGGAAATTATAAAATCACTGTATTTGCAGAACATCTGTAACATCCTAATATCTGTGTCTTTCATTTATCATATCTTTTTTGGTAATAATACCCAGTAGGAAATCTGCCATTCATAGTTTCACTACTTTAAGATGACTGCAAACCTTCTGAGGTGTTTGGTTTCTAAAGTAAAATATATAACTGAAATTATAATTAGTATTTTTCCTTTTTCCATTTCTTTTGGTCTTCTCTTTAATATCTAATTAGTGATAGTTGTCTTTTATCTTAGAGTATAATAGTGATAAAGTCTAATATATTTTTTGAGTCTTTAAGAGAGCTTCTGTAGATGCTAGCCTAAAGCAATTGATATCTTCATACCTTGTGCCTCATACACACACACACACACACACACACTTGTGGGTACTTTACTATACTTCACTGGACATGCGTGTGCACACCTGTGTATTCTACTCAAGTTATTCCATTAAAAGGGAGGAACATCAATGTCGAGTGGGTGTGTTTGTGCAGAAATCTAAGGAAGCTGTAACAATGGAGTGCAGAAGGAATTTTAGAGATTTTTATCATGAATTTACCCGTTATACTGGACTCTCACTTCAAGTCCTGCGCGCACGTGTGCGCACGCGCACGCATGCACACACACAAACACACACACGGTTTTCTCGCTTTAATCCTAATTTTCCTTCATTTGGAAGATACTTCAAGAACTTCCATAATCTGCTCTGTCTTACAGGAAGTTTGTCAGTGTGTGTAGCAGGCAACAAAATAAAATGTCCCTGTTGATTGATGCACTTTCTTCCCTAAGTGTGAAGAGAGGCGAGACTATGACCTCTCTGCCTTTGTCATTCACAGAACAACTGACTGAAGTTTTTGTGCCCATGCGTCTGTCTGTTTCCTTCTTCCTCCTCATCCTATCTTCTCTTCTTTTCCTGCTGCTCTACTTATTAATATGACAGCAGACGCAAGGAAGAGCTTAGTCTGAAACAACCTGTGTAAGGAGGTCAGCCTCTGAGTGGAGCCTCGCACAACACCCGGAACACATGTGTTGTCATCTGAAGTCTATTCATAAATGTTTCCTAAAAGAAAATAGCCCTTCTTAATGATCATTTGAAATAGTAGCAGTCAAATTACCATTTAACACTGGGGTGGGGTTTTACTTGAGCAAACTGCCTTTCGGAGAAGTAGAGTCAGTAGCCTGAGGTCACAGGTGGTGGAGGAGTGGGGCTGGAACTCCGCCCTGGTCCATCCTGCTGTGTATCACACTGGTTATTGCTCTCTTTATTGTCTTGTAGTTACCTGCAGGAGGGTGAGCTGAGAGTGAAGGGAGTCTGTGTTCCTCCTGTCATTTTACCTTTGTTTGTGTGGGAGGAAATCAAATCATTCAAAAGCCATGTTTTGTTTTATTTTTTTTTTTCCTTAAGGATGAAGAGGAAGAAATAAAACTGGAGATAAATATGCTGAAGAAATATTCTCATCATAGAAATATTGCAACATACTATGGTGCTTTCATTAAGAAGAGCCCTCCAGGACATGATGACCAACTCTGGGTAGGTAGCTCTTTGCAAGTCTTGGGTGTGTTTTCTGTCTGTGGTTGTTGTAATAAGGGAATTAAGGACTTCACAGGGAACGTGGAGAGAGAGAAAAAAAAGCAAAACCAAACCAAAGGGGGTTGTTATCATTAACCTTCCTTATCCTATATCTGTGGTATGGCAAGGAGATGGGGAATGAGAGGCCATTTCATAGACATCTCAAGACAGTGTGGTATTATCAGTCATTGCTGACACTAATGATAGTAGTATTTTATGAACCAGAAGTTCCAGGAAAAATTCCTAAACCAATGCATTCAACCTTAAAAGAAATTATATTCAAAATGATGACTGAGAGACCGTCATCTGTGTGAGTTGCATGAGCTAAACTGAAGGTATTGGATTTATAGAACAAGAAGATTGATTGATAGCTTTTTCTAATGATTTTAAAAAGGCTAATGTAGAAAGCATTAGCAGCTTGGTACCGACATGAGAGAAGAGAAGAATGGGGGTAGAACTGAGGACCCAGAAGCAGATATGCACAGTCATAGCCACTGATGTGTGACAGAGATGTCAGAAGCAGACCTTGGAGAATAACGTCTATAACAGAGGACTCTGGGGAAAGTCACTCAGAAGAGTGGAGCCAGATTGCTATCTCTCATGATGTACAAAAATAATTGAAAATGGGTCAGAGGTCTTACTGTAAGGCCTGGCCCTGTGAAACTGTTAGAGAACCGCATAGGAGCACTGATGGAGGACAGGCGAGGGTTTTCAGAGAGGACCCAGTTGTCCAGGACATAATACCAACAGTTGACAAAGGGAATTGCATAAGATTGAAAAGTTCTCCACAACAGAGGAGACAGTCAAGTAAAGAAACTGGTCTGAGGAGTAGAAGAAACTCTTCTGGCTGTGCATCTGATGGAGGATTAATATCTAGAATACATTTAAAAAATCAAAAACCAAACAACCCAATCAATAGATGGGGTAATGAACTGACAGGCCTCAGATGAAGTACACATCACCAACAAATACCTGAAAAAGTGTTCAGTATTCGTAGCTGTCAGGGAGAAGCTGTCACAAATGCCTGTGAGGATGTGGGGAAGGGAACTCATACACACTGCTGGAGGAACGTAAATTGTTGGCCACTGTGGAAGTCAGTGTGGAAGTTCATGTGACCAGCTATATATACCACTTGTAAGTAGGTACCTGACAGGCTCCATTGTGATGGGCCTCAGGAGATACTTACACACTGTAAGTAGGTACCTGACAGGCTCCAGTGTGATGGGCCTCAGGAGATACACACAGGGTTGTTTGCAGCACTGTTCACAATAGCCACATTTGCAGCCAGACTGTGTACCCATTAGCAGATGAATGGATAAAGGAAATGCAGTATATACACACTGGAGTTCTGTTGAGCCACAAAGAAAGATAAAACTATGTCATGTGCTGGAAAATAGATGTAACTGGAGGTCATCCAAATAGAAAGACAGGTGTTGTATGATCTTTCACATTTGTGGAACCTAGAATATTTTACTGATAAATAAAATCACACACACACAGAGTCCAAAACAACAAAATGGTGAAACCTCACTCAGTTAGTCCTTTGTCCTCCACATACAGATGAAAAGGTGCTTTGATTCAATCCTTGCACATGCATATTGTGTTAAGACACCAACAAAAGCAATTTAGAGGAGAAAGGGGTTTATTCTGGCTTACAGTTCCAGCGTCCATCACGATGAGGAAGTGATAGCAGCCAGGAGCATGAGGCCCGCTCCTCACATAGCATCAGCAGTCCCAAAGCAGAGAGCAGACAAGAAGTGGGGCCAGGTTATAAAACCTCAAAACCTTCCGCAAGGGACATATGTCCATCATCAGGACTTGTTCTTAAATGTCCCACAACCTCTCAAACAGCACCACCGGACACATGAGCCTGTGGGGGGCCATTCATTCAGAGTAAAACACATGGACTACAGATGAGAGAGAGGGAGAAAGAGGGAAGAAGAAAGGAGAAGGGAAAAGGGGGAGCAGAAAGAAAAGGGAAGGAAAATAGAAATGAAATAGTTACTATTGCCTAAATCCAGTCATAATTGAAATTTTAGAATTGTTCAGTTCATTTTCTAGGAACTTCAAGTGTAGTTGTTATTATGTTTAGCTATTTCAGATAGATATATATATTCAGAACTATGTAATTGCTCAGAAGTACCATAGGAAATATTATGAAATAATTTGAAAATCATCTCAAGGAAGAACTTCTGGAATACTGATTTCTGTTAGTTTGGCAATGATGACCAGCAAAATGACCTCTGTTATTTGCCACTCAGATATGTGTGTGAGAGTCCTCTGGACTGTATGAATATACTCTCAGCAAAGAGACACAGTGAATATACTCTCTGTATAAAGCAACTGTTATTACTTGGATGCTTCCAACATGATTGGGTGTGTGCCTAGGTGTTCAGGGGAGCAAGCGATTCGGCTGTGTGTTTTGTTTTGAATGTGTACTCAGTCTGGTCTATGATTGTTTCCATCTATCTTGTCTGCCCTGTAGCTTGTTATGGAGTTTTGTGGGGCTGGGTCCATCACAGACCTTGTGAAGAACACCAAAGGGAACACACTCAAAGAAGACTGGATTGCCTACATCTCCAGAGAAATCCTCAGGGTAAGTAAGGAAAGCGAAGTGTCCCATTCCTATATCATGTGTCCATCCTCAACTGAATCTCAAGTGTGTTCTCCATCAAGAGATAATTATCTATTTTGGTAGCCAAGTATTTTCTGTACTTCGTTAATTTATTCTACATTATGGTTTGAAACTTGCCACTCTGTGGAAAGGTTGATTTAAAAAAAAAAAAAGTAGCGTTTCCTACCTAAGAGCTTGCCTTGTGTGGTTGGAAAATACTTGAAACAAATTGCTGTGTTCAGAGTACACAGGCTTTCCCTTTCGTTACTTCATAAATAATACAGTATAATAGCTATACCATCCTAATATTATGAATGTGACCTAAAGAAGAGGATATATATAGTTTATATGCAAACACTGCACCGTTATAATATGAGGAACTTGAGCATGCTCATTCATATTTTATATATATATATATATATATATATATATATATATAATTTCTTGAGACACGGTTTCTTTATGTAGCCCTGATTGTCCTGGTACTTGCTATATAGACCAGGCTGGCCTCGAACCTGGATGTCTTCCTGCCTCTGCCACACAAGTGCTAGGATTAAATGTGTGCACCATCACTGCCTGACTGACTGCGTGTTTGCAATTTATATATTAGAGGTTTTGGTATTCTGGAACCAGTCTCCAGATATACCCGAGGGTAACTGTAGTCTCTGAATTTGACTTCGTTGTTATTATAAGGCACCCAATAGTTCCTTTCTTTGGCATTTAAAGGAAATAAGAGGGAAGGAGATGAGAAATGAGCCTGAAATGTTGTGTCTGTGGGAGAGGCTACAGATCAATACTAAAAGGACTGAATGCTGGGTTCCAGAATCTTCAGTGGGCTTTGGCATTAGCTGTTAGAACCTCTTGGAATATTTATGAAGTGAGTCTTAATGCTTAATGTTAGTTACAGCTGATTGCAGAGCTGGCTAATGAGCTCAGAGAAAGTTCCTAAATTGCTGTTTTTTAGCCACTAAATGGTTCCTTTCAGTGGTAAAGCCATCCTGACAGCACAGAGGTTTTCAGGGCTTCATATTTAAAAGCTGCATGAGAGTTGAAAGGATGTCTTTTATTCCATGACCATAGTTTTTCTTTTCCTTCACCCCTAAATTACACACTTAAATTAATTGGCTGCATTGTTTATCCTCCATTTTTTAAAAATAAAGACTCTGAACGTAAACTGAAATTTTACTTCCTATTTCCTGCTAAAGTCTGGTAACAAGTTAGTCATTTTTTTTATTGTAACTAAATTTACTTTCTATATTTAAGATTCATAGAAGACTACAAACTTAAAAACTGCCAACTAGAATTCCTAGAGAAATGTTTGATTTCTCTTTCCTCATATATTTTATGGAGTCTTCAATCAAACTTCCTTCACAACCAGTGTAAGGAAGGGAGGCTGATGGAAGGAGAGCCATACTTTTATAATTACTCAGACTTACCATTATTAAAATAGCAGGTGCTTACTTTTTATGGATATTACTGAAAACTGAGGCCGAAAGGGAAAAGCTGCTGTACAGGCTCCGTGGTGACAGGCAGGGTACAGCAGCAAGGACTGGACTACAGAGCTGCTTAGATACAGATCTGAGGAGCTTGATGGACTATTTATTCTATTTAAACATAGACATACCTTTTTTGTGGCTTTAGACTTGTGGCCTCCTGCTTTGGCTTCCTGTGTGTTGTAGTTTCAGGGTAGAACACCATGCTTAGCAGGTGAGAGATTTCTCAAGTGGAGAAATCTGTGCTTTTAGCATAATGTTATAGACATAAGATGTATTATCAGACATCAAAGATGATTGACCTGTTTTTATATACCTGGGAGGAACAGTTTACCTCTCAAGTATTATGTGTTTGTTTTAGCATTTTGTTACCCTTGACCCCAGGAACATTGAAGAGAAGACCAAGTCTGCAGCACTTCATCCTTTGAAGTGCTGCAGACTGTTTCCTTCTCAGTGAGCGTCTTTAATAGGAACCTTCTCCACTCATGAACCATATACAATAAAAATTTTCTGTAGCAGAGTTTTACTTCAAAACAAAGGAATGCCCCATATTGTATGCAGGTGTTTGCTTTAGGCGTTATGTTGATGTTGATAGAGAAAGCAGGGTACCAAGATGGAGGTGTGGTCTCATGTAAAAGGCACCCCAGTGGGTCCTCTGGGTTCCCACACATTGTTGAAAATAGCTGGTTTCTCTGTGGGAAAGCTTTTCCTCACCCCTTAGTGGACATTCGAGAAGAGTAGACCAGGCAAGGGTCCTAAGTCTGTAGACCACAGCTGTCAGAAGTCCTCTATTGGGCTAGTCTGCTGAATGGTGAGGGCCCCAAAGTTTACCACACAGCCATTCCTGCTCATTCACAATCTAAGCAACAATTTTCTCATCTTAGTAGAAAGCACTATTTCATACTGAAGACGAGAACTTAGGACTTTACGTTACCAATGTTGAGGGACAGTTTGCTCTTTGGTTACATGTAGTCAGTTACGATAGACTTAGAAGAAAACTGTTTCCTAGCTCAGAAACACTGTCCCAGTTGATTTAGAGCAGGCTGTTTGCAGAGTAAAATGGACTGGAATCTTTACCAAGGAGGAATGATTGTGGCCTTAGTTCAGGCTTGGCTACCAAAGTCCTTCGTATAAGGGACATGTATTCATGTTTGTCCTGAGTAATTATACTTCAAGATAGCAGTATTATGAGCTATTTTTGAGTAGAAGCAGCAATGCTTGCACAGTATGGACTGGGAAATGGGCATCATTTCCCATACTTCCTGCTGGAAGTGTGTAGGATCGCACATAAGCCATAACTCTGAAGACAGGCTGCTTATGTTTGTGGGGAGATGTGGTGGGTCAGAAGTAAGTTCATGCAGGTTAGAAAGCAGAAGTGAACTGAGCAGTAGAAGTAGGAATTCTGTAAAAGAATAAAGTGGCTTCATTTTGCTCTTTCAGCGTTTAATGTTATAGCATGCAGAGAGGGAGATGTGCTTCCTAATTAGACCACTGAAGGATCACGTGTTGGGTGCTTTTCCCCCATCACAGCCTTAGGGTATACTACTATACCTTGTGTTATGAGAATAGATAAGTATCGCATAAGCTGTGTTCTGTTTCACTGGCAGATTAGTCAAATGAATTTAGCCTACCATGCTTCAAAAGGTAGCGATCTAGAGCTGCAAAATGATGGAAGTTAGGCTTGATATCATAGCTGTGGTCCTAGCACTCAAAGCTAAGGCAGGAGGTTTTCAAGTTGCACAGTAATGACTCTGCTTGCCGCCGCCACCACCACAGCCCTTCTTTTATATATATATATATATATATAAAGCAAGCCCCTTACAAATAGTACTGAGGCATTTCAGAAAAAACAGTTTGTTTATGTCTTAAGGAGGCGCATTCTGGGGTGTGGCTTCTCTAGCCAGGAAGAGGAAAGAAGTGAGTTGCGGCAGTGGTGCATAGCCGCCTTCACACCACAGTTGGGTGCAACATGTGTGGTGCATAGCCGCCTTCACACCACAGTTGGGTGCAACAGTGTTTTCCCACTGCCTCCTGAGATGTTGTTAGGCTCATTCTAGATACAAGGGCATCAAAAAGTGCTCTATGCCAGAAACATTTTCCCCTCTAGGGAAGAAAGACATTTTATCCCTATACAAGGCTGTTCTGGTGGCAGAATTATTTTACATCTGGATGGAAGGTAGGGTACATCAGCACTTAAGTTGTTCCTGTGTAATGGGAAGACAGGCCTGCATTTTAAGCCCCTCTCTAATCTAGACCGGACTGGGTCTAGCTCAGATAAGTTCACAGGGTTACTCACTGAAAGATAGAAGTTTGGCATGGGAAAGGAGCTAGCCTGTACACAAAATAGCACAAATTATAGCAGAGGAACTATAGATGGCAATCAGGGCTTGTGTCATAGGCACAGCTAGAGAGTGGTATGATCATCCCAGAGGGAACACCCAGCCTGCTGCTTACTGTGTGTGTGGTAAGGCTGACAGCACCTTCCTGGGAATGCGCCATGGGTAAATTTTATATTCTAAATGTGGACTTACAAACCCTTGGCCCACGTGTGCCACTTACTGTAAACGGGTGCTGCTGGCTGTCTGCTTACAGGGACTGAGAGCTGAACTCTGCTCTGCTTTCCATTCCAGGGCCTGGCACATCTCCACGTCCACCACGTTATTCACCGAGATATCAAGGGGCAGAATGTGCTGCTGACCGAGAATGCGGAGGTGAAACTTGGTACGTAGCTGATGTGGGTGAGGTCTGCTGCACCCACCTGGTACAAGCCAGCAGCATGCTGTGCCCCTTCAACATTTAGCTAAAAGTTCATTCTCCCACTTTAAGGCTAAGAGACCTGGCCTATTGCTTAGTCAGGCACCAGCCTTGTCCCATGCTTCTGTAGACTCCTCTATCTGGATAGAGCAACTAGCCAGAGTGTTTTAATTTTTTATTTTGATTAACTTTGAGGAAGGGAGACTGAGAGGTTTCTCTTGGTTAGGGTTTATTGCTGTGAAGAGACACCATGACCATGACAACTCATATAAAGGAAAACATTTAATTGGGGTTAGCTTACAATTCAGAGGTTTAGTCTGTTGTCACCATGGTGGGAAGCAGGGCAGCATGCAGGCAGACATGGTGCTGGAAAGGTAGCTGAGATTATATTTAGATCCACAGGCAGTTTGAAGATACAGTGATTAGGCCTGGCTTGAGCTTCTGAAACCTCACGGCCCACCCCAGTGACACACTTTCTCTAATATGGCCACACCAACTCCAACAAGGCCAGACCTCCTAATAGTGCCACTCCCATGGGCCTGTGGGGGCTGTTTTATGCAAACCACCACAAGACCCAATCCCAGGAACTGATGACGGAGGAACACTTTCAGCTCTACGCTGACATAAAGTCAGACTTTCTTGCTTCAACACCACCCTTAGTGGTGTCTGGCATTCTATTCCTAGTACTTGGAAGGCTTAAACAGGAAGATTGTGAGTTTGAAGCCAGCCTAAGGTATGAAGTCAGAAAGAGGGAAGGGGACAGAGAGACACACACAGAGAAGCAGACACCCCTAATGATTTCCTGTTTCACAGTCACAAAAATTCGCACTTCTTGCCCTGACTAATGAATAGTGTGGGCCTGACCCCTGCTACTTTCCTGCCCGTCATCTGACCCCCTTTTTCTACCCCACGTTACATGTTATAACATGAAAGCAATTTTATGAAGTTTTTCTAGTAATAGAATAAGGAAAATCATAAATAAACAAAGTCATAAAAAGTAAATCAAGATGCATTTGAGATACAAAAGATCGGTGGAAGCATCAACCACCCAGTCACTGCCGTTTCTTTTCCTTGACGTCTTAAATGGCACCCAGACCCTTTGCATATCCTGCTCTCCCTTGGTAATACTTGTCCACATTTTCAAACTTACCATTTTTTCCTGTTCTCAGGGGCTCTCTGTGGCCCTTTGACCCTCCTTGGACTCCTGCCTCCTTTCTATAGCACTGTTGATAATTTATGATTCTGTTGAGAGTGTGTGGCATTTTTCAAAGAAAAGAAAGCATTGTTCTTCACCAGAATACTCTGGAGTCCAGCGCCAGGGCTGTGTTAGTCCCTGCTGCCTTCACCTAGCACCTCGTGTGTTGTCTTCTGTGTTGAAGGTATTGACAGATGTCATAGTGGGTACTGTTTCCTAGAGGTGTCTTCTAATGATTTACAGTGTTTCCTGTCTCTCCTAGCTACACCTGAACTTATTCTCATTTTATTTTTACTCTGTTAACATTTTTAAACAGAATCAACATTAACTTTTCTTCTACTTTTCACATTATTTTTCCTTTGTCCACTCAACAATTTAGTCTCCCTTCTCAAAAGTCTGAACCATAGAAGTTGCTTTTTAGAGTTCAGATCACTGCTTTCTTCCTTAGTGCCTGTGCTGACTGGCTATCTACAGATGCTCTGACACGTGGAAGTCTGCATAGGGCTAAGCTGGAACACTTGGCTCCATCCCTGCTCCGACTGCCTTGGTTAGATGTGTTCACGCACTGACCTCATGACACCGAGACTGTGATACCCTTCAGTAGTTACCCAGTTATCGGTTGCTGTTGCTAGCCAGGGTTCTAGAACGCTTATTTAGTCTTTGTCCTGATGTTGTTGTCTTGTATTGAAGAGCATTCAACAAGTAAGCCTGTGGTTTCCTGAACTTGTTCTGTACACAGAGGTGAAATGTGCAGTTCCTGCCAATTGTCCAGCATTTTGTGGACCTATGTGTGTGAGCTGCTCCTGTTCTCGACCCTCCTGCTGGGCTCATGGCAGTGTAGGGGCTATGATGATGGGGGCAAACATCCAACACGTGGGCTTTCTGCCAGCCCTGCCTCCCATCCTTTAGCTTTCTTCTCGACCACCATCATTAAATTTGTGGGAAGTAGAAGTTACTCTGAAAAGTCAACTGAAGGCCCAGTTGTTCTGGGGAATGTTTATTGTAGGTTTATTTGCCCGCCCTTCCTCCCTCCCTCCCTCCCTCCCTCCCTTCCTCTTACTCTGTGTGTGTGTGTGTGTGTGTGTGTGTGTGTGTGTGTGTGTGTAAATGTGGGTGCAAATGCCACAACGCACATGTGGAGGTCAGAATAACTGGAGCCTGTTCTTTCCATTCACCTTACATAGGCTCCAGGGATGGACCTTAGATCCCTAGTTATGTCCAGTGAGTTCTTTTAAGCGCCCATATCTGCTGAGCCATCTCACAGGCCCCTTTGTGTCTTCATGTGTTAGCCTGGGGCCTGTATGCTGAATAAACTCTGACAGTGGGGAAAGCAAGGATCTGGGAAACAACCCTTACAGACAGCTCTTGCCTACCTGGAACCTTTCAGTGTGTTCTTTCCAGGAAAACCAGAGTTGTGAATTGCAGAGCTAATCTAGGACGGGCTCTATATCCGTTTTCCTAAACTTGGGGCTTTCTTTAATTTGCACTTGTTTTGACACACATATTTTCTAAAAAGTGCAAACCTCATTATTGTCCCTGTAACAAACAGGTCCTCTTCTGGTCCGGGGCCAGGCCTCTTAGGTTCTTCTGGAGTGGTACAGGCTTTTGGTGTCATTGCTCTGCCTGAACAGTTCTGCAGATAACAAAGCAGTGTTGTTTGTGTTTGCTGTGACACCTCAGTTGTTTTTCTTCTTTGTTAATTGTGCTTCACTTTTCCTTGCTTTTTGTTCCTCAGTTGATTTTGGTGTGAGCGCTCAGCTGGACAGGACGGTTGGCCGGAGAAATACATTCATAGGCACACCCTACTGGATGGCTCCTGAGGTCATTGCCTGCGATGAGAACCCAGACGCTACTTATGACTACAGAGTAAGTGGCACCTGCTCTCCTGGGCCATCCATGGGTCCTTAGCATTGCAGAGGACTGGGGGCTTGGTTGTGAACCGCACACCACTCCACCTACTGGAAATACACAGACTGTTGAAAGAGGTTTTCAGGCCTGTGCAAAAATACTTTTTTGGTGCTGTTGATCTGTTGCTTCGTTTCTGATTTCACTGAGGTTACAAACAGCCAGACAGACAGAAATCTCCTCATGAGCCTGTCGATGCCCCTCTCCTAGCAGCCTTTTTATCTTGAAGAACACATTAGAATCAGATACGGTTTCTTTTGAATATACCATTAAAATTTATAATAGCATCCTCTGAAATTTTATAGTATTTTTCTGTAACGAGTTTTATAACCTCTTAGTTATACAAATAAATTGAAGTGATTATACAGTGACCTCTAGGGACTTGAAGCCATAATGCACTTTTTTCATCCAGACATAAAAAAAAAACAAACAAACAAAAAAAAAAACCCTGTGTTTAATAATCTCATTCAGGTTGACTACATTGCTGTTTCATTTGTCAACAAACCAAAATGTTTGCATAAGTGGTTATTGTGTCTATTAATGATGTTAAAACTGAATTCATCTTTCAGTTGTTCCCCATGTAGCTCAGCATTTGTTTTAAATACCCAGTTAACGAGGATTAATCTAAACCATTGCCGCAGAGGAATTTTCTCTTGATTCAAGTATTTAAAAATATATTGCAGAGTTTATAATTTTCTACTATTAATATATACCTAGAATTTGAAAACACCTTCCAACATTGTCAAAGTAATATCCTGCTGAAGTAAATGGCAAATATTTCCTGGCACTGGGGAGGTAATGTTTGTTTGTTTCCTCGAAGGATGTGTTTATTTCATTTGTATGCCTGACCAGAAATATAAATAGGTATCCAGGAGATTCTCTTTTTGTTTTTGCAGAGTGACCTTTGGTCTTGTGGCATCACAGCAATTGAGATGGCAGAAGGTGCCCCCCGTGAGTAACTTGTTCCTTTTGAGCTCATTTCTTCTGTGTAACTTGAACCAAGGGCCACTGGGCAGAACCAGTGGAGCGAGTGGATGAAGGGCCCACCATCAAGAGTGGCTTTAGATGTAGAGCAAATTCTTGGTAACCAGTAATCCTCCTGGGCTCCAGATTTAATAAGGGCTATTTTTTCTTAATTGCATTTAAAAATATCATTTGGAACAGGGCCCTAATCTTTAAAATTTTGTTGTTTCTTATTTTGACTTTATAAATTGAGATACTGTCTTTTATTTATGGAACTTTTTGTGAAGATTTGATTGGGTTAAATCAGTAAATTGATTGATCATGAAACTGATATTTAATTAAGGTTGTACTAGAAATGTAGAGAAAATAAGGAAAGAAGGAATGTGTAGCATTTTCTCCTGGTCTGCTTCCGTGAGGTGTGCACAAACTGTACAATGCCCCGCACATAGTTGTTGAGTGAATGAAAAATATTGGCAGTAAAGAAACAGTTACAAAGCAGAAACCGGGTCCCTTGTGTATTTGTATGCTATTGAGACAGGGGACCTATTGCTGACTCATTTGCCTGTTTTCTTTCACACTGGGACACTGGTGTCTGCTAGTCTAGGCCCCACGTTCCTCCTAGAAATGTGTCTCATCTACCGTGACACGCTAGTGTGCGTGTCTGCTGAGTTCACCTTGCTCGGATTGTGTAAATACAGACGGTAACTACAAAGACTGTTTACACTCAGCTGTATTCTTCCTGGTGACTTTAGCTGTAATAACAGACAGTATTGCGTGGAGGCTCTGAAGGCCTTCACAAGCTGCTCTGAGCCTTAAACTAGACTTATGGAAACAGCCATTTTCATTACAATCGTAAAGGTGCTTTGAAGACTTAAGTATTTTCTCCTTTTAAATTTGAATTAATATTATCTTTGGTTTATGAAAACTTTCCAGTGTCTATTTGAAGTTGTGAATTGTTGGTTTTCTCCTTATATTTTGCTGTTTTTAAATGGTAAATTTAAGATATGGCCTAGGGTTTGTAAAATACATCTCGGCTGCTTGACATTCATGGCAGTTGAACAGTGGGATAGAGTATTTGAAATTATTTGTGAATGAATCCCGAAGTCAAGAATGAGTAAATACGTGCCTTACTGACACAGCCATCTCCTTTCCCCAGCTCTCTGTGACATGCATCCCATGAGAGCACTGTTTCTCATCCCTAGAAACCCTCCTCCCAGACTGAAGTCCAAAAAATGGTAAGCTGTATGTGGATTTCCCTCCCTCCAAAACCCCCACCTTGAATAGTTTCACTTTGCTCTGGGATAAAATTCTGGCCATTCTATTTTCGGTAACAAAAGTCAGCACCCCCAAACAATCTAAAGTACATTTATTTCTTTGTGTTATTGTTCTTGATACGTGTTTGGATTACACACTTACGACTAGTGACACCTGGTAGCTTCATAATATAGAGAAAAGGTTATATTTTAATGTTTAAACATCTTTTAAGTGTAATATGTCGCAGAACAATGGCAAAGATGTGTTGGAAGTCCTATGATAATAAGACTGTAATATTGGTGGAAGGTATTTGAGCTGTGGTGCATGCTTGCAGGCCCCATGACTTGTGAGACTACAACAGGAGGAACGTTTGAATGTGGGGGTTTGAAGCATCTAGATAATAGAGCAAGACCGCGTCTATAAAGGGGGCAGTTACTGTAATGATGGTTTATAGAATGGCAGGTGGGCACACCTCTTTGTCGCAGAAGAGCCGGTTAGCAGAATGGCCCTTTGCCACCGGGCATCCAGCTCCCCTTCTTGCCGCTTTCTGAGTTTGTTGTTCAGAATTCTGACACTCATGGAGGGTAGGCATGATGACCGCTGAGCAAAGCGTTTAGAATCGTAGCTTGTGAAGACACGTGTTTTGGTCAAATTTAAATCTTTGAGGGGCAGTTTCTTTTTTTTGGGAGGGGAACTGAGAGTTTTGCCTAACTGCCCCGTGAATGTTGTCTGGTAGTTCCTGTCTGCACTCAAGCACCCCATGCTTTCTGGCCTGGCTTTCCCCCCACCCCGCCTCTGTGCCCTCTGCTCTCGGCTTGTTTAGTCCTGCCACACCACTGTGCTTTCCATTTTCCTCTTGTTTGAAATCTTACTAATTTTCCAATTAATTAATGGTACCCTTCTTAGGTTGTGTTACTCTCTCTCTGAAATACACACAAGGCCTCACAGTCAGCCCATCCATCTGGATTTGGTTTTTCAGTTTCTGCTGACTGCTGTATTCATGGTTGCCTGTGTTCTGAGCCATGCAGACTTCCTTTCCCTCAGCTGTAGGTGCACACGCCATCCCACCTCTCTCCTTTCTCCTCGTTTACTTTCCTGGTGTTCAACACATTTCACTTTTCCTTTCCCACCTTTCTTTTACTTGAAAGATTTTTTTCCCATTCTTTACACACCCTTTAACCTTAAATCGATGCTAAGTAAAAGAATTGCCTAATTCTGTTAAACCGGTGTTTAGAGAGATCCAAAGGACCACACAGTTGCAAAGATTTTGGCCCCGATAAGTTCCATGTATTAATAAGTGAGATATGATGATTCTGGGCATCATTGATAACCAGTGCCAAGGACATGCTTCCCAGGGTCAAGCTAAGGGGCTGGAGGAACTATTTAGCTCATGCTAAACCAAGTGGTCTTTGTTTTCCTTTCTTTTTTTTCCTTGTGAGATTTTATTAATGAGATTCTGTTCTGGGAGGATTACAAATCAGTATTCTGTATGAAGAATACCTCACACTGTCTCCATTATATGTAAATTTTGGTTAACCATTTGCATGTAGTATATGCTAATAGAGACAGTGGTAGATGGGGAGTGATACCTCATGGGTTCTTAAGGCAAACTCTTGTCTAACTAAATTAGGTAAAATGCTACATTGGTTCTTTTGTGCCACTGTTCTCATGTTATCCAAGTATTTGAAAGTACAGCAAGCTTCTTCCTTTGTGATTTCTGTCTTAATTCCCAGATGTAATTTCTGTTACTTTTTCTGGAGAAATGGCTATCAGAAATGGCCAGTGGCTTATCTGCCAGAAGAATTCACTTACTGATTTTAAGGAATATACCATGTCTGGTTGATTCCTAAGTGTTATCTGGTGGACATGGTGCATAAGTGGTTTTTAATTTAGGGATTGAGTCTCAAAATTTGGAATTTTGGTATAGTGAGTCAGCACTTGTTTCTTTAGTCAATTCTATGAATGATCTTAGTGAGTGCAAGGTTTGGTAATCTGTGTTAGGATGCTGTACTATACATGTTACATAGACTGTCGTGTTCCTCTTTAACCTTAGACCCTTCTGTGAAGTGATCCTGACCTGTCTTTCCATTCTCTTCTGCCTTTTGTAATAGCCTCAGAAAGTGACTCTTTAGTCTCTGATACTTTTGCCCTTTTGTTCATGGTCTTATTGCCTGAATACAGTCTTCATGTTCCCAACTTGGAATAACAATATTGTACCTTTGGTTTATGCTTAAACACTGACATAGTTTTATTTTTCTGCCTTTATATACCTGCTGTTGTGTATACTTAACTTTCCTCTACTTTACTTTACATTTGTGTTTCTTACTGAGTCTAACACAGATAGATGTACATATAAATATTGCTTAAACTGAAAAAATAGCTTGAAAATATGAGATATAGAAGTGACATAATTAGAACTGAAGTAAATATAAAGATGAATAACTCATTCATTCAACAAAAACTTATTAAAATACTCTTTGTGGTATGTTAATATTGAACATGACTGACAGGTTGAAAAATAAGAACCCATCTCAGTATGTACCAAAGAAACAAAACTATAGTCTATAAACTGTGACTTGCAGATCTCTCCAGAAGAAATGGTCTTAACTTGGGGTGGGGTGCTGCCAGGAAAGGCTTACCAGGAGACCCCGTCGCAGAACTGAGTATCAAAAGATAACCCAGCAGAATGACTTAACTTGGGCCAATGAGACTGCTCAGTGAATAAAGGAAGTTGTCCCCTTGTAAGGTCTAGAAACCTGAGTGTGATCTCCAGATCCTGTGTAAAGGTGGAAGGAGAGAAATGAATTCATGGAGTTGTTCCCAACCTCCACACATGCGCCTGTCTCTGTCTCTCTCTGTCTCTCTCTCTGTCTCTCTCTCTCTCTCTCTACCTCACATATATTTTTACAAAGATTTTATTTATTTCATATGCAGTGTTCTGCCTGCATATATGCCTACATGTCAGAAGAGGGCACCACATCTCATTATATATGGTTGTGAGCTACCATGTGGCTGCTGGGAATTGAACTCAGGATCTCTGGAAGAGCAGCCAGTGCTCTTAACCTCTGAGCCATCTCTCATTCACATACATACATACATGCATACATACATACATTTTTAAATGTTCCAACCAAAGGTAGGGCTAGGTATGAGTGTTCATGCGCTGGGCCAGGAATGGGAAAAGGGCAAAGCTCAGAAAGTGACTAGTGGCACACATGTGGGCGACAAGTTATTGTGCCCTCCCCCAAAGTAAAAACCGGCTGCTTCTGCCTTTGTTCATCAAGCCCTGGGATCTGATGAGTCAAACCAGTGCAAGACTGGATGGAGCATCAGTGGGTTCAGAATGCCCTGCACTTGCCCACTGAGACAGACCCTCTGCTCATCTCTCTGTCTGTTGTTTTCTGGATACCAGACAGCTATCTTCATCTGTGCTCCTGCATGTGCTGTCCACAGTCCTATCATCAATGTGTCCGTGTCCTCCCCGCTCCCTTAGTGAAGCCCTTCCTCTATTCTCTTGCCTCTTCTACACCCCTGATGTGGTGGAAACGGAGTGACATTAGCCTTAACCTCTTTTCCTTTAAATCTGGCTTCTTTTACAATGGTTTCTGGTACATCGTTCGTGGTGTGCTGCGAGCGTAAAGCCACATTAATGCTCCTGCCCCCTTGCCCTCAGTCCTGGGCTCCTGTGTTCTCCCAGCGTGGCTGCGGATTGGCAGACCGCTTTTCAGGCTTCTCATTGCTATTTTGGAGCTATACTTTTGCGGTAGAACTTTGATGATGTGTTTCACTTCCTCTTACAGGTCAAAGAAATTTTTCAGCTTTATAGAAGGCTGCCTGGTGAAGAATTACATGCAGCGGCCCTCTACAGAGCAGCTTTTGAAACACCCTTTCATAAGGGACCAGCCCAATGAAAGGCAGGTTCGAATCCAGCTGAAGGATCATATAGACCGGACCAGGAAGAAGAGGGGGGAGAAAGGTATTACGGCTCTTTTATTTTCACTTTTTTTCTAACATAGCATTGAATAAATTTTAGAAGATTATAAACTAGTGTTAAAGGCTTCACCCTAACATTTTTAGATAGAGTTTTGTTGTTGTTATTGAGCCTCCACTGCCTTCCCCGCCATCCCTCTCCCTCTGTGCCCTTCCATCCTCACGTCCTCTTTCCACTTTCCTGTCTCATGATCTTCTACCTTCCTGTATACGTACACTGCAAGCGTAAAGCCACAGTAAACGGCCATATCCCCTCTCGGGGTTCCCGCTTACTTTGTGTCATCTACTCACACACCAACACACATATGTAAACACTGTAAGGAGGGACTCGTGAAAGATGCTTGTCACTGCGACTCCAAAGACTACTGCGTTCTGTCGGTCACTGTGACTCTGAAGTGTCATTTGCGATCAGTTATTAAGGTGTCCCCAGTTGTACTCTTTTCATTTCTATTTAGCAAAACTTTCTCTTGCCATCTTGCTAGAAGCTGAAATGTAAAAATAATTAAATTTGGTTATGATTTTAGTTGCCTTGGTTAAATCCAGTAGATAATTTTTGTGTCTATCTACTTATCTACCATTTATCTCTACCATGTATATATGTAGCATCTATTTGTATTTACTTTGTTATAATAGGTTTCTTTGTGAATATGTTGGTGCTGTTGGACTATTTTTCTTTTGTGTACTCTCACAGAAAATCCCACAGCTAAGAATTTATCGGTGCTGAAAACCCAGCACTTCTGTAGGGAGTGTGGCTAGCTCCAGGAATTTACTGCCATTGATATGGGAAGTCAACATCTGTTCTGTGCAAGTTCTCCTAACCGCCATGTTCAGAAAGAGCATCTTGTGTTGGTCACCGTGCCTCTGGAGATGCTCACCTCCTCAGGTGCCTGTCAGGATGTGTCAACGCTCCTGCTTGTCTTGTAGATGAAACCGAGTATGAGTACAGCGGGAGTGAGGAGGAAGAGGAGGAAGTGCCTGAACAGGAAGGAGAGCCAAGGTAAGGGCGCCGCCATTGCCGCTTTGTGACAGATGAAGCTCCATTGAAGCTGGCATTCCACAGGAACAGATAGCACTGGCTCGCTTCCTGTCCCCATCCTCACCTCATGACAAATGTCTATGAGCAGTTCCATACTCCAAACTGTTACCTAGTGTTTTGTTTTGTTTTTAACCTAGTTTTATGTTTGGGGCTGAGGAAATACTGCTGCTGACATTTAGTGCTCCAGGAGGCACAGTGGTACAAGTCCTACAATAACTTAAACAATCTGAGTCCATTTCAAACTAAAATTTGCACAAAATTAGAATTGATTTCATGACACTATAATTGCTTTTAGAGAATAAAATGGCATGTGTAAGATACACACTGGCATATGTAGTAAAAGGAATTGCAGCATGTTTGTATTCTTGCTGTTCTGTGTGATATGGGATTGGGGAAGACAGACCAGTACTAGCTCAGCGTCCTGTGCAAAGTCCACTCACAAGCCCGCTTGGGGCCTGCTGCTGTCCCCGATCCTAAAGAGCAAAGGTAGGGAATACAGAGCAGGCTTGATGCTGGCCAGATGAAAGAAAATGAAGGAATGCTGAGCACCAGTGAGTGCCATTTCTTTGTGATGATGGAAAATAAGAGGGCCAAAGAGAGACCACTGAAATGATAGAAAGTGAGCTCAGTCTTCCATTGTGTTGTTGAATTGATGGAATTGTTGTTGAATTGATAGAAATGCCTACTAAGCATCTAGAACTGATTTTTCAGACATTACTAATGATAAAGGATGATGCAAGCCTTCTGAGCTGTAAACATAGTTGTCCCGGACCTGTTGATTGAACGCCTGGGTTAAGTTCTCATTAAGAGAATTGGATGTAGAAGAGGAAGAGGATGCCCATGCTCTTGGCGCCCTCAGAGCCAAGGTGATGCATGAAGCCCTGATAGCCCTCTTCACTCTGCAGTTCCATTGTCAATGTGCCTGGAGAGTCGACTCTGCGCCGTGATTTCCTGAGACTGCAGCAGGAGAACAAGGAGCGTTCTGAGGCTCTGCGGAGACAGCAGCTTCTTCAGGAGCAACAACTCCGGGAGCAGGAGGAGTATAAGAGGCAGCTGTTGGCGGAGAGGCAGAAACGGATTGAACAGCAGAAGGAACAGAGGAGGCGGCTGGAAGAGGTAGGAGACATCCGCGTTGGTCTTTTCCTTTTCCATATGTTGGTTACCAGACACCCCGCCAGGTTGCCAAGGTGATGTGGTACTGAGACAATAGGTGCAGGCCCTGTTGTAGCCATTCAGACCTTCTGAAGGGAAGCTTGTGCTTTGGCCTGGCAGGCTTCACATTCCTGGACCTTAGAAATGTGTTCCTTGTAAAACATGCTGAAGACCTGCCTAACACTTAGTTTACATGTGTATTTTGAGGTGTAGAACTCCATTGTCCTGAAGATGAACCAGACCAGCTTTCTATAGTGTTTCCATTGTGTTTAAGTTGACTTGCTTAGACTTGACCTGATTTCTTTTCCATTCTCGGCTTTTGGATCCCAATTTTTTATTTTTCTGACACTTAAGACACACACACATATATATATATATATGGAAAAGATTGTTCTCAAAATGCCTTAACTTTGGGGTGGATTTAAGAGTAAAAAATTCAGGCCAAGAAGATGGTTCCATGGATGTAGATGCATGCCACCAAGCCTGACAACTGGAGTTTGGTCCCTAGAGAGCATGAACTCTAGCAAGTTGTCTTCCTCCACACGTGTGCTGTGACATGTGCATTGCATGTACTACACACACACATACAACAAATGTATTTTTTTAAAAAGGAGTAAGAAATTCAGAAAACAGAATAATTTTGTTCTGTGGCAGGCAAGTACAGTTTACACCATGTTAATTTACGCCATTAATATTCTCAGCATTGGTAATGTAGTTATTTAAAGGTTTTTATTTTTAATTCACAGATTAGTTTCCCTGTGATTCACTTGAGAATCAAGAGTGTTTTGATTTTCATTTCTTGACTGCCTTTTATTTACTATGCCATAGCCCCTAATTTCTCACAATCATTTGTTTCCATTTGATTTGAACATACTTTTTCCGCCTCTATAATTTTTTCCTAGTAGAAGAATCATCAGAAATAAAGCCCTGTAATGACATTTCCAGTGGGATTTACTTTAAAGAACTAAGCATGCTGTTGCGTTGGTCATGCAGCGAGTATGCCGGCACGGTGTCTTTTTTTATCCTGTGGCTTTGCTCACTGCTTGGAAACCAGTGTGTGCCTCACAAAGGGAGATATGTAAATACTCTGAACTTTATAGTGAAAAAATTAAGTGTTTGCAGGACTTTTAAAAGCTTACTCGCAAATCTCTTTAAAAGATATTTAAGTCTTTTCTTACTGTTTTGTGAACAGACTGGAAAACTTGGATGAGTTTGGAAACTCACTGCAGGTACTGGGATGAGCTCTGACCCTGTCTAGTTCCACTGCCCATGCAGGTGGGAAGGGTTGCCCTATGGGGATATTATGAACTGGATTGTCTAGAGTTTGTTTGTAACGCAGGCGATGACAGTGGCTTTCAGGCTGTAGTAATGAGATTGGCATCTCTCCTCTCTGTGAGGTAGGCAGTGAGGATTACACAGTGAAGACAGCTGAAGTTCGTTGATGTTTTTGGGTCATTTGTTTCACTCAGTACATTGATGCCTAGTGGGTTAGAGATGTCTGCTTTGCATGTTTTTCTCAGTCTGCCAGTTTATGATCGAGTGTAAATTCATACTCAGGGTCACCGCGGATTCCACTTTTACTAAACATAGGGGTGGGGCTGGAGAGATGCTCGGTGGCTAAGAGCACACTTGTTGCTCTTGTAGAGAAGCCTAGATCTGGTTCACAGTACCCACGTGTGGGTTACAATCATTCATAATTCCATGGGCACCAAGCACACACAGGCTACACATAAATACATGCAGGCTAAACACTCATTTGCTAAGAGAAATAAATAAAGAAAAATAGAGGAAATGTGGTGTTAGGGTAGTTGGAGGGGTGAGAATGAGGGGATGGAGTTGATCAAAACATTATATGTATGTGTGAAATTCTCAAACAATAAAAAAGAAACCTTAAAAATAGAGCTAGGCACTGGAACAGCAAGTGTTCTCACAAACAGAATCTGCTTGTTGGGATTCTGGGAGGTCTAGCTCCTTTTCCTTAATTGGAGGCAGTTGTAAGCATTGTTTAACTTTAAGTTCCAGAAAGGTAATTTGGGAATCTTTGAGGCTGAGTAATTTGTAACCCTTTCAACAAAAGGCTATGTTAGCCCCCCCTTTTAAATGGAAATAAAAATTCCTTTAAAAAAATTCCCATTATGAACAATGTAGGTGAAGATATGCAGCCCCATTCATGAGATGAGTGGATGTTGGGCCACTGAGATGGCTCAGAGCTTCAGTCCCTGGGACCCACATGACAAAAGGAGAAAACAGACTCTTCAAGTTGTCTTCTGACCTCCATGTGTGCATACTAAATAAACATAATTTAAAAATTCCCAAACCCTAAATAATTTCCTTTCATTAGGCCAGCCAGAAATGCTTTAAAATGAGGAGTAAGGGGCCATGGTGCAGAGCCCCCCCCCCCCCCTTTTGCCCTGCTTTAAAACTAGTCTTGCTGCAGCTAGGTGTGTCCTCTTTCTTCCTAGCAGAGGCCCATTATATTTCAGTACTTGTGTGCCTCTCCCTTAGCTAGGAGATACCAGCTGCTCCTTCTCCTGTTTGCTGGTGTGTTATACATGGCGTGCAGATACAGCATTCGCCTCAGAGGGAGTGATCATGGCTAGGAACAGTCTGTGTTACCCCAATACCCTACTACACATTACCTTTACGTTACATACCTAATCACTTATTACCATTACGTCACAGCTTTATGAAGTTGTTGTGATTGAGCAAAGACAAACAAGTCAAGATGCTTCTGTCAGGACGACTCCCTAGCTTTGCTAAGGAGAGCCTATTACACACCCCAGGCCCTGCTCTCTTATGACCTCCTAACCTTTGTTGGAAGCAAAGGATTTACCTAGTAATCATGGCTATTAGGTCAGACACAGTGGGCAGGGAATGGTTATTAAAGAGGCTAAAGACAGCCAAGAAGCTCGTCTCCCAGTAGTTCCGGTCAGCCAGCAGCCTTGCAGAATCTCCAACACAGGAGCTTGTTCTTACATCTCAGCTCACGTAGGTATCTGGGAACTGGTTTTCTAGTTTTGTTGCTTTCTGCTTTTCCTGTCACATTCTCTTAGTGCCAGGAAGGAGTCCACACGGGCC
Organism: Microtus oregoni; assembly: GCF_018167655.1. Classification (NCBI taxonomy): domain Eukaryota; kingdom Metazoa; phylum Chordata; class Mammalia; order Rodentia; family Cricetidae; genus Microtus; species Microtus oregoni. The sequence continues at coordinate 19,003,040 of NW_024543066.1, read as the reverse complement.
AGTCTTTCCATAACACTCTTGGCTCCCTTCCCTGCTGCTGTCCCCTCTGTCTGTGAACACTGCAGTAGGATACCCACTCTTGCCTCTTGTGTCCTTTCCTCAGCAGGGTGCACATGTAGTGTGTGCTCAGTAGAGTTCCTCTCCCCAGGAGGACACATGGATTATTCAGTTTAGAGGGGCAGGTGGAAGTGAATACATTAAAAGCAAAGGGAAGTGAGAGAAAAGAAAATTTCTTTGTGAAGTGGGGTTAGCATTAGGCAGACATAGTTTCTCAGTAAGAGTTAATAAGCCATCCTGTGTCTGTTGTGTTTTTTGGCTCTGAGATCATAGAAGGGAAAATTTGAACTCCTTTGCCTCAGAGAATTTTCAGAGGCTTTCCACACATTTCAAAGGAATAAGAACCATTTCCTCACTTGCCTTCATACAAAAGGCCATTGTTGTGCAAACATCAGCATCTGACAACAGGGTCGGCCTTGGCCTGGCACTGCCTTTTTCACAGCTCCCGCTTTAAAGATCTGCTTTATCCCTGGGCCTGGCAACCCAGGGCTGAAGCTAAGGCCTTGCCTAGTCCAGTTGGCAGTGGCTGTCTTGTTCATAAGAACCTCTTGTAAGTTCTTGAATGTTCTTTTGACGTGCAGTCTTGTGCTTTTATTTTTAGTTAAATTTGGTGAAGAATTTAATTCAGCAAACATTGGTATCTTAAGATGGGGAGAATTTTCTTTTGGGAAATTCCAGTCATTTTTTTTTCTCTTTTAAAAGGTGATCAGAACTGTAACATAAGCAAACACACTGTCACCTGTATGCAGTAGCATGTTCTCAAGCCTCTTGAATGGAGGTAATTAGAATATTGCTAACACTAGTAAATGCAGGGCATGTGTGAATGGGCTTTAGAGCTGTATTGGTATGGCAGACTTGGGGAAGATTTTAATAGCCCAAAAAGTATGCATTTACTCTGACACACTTAAGAACACTTCAGTAATAAGAAAATCTGTGATTTGAGAGACCTTGAGAATCATTCTTATAACATTATGCAGTCTTTCACTTTGATGTTTGTTAAATTGATGCAAGAAAACAAGACAAGGTTAAACTATTATATTTGTAGGTATTAACAGGAGATTCATTTCATTTAGGTTATTTTCTTTCATGAAAACAGCCTTTCATATTAATCATCTGTTAAGAGATATTTAGGGGGCTGGAGAAATGGCTCAGAGGTTAAAAGCACTGACTACTCTTCCAAAGGTCCTGAGTTCAATTCCTGGCAACCTCATGGTGGCTCACAACCATCTATAATGAGATCTGGTGCCCTCTTCTGACATGCAGGCAGAATACTGTATACATAATAAATAAATGGACCTTAAAAAAAAGAGCTATATAATAGAATACACTTGAAAAGTCATTTGTTTGGATTCTACTGTTACGGTCTTTCTGAATGTGAAGAACTTTGGTTGCTCACAACTGTCCTGTTGATTCTTGGTCAGATTCTCAGACTCTGGGTCTTGGGAGGATGTTAGGGAGAGTGTGCAGTGTAGCAGTGCCTCTGTCCTGTGGTGTCCACCTCTCTGCCCTGCCCTGGGTGTGCATGCAGAGCACTCTCCCTTCTTGGGTGCTGTCTGCAGCATGTGTCTGGTGCTGGTCTCCCTGTGAGTGTGCATTTGCCCTTTCTCTCCCCAGATACTGCCAAGACCACTCATTGCTCCACTTACCTAAGGGGTTGAACATTGGTGATTCTTTCTGGACCTGTCTTCTTTTTCTCCTCCCTAAATTAGAGCAGTTTTATACTCTTGTTTCAGTTTATACTTGTGAATATTCAAGTCTATTATGGATGGCAAGTGAGAAAGAAATTGTCTTGTTCTTTGCCTTGGCCATTCATTCATTCTTCCCCTAGGCAAGACTTGCTTAATGGGATAGTCTCAGGAATTTTTTCATGTGCCTCATTGTTCAAATTTATCTTCATATGTCCATGATACTTGCTAATACAGGTTTCTCAAGTGGATAAATCAGTCATTTCTAGGCCTGTGTATATCTCTGAAAAGTGGCTGTTGATACTCTACTTATTTGAAAATCGATCCTTATATGTGAGATCTCTGAGTCTCGGATACTTTATTATTATTATTTTATTAGTTTTCTTTTATTGGTTTTATTGAGCTATACATTTTTCCACTCCCCTTCCTTCCTCCCTGTTCTCTTCTATCCTCCCCTTGTCCCCCACACTCCTGATTTACTCAGGAGGTCTTACACTTTGGACCACTCAAAGACCTTATGTCCTGAGAAACAGAGGCTGTGCTTTGAAAATATGATACCCTACCCACATATACCAGCTATTCCTCTAGCTTATCTGTACTTTATGCAAAGATTATCGTAGGATTTGATTGAGTTTCAACTCTGCATAGATAGTTCTGTCTTCCATCACTCTGAGTGTGAGATGCTGAGTACAACCACAACAGTTTTCTCCAGGATGCCATGTGCTTGTCACAAGTCGGATTTAATTTAAATTAAGGCTGACAGGGGAGCTCAATAGTAGCTGAGCATTGCCTGGCATGTTTGAGGCCTTGGAGTCAGTCCCCAGCGCACACACACACACACGCACACACACACACACATGCACGTGCACCCTATTTTCCTCTCAGGAAAGTGATGTGTACATGGAGAAGGCTAAATATAACCATGCTTTCAAAGGACTTAAATTCCTAAAACGTTTCATTTAAACACTAAGAAGAAAATTCCTTTTGAAAACTTTCAGTCAATAATTGAGGTTTTTCTTTTTAAGATTTATTATTTTATTCTATGTGTATGGGGTTTTACTTATGCCTACCTGTGCACACAGTGCCACAGTGGCCAGAAGACAGCATTAGATCCTTTAGTGGTCTGGAAGTCCCGGTCCCTGACCACCACCCAGGCTAACTCAGAGAATGCTTCTCGGGAGCGAGGATTGAAAGATTTCTATAATAGCTTGCACAGTGTCTGAAGGTAATTCTCTTTTATTATTCTTTAGATCTAATTCTCTTGTTCTAATTGTCTATAATTCTCTAGCTTCTAATTCTTTAGTTCCAATTCTATAATTTTTAATCTTTGGTTCCAATTCTCTGTTCCAATTCTCTGTAGCTTCCTGTTCAATCTAGCCTGAATACACTTTTTACAGGAGGCTTGAAGTTATAATTTAAAAATTACAGGAGTTACATCTCGTTGGTAAGAAGCACATTCCTTTGGGTGAGTGACAAGGGGAGAGCCCTTTACCACGGCCACACAAAGCTTCAAGGTCTCTGGAGTGACTGTGACCAGAGGGCAGGCACAGTGCCCAGGGAGATGAGCTATGAGACACAGTTTCATCAGCTACTCTTGGCAAGTGAAGAAGTGATAGGGTTTTTTAGACTTTGTGTTAGTAACCTTGGTTAGGTACCCACGACTCTGAACTTGTACAGAGCTGTAAAGTTTTAAACTTATACTCCATTCACAAAAACCTTTAGTCTAGTTTGAATTTGCTCTAAAAAACGAGCTGATTGTGTGCAGTTTGTCTTAGATTGAGGAGACATTTGTTACTTTCTTGTTAGTCGGAGTAAAGGGAACAAAGCGGCTTCTAAGTGCCTCACAGTCCTCGTGGGATAATAGATCTAGTTATGAAGCATATTTTAGCATATTTCTATATATATCAAAATCATACAGCTTAATGAGAAGTCATCTTCCTGACGATCCATAGATATATGTGTGCCCAGTAGATGGAATATTTTCAGGAGATAAACACACAGGCAGTGGGAAAACATCCAAAGCTGCTCTTAGGGAGGAAATGAAGTGACTCATGAGAGAAATTACAGAAGAGTCAAACAGTTGTCTACAGTGACCCCATGGCCTTACCAAGTAGGGCTCCCATCAGAGGGTCACTCATCTGATAATAGGTCAGCCTATTGGACACTAGTTATCACCTGCTGTACACTTCCATAGCCTCCAACAAGATCCCCAGGAATTGGAGTTACAGATAGTTGTGAGCTACTGTGAGTGCTGGGAACTGAACCTGAGTCCTTTGGAAGAGGAACCAGTGCTCTTAAGTTCTGAGCCAGCTCTCAAGCCCCTGAGGATGGTTTTTTAATTTGTTGTTTGTTTTAATGTAGTAAGAATTCCTGAAGTGCTTAAAAACTCTTAGAAAATAGGAAAAGAAGAAAAGACAAATTTATGGGTAATAGAACAAAAGAAAACCAATTGATCCAGGAGCCCCACATTGCCTTTAGACATTCTAAGACATTGGTGTGTTGGGAAGAACATACAGTTAAACAAATAGTTAAATAGTTAAACAAAATTTCTAGCTCTGAGAAATATATTTATGTCAGGCATGTTCTGCCATTCCAGAACTCAGAAAGAGGCAGGAGAATTGAAAATTCAAAGTCATCCTGGGCTACATAGTAAACCAAAAATCAAAAACCAACAGATACGGTTTCTGAGTTGAAAAACTTAATACATACACAGCACACGGTTGAAAACAAAAAGAAAGAAAGGCCCACGCAAAGGCCCATGTCATCTTCGAGTCCCTGTATTGAAGACAGAAAGGGGCTCCTAGAAGCTGCAGAGCAGGGCACTTTGTGGTCCTGTTGCAGGTACTGAGAGTCATTGGGACTGACTACAGGTCAGCGTGGACCTCGGTTGGGCAGACTGCACAGTCTCAGTGGGACATCACCCCCGTCCAGGCCCAGCACACACAGGACATGCCTTAGATGCTGCTGGAGTATGGGGAAGATTCAGAAGGGGTACTAAGCTCTAACAGATCCTTATGTTGTGTACCCACTGTAACCTTGTGATATAGTATTTTTATTTAGTCTTATTGTTAGCCACAGTAGCACAGATAGAATTCGTGAACTGTATCAGTTTTCTCTCTCTGAAAAAGTGATATATTCTGTAGAGGTGTTGTCCAGTGGAGTAGCCACTAATAAACTCGTTTCCTTACGCATGCAAGGTACAGTTTAGCGGTAGTGTTAGCCATGTATTAGACAGTGCTGGTTGAATGTTAGCATTTCCCATATTCATAGAAAGAACTAATAAGCTTTAGACTCCACAGCATGTTAGTGCTTTGCTGACAGGTACTGTGTCATTTTGCAAGAACAGTTAGGGAAGTAGCTGTGTTGTTGTACACTGCGTGCATGTCTGGAGCGGGCTGAGTCCACCGAGTTGGTTTTACACTCTATCTGTCAGGGGGTGCTAGGTGGAGTGTACTTAAGAATGAGCCTTATAGGGAGAATGGCTTTTCCAGCAGAGGCTTTTTGGCCAGTGACATTGGACAGGTCATTTTATTTTTCTGAGCCTGTTTTCTGTGTAGTCGCAATGAGTTACAGTAGGAATGAGATCCTGACTTCCCAGGGTTGTAAAGAGAATTATAACTTTGAGATATTCCCAGCAGTAATAGTGATACTTGTTTTCTTTGCTGATGCTCATTTCTTTCTGTTCTTTTTTCTCGTGCATACTTCTAATTTTTAAGATATTTTTTGGTTTTTTTCTTCTTTGTCCTTTTTTTCTACCCTCTAATCATTTATTTCTTTCTGTTCTGATTTAAGAGTCCTAGATAGTGATGCCATGAATAACAATGAATGGTGGAGTTCAGTAGGCAGTGAAAATGATTGTAGTCAAAGCAGAACAGAAACCCTGTAAGAGCTCAAAGGAACATTACACCTGTGACCAGTAGTTATGGGGAAGCTGTTAAGTACATGGTACATGTAGAACACTTGGCCAGAAGAGGCTGCAGGGTCCAGGAGTTTCGCTCCTTGACACCTGTTTCTCACTGTCGGCAAATCTCCGAGGACCACAGCCAGCGGATCCCTGGTAACTCCACAGTTCTTCTTCTGCAGCAACAAAGAAGAGAGCGGGAAGCCAGGAGGCAGCAGGAGCGAGAGCAGCGAAGGCGAGAACAAGAAGAAAAGAGGCGTCTAGAGGAACTGGAGAGGAGGCGCAAAGAAGAAGAGGAGAGGAGAAGGGCTGAGGAGGAGAAGAGGAGAGTGGAACGGGAGCAGGTTAGTTTATCAAATCGTAGTGTTTGTTATCCTGTTGAGCTGGAGACTGGGAACCAAAAGTACTCTCCTGTGTGCATGCACTCATGTACACTCAGAAGTTTAGGTTAGTGTTTACATTGGAAGCACTAACGACTTGACTCCTTATCTTCAAAAAGAATAGAAATTGATGCAGTGAAGAGACCCTTTGAAACTAGCCAGAGTCCTGACGAGTGTGACATATGACAGATTTCTGCATATATGTTCACAGACTCGGCTTACATACTGTGAACTTCAGGTATCTGGTAGTTAACTTTTTAGATAAGGAAATTAAAAACCAACTGTAAGGGAATTTTTAATACATGTTTGAAATATCTAGTGACTGAATGCATTTTCAAACATATATTTGTAATATTAAAGATTTTTTTGATATAGTTTAACAGAAACAGTTTTTGTAATGCTTTCAATTTTAGTATTGCTTTCTAGTTTATTTGTAAATTTCTTAAACCATATGTAAACAAAAAATAACTTTTCTTAGTTTATTTGGCTTTCCTGTCTTTGAATTGATCATTCTTTGTTTTGAGCTTTGAATAAAGAAGAAACTCAATGAATGGAAACCATTTGAATAGTGCTTGGATTTCAGATTTAAAGTACTTTCAGACCATGATTTTAACTCCAGATGGGATGATCCAGCTGCTGTTCTTGGTTTTCCTCCTGGACCTTGAGTGTCTGAGCTTGGGTCCGCATATACACCACTGTCTGTTTGAACGTCCGTGATACAGCCTACGTGTTACTGTCTACTTCTTGATGCTTAACAGCATTGCCTGTTTGTTTGTGGTGACTGTCGTTAATATTTTATCATGTTTATCCCTGAGGGCTACAAATTTGTGAAAATGCCACTTGTCAAGAAGTCACCGGGGTGTTGCTGTGTTTGATTGTGAGAGGCTTGAGGGTGGTGCTTCCCCTTTAATTCTGTGGTGGAAGTTGCACTTGTTCAGATATTGTGAATAGGGGCAGGTGAGCTTGCCCAGCAGGGGAGAGCACTGGCTGCTCCTCCAGAAGACCCGAATTCAGTTCTTAGCACCCACGTGGCCCCTTAGGAACCCCGTCACTCCAGTTCCAGGGATCCAGTGGCCTCTTCCTGGAATGCATACACATGGTCTACAAATATTCATGTAGGCAGAACACTCATAAATACAAAATAAAAATAAATCTTAACCTTAACTGGCAAGTACTCTGCACTTTAAGGGTTTCTTAAAATTGTTTCTGTTTTATTCTGCTTTTCCTTTTCGATTTCTAAATAATAAGTAGTACACATAGCATTCCCATGCAAGTGTGTGTTCCATCTTCTCTGATCATTGTATGTCAGAATCTTTGTGGTTTGGATAGCATGTGATTTTTTTTTCCCCTCCAGTTTTCTTGCATTTTAAAGGAAGAACATGGAAGATCAAGTTACTATACTCATTTAAGTTAGGATTTAATTCTGTTTTGCTAAAACAAAAAAAATATATATATGATTTGGTATTCAGATTCTCCTTTTCAGACAGCTAAGGCCACATGTCCATCACAAAGACTCTCCTTGCTAAGCATGATCCTGGGGAGCCGGGGACCAGGGACCTGGCTTTGGGGACTCAGTCTTCTTTGTAAGATATGGTGCCCTGAGGGTGTTTACAGGACATTGTTTTTGTGTTGTCTAATACTCTTCTGGTTAGCTTAAGCATCTGTGCAGCCCATATCTTTGGCTCTTTACTTCAAGGCATGTGCCATGAAACAGGGGCTGGTCAGTAGGAGGCATCTAAAGAAACAACCCACCTCCATGGAACAGTTTTCCCACAAGCCCTTTCTTTGCTCCCCTTCTAGGGCGGGTGGGTAGTTTTCACTAATGCAGGGGTGGCAGTGTTTGTTTTCCTGACGGAAAGACTTCTTATAAAATGCTTTTGCTCCAGAGAGATATTTCGTATCTAGCTCATATTCCATTTCTCTGGTGAAGAAACATAATGGAAGGTTGAACGTATGCAGCAAATCACACAGCTTGTTTTTGATGGAACTGGGTTTAGGATCTCCTGATCGCTCTGTTAAAATAAGATAGGTACAGCTTCAAGCTTGAGTATATTCCCGCCTCTCACTCCTTCCCCCAGAGTGGAACTTGAACTACAGACTTTAGGCAGGTCAAAGTAGCATTATTACCTTTGTGTATTATGCTTCATATGTGATTGCCTTTCCCATTGTGATACAGATCTGTCATTTTCACCCGCTGTCGTGCCCGTGCACACGTCTGTGCACAATACACAAACACGCAGACTCATCACCAAGAGCTTGGGCCTGTTTACTTGTAGAGAAGTGCCCGTAGCCTGTGATCCCTGACCATATCCTTCAGACTATAGTCATTCAGGTACCTTTCGAGTCATTAGCAAAAGCACAATTTGTGTTTGGGGTTTTTTTTGGTTTTTGGTCTTAAAACAGATTTGAGTTTTAGTTTTCAAAAGTTGCTGACCCATGCTGTTTAAAATGATGTCACGTAAGCAGGTATTTACTAATCAGAATCCCTTGCTCCTAATTCAGCTCAGTGGCTGTGGAGTCTGTCATCTTAAAAGGAAGACCTCCTTTACAGTTCTGTGTTGGGTGTGGTAATAGCATTGTACAGTAGTGCTCCCACATAGCCACGTGTCACTGGATGCCCTGGCCTCCCTGCACTCACTGGCCAGCTTGAAGCCTTTGTAAAAGTCCCCAGCTAGAGGTTGTTTTTCGGTTAGGTGTGCATTCTTCGGTGAGTTTGCTGTGAAGCTTATTGGAGTAGTTCTTGGTTGCCCACACAGGTGACTGATGCTTTCCTTCTGGATGTATTGACTGCTGGGTAATTTCTGTGTGACAGGAGTACATCAGGCGGCAGCTAGAGGAGGAGCAGCGGCACCTGGAAATCCTGCAGCAGCAGCTGCTCCAGGAGCAGGCCATGTTACTGGTAACGCCCCACCTCTGTCCCATTCCCAAGCCACAGGGCCTGTCCCTCCCCTGAGTTGGCCGGCTGTGGTGACTCCAGAGCTTTTTGGTTTTATGTGGAAGTCAGGTTTCTAATGAAGATGTCCTCTGTGGTCATGCTGTCAAGCACAGTGTAAACTGGCCTTTGTTTATTTCCCATTAGTAAGTTAACTGCTTTGTTCAGTACGTGCCTGTCATGTTTTAAACAGAACTTGGCATTCAGTGAATGTGAAAGTGCTGAAGGTGTCAGGCTCACCGAGCATGTGTAGAATTTTCGCTGAATTTGTGTGTATATATACCACTGAATCTGATGTTTAATTAAATTTTTTTACTCTGCAATGATGTTACAGTTAGCAAATGCTGTCAGATTTTACACAGGTAACATGCTATTTAAAATCCCAACCATTTGTTTGCTCTCATACAAGAGGGGAAGTGCTGTTTAAACAAACAAAAATCAAGAAGGGACTCAGAGACGAGATGAGCTCGCCGTGGTCCCCAGATTCAGTGTTGCCCTCTCCCTCTCCAAGGAGTGCCGATGGCGGGAGATGGAGGAGCACCGGCAGGCAGAGAGGCTCCAGAGGCAGTTGCAACAAGAACAAGCATATCTCCTGTCTCTACAGCACGACCACAGGAGGCCGCACCCGCAGCAGCAGCCGCAGCAGCCGCAGCAGGACAGGAGCAAGCCAAGCTATCATGCTCCAGAGCCCAAGCCTCACTACGACCCTGCTGACAGAGCTCGGGAGGTATCTTCTTTCACTTTGCTTAAATGCTGGTCCTGAAAAGGCTCTGAGACATTCCCTCGTGACTGGTGAGAGAGCTGTACCATGAATTTCAGAAGGGACCAGCAAATCACCCGTTTTCTGTGTGGATGCCTCATTTAACAAGTATTAGAGGAATTAGAAGTAAAACTACACAAAAAAGAATGTTTGGCACCATCATTCTTTAGTGTGTGAACAAGAGAAGTGGTCTGGTGTAAGACTAGGATGAAGATCCAATGGACCTTTAGCCTGATTTCTTATTGGGTCAGTTGGTACATTTGGTCACAGCCTCAAACTCGGATGCAACCAAGCCTTCTTCCGCCTCTGGGCTAGACAAAAGGGTTTGGTTGCTTCCAGGAGCACTGAGCAGTTCTGGCCTGTAGATGGCACTCTTACTCTACATCCTCCTTCACAGGGCGGAGAGTCAGGGAACAAATTCTCTTACAGATAGAGTAATGAAACTGGGCACCGAGGCTATCTTAGAGGCTGCTTTGCTTAATTTTAATTTTCATAGTTTTTAAAAATCCTGTATCAAATCTTAGCCCTGCTTTTTGCCACCCCTCAGCTGCTCTTTCTCTTTTCTTATAGCTGAAGAGAACAATTTCTCTTGATGTCCTGCTCTTAGACTTTCTTCTTCATCTCTCCTTTGCCTACTAACATGGCGCTATGTCTTCTAATTCTCTGATGCAGGTGGAAGATAGATTTAGAAAGACTAACCACAGCTCCCCTGAGGCCCAGTCTAAGCAAACAGGCAGAGGATTGGAGCCGCCGGTGCCTTCCCGATCAGAATCTTTTTCCAATGGCAACTCCGAGTCTGTGCACCCTGCCCTGCAGAGACCAGCGGAGCCACAGGTAGCAGCAGCAGCCTTTGCTGTGCTGAAGACACATAGTGGCTCACTGGCCACACTTAGTGCATTGTCACGTGGAGAGGAGAGAGCTGCTGTGGCAGTACAGCTAAAGAAGGATATGCAGTCGGACTTCATTGTTTAAGTCATTAGGAACAGTACATCTATAGTCAGTAATTTCATTTTCGCCCTCCTTAACTCAGATGTGAAGTCCCTCCTTCCTCTTAAACAAATACTTTTTCACTAGGTTTTTAGAAAGTTGTTTTATTGTGTAAGCACGTTTGAAAAGAACCAGAGGCTCTTCTCTCAAACATTTTAAAGTAAATGCTTTACTCCTGTGGTCCCCAGTTCCCTGGAGGATGCTTAGAGGCTGAAGATGCCTGAGATCCATGCAGAATTCTGTTTATTTGGCTGAATATGTCTGGGAAAGTCTTTGTTTTTACCAGATTGGCAAACACTTCAAGATTCAAACAGGTTATGACCATTAGATTAAATATTGATTTCCTGGAGGAAGTCTTGACAAAGGTTATGACTTCTCTTCAGTCCGTACCATATTCTGCCTTGTCTGAGTACTCAAAAGAGAAGCTGCCATGTTGTCTAGGAAGGAAAGTAGATGGCAGAGACATCCCAGGCTGACTGTTGGCCTCAAATCCTAATTCTTGCTCTCTTGCTGATGACAGTGTTTAGATACTCCTTCCATGCTGTTCTGTACTGCAGGCTGCCTCAGACAGATGCTAACTTCCCTGCATTTGCCACTGGAGTTTGCATGTCTCCTAGGACAAAAGTTCGTGGTTTTGAGACAGAAGTAATGATTGTGCTTTGACAAATGCATTCACCTGAGAGTTTGAATGTGCTTTACAATAACAAATCCTCCTATTGGACAGTGGGGTGCTATGGCAAGGGGTCAAGAGGAGCAGATCTGAGGCACAGTATGTAGGGAGGGGGTTTATGTGGGTACAGCAGCAGAGAACTCCAGAGATTAAAAGATGGACAGAAAAAGATACAGCATAGGGTGAGAGAACAGGAACAGACCCAAGTAGAAAAGTTTGGTTGCCACTCGCTCCTAAACTTGGAGCTTGTTTCCTGGTGTGCTGCGTGGTAAATGCACAAGGAGCATTTGTCTTGAAAGTTAAACCCAGCACAAGGGTCAGACTTCTCTCTGAGCAGTAGAATTCAAGAGCTCCTGAGTTACGTGACCTCATTTTTATTTCATGAGTGATTAATACAGTATTTAGAAATAGTCTCCCTTTTCCTCCTCCTTTGCTGAGAGTGCTCTTGGCCTAAGCAAGCACTGTAGAGTGTTCTTGGAGGGAACCTTCTCAGTGGCACCTAACGTTGAGCCCCACTTACTACTGCTTGGTGACACATTTGTTTGTATCTTTCCCAGTGAACATTTAAAATATTTTAGTAGTATGAAATTGTAATAAAACTAGGATTATATGATCCACTTGTGAGCTATGGAGATTGTGCACGGGGATTTGGCCACAGGTTATATCGGCAGAAGTCAAGCGGGTTAAAGACTTTGTGATTTCAGTTTGCACTAAACACACTGATCAGTAAGTATGTAGCAAGAATTATGAGAATCGTAATGTTGGGCAGTTATTCTACAATAACAAGACAACATTTTATGAAAATATTTCATAGATTTTTGAGAGAATGTTTTTAAAGCAACTGAATAAATTAACTTGGCAAAGTCACCTTCTTGAGTTCTTAATTGGAAGGCACACTTCGACACTGGTCAGCCTGGGGTGACTTGTCATTGGATTTTTTTGCTAAAGAAATTTTAATTCCACTTTTTTCATAATTAATATAAAGTCTCAAAGATTAGGAGGAAATAAGAAAAAGCTATTGGTATATTTGGAAAGTCAGTTGTTTGGGTTCTACTGTTACGGTCTTTGTGAATGTGAAGAACTTTGGTTGCTCACAACTGTCCTGTTGGTTCTTGGTCAGAGTCTCAGACTCGAGGTCTTGGGGGGGGGGCGGGGAGTGTGCAGTGTAGCAGTGCCTCTGTCCTGTGGTGTCCACCTCTCTGCCCTGCCCTGGGGGTGCATGCAGAGCACTCTCCCCTCTCGGGGTCTAAATGCTCCTCCACACTGTCTGCAGCATGTGTCTGGTGCTGGTCTCCCTGTGAGTGCGCATTTGCCCTTTCTCTCCTTCATCAGAATTTAACCGGTTTGCTGCTCCGTGCCTGACCCTGCGCTGCTCTGATTCCCACTTCACTTCTACTAGCTCCTGTTGGATTTAGTGTTGACCAGAAAAGCTAGTTGTATGCAGAACGCATTGAATGTTTTGTGTTTTGTTTTCTCGTAAGGTACAGTGGTCCCACCTGGCATCTCTCAAGAACAATGTTTCCCCTGTCTCGAGATCCCATTCCTTCAGTGACCCTTCTCCTCCCAAATTCGCACACCACCATCTTCGCTCTCAGGACCCATGTCCACCTTCCCGCAGTGAGGTGCTCAGTCAAAGCTCTGACTCTAAGTCAGAGCTACCTGACCCCACCCAAAAGGCTTGGTCTAGATCAGACAGTGACGAGGTGCCTCCAAGGGTAAGGAGCAGAAAGACAGATGTGTGCTGCTTTTTCTTTTTTCTTTTAAGATTTATTATTTACTTTGATTATGGGTATGGTGACTTCACCAGATTTAAAGGGGCAATGAAATTTCAAAGTAACTTTTTATAGAGAGAAAAACATTCCATGTTTAGTCAGTTACATTTAGCCAATGGTCAGTTAGCTTTTTATTGTTAACTGGTTTAAAACGTAATTTAATAAAAAGATTTAAAAGGGGACTAGAGAGATGTCTCGTGTTAAGAGTAGTGGTTGCTCTTCCAGAGGTCCTGAGTTCAACTTCCAACAACTCCATGGTGGCTCACAACCATCTTTAATGAGATCTGGTGCCCTCTTCTGATATGCGGGCATACATGTAGACAGAACACTGTATACACAATAAATAAATCTTTAAAAAAAATTTTAAAGAAAAATTGTAAACAGCATGCTTCTAAAGTAAATAGAATTGTAAATTTAAACAGAAGCTTTTCATTATGATGCATAACATCAAAAATTTCAGAAAAAGTCTTATGAGGAAAAAATTAACAAAATGATTTTTTTATTGTAAAGTTATTTTGTAATTAGTAACAAAATGAAATTAAAAGGCATATTTTAGTGTATTTTTTCCTTCACTTGGAATTTGCTTCCTCTAAATAATTTCTTGCTTTTGCCAGTCTTTGCTTCTTGCTAATCTGTTTGTAGAACATTGTTTGATTCCTTTGAGCTTATCTCTTGATTCTTACATTATCTCAGCGAAGTGCTGTTGTGCGCTCCCTGCCACCAGCTTCAGTCCACACATCACATCATGTTTCAGAGTGTAGAGATTGCCCAGGCCGGTTTGATCAGTGCAGGATAAGGGCAGGACTGGGAGAGGGAGGAGCCTAGTGATAGGTGTGCCAGCATAAGGAGGACTGTGTTGGAATGTGTTTTGAAGAGCTTTGAAGATGAGCTTTGTTGCTCAGCTCATGTCTTTAGTTTTAACTGCTATGTTTTCCTATCTAAAGGTTCCTGTGAGAACAACATCTCGTTCCCCTGTCTTATCCCGCCGGGATTCCCCACTGCAGGGCAGTGGACAGCAAAATAGCCAAGCAGGACAGAGAAACTCCACCAGGTAAAAGAAGATTGACAGGAGCCGATGTCCTGTGTGCTTGTTCTCAGAGTCATCTGTTGTCTGTTTTCATAAGTGTGCTCTTCCCAGAACTGAAGTTCTAGACAAAAGACATGAGCAGCTTTGTGTACACACGCCCCTACCTCATTAGTATGAACAACAAATTGATCTGTAGTAAAAAGATTTGGTATGTATTGTAGTTGAAATGAAAACAGCTTTTCTCTGTAAAGCAGAGAATGGAGGCTTGGGAACAGGTTCTGAGAAACTTGAAGTTTGAGGAAGTTTTCAGCCTGAAAGACTAAACTGTGAAGGTGTAGACTGATGTAAAAGTCACAGCAAAGTCAGTGTTGTAGCAGCCTGCAGCAGGCTAGTGAGCTTGTCAAATGGCATCACACTGGGGTTGGGGCAGCTCTGCGTGATGCTGTAGTGTTGGCCACACAAGGCTAAGTGGGAATTTAACTGACTTTAAATGAAATAAAATTAACACTTCACCTCCATGGTGGGGCATTAGCAGTGTTTCAAGTGCTGGTGTCACGTGTACTGCTAGTACAGTGATCAGATGTGGCGTGTGTTGCATGTTCAGCTTACTGGAAATTTCTGTTTGTCAGCATTGCCCTAGAGATTATCCTTGCTAAGTCTTTGGCAGTTTGGTCATCACAGAGCCTTTCGTATTGGCAACCGTGGTATAGTTACAGGTGGCTAGATGGATGGTAACTCAGAATCTGCAGGCAGCCCTTTAATGCCAATGACCAGGAGGACTGGCATTCTCCTGTGCCAGTGTCCCGAACACGAATTCTCCCCAGCAGATGTGTGCTGTGGGTCTGACCATAGCCAGAAAGCCTTCCCAGTTTTGCTTCCCCCACACATCTCAGACAAAAGAATGAATTGTGGACATTCAGGGTGTGAGAACTGTAATGGGTGAACGAGGGCAACCTAGATATAATGGGTAATTATCTCAGTGATGTTTATTTCCCATCAAGAATTGGCTCTGATTAGGACAGAAATGCTGCTTGTAGCTCTAGACTGTGTGCATCCATAACATGGATGTCATTTGCTTCAGGAGGAGGTGTCTTTGGTGTGTGGTAAGTCCACAAGGTCTGCACCACCGTGTGTATGCAGTGCACTGTGTTAAATGCTGTTCATAGGCTTCTCTCTCCTCCACACATTCCACATCATGTACACATTTATGCCATAACATAGTGGAATGACACCGTTCTCTCTTCTTTTCCAACAGCAGTATTGAGCCCCGGCTCCTATGGGAGAGAGTGGAGAAGCTGGTCCCCAGGCCAGGCAGTGGCAGCTCCTCGGGGTCCAGCAACTCAGGATCCCAGCCTGGCTCCCATCCTGGGTCTCAGAGCGGCTCTGGTGAACGCTTCAGAGTGAGATGTAGGCTATCTATCTCTCCTACACACTTTTCTTTGGGAACACCCGTGGCTGTAATTAGTGATTGGAAGACCTCCTTGTGTAAAAGAGACCTGGACTTGCATACAGCTGCGTTTCACAAATGATGCTTTGACATAGATTGCTGAGGATATAAGTAATCATAAATAATAAGTAATCATAAGTAGTCATAATAATTTTACTCAGAGAGCTATATTTTCAAAACTTCACACATATCTAGCACCATAAACACTTTAGAGTTGAGTGCAGTCAGATAATGTGCCTAAAGTGAATTAAAATGCCTAAGCTGGGGTTTGACATTTCTTCCTGTTTGGATTCTGAGACCTGTGCTATCGTTAGTATGTATTATTGACAACAGTAGTTACTGTTTTCTTCGTAGTCCTTGGGAGCACCCATGAAACTGATGCAGGGCTTTCAGTGAGACATCAGAAAGAGTGCAGAGTGTCCCTAGATCCCATTTTTTGCCTGAAGTTCAGACTCCGTGGAGAGAAGTCAACAGGGAGAAATGGGAAGCTGGATGGATGGGGGTGGGGCAGGAACAGTGTATGATTTGCATATATCTGTGTTTCTACTTTTTTGTCTCTTGAACTGAACAGCATCATCCAAGTCTGAAGGCTCTCCATCTCAGCGCCTTGAAAATGTAGCCAAAAAACCTGAGGAAAAGAAAGAAGTATTTCGACCTCTCAAGCCTGCTGTAAGGACTGTGTAAAATCAATCGGTTCTGTCCCAAGCTTGAGTGAAATCTCTGTAGTAAAAATATGACTGAAGGGCTAGGGTATGGGGCTGTACTTCAGAGGTTCTAGTTCAGTCTCTAGCAAAAAGAAGGAAGCAAACTGATTGAGAAGCCTGTGGTGGTTTGATTTGTGTGTGGTCCTTTCCCTGTGTGCGGAGGTCGAAGGAATGTCCTATGCCAGGATGCATTTGCGGGTTCTCTCTTAGGTATCTCACACCTGAAGTCCCTAGTGGGGCAGATTTTTTTCTACTTTAGCCTTATATTTTCTGTCCAGTCCTCTTTACAGAAAAGCACAGAACAAAATGTAGTTTTATTTGAAAGGCATTTTTAAAGGGAACACATACTTTATAGTAATATTAAGTAAAAGCTAAGATTCCCCCTGCACACGTGCACAGACACACACACACACACACACACACACACATGACAGGTGGGCATTAAACCTTATGTTAAATGAGTTTGGCATTTACAGTACTGACTTTCAAAATGAACTGTTGTAAGTCAGCTTTTCAAAGCCTCCTGTTGTTTGAGTGCCGCTGCCTTTGGTCTCTGGAATGATGGCTGTGACTGCCCCTCGCACTCCCCTTCTCTCCTTGTAATAATAACTAGTTATGTGACTGTGGGTGGTTGTAGATTTAAGCCTACTGAAGTTTGAGTTTCCTGCTTGGACTGATTTCTTGACTTCTTCCCCCTCCTTTTTTTTCTGCTGTCTGCTCCCCTTTTCTCTGCATCCCCCATCAACGATGGCCTCCCTCGCCACCTCCATGAATTGCCGTGTCCTGAAGGGTGAAGTGGTAAGCCCTAACTCTGGCTCGTCTACCTTCAGCAGCGCTCTCTCTACCTTTTAACTTGGCTTAAATTTGAACTCTGCTCTCGACTTGCCTTATTGTTTTCTAGATGTCACAAACTGTATTTCATTGGTAATCAGATGTCTTAGCACTAGGACATGCTCCGGGTATTCACTGTGGTCAGACTTCCGTCCCTTGAGCGTCTGTTTGAGAACTGCTGCAGTGGCACAGATAATTAGCAGGATATGGGGGCTCAGACTTGGTCCCCGTTGTTTCAGAGGCTCAAGGGTGAATTAAAAAACATACTGTTAACTGCATAAAAGAAGAAAGCTAAACCAGAACTGCTCTTTAAATAGAAAGGAAAAATAGCTATATAGTTGTTTGGTTTTTTTTTTTTTTTTTTTTAAATGTCATTGCTTTTAAGTAAAATTCTCAAGTGAATTTGGAATTGGCATGTAAATGGGAGGGGTAAGTAATCATCACTCTGGAAAATTAGATTTGGCAGATTGATAAGAATCTTAAAATATCTCAGCACAGTAAAGAGAAATGAAGCCAGGGTTTAGGAAGTTTTCCTTTGATGTTCACACTCCTTGGCCATATTGCAGGGAGCGTGGCTGAGTCTAGAAGGGGGGCCTGGAAAACATCTCGCCTGTTACATGGCGTGTAGCAGAGAGACTTTCCCCTGTGACTCGGCACGATGGTAGTTACTAGTAGGGAAGTGAGGGTGACTGTGCTAGAAGCACCCCATTCTCTTGTGGACTCGGAATTCTAGACAAATGAGGGCAGAAAACTCCGATATGTTAACTCAGATCTGTGTGATTCGAGGCTGGTGTTCTGAATTATCCCTTTAAAAGAAATACTACCGTGTAGTCAGGACACGTCATAGCAAAGCCTCGGCCCTGTTTCTATACGTAACAGACATAAAACACTACTTCCTATTTGAAAACAGAATGCTGTCAGCGTATCCTAAGTAGATCGTTGAATTGTGATTGCCAACGGCATCTGCCTATTTCTATCAAAAACTGTACAGATTCCTTCATTTGAAACACACATCTCCAGAGAGCCCTCTCTGACACCAACCCTGGCTGCTTACTGGCAGTTAGCCTGGAAAGCTTATTACCTGTCTCTCCTACTGGCCCCTTTGCCTAACTCCTGTTTTCCATCCTGTGTGTTAGGACTTGACTGCATTGGCCAAAGAGCTTCGAGCAGTGGAAGATGTTCGACCACCTCACAAAGTGACAGACTACTCCTCCTCCAGTGAGGAGTCTGGGACCACGGATGAGGAGGAGGAGGACGTGGAGCAGGAGGGGCCTGATGACTCCACCTCAGGACCGGAGGACACCAGAGCAGCGTCAGTGCTTGCTGTATTAGCAGATGAGAGTCTTCCCTCTACGCTTTCCTTCTGATGCAGCCTTTTGCCCTAGCACTGTTGCAGAAGTTTGATGTGGTTTTCATGAACTCAGTAGAATATAAACTTACACACATACACACACACACACACACACACACACACACACACACACACACACACGTCAGTGCCTCCTCACAATATCTCAGAATGTGGTTTTTTAAACTTAAGGGTGCAGCACAAGGGAAGTTTGGGTATAATTAAAAAGTATACTTTCTGAGGTTTTGCTTAAGAACAAAGTAAACAGCAGAGAACTCTCTGTCAAAAGGATAAAGCCAAATCCTGCTACCTAGAGGAAGCTCATGCCTGCAGCCTCCTCTCACCTTAGGCTTTGAGATGATAAGGAGGTTCAGCTTGATATTCTTGACATGGGATTTTGTAACCACAGGTCATCTCTGAATCTGAGCAATGGGGAAACAGAATCTGTGAAAACTATGATTGTTCACGATGATGTGGAAAGTGAGCCAGCCATGACCCCATCCAAGGAGGGCACCCTGATCGTCCGCCAGGTACCTGTGTCTCTTCTTTCTGTTGTCAGAGGCTGAGCTTCTCCTGTAGTCATTAACCCACTTGCTCATTCACTCACTCATGCTATTCTACATCATCATCTGTTTTCATGTTAACACAACTCTGAGGGTAGGGTATTCTGGGCTAGGGAGGCAGGTGTGCTGCATGCCACCAAGGTAGCCAGTAGTCTTCCACCCCACATTGCTGCTCCCCTGCATGCCTGTGGCAGCCTTCATCCAAGCACCATGCTGAGTTTCACAATCTGTGTTAGAGTGGTAGAAAAGCCACAGAGAGTCTGAGATCTGGAGCCTGTAAGAGGGCTACCAAGAGGCTCTGCTGGGGCGTCTGGCCCTGAGTGTCTGCAGTATTGCAGGAGTGGGGCACAAGGATAAGCAGGTCTCCTGTGGTCCAAAGTGATTATCTCGGTTTGTGATGCAAGATGTGGTCTCTTTGGACCGTGATGTTTTATAACTGTTCATTCTTAACTTAGATTTCATTCAAGTGATAGGGTCCTTATTAATATAGGACACGGCGCTCTCGGCTTTGGGATTTTGCCCTGAGTGTTTTATGCCACAGCAGTGTATTTGGATGGAAAGTAGGAAGAACATGAGAAAACCAGGATTCAAAGAAACCACAGGGTACTTTCTAGGGGTAATTTGGAGAGATTTACAGTGAGAACAAGGGGGTGGTCTTCCATGCTATTGCTGCAGATGAACCAGCTGAAACACTTGCTACTTGCATTCGGTTGCATTGGGTACTTTGAATTCAATTGGCTCAAATTGGGCATTTGGCAAGGAAGTTTGAGTGATTCCGGCTAATTTCATTGGATTTTCCTTGGTAATTTTAACAGTTTGAAAAGTCACACAGCACCTTGAACAAAGCAGTTATCAGTAGGGTTGTCAGCAATGTCAGCAGTGCTTGAGCGAGACCAGTGTGCCTGTTTTTTCTACAGAGTACAGTTGACCAAAAGCGTGCCAGCCATCATGAGAGCAATGGCTTTGCCGGTCGCATTCACCTCTTGCCAGATCTCTTACAGCAAAGCCATTCCTCCTCCACTTCCTCCACCTCTTCCTCCCCATCCTCCAGCCAGCCGACACCCACCATGTCCCCACAGACACCCCAGGACAAGCTCACTGCTAATGAGGTATGTCTCACACCACAGCTGGCTGCTTTCCTGGGGTTAGACCAGCACTGCCAAGGAGCTAGTTTGCAAAGAAGCCCTTCCCAGAAACCCTCTCCCTCTTCCTCCCCCTGCTTTTCTGTCATCTGCCCTCCTCCCCAATCCCAAGTAACATGTTCAGATCTGCATACAAATCCCTAACCCTAGATGGATCGATTCCCCAAAACTTGCCAGTTCACTGTTTACTTTTTCTAGATAAGTATAGTTGCATGGCTTGCTTTATTCTGTTCATTTTTTTTAAATAAAATGATTGCTGTGTTCTCAGATCCATTACGTATTTGGCATGAAATCCTTGTAGTCATCTGTGGAATTTGCCTCTTCATCCTTTTTATCCAGTTTATAAAATACAGGAAAATGTGACTACATAAACTTGGCCTTACTTGCACAAACTTCTTGTCTTGTGTGAGAATCTCCTTCAAATAGGCATTGATTGTGTTTTGGTTACTGGTTTCGTCTGTTTATTTTGGGGAGGGGTTGGTTGTTGGTTGATGACTTTGGTTTTAACCAGTCCTTTTATCTTTTTCCTTGACATCCACATATACTCAGGGTTTAAGAAGAGTCAAGGACTTTTGGGGTAAAATGTAGACAATTATGATGCTAAGCAAGAACAAAGGTGTGAGCTTTCTTTTAATTTAAATTCTGTTTAGGAAGTCCTGTGTGTTTGTGGCATAGCTGTGCTGCTCAGTCTGGGTCCTAGGTGGGTGAGCCTTTGTTCTTTAAGTAGGTCATGCACAAGTGCAGTGATAGCCCACCTGAGCACCTGCTTAATTAAACAAGATTTCATTTCAGTGTGCAGACTTACTGTGTCCATTTGTTTAATAGCTGACAGAGGTCTAAACATTTAGTTTCAGCCAATCTTGTCAAGTAGACACCTGATTGACTGCTAGGCAGCAGCAATACTTTGGTTCCCTCACTAGAAAGTATGAGAAAAGTCTCCTGAGGACAGTGTCAGGCAGCTGCTTTCTCAGCAAATCGGCTTGGCCACTGATTGACAGGGCAGGGAGAGAAGTCTGTGAGATGGCAACCTGGGCAGGTGGGGAATCTTAGGATGGCATGGGCTGTAGGACATGGTGACTTTCAGGTGCCCCACAGAGGAAACAACTAGAGGAAAGGCGCTTGCTGAGCTGTATTCTGTCCCTGAGATCTGTGCTTGCACTCCTTGTTTATATCTCACGCACGCTCCATCTTACTGTAACCCTTAACTCACTAAACTGGCAAGTTTTTCTGTTTGGTTTTAATCATCATTGCATTTCCACTTAACAACTTGTTTCACTTTCTTTGTGAGCTTTTTGTTTGTTTAATTTTTTGATTTTAAGTTACATTATTAACACCAGTGCTCCTAAAAGATCAGAAGGTCATGCCTATTGTCATTTGTACGTTTACTAATGAGCCCCTGTTGTGTGGTATGGGCTTAATGGTCATTTACCTTTTAGCAACATTGGCATTCTGGAAGAGGCTCAATTAAAATAAACAATGAACAAAAGAAGTATTTGCCCATAGTCTGTCCCAGTAGATAGTAGGTCACACTAATCACCTACCATAGTGGATAGGAGGTTATAACAATATTTTCTATCACAGTACATAAGAGATCACACCAGCAGTCTACCACAGTACCTAGGAGATCATACCAGCAGTCACCACAGTATATAGGAGATTACACCAGTAGTCTATTCCAGTAGATAGGAGATTACACCAGTATTCTGTCATAGTAGATAGGAGATCACACCAGTAGTCTATCCCAGTAGATAGGAGATTACACCAGTAGTCTATCACAGTAGATAGGAGATCACACCAGTATTCTGTCATAGTAGATAGGAGATCACACCAGTAGTCTATCACAGTACATAAGAGATCACATCAGTAGTCTATCACAGTAGATAGGAGATCACACCAGTAGTCTATCACAGTAGATAGGAGATCACATCAGTAGTCTATCACAGTACATAAGAGATCACATCAGTAGTCTATCACAGTAGATAGGAGATCACACCAGTAGTCTATCACAGTAGATAGGAGATCACATCAGTAGTCTATCACAGTAGATAAGAGATCACACCAGTAGTCTATCACAGTAGATAAGAGATCACATCAGTAGTCTATCACAGTAGATAGGAGATCACATCAGTAGTAGTCTATCACAGTACATAAGAGATCACACCAGCAGTCTATCACAGTAGATAGGAGATCACATCAGTAGTCTATCACAGTATATAAGAGATCACACCAGTAGTCTATCCCAGTAGATAGGAGATCACACCAGTAGTCTATCACAGTAGATAAGAGATCACATCAGTAGTCTATCACAGTAGATAGGAGATCACATCAGTAGTCTATCACAGTACATAAGAGATCACACCAGTAGTCTATCCCAGTAGATAGGAGATCACACCAGTAGTCTATCACAGTAGATAGGAGATCACATCAGTAGTCTATCACAGTTCATAAGAGATCACACCAGTAGTCTATCCCAGTAGATAGGAGATCACACCAGTAGTCTATCACAGTACATAAGAGATCACACCAGTAGTCTATCACAGTAGATAGGAGATCACACCAGTAGTCTATCACAGTAGATAGGAGATCACACCAGTAATCTATCCCAGTAGATAGGAGATCACACCAGTAGTCTATCACAGTAGATAGGAGATCACACCAGTAGTCTATCACAGTAGATAGGAGATCACATCAGTAGTCTATCACAGTAGATAGGAGATCACACCAGTAGTCTATCACAGTAGATAGGAGATCACACCAGTAGTCTATCACAGTAGATAAGAGATCACACCAGTAGTCTATCACAGTAGATAGGAGATCACACCAGTAGTCTATCACAGTAGATAGGAGATCACATCAGTAGTCTATCCCAGTAGATAGGAGATCAACCAGTAGTCTATCCCAGTAGATAGGAGATCACATCAGTAGTCTATCCCAGTAGATAGGAGATCACACCAGTAGTCTATCACAGTAGATAGGAGATCACATCAGTAGTCTATCACAGTACATAAGAGATCACACCAGTAGTCTATCCCAGTAGATAGGAGATCACACCAGTAGTCTATCACAGTACATAAGAGATCACACCAGTAGTCTATCACAGTAGATAGGAGATCACACCAGTAGTCTATCACAGTAGATAGGAGATCACACCAGTAATCTATCCCAGTAGATAGGAGATCACACCAGTAGTCTATCACAGTAGATAGGAGATCACACCAGTAGTCTATCACAGTAGATAGGAGATCACATCAGTAGTCTATCACAGTAGATAGGAGATCACACCAGTAGTCTATCACAGTAGATAGGAGATCACACCAGTAGTCTATCACAGTAGATAAGAGATCACACCAGTAGTCTATCACAGTAGATAGGAGATCACACCAGTAGTCTATCACAGTAGATAGGAGATCACACCAGTAGTCTATCCCAGTAGATAGGAGATCACACCAGTAGTCTATCACAGTAGATAGGAGATCACATCAGTAGTCTATCACAGTAGATAGGAGATCACATCAGTAGTCTATCACAGTAGATAGGAGATCACACCAGTAGTCTATCACAGTAGATAGGAGATCACACCAGTAGTCTATCACAGTAGATAGGAGATCACACCAGTAGTCTATCATAGTAGATAGGAGATCACACCAGTAGTCTATCACAGTAGATAGATCACACCAGTAGTCTATCACAGTAGATAGGAGATCACACCAGTAATCTATCACAATAGGTAGGAGATCACACCAGTAGTCTATCACAGTACATAAGAGATCACATCAGTAGTCTATCCCAGTAGATAGGAGATCACACCAGTAGTCTATCACAGTACATAAGAGATCACATCAGTAGTCTATCACAGTAGATAGGAGATCACATCAGTAGTAGTCTATCACAGTACATAAGAGATCACACCAGCAGTCTATCACAGTAGATAGGAGATCACATCAGTAGTCTATCACAGTACATAAGAGATCACACCAGTAGTCTATCCCAGTAGATAGGAGATCACACCAGTAGTCTATCACAGTAGATAAGAGATCACATCAGTAGTCTATCACAGTAGATAGGAGATCACATCAGTAGTCTATCACAGTAGATAGGAGATCACACCAGTAGTCTATCACAGTAGATAGGAGATCACATCAGTAGTCTATCACAGTAGATAGGAGATCACACCAGTATTCTGTCACAGTACATAAGAGATCACACCAGTAGTCTGCCACAGTAGATAGAAGATCACACCACATAGGAGATCACACCAATAGTCTGCCACAGTAGATAGTAGATCGTAGGTTACATTTGGGGGGTGGTATGAGAAGCAAATCCAGAAAGTACTGAAGTGATGTTAAGACACTTTAGATGCTGTTTAAGAATTTCCATTACTTTTTTTTAAAGCTGATTATAAAGTGGTGCTTTTATTGGTAGTTTACAGCATCACTGCCCTAGGTGTGCATCTCGGGGAAGAGATATGGCAGTTGAAATGCCTGCTGGGGTTTTTGGGGAATGATGCAGGAAGAGGTGGCTTGGATTGGGAATTTAATGTTCACTTTTTAAATGTCTCTTATATTAATGAAATTGAAATTTACATTGCAGACTCAATCCGCTAGTAGCACACTCCAGAAACACAAATCTTCCTCCTCCTTTACACCTTTTATAGACCCCAGGTTACTACAGATTTCTCCATCTAGTGGAACGACAGTTACTTCCGTGGGTAAGTACAGCAGCAACAAGGAAAGCAGCTGACAGACAGGACCTGGTCCCTCGAGTAGCTTCCCAAGAGGCTTAGGCATGGCATGGTTGCTCATGGCACAGACCTCTGCTAAGGAGTCCATCCCACTCTCATTGCCTGCTTAGCAGTGAGCCTCACAGTCAGTTTCCTTTTCCATGTATGTTTCACAGAATGCCTTTTCTCTGAGAAAGTGTCAGGTACAGCATATGGCTGTTTATCTGGGGCATGCTGAGGGGGCTGGGCGGTTGTGAGCGTACAGGAGATAAGGTTTCACATGTACTGTATTTCAGTGGGATTTTCCTGTGACGGAATGAGACCAGAAGCCATAAGGCAAGATCCTACTCGGAAAGGCTCAGTGGTCAATGTGAACCCCACCAACACTAGACCACAGAGTGACACCCCTGAGATTCGTAAATACAAGAAGAGGTTTAACTCAGAGATACTGTGTGCTGCCTTATGGGGTAGGTGTCTCACTGCTGTCAAATTGTGTAGTTTTATTGTGACAAACAGATTTGTCTGTCATTCAGAGACTCGCTGTTTTAATAGTGCAGAGATTTTTTTTTTCTTTTTGAAGGACTTATGGTTTCTGTGGTTGCTGCCTTCAGTCTAGCTGAGTATGTGTTAGGGGACAGAGTGCGTGTGTGTCTGCAGTCCTTCCAGCAATAGATGTCTCCTTTTCTCCTGTGGAGGTGCACGGTGAGGATGAAGCAGGAGGTGTCCTTAGCACAGGGAGATTAAGTGTCTGTCAGTGCTTGTGTTCACCTTTTTGCCTGTGACTTTGACCAGTTTCCAAATGACACTCTTAGAAACAGTCTGCAGAGGGACTGTCTGCCTGTCTTGTCTTACATGTGTGTACTCAGGGCAGTAGCAGGGAGCCTGCTGTACACTCAGGTCTGCCTTCGCAAACTCAAACTTTCCTTTCTGTCCTGTCCTGACCCTGACATCTAGTCCCACGGTTTGTGTTCTGCTTTAAGAGTACACAACTTCTACTTAAAAATGACATGACGTCTTCTGGAGGGGTCCACAGCACATACGTCCTACAGTCCTAGTCCCTGAAGTCACAGCCAGCACATCATGCAGTAGTAAATTAGCCGTCCCCTTCCAGCCCAGCCTTGCATGCCCCTTTCTGTTGTTGTTGGGAGAAAAAAGTGAGACCAACGCAAGAGCTCAGCTTTTACCTTTAGATCCTGCAAACGCTCCCTGCCCCTGTCCTCGCCCACGCCGCCTGCCCTCCTTCGGCTCTGAAGCTCCTGCCCAGCCATCTCCCAAACTCTTTGAAGAGCTATGCATACTCATAGCAAACACACCTGCTCTCTTGGGGTCAGGAACTCTGCCATGTCGTGACTGTTTTAAAGCTCATGGCACACAATGAGGACTTTATTAGCTGTCTAGATCAATGGTTCTCAACCTGTGGGTCAGGACCCCTTTGGGGAAATTGAATGACTTAGGGATCACCTAAGACCATCAGAAAACAGATATTTACATAATGATTCATAACAGTAGCAAAATTAGTTATGAAGTAGCAACGACAATAATCTTCCTGTTGAGGTCACCGCAGCTTGAGCAGCTGTGTTAAAGGGTGGCAGCACTAGGAAGGCTGAGAACCACGGCTAGGTAAACTAAAACTAGGTGAGGGGTTGTGGGCTCCATGCAGCAGGAGCCTGGCACACAGGTGTGACTAGCAAGCTGCTGCTGCTCAGTAGACGTCAGTAGCCGTTGTTTCAGGAAGCAGGCTGTCAGTTATTCATACTGAAAGATTTTAATGTAGTTTATATGTTACACCATAGTTGGTGTAGAGATTGTGTTAAACATGTCAGTTATGTTGAAACTGATAATAAATGCTTAGCAAATGATGTCATTTTATCCAGAAAAGTTAGGCCTGGGAACAGTCTTAGTGTTACATCATGTTCCTCAAATGTCCCAGCAAGTTCCAGACCCACCTCATTTTTGTACTTTTGTCTAGTGTGTTGGTCATCTAAAAGGACTTTGACCTTAGTTCCTTTCTTGTGACCAAATGCCTGAGAAGAAGCAAGGTAAAGGCAAGGGTTATTTGGTTCCTAGTGTTAGTCTATTTACATAGGTGGTGTTCCTATGGATAGTCCGTTAGCAGATGAATCAGAGCATTGACTTAGAGCATGTGTCCTTACAGCTTCATAAACTTCCAGCAAAACTCTTAGTAACAAATTCTTTAGTAGTCATGCAAATCTGATAATGACTTAATTCTGGGGGAAAATGCCCAAATTGTAGAGACTCTCTTAAAATGTTCTCAAGCTGTTTTATGGACTGCTCCCCTTTAACAAACTGTCTTGACTTCTCCCACTGCCCATTTTATGTGTGTAAGATGATTGACCTAGCAGGGACTTTGTAAGAGCACAGAGACTTGGTTATTTGTCTTGCTGAGTTTATACCCAGCTTAGAGGATTGACATGAATGGATGTGTTTAGTTCGCTGGAAGATGCTTCCAAAGGTAAAGGTTTTAGAGCAAAGAAGTACGAACATTTGGATAAATGTGTGAATGTAGAGGGAGAATCCATATTAACTGAAGCTTTTAGTGGAAGAAGGCTACTGGCTAGAGAAGTGTGGGGTCCTGATTGTCAGACCAGAGATTTTGACACTGCATCTTGGGAGGTGTAAATTTTAAAGATACACCATGACTCCTGAGTTTTAAGAAAATGAACACTTGAAAGAAAGTGGAAGTTATCTGGACAGTCTGAATCAAGGCCTGTGTCCATCATCTGTAAAATGGTCAGCAAGCATGGTAGACCAGAGCGAGAGGACAGAAGGGAGGGGCAAGAAGATTTTTACCTCGACTTGGAGACCAGGCTAGGTAGCTTTGTCAGGTGGGAAGCCTGGGTTCAGTAGGAGTCTTTAGTGTGCGGAAGAATAAGGAAGTAAAGCGTGGCAGTAGGAGCCACTGTTTCTGTTACCTGACATACGTGGGCAGCAACTTCAGTGTCCATGGAAGAAGCAGAGATACTTCCTGACTACGAGTAAGCACAAGTTTGCCAGTTGTGAGGCCATGGTATCAGAGGAAGGTTTTTTTTCAATGTGGCCAGATCTGTAAAACCTAAGAAACAGTAAGCTCACGGTACACTCAGGACAGAAGGACGGTGGGCACAGGTAAGGTGATGGGGTTTCTTCAGTACTTAAGTAAATGTCACTGTCATTCCTTGTGTGGCAAGAATCATTTGCCTTAACCTCACTGTTCTGAGCATTTCTTTCTGAATTAAGGAAGCTATCGTCCTTTCAAATAGAGAATGGTTTCCTTTCCTTACGGTACAGCTCCATACAAGCACAGCCTAAAATGTAGCCACTCTGTGTTCTTGAAACAGGGGTGAATTTGCTAGTTGGCACAGAGAGCGGTCTGATGCTCTTGGACAGAAGTGGCCAAGGGAAAGTGTATCCTCTGATCAACAGAAGACGGTTCCAGCAGATGGATGTTCTTGAGGGCCTGAATGTCTTGGTGACAATATCTGGTAAGTGTTTTTTGTAAAGCAGAATCTATAGCATCGGTCATTATGTCTAGCCTTAAATACTGAACTCGGCTCCTTCTCGAACTACTGATTAAATAATCACAGAGTATTGTGAGTTTGCCTGATGTGGGAAGGTGTGCAGAGTCACTACATGCACCCAGTTGTCCTTATTACTAACCTATTTTTTATTTGTAGTCCATTATTTTTTATTGTTATTAATAGTATGCTACTATTAATTAAAATGTAATTTATATTGCTATGCAGTGCGTTAACTTGGTTTTTTATTTTTTAATTTCATTGATTTTTATTGAGCTCTACATTTTTCTTTGCTCCTCTCCCTGCCTCTCCCCTCCCTTTCAACCGTTCCCCAAGGTCTCCATGCTCCTAATTTACTAAGGGGATCTTGTCTATTTCTACTTCCCATGTAGATTAGATTCATGTAAGTCTCTCTTAGTGTCCTCATTGTTGTCTAGTCTCCAGGATTGTAATTTGTAGACCGGTTTTCTTTATGTTTAAAAACCACCTATAAGTGAGTACATGTGATAATTGTCTTTCTGTGTCTGGGTTACCTCACTCAAAATAATGTTTTCTAGCTCCATCCATTTTCCTGCAGCATTCAAGATGTTGTTATTTTTTTCTGCTGTGTAGTACTTCATTGTGTAAATGTACCACATTTTCCTTATCCATTCTTGAGTCAAGGGGCATTTAGGTTGTTTCCAGGTTCTGGCTATGACAAACAAAGTTGCTATGAACATAGTTGAATACATGTCCTTGTGGCACAATTGAGCATCCTTTGGATATATACTCAAAAGTGGTATTACTGGATCTTGAGGAAGGTTGTTTCCTAATTTTCTGAGAAATCACCACACTGACATCCAAAGAGGCTGTACCAGCTTGCATTCCCACCAGCAATGCAGAAGTGTATTAACTTGGTTTTGACAACTATATTACGACATATATATTCCATTATTCTGTTATCTAGTACTATTTGTACTTTGTTCTGAGTTCCTGGTGACAGCTGATCAACTTTTTGATTACTTTACTATTCTTGCATGCTGTATCATTGGATTCATATAGTGCTAACCTTGCATGGCTGTTTGGATCATGTAATACGTGGACTGACTTCTTTCCTTTGAAAATACACTTTCAAGTTAAGATTGCTTCATGTTTTTTGTGGTTTGGTGTCTGTCTCTTTTATATTGCTAAATGTTCCTCATACAGATGTGTCGCTGTGTATCCAGTCACTTACTGAATGACATCTTGGTGCTTCTGGGTAGGAAGTTATAGGGAAAGCTGCTAGATAAGTATTTGTGTGCAGCTTTTTACTTCATTTCATGTACTTGATAAAAAGCCAAATAACACAACTAATAGAAGCATAGGCCAAAAGCTTCATTAGTCTGGAGAATTGCTGAACGGTCTTGCAAAGTGGCTCCGTGTTCACAATTGACAGTTAGGGAAGGGGGCTTCTGTACCTCATCTCTAATGCCCAAGATTGTTAGTGTTTTGGATTTTCCATCTTGATAGGTTAGTAGAGTGGTCTCTTGTTCAAATGGGGAATCCCCTGGTGATGTGTGTATTTTCATGCTTTTCTGCCTTCTCTGTCTCTTCCTTGGGGACCTGTGTACTTAGTGTCTGCGTAGATCTTTAGCCCATATTGCAACCGGGTTACTTTTCCCCCTACTCTTGGATTATAAGGAGTCTCTGTATATTTTAGATAGCAGCCTTTCATTGCATGTGCTCTGGGAATACCTTTTCCCTGCCTGTGGCTTCTCTGTTAATTCTCTTTACCAGTGTCTTGAAGAGCAGACTCCTTAGTGAAATCAAATACTTCGTTTTCTTTTTCCTTTTGTGTATTGCTCTTTTGGTGTTTTACCTAAAAAGTCACTGCCAAATCCAAGCTCCGATTTGTATGTGCTTTCTTCTAAAAGCTGCAAACTTGGATTTTCACATTTACGTCTGTGACTCGCTTGTGCTTTATGTTTGTGGAACACTGAAGGCTTGCGAACAGATTCCCTTCCATTCACAGCATTCCGTTTATTTTAGAAGGGGCTTCTTCCTTTTGCCGTTAGTTCACTGCATTGTGTGCATCTGTTTCTGGGCCCTGCTTTTTCACTGTTTTCTTATTTCTTTTGCTAATAACCACATGGTCTTGGTTACTGTAATGGGTGTATAGTCTTGAAATCAAGAATTGTCCAGAAACTTTGTTTTTGTTTCAGTATTTTGTTCAACATGTCACTGCATTGCTCCTGAATATAAATTTTAGAGGATGTTTATGGTATGGACAGATAACTCCACTGGGTTCGACTAGAATTCTGTTGAGTCTGTAACTCAAATTGGGAAGAACTGATGGTGCATTTTTCTATCTATGAACATAAAGTATTTCTGTTTAATTCTTTGACAAGAATTTTATAATTATCCTCAAATAGATCTTTAAAAGAGGTATTTTGTGAGATTTGTGCCTTTTTCCTTTTGGAGGTAGAGTTTCTCTAGCTTTGAAACCTGTCCTGGAACTAGCTCTTGTAGAGTAGGCTGGCCTCGAACTCACAGAGATCCCCCTGCATCTGCCTCCCAAGTGCTGGGATTAAAGGCGTGTGCCACCAGTGCCTGGCCTATTTCATTTCTTTAGTGTTACTATGAATATTATGTTAAATTTCAGCTCTGTTATTTTGCAGTTGATGTATAGGAAAGTAATTGGCTTTTGTGTAATAGGCTTGTTATCCAAAATCATCACTGTAATTGTTTCAAGAAGTTTTCATCCTTTCCCAGATGGACTGTCTCCCAGCACCCTCACATGTTCTGCTATCTGAAAGTTCATCTTAACTCTGTAATTCTGTTTGTTTTTTTTTAATAGAGACCTCATTTTATAGACTTAATCCTTGGCTAATGGTGTTAGACTCAGGAGACAAGGGGTGGAGCAGAAAGCCATGCTGCTCTGGTCTTTCTGGTTCCTAGCTCTCATCCTGAGCTGCACAATAGCCTGCTACCCACCATTCTATCATTAACATAGAGTAAAATACAAAAAACCAGAAATGTTTCTACTGTATGGTTTATGATCTGTCATGTAAGTGAAGATTCACTATTCTTTCAAATCCTGTCCTAGCCATGCCTGCTTATACCATTGGTAATTTTTAAAGGGGCTTCAGAACTCCTTGAAGTAGCCCAAATAGGAATTTCAGATAAAACTGATACTAAATAATTCACTAGGGGAAGTGTATTTACTGTTTCTTTTGGATATTTTTGTTATTAGTGATAAGATTTATTTTTGACCATGCATATAAAATACTTATATTTATCAAAATATAAATTTTTATGTTATTTTTTAGGAAAAAAGGATAAGTTACGTGTCTACTATTTATCCTGGTTAAGAAATAAAATCCTTCATAATGACCCAGAAGTTGAGAAGAAGCAAGGGTGGACGACTGTGGGCGATTTGGAAGGATGCGTACACTATAAAGTGGGTAAGTTCCCAGGGAGTTGTAGTGTTTGATCTCTTCAGCTTAGTTAGGGTTCATCTGGACATCTTAGTGTATTGTTCGTCTATAAGTACAGCACAGTGTGTTCCTTCTGCTCACTCTGTCCTCAGTCTTCCCTACACCTTTCCCCCTGAGAGTCTCCCACCCTCTTTAACAGCCCTCATTCTCCTCTGTAAGGTGTGATTCTAGATGACCTCTCTGAGAAAATGCTACCATACTGAGCCCTCTGACTTTGATCCCTTTACCTTTCGGCTCTTATTTAGAGTGTGCTGGGTGCCCCTTAGCAGTCACTAGTAGAACATTGGAGAATTTAACTGATTTTTGTGCCTTGTTATTTTTACTTAACTACATTATGCAGAGGTAGCTACCGTAGTCCTGATGTATGAACAACTGTGGCATGCTAGTTGTTGTTTCTTGGCAACCATTGTTTGATTGGCATTTTCCTCCCTTGGAACATTCAGTGAATCTCACAAAGTTAGCTAACCATATGAGAAAAATGAAAGTGTGTGTTAGAAATAAATGGGAAATAATGAACCATAACAAAGTCACAGTTTTAAGGACTGATAATGTGGTTTTATAGAATTTGGCTGGTTAAGGTTAGAGAATCCATTGAGTACTGATCTGTGCTTGCATATTTTACTAAGGTACAGACTATACACAATTGTTCTGCCCACCTCCCCCAGGATATTGTAATCTGCGACGTTGTCTTCTTTATCTATAATGCCAGCTCATCGGTTAATAATTATTACAGGAGTCATCTTTCTATTTTGAATGATTCTGAGTTTCTAACAAGATCAGGTGGCTAAAATACAGTTAATTAGTGTTAGCAATCTTTAGTTCAGCTCCCATGTGGCCCTAGGACCTCCTCAATGTCAGTAGCTATGGTATTCTCTGCAGGGATTAGTAGTACACATAGAACGATTTCCATCATTCCAGAAAAGTCTATTAACAGCGTTCATTGGACAGCCTCTTATAATTCTTTGTATGACTCTTTAACATTTGACAGTATGTGATGTTTACCAGAGCTGTATCAGATAGAGGTGTGATGATAGAAAGTTCGTGTGGAGTGGGTGGCATGTGGAACAGACATCACGTGTGCTTAGGGCACACTAGGGAGCAGTTGTAGCTCTGAAAGAACACAAGGGCTTTATCATTCAAGCAGCATGTACTACTTTGCTCCTTCCCTATTCTTGTCTGTATGAGCCCCTTGGTTGGCCTGTCACACTATTATCACTTGGAAGTAATAATGAGTCCTCCAGTCTTTAGGATTGGCTGCCTGGGCTGGCCATTGGTAATAAAATACTTAGAATCTAAGACATTATGATCATCTGCTAAACTATTTATTGTTTTTGTAGAATTGATCTAGGGAAGTGAATTACACACGGAAGAATTAGAAAAGCAAAGTGTGTGGCTTCAGCTCTCTCTTGATTTTGGATGAGCAATAAGAGGCATATTTATAAAGTTTACAAATGGCTACAGAAAGAATTTGTGGCTCTGTGTTAATACTGATAGTATTTCTCTTGACTTTTATGTTTATTTCAGTAAAATATGAAAGAATCAAATTTCTGGTAATTGCTTTGAAGAGTTCTGTGGAAGTCTATGCGTGGGCACCGAAGCCATATCACAAGTTTATGGCCTTTAAGGTAAAACCACCAGTTTTAAATTGGCTTAAGAAGCCTGAACAGTTAATATAAAGGTATATATTAATGTAAAATAACTGTCGAATAAAAAGCTATATATAACATAACATAATAATAATAATAAGCACATGTAACTATTTTCTAAGTTCTCAGATAATCATTTTTCCCAAATGGTACTTGCACCCTCTCTTAAAACTTAGATTTTCAACTGGACACGTTGACTCACGCCTTTAATCCCAGCTGTCAGGAGTCAGAGGCAGGCGATCTCTCAAGTCCAAGGATAGTCAGGGTTACACAGAAACCCTGTCTTAAAATCCATCATCATGATGATGATGACGGTGATGGTGATGTAGATCTCCATGAAAAGACATAGATGTGATGACGATCCAGATATGGTTAAAAGAGCTCAGCAGAAATCAGTAGTAAAGGATGTGTTTAGTGCAGTACAGTTGAAAAACTGAGTAATAAACTGGGTGTGATGTGCACACCAAAGAGGCTGAGGCAGGAACATTGTTGTGGAGTCAAGGCCAGCCAGGTGTACATAGCAAAACCCTATCATAAAACAAACAGATAATTGAATTATAGAGATTCTGGAGGGTATAAACAATAGATATTACACATTAAATAAATGGAAGAAGGAAGTTAATGACTATATTATAGTCCTGTTTTTCTTTCAATTAAAAAACTCAGTTTAACAGTATCTTGATATTTACAGTAAGGTGGTTTTACCATTCTACAGGTAGAGTTTGGGTGAAGTAATAATGTTTGTGCTAAACTTGATACTGTTTAGGGTGTGAGTTTATACACACTCATGATTGGTCTTATATTTACTTGCAGTGTATGTGATAAAAGGTAGTATATGGAACATTTCCAGTAAGCCTTGTACTCCATAATCATCCACACCACCAAATACAGAGAACTGACAGTCATTGTCCTGTGTATATTTTTAGTAATTTATTTTAGGGAGTGCCCTAAATCCAATGCATAAAATTCTTAATTATAATTGATACGGTTCTAGCATTAGATAGAAATAATAATTATTTCTATTTTGAGATATAGAGCCTTAAGAGTAGTGCAGGGACATTTTACTAGAAGTTAAGAAATAAGATATTTCATCTAAAATAATTGCATTTAAAATAATTTTGATATAGTTTATTGAAAGAGTAAGTTTCAGTTACTTGGGAAGTTTGAATTAAGGGGGTGCTTATTGCTTGATTTCCCCAGTGAATCAGAGTCAGTGGGGTTAGCATTTTTGGTAAATCTAGTATTACTGAGTAAAGATAGATTCAATTTAAATTGGAAATTTACCTACATTGTCTTCTGGAATCTAGTTTTAGTATTCCTACATGACAGACACTGTGCATGTTGATTTGCCTTATGTCACTACTCCAGTTTACTGTCCTGGTCCTGTGAGCTGTGCTGATGTGAAGAACTGGGGCTCTTCCAGTTGAGTCACACAAAGTCTATAGCTCCTAACAACAGCCAGATTCTCAGTGCTGTGACTCCTACAGCTTCCCATTCCACTGCTGTGTTTGAATATTCAAATACTGTGTTGTGCCAGCTCCTCATTGTTGACTTTGCACATATTCTAATCAAGACACAGGACAGAGCATTTTCCTGCTAGGTGGGAGGGAAGAAGTATCTTCCAGAGGCTAATTAACAATGCCATGTGATAAACCAGATGCCCACAGCCAGTTTCTTATCTGATGTTGTAAGTTTGTCTTCCTGCTTCTGTCTTGGTTATCTCTGTAGTCATTTGGAGAACTGGTACATAAACCATTATTGGTGGATCTCACTGTTGAGGAAGGCCAGAGGTTGAAAGTGATCTATGGATCTTGTGCTGGATTCCATGCTGTTGATGTGGATTCAGGCTCAGTCTATGACATTTATCTACCAACACACGTAAGAAAGAACCCACACTCTATGGTTGGTTGACTGGCTTCACTTTGTTTTCACTTTCCCTTTACTCTGCTAGTGAACTAACACAAGCAGGGTTTCCTCATTTCCCTGGCGTGTAGGGTGAGTATTTAAACGAAGCAGCATTTTCCTGGCTCTGTTAGGACCTGAAGACCATTTAGCACTTGCTTTAACTAACATGGGATGGAGTTGGGCAGTTGCTGTCAGGCCAGAACAGCCTGGGTTGGGAATGTTTCTCAAATGTGTCTACTATCCAGTTATGTTTCCAGGACTCAAAAATTGTGAGTCAGTAGAGTCCATGATCTGTAAATGGTAGACTTGGGGTTGTATATTGTATGGGTTTCCCAAGAGTCCTGCCTATTTGTGGTAGGTATGGCCAGGGGTATAGGACTATTGCATTCTCTAGACAGTCTTACTGAGCATTTTCATGGGGCTGGAGATAGCTACAAACATGCTTCCTTGTTTCTGTTCTCTAGATTCAGTGTAGCATCAAACCCCACGCAATCATTATTCTCCCCAACACGGATGGAATGGAGCTTCTGGTGTGCTATGAAGATGAGGGGGTTTATGTAAACACGTATGGAAGGATCACCAAGGATGTGGTTCTGCAGTGGGGAGAGATGCCAACATCTGTAGGTAATGATGCATCATGAAGAGGCATTTGTGAGAGGAGCCCACTAAGAGCACATCTGTTTATTGTACTAACTTGCGTGTTGCTCATACCTTCTGGTTGGTCAGTGGTCATCAGCAGATGGGTGAAGGTTAAATAAGACAAAACCCACGTAATTCTTGGGTGCCTTTAACAGCTGTGCTAGTGCTCTAGTTTGACCCTTACTTTATATAGAATAAAGCAGGTGTATTTTTTTTTTTGACCAATTTATATGGAGTGAAGCAAATCATAGAAATATCTTGAGCGGCAGAGCCCCAGTTAGAAACAGCCTCTTGCCCAGTCATCTGCTTTGTATCCAGGAGCAGAGGCTGGTGTTTGACCATTTCATGGCTTTGTGTTTACATCCCTGAACTGTCTGCTCGTCATTTCTTCCTCACCGTCTCTCATGCTGTGTTGATGAAACATGTATGATAATCCACACACCATGGCTATTTCCAGAAGTTGATTAAAGGCCTAAGGAAAATCAGTTCTTTCAATTATTAATTCATATGACTACTTCCCATGACAGACAGTGTATAGAGGCACAACTCCCCTTTTTTGATCAATACCCGGGCCTTGTGCACAGGAGGTAGGCTTTCAGTGATTGAACAGATGCCCAGCCCCAAGGCAGAACGCCTGAAATACCAAAGTCCTCACATGCCAGGCACTCAGGTAGACGTGTGTGTGCGTCACAAGCGACTTGTCACAAGTCTGCTATGCTAACACTTTTCCCCTCTCTAAAAGCATATATCCGATCGAACCAGACCATGGGCTGGGGAGAGAAGGCGATCGAGATACGGTCTGTGGAAACCGGCCACTTGGATGGTGTATTTATGCACAAAAGGGCTCAAAGACTAAAATTCTTATGTGAACGCAATGACAAGGTAATGTTTCCTTATGGCTCCTATGTTGTTGTGGCTGGTTTTTTAAGTGGTTTATTCTTTATGGACATTGATGGTGAATCTCCTTGCAGTTCTGGCATATTTTAAAATAAATTAAGGAAAATTTTTAGACATTTCTTTTAGACATTTCTTTTTAGACATATTTTGGGGGGTGGGGTTCGTCACTAGAAGGCAGCAGATGGCCTGCTGACTGCCCTCTCTGGTTTTGTTTGCAGGTGTTCTTCGCCTCCGTTCGGTCTGGTGGCAGCAGTCAGGTTTATTTCATGACCTTAGGCAGGACTTCTCTTCTGAGCTGGTAGAGGCGGTGTGAGCTGGGATCACTGACCCCCGGAGTCGTCAAGACCCTGAGAACTTGGAATTCCTTGCAACTGGAGCTCAGAGCTGCACCGGTGCAGCCAGGACAGCTGTATATGCAGGCCTCTTGCGTGTTGGGTCCTCTCCCCTCCTTCCTACACTTTCTGCCAGTTTATTCCCGATCTCTCCTTTTCCTCACTCGAAAATAAATCAAGGCTGCATTGCAGCTGGTGCTGTTTAGACTCTACCATCGGTGCTAGGAGTGTTTGGGGATGAGCATCAGACCAGAAAGAGCGCCTTTCCACAGCTCCAGGATTCCTGTCTCTGAGTGACTCTGGCCTGTGGGTGTCTGAAGGTTGTGATGAGCACACCATCAGATGTTGGCAGTGGGCACAAGGAGGTGTAAGTGGTGTAAGAAGCAGCTTGCTGAAGCAGAGAACAGATTTAATATAGTAACATTAACAATGTATTTAATTGACATTTCTTTTTTTGTAATGTGACAATATGTGGACAAAGAAGAAGGTGCAGGTTTAAGAAGTTAATATTTATAAAATGTGAAAGACACAGCTACTAGGATAACTTTTTGTGGGTGGGGCTAGGGTGGGTGGGGTGGGTTAAGGGGTCCCATTTTGTTTCTTTGAAAATTTTTGGAGAGGGTTGTCCTGGCCAAGAACTGAGTCATTTTTCTGTGTACCAAGTTTTGCCTAAATTGTGCAGATGGTTCTAAAAAAAAAAGAAAAAGAAAGAAAAAATGTGTGTGTCTTGTTCGATGGCCAGAACTTTGTTGTGTGACAGTATTAGCACTGCTTCTGCTAAAGGTTTGATTTCTGTTTAAGCCTGGAAGAGCAACAGCAGCTCCACCATGGTCTGCACTTGGAATAGGAAAAAAGTCAACTTTCCTGTGTTTTTTTTTTTTTTTTTTGTTACTGTTTTGTTTTTTGCCTACCTCATTGTTTTTAATGCATTGAGAGGTGATTTAGTTTATGGATTTGGCAGAAAACATTAATGTTTAATTTAACTTTAATACCAAAACTATCTGATTGAAGTTTGACTGACTTTGTCACAAGTCTAATCAGGTACCAGAAAAGCTGTCTGTGAAGGCGGAGACCGACCTCATGGCTGGTGCGGTCTGCTTTCAAAACGCAGAGCCTCTGTTTTCACCAGGCTCACCATTCGTGGTCGGTGGGTGGGCCCCCTTCACCTACCCTTAACACACGAGATTGCATTGTTCTCAGTTGGGGTTTGGTAGCAGGCAGGTTGTCACATTTGAGTAGTCATGCAAACTGTTCATTGTTTCAGGAACCTTTTCTTGGGGGTAAGGGGGTGTCCCTTTTCTAAAAATGCAACGCACTAAAACTATTTTAAGAATGTAGTTGATTCTACCTATTCATAAAGATGGCATCTCCCTGTGTTTTAGGTGTAATATTGAAGCCCTGGCTTTTCTTGTTTTCTCACTTGCTCTCTCATTCTGTTTTTTTTTTTTAACTAATTTTTCTTTATGAATATGTCTGTGACATTTGTAATAAATGTCTTGTAATAATTTGCTTCATGGTTTCATGGTGATCACTACATTCCTCTGAGGATGCTAGTGTCTCAGAGAAGGGACAGTCATGCTGAGTCATGCCCTGCCATCCTGCTGTAGCTCTTACGACAGCTGCTGTGGGCTTCATTCCCCAGACAGAAACTGCTTGTTTCAAAGGCTTGATCTTGCTTGATGGTGAATTCGCTTTTAGAGCATGAGCCATCTGATCCCCTGTCCCGTGTAATAGTTATCTGTACCTAGTGCCAAGCCTGTCCCATCTGTCCCATTCAGATACCTGTCCTTCTCTTAGCTCTGGTGTAGTAGTTTTGTGAACAAAAGTCTAGTAAAGAATACATAAAACTGCAGTTAAGTGGTTAGTTGTAAATACCAGCAAAGACAGGTCAGAATAAGTGAGCAACCCTTACTCTTAGAGGGTAAAGGAGGGAAAAGTAGTTTTCCATTGATGCAAGGACTTCAGAGCAGCCCAAGAACTATTACTGTTCTTCTCTAATTGTGGTCAACCTAGAGTAGTTTAAAGAATTAATCCCACACAAGACTGAGACGATCCCAGAAGCAAAGAACTCAAAATCTAATGCTGACAGCCTCCTGCCCACACTCAGGTCTTTGAAATGAGAGGTACCACCAAGGCAGATGGGTGAATCAGGAGGACACAGAAGTTGTTCAGGTGATGTCGGCCTTTCCCCTGGGTTTAGAGCGCTGTGGAAGGTGAGCAGATGGCTTTGAAGAAGCATCAAGCTACAAATACCAAGGAGCCGGAAGTGACAAAGGAGGCTGCTGTCCACTTGACTTCTGTGTCATGGGGCACCACTGTCATGGCCCATCATCCACAGGCTGCAAGCTCTGTCTTCAGTGAGAGGTTGCAAATAGTACAAGCATGTGTTGTTGGGATTGTTCATACCTAGAACTTTCCTGCGGGGGTGGCAGGAGAAAGAACGTCCCTCCCAGCCCAGTGTGCATTCCCCTAGTTGACCCAGACCAGTTCCATGGCCAACTTGATTGAAGCAGAACAAGCAGCTGCTCCCCTCTGTCGTCTTGACTGTTCCCTCTCCAGCTTGACACCTTATAAACCAAATTGAGATTGAGTTATACAGATGAATTCAGGTGTCTAGAGAGAGTTGCCCAGGAGAGAAAAAAGCAGGCTGCTGTGACTTAATATTCCTTTAGGGAGGACAGAGTGTCATTTTGACAAAGCAGTATTAAGGTAACACACCACCGGTGTGGATCATGAATGTGCCGAGGGGGTGCTCGTCGCGGTGCCTCCACGCCCGGTGTGTCTAAGAGCGCCAGAGCTTCAGTGCCTTTCTGTACGTAAGTTCGAAGAACCTCTGTGTGTGTAGTACAGTGTACCATGCACATTCTACATGGGAGGGGATGTTTACAGGGATGGTTTGTGGCACTAATGTGCACCCAGTTACGGTTTACTTCTAAATGACTTTTATGGGCCGTGGGGTTTCTAGCTTAGGTGTAGCACACTTCAGGATTTGTAATTGCTAATTTTACTAGTTTGAGTAATAATACAGGTGAGAAAGTGCATTAAATTTACTAGTCATGAAGCTGAGCAGGCTAGGACAAGTACACAGCCTTTGCTTTTTCGTTTTTGCAGTGCTAACTTGTCTACTGTTATATAAATTATTGTTCTCCCCTACCTTTCTTTCCTAAATAAAGTAAAAATAATTTCTACTTAAGTGTGTCCTGACCCTTTAGACATCTCCTTCCTACGAAGATCCTTGTTTTGTGCATCCCCTCCCTCCTCCAGCTGGCCACTCCAGGCCAGAGCGGTCTCCCACATCCTGCTGTCTCTGGCTGGGGGAGATTGGTGAAGGACAGCTTTGAAAGTGGCAGACCTGTGCACAAACTTATCAGAAGTAAGGTGGAAAGTTCTCAGTCCCTAGGTCAAAAATGAGAGGAAAGGGAGAAAGGAGGTTGGGGTTTTGCATGTCTAAATAGGATCAGGATGTAAACCAGCTGGTGAGGAGGCGCAGCAGTTAATAGCACCTGCTATTCTAGCAGGACCAGGTTCAGCTCAGCACTCACACATCCATCAGGCAGCTGTGACTCCAGCTCCCGGGAAACCTACACCCTCTTTCTGTCCTGCATGTGGAAGACACATGGCAGACACACAAATGAAGGGGAACAAAATCTTCTTAAAATGTAAAGTAGCATCTTATTCCCAGTAGGACATAAAGTAACCCTTTCTTTATTGGTGCTTAAATGCTGTGTTGGGTGCAATGGCTAGATGGTGTCAGTGGGACTGAGTGCCCAGTCGTATCCCAAAGTGTTCTAAACATGTGCCACTTCTGACAGATGGGCACTAGCTCTTAGGACCATCACCTTGCCTTTGTTGCAGGGATGCATTGTCAAGGAAACTAACGCCTGCGTCTCGGAGCATGTTCTCTCCAAAGGTGAGAGTAAAATGATGAATTCCTTGGCTACCAGATGATCTAAGGTTTGCTCTACTTGCAGCTGGTGGCCAATGAAGCATGAAAATCTGGTGACATCTTGGACTATCAGTGAGTCTTCCTCTTCTAGCCCTCCGCCCCGCACTCCCCCTCCCCATCCCTGTTTGAGAGTTCACTCAAAGGAAGTAATTGGAATCAAATTCAGCCTCTTAGCCGACACCAGCTGTTTTGGTGTCACACTCAGAGACCTAGTTGAATTGTTGCTTCCTTCTGTGTAACACTTTAAAAGAATGATGTCTCCGCTTCCCTGAATAGGAGCAGATGGGGTGCTTTAAAAATGGCTAAGGAGTTGAAAGTTGGCAAAAGTCATTACCACATTTTCCTAGTGAGAAGACCGGTGCATTCAAGCACTAGGTTCTAGTCTCTCGAGGTTAACCTGTTTTTCTTAATAAGAATGAAATAAAAATTAATGGGAATCCTGGGGAGGTGCTACCCTTGTGCGGTATGGACCTGGTGTGATGGCTCAGCTTTGTTGTCCACTTGATACACCTGGGAGGATGGAACAGCGGTTGAGAACTGCCCCTGTCAAATGGGGCTGTGGGCATGGCTGTGGGGCATTGTTTGGATGCTAATTGGTGGAGAGGAGCCCAGCACATTGTGGCCAGTGCCACTCCTAGACAGGTGGTCGTAGGTTGTATAAGGAAGCTACCAGAAGCAAGTAAGCATCACTCCTCCCTCAAGAGAAATTTGTGATCTGGAACACAGATGAGACAAACCTTTTCCTTCCCACCTTGGTCTTGGTCAGTGTTTTATCTATCAGCAGAAAGGCGGACTAGAACTGCCAGCCTGTACATGGGAGGCCAGGGCTTGCCCCAGTGTCCCCATTGGAGTTGCCATGGCAACACTGAGGGCTCTCCCTGACCAAGGTCTCCAGAGAATTTGAGTTTGGTGTCTAGCTTTCTTCATCTGTTTGTTCATTCTGTGCTGGTTTGAGTTTTTTATTATTTTTAAGACATCTTCATTTCTATTTTGGTCTAAAATGTAGAAGGCCGGCAAGGTACGCACGTGTTCTGGACAGGATCCAGAGCTGGAGCAAGCGTATTCTGTCCCTTCCCTGAGTTTGCAGAAGTTAGACCTGATCACAGCTACACAGACCAGTGCTGACTGACCTTCATCAATAGGTGATACTGAATACTGTCTTAATCTTCACATACGACGCGTTCACTGAGACACACACAGGTGGATGGCCTGTGTGTTCAGGCTTCCCGCACCCTTTTGCAGTTATCTCCTGATAATAGGCAACCTCCTGTTTCCTGGTCACATTCTGTTTGCCTGCTCCACATTCACGGATTACAGCATCCTTGGTGTGGCCTCTGCCTTTAGTGTAGTTTTCAGTGCATCCGCTATAGCATTGCCGGTAGTTGATGTTTTATTGGCATTCTTGGTTCTAGTCTATGGCCAAGATGCCTGCCTTTATCTTTAGAACTGACTACCTAAACCACAAGGCTTCTCTCAAGAAGAGCCATAGGTTACTCTGTCACCCCTTGGGAAACAGCCACCAAAGCTACCCTAGATTTCTAGGGTGTGTTTTCAATTTTAGAAACCCAATGGAACTTTTCTCCCTAAATAATCCTACTGAACATCAAGTTTATTGTAGACTAGATATGGGTCGCAATTTAGAGCGGACGCCATCCGGAAGCTAGCATCGTGCAAACTGTCCCTGCTTATTGTGGACAGTCTGTGGACAGGTTGGTGAGGTCAGGGTCTCAGTTGTCCCCTCACACTTCCTGTTCACTCCTACAGAGAGGCAGAACTGGGCTGCATAGGATCCATTTCTTATATGGGAAAGATGTTTCAAAAGGTCTTGTCTTGGATCCCCATGTGTTACTGGCATCTAGGATACTTCCTTGGTGTGCTCTCTGAAGGACTAGTTGTCCCCTCACCTTCCCTAGCAGGGTACATCATTGAGTAAGTTCTGGGAACTTAGTGGCTTTTTTGGTCAAGTTGAGCAATCCCTGTGTGCTGAGCAGTCATAAGGCACAGTACTCCTGTGGGGAAACTGGCCTAAAGGGAGGTTTGGACTAGTGATCATGTACAACAGAGCCTCTGGTCTCAGTGCATATGCTGAAGACTTTGTGTGTGTGTATCTGTCTGCTCATACGTACATATGAATATATAGAGACCAGAATGCTGGTGCCAGGGGTCCTTGTCAATTGTCTTCCACCTGATTTTTGATTGTGAGCCTAGCCTTAACAACTGAGTCATCTCCAACCCTCTCTACCTTATTTTTGAAATAGTCTCTACCTGTAGCTTCACTGGTTGCATTAGATTGGTTGGCCAGCCTGCAAAACTCCAGGCGTCCTCCCGTTTTCATCTCTCTCTTGAGCTGTGATTATGGGTGCATGCCGTTGTGCTTAGTTTTCTACATGTGTGCTGGGGGCTTAGCTAGCCCCTGGGGATCTCTGTGGGCTGATTTTTTTCTGTGTTTCAGTGTATGTTATTGTGACATATGTTACTAAAATCAGAGACCTACAGGATAACCAAGACAAGGTCCCACTAGAACAGCGGTTCTCAACCTGTGGGTTGTGACCCCTTTGGGGATCAAATGACCCTTTCACAGGGGTCACATATCAGATAATCCTGCACATCAGATATTTGCCTTATGATTCATAACAATAGCAAAATTACAGTTATGAAGTAGAAACAAAAAAGTAATTTTATGGTTGTGGGTCACCACAACACGAGGAACTGTATTAAAGGGTTGCAGCATTAGGAAGGCTGAGAACCATTGCATATAATGTTACCTATGCTGAATTTTACAAAATCTTTCCATCCCCGACATCTACAAAGCTCTTGTTCCCTGCATCTATTAAAATGGTACCGTGAGATGGTCAAAGTGGGAGGCCGTACTTTGCAAAGTGCATTGGCTCTGGGTGAAACCTAAGAAACCCTCCTCCCTAGTGGCAATCCAGCATGCTCCTGTGTCCTGCATTTTCTAAAGGCTGCAAGGAAGGCAAGGTTCCCATATGAAGTTGCAAACCGTGTGCTCATGCAGCAGAGGTGTTCATCCGAGCCTCTGACTCACTGACGGCAGTGAGCAGGGAGCCATCAGGCTGGGAAATGAGGCGCTCAGAG
Source organism: Microtus oregoni (assembly GCF_018167655.1). Lineage (NCBI taxonomy): Eukaryota > Metazoa > Chordata > Mammalia > Rodentia > Cricetidae > Microtus > Microtus oregoni. Next base: position 18,958,683 of record NW_024543066.1, on the reverse strand, counting down.
ACTTCTTGTGCTTGTGGGGAAAACCCACCCTTCCATTGCATCTGGATTCTGGCTCCTACCCTTGTGTACTCTGTGAAAGAATGGAGCACAGACCTGTAGAGGAAGGAATTGAGAAGCTTGATGGCAGCTGTGTAATTCGTTGTCCTCATGGTACAGTCAGCCATATCCTTCCCAGTCACTAACAAGATTCCAGTGTTCCTTCATGAGTCGCTCTGGACTGTGCCATGGGATGGATGCCGCCCGTGTCTAGATCATAATCCCCCTGACTGGTTTCAAACAAAACTCCAAACTCCATTGTCAGCTCCTGCTGTTGGGACCGCACTCTAGCTAACTAAGTGCTGTCATGAAGGCTGTGCACCGTGAGTTGGGAGAAACACAAGAGAATGGTCAGCCTGAAATCTGCTGAGTCACTGCTTCCCATCATGTAGGACAACATTTCCCCAGCTTCACATCACAGTTGTCTTTCACAGACATGGAGCAGCACGGAGCATTGCCATTGCATCAGAAACGGAGGGGTTTTGTGTCCACGCAGTAAACGTTTATGAACTGCTGCACTTTGTACCAGTCACCGTAATTATACCGTACGGTGGCTTTGTAGTGCTCAGACACTGAAGTTGCCATGAGTGAGGCTCTGATCCGATTCCAAAAGGAAGCAGACTATATGAAATAAAAAAGGCAGTACGTGCAGATCCCAAGAATGCAGCATGTGGCTCCAGAGAGGCCAGCGAAGTGCAGGCCTTAGAGGAAGGTCCAGCTGCAAACGTAGGGTCTTCCAACCTGGGACATAGATGGCATTCCCAAGAAGGGAAAGTTCTATTTTGTTTTTACTCATTTTATTTTTTAAATAAGGGCTTTTTGTTTGTTTGAGAACTTCATGCCTGCACATATACTATGTTTTAGTCAAATGCAACCCCAATTCCCTCACCTCCAATTCCTCGTTTCCCCTCTCCCCAACTTTCAACTCCCAACTTCATGTACTTTTTTATTTTTTTTTAATGCACTGAGTCAGCTTTGTGCTTCTATATGTGTGTGGGTGTAGGTCGGTCTGCGGAGCATGTATAGGCTTCTGGAGCTGAAGAAAACAGACCCTGCCCCCAGCAGCCGTCTATTGTTCATAGCCCCCCAGTGAGGGATGGGATTTGTACACCCCTCCTCCATCCCTGCTGGTGTTTTGCTTGGCTCGATTTTTGTGCGTGCAATCACAGCTACTGTTGGGTTTGTGTGTGCAATGACCCTGTCATATCCAACAAATGCTGTTTGACTCCAGACATCCACTCTCTCTAGTTCTGATATTTCCACCCCCTTTTAAGCAATGAGCTCTGAGCATGAAGTGGAGAAGTTGGTGACGATGGCTGGCTGGGTCTCACCCTCCAGAGTATTTGATTATCCAGATTTGAGGTGTCATGGGAAAGCCCCAAGTGACAAGAGACTACTGGAGAGAAAACAAAGAGTCTCTAGATAGAAGGTTCTGTCCCTTCCTCCTAATTTCCAGATTGCTTATAATCCCCAGTGTTTCTGGTGCAGTCTTAAGAAGCTGTAGACCCCAGTCCTGTGTAGGCTCTGTGTCGCCGTTTTAACCAGAGGTTTTAGGTCCAATCCTGTGAATAATGTGAGTGTCTTCACTTGACCATTATGGAGATGATATGCACATAGGCGAAAGTTGCTTTTTAAATCTTGTAGCTGTGGAAAAACTAAAGTATTTATAAAAATAATAGGAAGTTAGATGGCTTAGCAGTTTCAGAGCACTTATGCTCTTGCAGTGGTCCTGAGTTCAGTTTATAGCACCAAAGTCAACTGACTGACAGCTGCCTATAAATCCAGTTCTGAGGGAGTGCACAGGCCTACACATACACACACAAATGAAAAATCTTAAATGTTTCCATCTTCCTGCTTCAATTACATTTTTAATATATTTTTATATATATAGCTGTTTTGTCTGCACATATGTCTGTGTACCATGGAGACCAAAAGAGGATGTCAGATCCCCTGGGACTGGAGTTACAGGTGGTTGTAAGCTGCCAAGTGGGTGCTGGGAATTGAACCCTGGTCCTCTGAATGAGCAACCCGTGTTTTTAATCACTGAGCTGTTTCATCACCCACCTCTTGCTTCAGGTATTATCAGCTTAGAGGTATCTGTTCTTACCTCATTTTACCTATGGATCATCTCAAAGCAATCCCTAGACTTTAGATCATTTTACTCATAAATACGCAGTATCCATTTCCAAATACATCCAATAATTGCACCAAAATCTAGCAGAAGTAATTTCATCAAATATTCAATTGTCATGTGTTCTTGTGAGTATTTTTTTGTTTTATTTTTAACTGTGAATGGATCATTTAGATGAGTGTCAGCATTATTTGTGCACTATTTTAAACTTTGGCCCACAGAAGCTTGTCCTGTTAGCTCTTGGATGTAAGAGACAGTTGTAGTCTCTCTGATGCATTTCCTGTACTCACTGGATTCATCTGTTTCTCTAAGACTGCCCCATCTTCATGAGAAATAGTATTTTCTGATCAGTCTGGTATTCTAGTAGCTACAGTGAATTTTTCTGTTTTCCTTGCAATGTAAAGATTTTTTTAAAAGGACTGCTTCATACTCATGTCAACAGCACATATACTAATATTGGAATGATACAGAGAAGACTAACACGGTGCTGGCATAATGACATGCAACTCTGTGATTTTGCTTTTAAGAACAAGGGCTCACTGTGTAGCCCAGGCTGGCCTCAAAATCTTTTCTCTTGAGTCTTCTCAGTGCCAGAATTGTGCTTGCAGGCTATTATGCCTGACTGAAGATTTTATTAATAATATTAATAATATTTTTGTTCTTTGAAAAATGTGCATTTATTAATATAATTTAAACATACCCATTCACCTCTCACTTTTCTGACCTTATTTTAATGACAGCAAATGCTGGGTTTATACTTGATATTCAGGCTGGCAGGCTTTTTTTTATTTTAACTCTTTGTTTGGTTTTATAATTCTAGATCTACTTTCTCCTCTCCTGAATACCAGTACCATTCCCTGGTCACAATACGTATACCAAAGCCGGAATACTATTAAACCCATCCTAAATAATGTATGATCGTTGGGAAGAAGTTACGGGTTTGTTGGTCGACTTTGTTTTTCTTGTTGCTTTTGCCCTTAGAATGGTGATGCCACCAGAGTGATACATAATTTTGTCTGCTTTAGAGTTTTCAGGATTGTTTTTTTAAATTTAACTTTTATACTCATGTGAAATAATATCTGTTACTGAGCAAGTTTTACTAAACAAAATCTAGGCAGTCAGGGAATCGAAGCTTCTTTCCTTTCTCCAGTCATTAGCCTCTTTATCTTTCTAGGTTACTTTTAAAAATGAATTTGACGGTCAGAGGTGGTGACACACACATATAATCCCAGCACTTGGGAAATTGGGAGAGGTAAATCAAGTTCTAGGGTATCCTTTCCTAGCATGAGTTAAAGACCATGCTGGGAAATTTAGAAAGAACCTGTCTCAAAAAGCCAACACACACACAAGCTAGGTTTCTTTTTATCTCCATTAAAAAAAAAAAAAAAAAAAAAAAAAACGTGTTTGTGTTGTTGTAGCCACAGCCATGGCTATATTGCTGACACTCAAGTACTCATTCATCGTAGAACATCCCATGGCCATATGAAAGGGCTTTGCATTTTATTTAAAAAACAGCTTTAATGAGATATCCCTTAAATAGATCTGAGAGGTCTATGTGGATGAAGTCTAATCATGTGTCACTCATCACAACCTCCTTTTTTTTTTTTTTGTTTTTTGTTTTTCGAGACAGGGTTTCTCTGTGGCTTTGCAGCCTGTCCTGGAACTAGCTCTTGTAGACCAGGCTGGTCTTGAACTCACAGAGATCCACTTGCCTCTGCCTCCTGAGTGCTGGGATTAAAGGTGTGCGCCACCACCGCCCGGCTCACAACCTCCTTTAATACTCGTACCATTCCAGAAAGTACCTCGCTATGTCAGCTATGAGAACCAATAGTGTGTTATTCTCCGCATAGTCTATGGTCAAATGTTGTGACCTGTGTACCACTGAAAGGAGATGTTTCTGATGGGAGAATGAACAGCCTTTTCCAACACTGTTAACTCTTCAAAGCGTGCTAAATAGTTTGTTCACATTTTCCCTGAACTTCAGCGTGTTTTCCCCACTAGATGTTGAACAAACGGCTAAGAAGTTATCTTCATCTGATCTACCCACCTTTCCATCAGTCCTACCAGATCTCCAATCTTGCCTTAGTATTGAAACTATAGAATGCAATACTTTTCCTCTCAGGATCTCTTGTAGACCACCACAGCTTCCTCTCCTTCCTAGATGATGCTGTCTAGGACTGTCGGCCAGATCTCACTTGGCACTTCACTTCTGTGACTGCTGTTCTTCTCTTTACCTGGGTTAGATGTTTTCTGGATTTCATTTCCTTCTCTCTTTTCCTTCCTTATTTTCTTGAAGAACATCCTTGAGCAACTTCCTCAACAGTTTGTGGGAAGAAACCTTTACAGTAGTCTTTCTGAAAATGTTCATGTTCATCCTGTGTCTCATAATTGGTAGTTTTGTGTTCTGTATTGACCTGAATACAGACCTTCAGATTCCATCATGTTCTGTCATTGATTGTTAACTCATTTGAAGACATGTATTGATATCATCCTGTTCTTTGGTACTTGAAAGTTTTCCCTGTTCTAGTTTCCATTTCTGTTGCTGTGATAAAATATCCCGACAAAAAGAAGCTTAGAAGAAAAGGATTTCTTTCAGCTTACAATTTCAGGTTATAGTCCATGATTATATATACAGTTCAAGATGCAGGGAAGTCGGCAAGGCTTCGGGAACTTGAAACAGCAGTCACAGCATCCATAGACAGTAGCAGAGAAGAATGAATGTTTGCTTGCATGTGCCTGGCTTATTTTCTCCATTCATGCAGTTCAGCTCAGGACCCCCTGGTTAGAGAATGGCCACCCGCAGAGGGCTGTGTCTTCCCATATCAATTAACTCAAGACAATCTCCCACAGACATGCCCACCAGATGTAGACAATCCCCCAGTGAGACTCTCCTCCTCAGTGATTCTAGGTGTGTCAAGTTGACAGCGCAAACCATCACACCCACTCTAGAAGCATCAGGGATTTTCCTTTTACTGTCGGTGTTTGAAACACTTTCATTTTGGATTCAGTCATTGAATTTAAAAAACATATCCTAAGTGGCACTAATAGAGCCTTCCAATCTATAATCAGGTAGTGCTGATTTTCTCCACTGCGTTCACTAAGTCCAACAGTTGTTCAGATCTGCCTGATGAATTGGCTGTCTTATTCTGTCTTCCTGATTAAAGACTTGCTTGTCCTGTTTATTGGAATATCTTCACCTTAACTTGTTTTTGCTTACATTTTGGCCAAAACTATTTACTTAAACTCAGGTAAAAGTCTAAACCATTGATAAAACGCATGCTCCCAACTACTGACAACAATTATAAGTGCTTTAAAAAGATTTTAAAAATCCACATGAAAGCAGGGTAAGTATGCAGGCAAGCCAGTGTTCTTAAGTATTTCTGCTCTTGACAAGATGCTTATTTGAAAACAGTGTTGCCTAAGGTTGAAAATACAGGCGCTCATGAGCGGGAACTAAATCTGGGCTTCCAGCAGTTTCGTAGCCACTGGAGCCAAAAACATGGATGAGAGAGAGGTCTTCAGGCTTAAGAAGCCGAGTCTTAGACATTTTATACTAAAAGGAGAAGCCAATAAGATGAACCAAGATTTTGTTGTGTTTTCCTCAAGTAACAGCTGGCTTTTATAAACAGCATGAATTCAAGGCCCTAAGAAGACTAAGAAAGGATACAGAGCTTTGACAGTCTGATAAATCTGGAAGACATAGATTCCAGTGACTTTCTTAGTGCACAGGACCCTAGAAAAGCCCCAGGCTCCCTGTAAGAACCACAGGACTGGGCTGCACTCTTAAGATTAGGGGCAAACATGAAAAAGGAGCCTCCCCAAACACTAAAAACCAATTTCAAATCAGATCTATCCTGTACTGGATAAAGTGAGCTTCCTCTAACCCCAAGTGTGTGCCAAAAAGCAAAAGATATTCTCAGGACAACTTCAAGAAACCTCTAATTGTATCTATAATTTTTCCATGCATAATATTCAGCATATAATAAAAATCAGATATCCTTAGGAATATCAAATATCCTCAGTAAAATATACTATGTCAAAGAATGGAGTTACCTTGGAACATTTATTACCATGTTTAAGAAAATCAGACTAGAAAGTTCTATATAAAGCTGGGACCAGTAAAACAGATTCATGGAAATTTGGTAAGATAACTTATTATTGATAATATTTTACTTTAGATACCACTGTTCCCTGTCACCACTTCGCTGGCAGTCACGGTAAACCCTGCCCCATGTTCTTCAATGTCAGGGTAGACAATGTTTCAAGGGCAGCAGAGAACATTCATGCTCTGAGCAATAGAAAGAAAGAATTTGGAAATAAGGGTTCCTCCCTTCGCAGAAGTATTCTAGGACTCATGTTCCAGGGTGGTTACGTCACACATCATAATGACATTGGTGGCAATTCCATCTACACAAAGATATTTGAGGATGAAGATTTCATCCTGAAGCGTCCGGATCTTGGCATCTTGCCCATGGTAAATGCTGGACCAAACACCAATGGTTCATTGTTTTTCATCTGCCCTGCCAAGACCGAGTGGCTGGATGGCAAGCGTGGTCCTTGGGAAGGTGAAAGAAGAAATGAGCAATATGGGAGCCATGGAGCATTTGGGGTCCAGGATGGCAAGACTAACAAGATCTCCCTCGCTGACTGTGGACAATTCTTAATTCCTCGAACTTGAGGGCACCTTACCCAGCAGACCATTCTGTAGCTCAGGAGAACCACCCCCACCCCATCTGCATGTAATGATGGACAATCTTTGCTCTCACTGAAGTCCTTAGGGTTTTTGATTTTCCCCATTCCCTTCCAAGTCTAGCTGGATTACAGATTTAAGTTTATGAATCAAAATGAAATTAAAAAATTTAGGGAGGAAACAATTTGCACACCTTGTAGCTCATAAGGGATTAATGTGAACTTATTGCGTCTCAGGACAAAACAAAACAATAACTGATTAAAACCTAGGCAAAAAACTTGAGTAGACATGTTTCCGAAGGATATGCACCAATGTCCAAGAATCACAGAAAACATAACGACATTAGTTGGGGCGCGGGGGGGGGGGGTGCGATTCAAATGCCAACAGAAAATATATGGATGAAATGATGTGGAGGAATCAGGATTCTTGTTGGGAATGCAAAATACTTCAGCAGCTCTAGCTGTAAGTCTGATAGTTCCTCGAAACGTAAGCACAGTCACCCACCTGGTATAGCAACCCCTCTTCTGCCTGTGTGTATACTAGCAGCAGTTCACATGCCCATAGTTGGGTGAATATATGAATAGTCACAATACCAAACTGCAAAAGGACAGGAATTAAAAGACATCTTTCAAAAATAATTTCAAGTAGCAATGGACTAAATCCCACAATTAAAAGACATAGACTATCTGGTTGGATTAAACAATATCTAGCTCTTTGTTGCCTCCACAAAAAAACACAACCTTAGGGCAAAATCATGAAAAAAAAGTATTCTAAACAAATGAACCAAGGAAGGAAACAGTTGTCACTGTGCTAATATCTGACCAAATAGTCTTCAGACCAAAATTAGAAGAGAAGAATGCCACGTCATACTGAAACATAAACAACTCCTAAGGAAATAGCACATCAAAAGGGTATTACAAACTAGGCACATACACACTGTGGTGGTTAATGTTGCAGGCCAACTGGGCAGGATATAGAATCTCCTTGGAGACAAACCTCTGGTTATGTCTAAGGGATTTCCTAGTTTAGTATCATCGAAGTGGGAAGGCCCTCCACAACTCCTTAGCCACATCAATGAGAGTCTGCTGATCACAATCAGGTCTCCTATAACATAAATATTTAGGTGTGATGGCGTCCCAAAGTCCCAGCAAGTAGCATCATTTCCTGGGTCAAGGGGATCTGGAGCTTCTCCAGCTGCCATCCAGGGGTGTCAGCATGACTCCAGACTCTTGGGGGAAAGAAAACTGATGAGGCTTTGGAATCCTCACACAAGGTGGCCAGCGCATTTATGGTCTTGCCTGTCTGCTCCTCTGCTACATGGAAGAGGAGAGCCTTCGGCCCTCCTCCTCGGGGAGCAGTTCAGCCCACCAGATGTGTACCTGGGACCCAAATCTAAGCTGAGAGAGAAAGCCTGCAGGAGAACATCTGTCTAAAGCAATGCTTCCCACCACTGCTCCCTGAAGCAGGGGTGCTACGAAGAAGCCCTGCCCTCATCAAGATGCACAGGGACCCACCCAGGATCCAGCTGCTTCCATCCGGTTGAAAGCACCTTTCTTTCTCCAGAGGGTTTGACTTGGGGCCTTCACTGTGATTTTATTGCTTCCTTGTTTGGTTCGGTTTTTATCAGGCAGGTGGGGTGTGGGGGAGTTGGGGGTGGGGGGAAATGGCCATCTCCGTCTGCGGCACAGTGTTGTCTGGGGCCAGGGGGGTTGGAGGCCATCTTGATATTTATCTCACAAATGCTCCACAAGTGTCTCAGAACCTTTGGAGAAGTCTGGGTGGATAACAGGGGACATTTCCCTCTTTCTGCTGAGGATAGCCCTCAACTGCCATCCTTGTTTTCTTTTCTCAAGACAATTATGAGTCAAACGTCATAGTCACAGAAAGATATCGGCCTCAGTGATGAGCAGCTTGCCTTCCTTTTTCCACAGTCATCAGCCTGGCTTTGATTTCACTAACCCTGGCTTCCTACATCCTTGGGTAAACCACTTCAGAAACATGTTAGGGGCAGCTGTTATCCAAGTGTAGTTCAGAGAACTTGGCCCACCTATAACATTAGCTTCGTGAAAGACAAGAGAGGAGGGGAGAGAAGAGGTGGGATGGGAGAGAATGGGAGGGGAGTAAAGGAAAAGGGGGCGAAGGAGAGAGGAGAGGAGGAGAGAAAGGTGGAGGGGAGGGGAAGGGAGAGGAGAGTCACCTTGAGGAAATGATAAGATTCATACTTCCATTTCCCTGGAGCGTGTCCTTCTCCTAGAGACTAGGTTAGACAGGTTTTATCCCAAACTGTGAGTTCATTAGCAAAGATCCCTCTGAATGCTTCTCCTGGCCCCTGGACATAGTTCCACACACCGTACATAGAGCGTACGCACTACACTGTTCTCTGGAAGTATCTCCAGTTGACCTTTGAGGGTGGCAATGACAAGAAACAGTGACTGATGGGGGCAGGGAAGCAGAAAGGGAAGGAAGTTCCCATTAGGTATTGGCCGCAAAGCCCACAGTCCCTTCCTGGAGAAGTTCTGAGTTATCATTAAATCATTTTCCCTAGGAAGATAAATTAGACACGATGTAAGGTACCTGGGAGATAGTGACTGAGGCAGCAAGAACAGCAAGATAACTGTGCAAGGCTTCCCTGGTACTTAAGAAAAGTGGGTTTCAGAGGGTGTTAACGCAAGGACAATACCACCGACTGGTCAGGACAGGGAAGCTAGATTTCCTGGGGAAGTCTGTCCTCTGCCCTTCCATTTCTCCTCTCCCAATAAACGGGCCTTGAGTACCTGCAATGGAGAAAATTGTGATGTCTTTCAGGGTTAAACTGTTTCCAGACTCTGGAAACTTTGTCCTCAGCTGTCTGAAGGAAAAGCCAGTTCTAGGATACCAGGGGTGGGCGGGCAGGCTTCTGGCAGCAACAGAGATACCACACCCCCTTCTTTTCTGCTGCCTAGCTATGTGAGGTCACTGTGACTTATGGTCGAGCTGACTTCAGGATAGTGACACCTTCAGTGGACTGGGTCCTCCCACGTCGGTCATCTATGGAGAAAGCATCCGAAAGGTCATCTTCAAGGGGCATTGTCTTAATTGGTGGTCTCTCTAACCTGTGTCAAGTTGTCAGCACACAAACCTGAGGTCACACAGACAGAGAGTGATGGAGCTCATATCCCAAATCAGGCTGCCTGCTTTTTAACTGCTATTTGTGCTGTCTCTCTTGAGTTGTTTTGCAATTTACCTATCACATGTGTTGGCACTATTAAACCCCCATCAAAAGAAAAAAAAGAGGAGGAGTCTAGAAAGGTGGCTCAGTGGTTAGGAATGCTCGCTGCTCTTGCAGAGGACCCAGGTTGGGTTCTCAGCACCCATATAAATGGCTCATAACTGCTTGGTGTTTCAATGCCAGGGGATCTGACATCCTCTTCTGGCATTTGCACACATGTGCATGCACACACTCATGAACACAAAATAATTTTTTTTAGAAAAAGAAACATGGAACTTCCTCCTTCATCTATAGTACGAAACATCCTACAGAAATCAAATGTAAAAACATTTAAATAAAAATCACAAAAAGAAAATGAAAGGAGCCATGTTTTAATGCTTGTGACAGGGGAGACTTCTTAACCTAAGTCAATAAACCTGGATGGTATTATATATTAGATTCAGGTACACTTAATTATACATATGTTTCTGAAATCAAATTATACTAGACAGGAAGCTATCAGGTTTCCATTGCTGCAATAAAATACTTGAAATAATCAACTTAAAAAGTAGAAAAGTTTACTTGGGTTCACGGTTTTGGAGCATTCAGCCTGTGGTTGGTTGTTCATTTGTCCATGGCTTCGCAGCTTGTGGTGAGGTGGTGTGTCATCACGAGCGTATGACTGGCTGCTCACCTCATGGCCAGGAATGGAAAGGGGAAGCAGAAGAGCTTCAGGCTGCTGACCTTCACCACAGGAAGAAGTTCCACCTGCAAACATCTCCTCTGACTTCATAGGCTGAGGCCCTGAGCTCTCAGCCCTCTACCCACGGCCTCTGTCCGACGCACGCACAAGTCCTAGTAGAAGTCAGGGGGGTAATGATCAGATGGAGGAAGGTACTGTTAATGCATATTGAAATACTGCTAACACTCATAAAACTGAAGAAAAAAGCAACGTAGAAAAATTGGCCAACTACATAAATAAGTAATCCATATATTCACAAAAGAAACCCAAAAAACTGCAAAGTTATGGATAACTGTAAAACATCATTATTTGTCATGGAGATGAAAATTAGAATATGCAAATTATAAAAATTAAGATAAAGGGCATTGCCCCACTGATCAGCTTGTAAGTTGGGCCTCTAAGATCCAACCCAGGTCCCCCATGCGTGTCAACTTGTTCTTTTTGGGAACCTTTCTCAGGCCTTTTTTGTCTCAACCAAGACTCCTCCAAAAAATACACCAGCCAGCTACTCTGAAGGATGCCCTGGTCTGATGTGTCCCCACAAGTAGATGCTGATCATGTAATTCTGGCAGGAATTTCTCAAAAGGAATGTTAGTCATGTCTTTGCAGTAATATATTCCTTTTAAAAATGAGTTGTATTAACTTCACAGTATTTTGCAGCCCCTATCAGCACTTTTACATCTATCCCAAAGCAACTTTATAATCTCGTACTCTTTAGTCACTATTCCCTGAAGATCTCAAGCCTTCATCCCTAAGCGACTACTGCTTCCTTGATGTCCCTGTAGTTTTGCTAAATATAGACCGTTCGTGGACTTTAGCTCATGCACCCCGAGGTCTTCTGCAGTCCGGATTCTTTCACTTGGCGTAAAGTTCCCCAGGTTATTTGTGTCCTCATTTAGTTTATGTCACTGTGATACCATATCCCCACAAAAGTCACCAAGGAGAGGACAGATTTCCTTTCTGTACAATTCTAGGTTACAGCCCGTCATTTCAGGGAAGTCAACGCAGGAACTTAAGCAGTTAGTCATATCCCACCCACAGTCAAGAGCAAAGAGAGATTAAACTCATCCTTGATTGCCTTCTGCTCCTGTTCAGCTGGCGTTCTGGCTTTTGTGCAGGTCAGGGCCCGGCCTGTGAAACGGCCCTGTCTACCACTGCAGGGTGGGTCTTCCCACTTCAGTCAGGAGTCAAGACAGTCTTCCACAGATGGCTCCCACAAGCTAACCTGAGCTACGTAATTTCTCACTCAGGCTCTTGTCCCAGGCGATTCCAGGTTCTAACACACATTTTCGGTCTATTGATTTATAGGTGAATGATAGTAACATAGGTGAAATTGCTTGCAGAATCCACTGGGATTTCTGAGGGCCTCCTTTTACTGTTGCTTTCCAGGCCTACTGCAGCCGCTAACATCAGCCTCAAACTACAGCAAGAGTAGGCCCTCACCAGACCTGCTAGCCTTCGCTCCTGAAAGACCTCCTCACAGGGTGAGGGATCTTCCAAGTGAAGAAGTCAGGCCAGCTATTGCCTGTACCCTTCCTTCTAGGCTGTACCCCAGTACTAGCACCTTAAATCCTGAACTTCGGGGTCATGCCACCCCACCCTGCTTCCCAAGCCTGTAATGTCTTCTTCTCTGGGTCTGTTCCCTGAGTGTGAGCCTTTTGGTCTAATGGGGGTATCTACTTGGAGATGAAGGTAGGCCTAGCCAGAGTAGCCAGAGCTGCTTGCAAGTGGGCTGGGGACATTCTTGCACTTGAGTTTTCTGGTGTGTTAAACAGTCTTGGAGGAAAGGGAAGATTGTGGACAAGGTAGCCAGGGCTCTCTAGAGAAACAGATCCATTGGCATCTCTCTCCTCTCCCTCTTTTCTCTACCACATCTATCTATGTCTGTTGGAAGAGTCTTCTTGTTGGTTCCTGGCTGCCCGGCTAGTTTAGACCCGAAATAATCACACAGAAAACTTTATTAATTAAATCACCACTTGGCCCATTCTTATTGGCTAACTCTTATATTAATTTAACCCATTTCTATTAATCTGTATATTGCCAGGGGCTTACCAGCAAGGTTTCAGCATGTCTGACTCTGGAGGAAGCTCCATGGTGTCTCTCTGACTCCGCCCTTCTTTCTCCCAGCATGCAGCCTAGCTTTCCCTGCCTAGTTCTGTTCTTCCCTGCCATAGGCTCAAAGCAGTTCTTTATTCATTAACCAATAAAAACAAGACATAGACAGAAGGACCTCCCATACCATATGTTCACATATCTATATCAAGAAAGATTTATGATAAGAAATTGGCTCATATTCATAGAAGTTGAGTAATTCATGACATCCTGTCTGCAAGCTTGAAACTCAGGACCCCTCAACCGGTTTAGTGTAAAACCTCCAGATCAAAGGATTCATGGTATAGATTCCAGCCCAGGTCCAAAGGCCTGAGAACCAGAGAGCTCCATGTGCCTAGCTTGACAACCAGGCTTTGTCACCCTTACCCTGTTTATCTGTTAGACAGGTTGGTGGTTGTACTCCCACACTGGGCTGCTTTATCCAGCCTCCCAAAATGTGCTAATCTTTAAGAAGTTCCCTCTGGTCCCTACCAGAGACAATGTTAAAGCAGCTGCTGGGCACATCATGGCTAGTCAAGCTGCCACCAGAGTAGCCATCACACAGGTGTCTCTACAACCCTGCAGATGAAACCTAAAGACCTCTCCTCTCGCTAGAGTGTCATCCTAAAGCAGGGCTCTACAGGTAGTCCCTGACTTCTGATGAGTCAGTGTACGATTTTCAACTTCATTGTAGGTTGAAAATACTATGCACTGGATAGAAACTGTGCTTGGAATTTTCTCCATATTAATCAACGTATGGAATCTCTTTGACTCTTGGTGTGCTCTGCCTTGGAATTCTGGTTGGTTCCTTCCCATGCCTCTTTCACAGCCTCTCAAGATGCTGGATGGGAGCATTGAGCTTCAGCTCCAAGTCATCACTGTAGTCTTGAGAGCATTCAGGTGAGAATCTGTGGTAGGTGATTTGCTAACTTATGGTGATCAGGATACTAGGCATATTAATCATATAGACTCATGATATTTTTGGTTTACAACAGGTTTTATTGCAATTCTATGGCAAACCAAGGTACGTCTGGGCACAGTCCATGAGCTGTTTGGACTTGATTCCTATCTTAAACACGGATATACAGCCTCCACTTGTTGCCTTGCCCTGGGCACTGCAGTGTAAAGTGGGGGGGAGGGGCTCTCTGTTATTGTGGGCATTCTTTCTTTACAATATTCTTGAGTCAAGACTCTCATTTACTGGATCGTGTAATTTCCACGTGGCTATTGCTGGGCAAAGAAAGATCTTGAAACCAAATGACTCAAAATAAAGATTTCGATTATTTCTTGTGGTTTCCTGGGATATCTGGGTGGTTCGTGGCCTCTGGGTTGGCTCAGCTGAGACTGGCCAGCGGGTTGGCATGGAGTTGGAATGTTTCTTCTCGGGACTGATCATTTTCCAGCAGGCCAACACAAGTCTGTTCACACGAGGGTGGGAGAATTCCTGGAATGACAGAAGTAACTGCACTGGTGTCTATGTTTTTGGTTGTGCGTCTAGCCTTTAGGACAGCCGAGCCATCTCCCAGCCCTACAAAAGCTTCTTAAGACTTAGCTTTGAAAATCATTGGTCACCTCTGCCATCTGCTGTGCTCAAAGACAGTTGGAACAATAAATGAAAAAAACAACAACAACACAATAGGGATGGTGAGGACATCAAGGACAAGAGATCATTTCAATTATGATAGGTTGCAAGGACAGGCCAGACCCAATAATGAAGAAGTTAGAGAGAACTGCAGATCTTTCATTTTGTGGGGGTTTGGTTTTCTTTTTCTTCACAGTCTGTCAAAATGTATAGTTTTACTATTCAGTTGATTCTCTAGATCTACTTTGGCAGAAAATCGGTATATCTTTCCTAGAATACATGAGGAGAAATGTTTGAGTCCTAAAAGAACTACCTACAGTAACCACATGACTTAGTGTGGTGGCACAGGAAGAACTAGCAATGTTACTTAGCATTTGAGGGTTGGGTCATGACTGGAGGATGCGCCCATAATGGAGCTGTGGGATAAACTCTAGCTATGTAGGCACAGGTTAGTGGTTGGCAGTATCCCCTCACAGTGGCATATCAGTGCTGGTTAGGGGATGAGGTACCCTGTCTCCACATTGCATTGCTCAACATGAAGCTGGTTTATCAGCTGTTTGTTGATAGTGACGGCAGAAGTGACTAGACAATGGCCGTAGTCTCCCTTGGTCTCCCAGACCACAAAGGAATGGACCCAATGGATGGGACCTCTCCTGCATCTCAAATCACAGTAGCAGGTGCTTTGGGATCTTCAGTATAAGAAAGCTGTACTGGGCACACCTGTGTCAACCTAGCCTAGCTCTCAGTTATCTTAACAGTATGACCAGTCTGGGGCCTGGGGCGATAGCCGGTCTTGCAATACCCACTTTGTTGGGTGAAGCACATACATGATGATGGCCTGGACAGTGATGATTAATCCATCTAGCCTGATTTTAGCACAATGTCAAAGCATTCAACCTGACCCCTTTCAGTTGCCTTTGGAACTGTAGGGGTCTCAACCAACTTATTTGCTGTGAAGAAATAAGATATTTTGTCTGTTTTGACCAGGAGCGGTGGATGATGTGTCTATAATGTATAGAAAATATATTGGGTATTGTATAACTCATTTTTTTTTTTGTTTCTGTAACAAGTACTTGAAGTTGGGTACTTTAAAGAATAAGGGCTCACTTAGCTCAAGAGTATAAAGACTCGGGAGCCTGGTCCTGGCCTCTGTTCAGCTCCAGTGAGGACTTTCTGGTCATATGCCAAAATGGTAGCTATATGTGTTGTAGTTTAGCGGAGGCAAGAATGAACCACAACATACCACAAACCCACATGGGAGTAATTTGATAGAATGGTATGGGGGGCTGTGATAGGAAAGAGAACAGCTGAAGGAGAGAGCCAGGGGTAGTCGGAACTTGCTTTAAAAGGACCCTTTGCACATGTTTACAGAGCCTTAAGCAACCACACAATGTATGGCATGGCCATGCAGTGCGTGATGTAGTGATGTACGTCTGTAGGGCCCCCAGGCTGACCAGAGGGGTAACGAGTACAGTGAGATAATCTTTGAGACATAGATCTTTTGTTAGTAGACTGGCAAGTGAAGAATCAACATGCTTTTCTTAGTAACCTTGGTTGGACATTACCACCTATTTACAAAAAGCCTTTATTCAGTTTGAACTTACTCTGAGACGAAAGTGAGCTAATTGTATGCAGTTAGTCTGAGCAAAAGAACAAAGGATCCACAGTCCTTGTGGGACAAATAGATCCAGTTATGAAGCAAGTCTCAGTATATATTCTATGTATCAAAATTATACAGCTAAATGAAAAGTCATCTTCCTGACCACCCACAGATATGTGTGCCCAGCAGATGGAATATTTTCATGAGATAAACACCCAAAAGCTATTCTTAAGGAAGAAATGAAGAGACTTACGAGAGAAATTATAGACAGGAGCAAGTGGTTTCCACAGTCAGGAACCCCACTGCCTTTCCAGGTAAGGCTCCCTATCAAAGAGACACTCATCTGGTAGGTTGGTCTACTGAACATGAGGTATATCACCTGCTGTATCTCTCATGGCCCTGGACAGGTCACCAGGCTACTTAACAATCATTTGCTGTCAGCCTAGGCAAGAACAGAGCCCAAGCAAGGCAGATGGGTGAGTCGGAGGCTGGATCACAGGACCTTCAGCAGAGGACAGCATCCTTCAGCCCTCCCAGATCACCCAGGTCACCTCACCAAGCCCTCATTTGACAAAAGGAGGCACACGACGGGAGGCTGATACTTCCCAGGGCTTCTGCGTCATTGCTCCCTCTGTGAGAGCCATAGCCGCTGGAGACCATAAAGGAGACCCTGCTTTTCCTTTGGCCAAGCCAGTAGGCTAAACTAAACCGGGCTGGTCAACTTTGAGTGCCTTGAGGCACTGAGGGCTCACATCTGCTTGGCCACTCCTGAGGTTCCCTATATCCTGCTGCCTTGAAGAGCAGGCACTGCTGCCCAGCTAAGCCCTTGGCAAATGAGGACTCCGGCTTGGGAGGCTGAGTGACTTGACAGGAAGTGGAAGAATCGGCAGGTTCTTCCCGAGCCCTGTGGGCTGCTGCCTCTTCCGGCCAGAGCCTCTCTGAGGGAGGCAGCATATGCTCTGGGAACTCCCTGCGCGGGGCCTCCTCTTGGTACGGTCTGTGAACTTATCTCAGAATCAAAAGAAGTCAGGGGCCTCTGAGCCAGCTGCTCCCCTGGAGCTGGGGAATGAACGGTGGCCACCTGGGCTGTGTTATCTGCATTTCACCACAGGGTTCTGTTACGCAGAGTCAACCACACGCTGTTTTTCCAGCAGGCAGAGGAGTTCTGGCAGGTTTCTTCACAGGCCTCTGCGGTGGGAAATCCCCATGGGTGCAAACAACCCAGCTTCCAAGCACAAACCTGGAGTGCTGCTGCCTTTTGTCCTGCAGATTCGGTGGCTCAAATTTACTTGAGAGCCCGCCCACCCTCCCGCTGTGCTCCTGGCCAGGCGACAACTTGCAGGCTGTGTCACTTGTGGGTGTTAGGGCCACCTCCCCTGTACCTCTGTCTCCACACTTTCAAGATAGGACCCAAAACGCAGGAATTGGTGACTTTACCAATCTGAGCAGTATTCTTGGCTCACTGACTCTTTTTTTCAAACTTCTCCCCAGAAGCCTCAGTGGGTTTCCAGTTTCCCGCCCCATAGGGCTCCTCGCTTTAGCAACAGCACAATAGAATTAGCCAAGGGTATCTGTAGGAGGTGTTGGGCTTGGCTGAGACCCAGGGACCTTATCACACGAACAGAATGCCTTTGTGGGGTCAGCACCTGGAGACCTAATGCACACGACTACATCCACCCCTTACTGCAAATGGTCCTGGAAGGGAGTAGGTAGTTTGCCAGGTAGGTAAAAGAGGTAAGTCAGGGTTGTGAGATCCAGGAATCAATCCCTGCTCCCTCTCTGAGGCAAGGTCTTATGCTGCTCAGGCTACTATAAAATGCACGCTCACTAGAGAGCCAAGGATCACCTTGAATTTCTAATTGCCTTGTTGGGGTTGCAATAATTATACCATGAAAGCTGATCCGAGAGTACATCCTGAGGGCAAAGACGGGCTCATTGCTGGTGTGTTGCCTAGCAAGACCCTAAGACAAGGAGTGTAGCCAGCCACCCAGCTGAGGGCAGGGGAGTCTCTTGCCTCAGGAGAGGTGAAAGAAGGGACCAGAGCTGGAGGTGAGAAGAGTGGGAGGTTTTCCAGCTGGGACAAGAAGAGCACAGCACACTTTCAGTGGGTACCAGGCTCAGGCTCAGGGGCATCTGGAGAAACACCTTTTTAAAATCTCTCAGAGTCCCATCTCCTGTCTGACTTCCCCAGAGTCAGAGGAGCCTAAAGAGTGCACAGGGCAGGGATAGCCAACCTGGCCTAGCTAGGGTGGTGTGAGCTTGTGTAGGCATGTGCGGTGGAAAATTCCAGGCTCCTCAACGAGCCACTTTTAATCTTGCCCATCATAGTGGAAGGACATCAATGCCCTGCTGGCCTCACAGCTGGCCCTGCAGCACAGGCGTCCCCTGCTTGCCCTTCAGGGCGTGGGGCATGGAGGGCAAGGCAAGACACAGCCCCAAGGATGAACCATGAACACATCTGTCCCCTCCTAGGCTAACTCCGTTGCCAGGGTGAGATCTTGACTCCACCGTATTGTGCAATTCTGATTTATATTCTTTCCGTAGCATGCTTTAAGACAGCAGCTGCACTGTGTAAATTGGCTCTGGGAAGACATTCGTGTTTAGCTTGTGGCTTCATGTCATGTCAGGTCACAGGCCCCTCATGGCCCTACCTCAGCTAGTTTCCAGATGTAACAGCCCAGCTGTACCAGCTGTAGTCCCACAGTCTGCTAAGGCCTCTGGGAATCAACTTTGCCAAGCTGCAGGGGAGAATGGATCCATGCCCACAACATGCTTAAAAGAATTTCAGATAAGCCACACAGGAAAGAAAAGGTCCCAGAAGAAAAATAGCCAAGCCCCTTGGAGGCTCCATAGTCCTGTCCCTCAGGGGGCCCCTGGTCACCTTCAAGTCCTGACTCCCTGGGGCCGCCCCTCTTTCTCTGAGTCATCTTGGGCTAATCCACATGTGATGTAAAGACGAACGTTCCTCACTTATGGGATCGCCCATGTAAACCACTGGTCAGCCTGGGAACTCGAGAACATGACCTTGACAGCTCTGGGCTTCAGCCCTCAGGTCCAGGGGCTGCTAATCAGGGTAGGAAGACTGTCGTGATTCTCAGGATCTTAAAGGACAGAAAGGGTTTGGGTTTGTTGGTGCCGTTCATACATCCTAGGTTGTGTTGAGCCTATGGGCAGTGCAGTGTACTGTAGTGGGAGAGAGCATGGTACCCGAGGCCTGTTTACCTCACGGCACCCAGGAGACAGGAAGGGGAAGCCATTGTATTAGGATTATACTGGCCTACACTGTCACCTGGCAGGATGAACCCAGGTAGTACCCTAGCCAGCCCCGGGGGCCTACGGCTGCTATGTTACCATGCTAGTGCAAAGGTCTCTTTAAGAGACAAACTCTGGCTGGGTGGTGGTGGCAATGCATGCCTTTAATCTCAGCACTCAGGAGGCAGAGGCAGGCGGATCTCTGTGAGTTCGAGGCCAGCCTGGTCTATAAGAACTAGTTCCAGGACAGGCCTCTCTCTCTCTCTCTCTCCCCCTTACCCATTCCCTTTATCTCCTCATTCTAGCTCGGTTTGCACGATGTATTTCATCTCCCACCCATGTTCCTCACCTGCTGTGGAACCCACCAAGGTCTCTCTCAGGCCTATCTTACAGTGTTCTAATAGTCTTTGGATGGCTACTTACATAGCATTTTAATTTCCTTTCCCTAAGCCCCACCTCCTAATGGTTTAACTACCCACCAGCTTGAGTTACAGGCTGATGGCCAAAAGTGTAACACAAGAGTTTTGGGTAGACGCTTATCTTCTGCCAGGGGACCTGTGGCCCAAGAGGACTCTGTGCTTCTGAGAAAAGAGGAAGTTGATGGTGATTTGTCCTACTTAGAAAACACAGTAAAAGATGAAATTTCCCAACCCAGAAAACCTTTATACAAAGAAAACCAATTTATCATTTGATAAGCTTTAAACCAGGATGCGATATGCATCATCACAACAATCTGCTAAGAGATTCCAGACGGAAATCTCATCCTTTTACACAGCCAAGTGGACATGAGATAAACAACCACTAAAGGGCCATGGCAGCCCTGGTAATGGCACATGTTCCCCTTCGCAGTTCATCTGATAGCTGGGTCACCATCTGCGCTAGTTAACTGATCTCATACAAAGGCAGGACAAATGCCTGTCTATGTGATGAGGGCCAGCACTATGGCAACAGTCAGGTCCCAGCTCCCACAGAAACCGAGAGCTGCATACGTGCTGTCCCTAAATGTCTGTATCTCAGGGGAATGAAAGACGGGTCTGGGTCATAAAGCTGGTAGGTGGCTCCTTCAAATTCTCAAACAATTTATGCTCATTTAAAAGAAACCGCTGGAAGAACGTAGAACTCGCAGTTATAAAGGACATTGTGTAGGGAAGTGGAGGAGGAAGAGTCTGCCTTTCATTATTAATTTCTGTTACTAATTGCAGAGAACTGAGCTGATGCAATTGAGATACAAGAGCACATTTTAAGAGGAGGGGTCGTCCCCTGCTGTTAGCTGGGCCTATCAGTGATTTAGACGATGGTGAGGTTGGATAGCTACAGCAAGACAGGACTCTATGGAAAACGGCAGTGTGGTTTCAATCTTTTAGGGGGCTCAATGTGTCTCATGGAGTGTCTGAGGCTTGGGAGACATACTCAGCTGGCTCACCCGTCAGATGTCTGAAGACACAGTGTTCGTGTTTCCATAGTGAGCATATCTGCCATTGCCATGATGTCTCTCAGAAACAGTTTAAATGAGGAAGGATTTGCTCCAGACGCAATTCTCAGAGGTTCAGGCCACAGTTGCTCAGCCTGTGTGTTTGGTTAATATATCATGATGGTGGGATATGCTGTGGCAGAGGAAATGCTTCACTTTATGCTGGACGTGAAGCAGACAAAGAAAGAAACCAGGGTGAGATGTGACTCCAAGGACATTCCCCCCTCTCCCCACCAGGCTTTCCTACCTGCCTCCAAATAGGCTCCACCCCCTATGTTTCACTGCCTTTCAATGAAACCATTGTGTTATGAATTCATCTAGGGCTTAATCAATCAAGGAGTTCAGAACTCTCAGGATCTATCTGTCTCTATGAATGCCATCATAAACACCCTTCCTGGTATCCTTCGTTAATTGCCCAGGTATTGTACACACACACACACACACACACGCTTCACATATATCACATATAATATTTTATTACTACTTTGAGAATTTCACATATGCACCCAATATATTTGATTCTATTCTGATACACAATTAATAAGAGCTCAGGGTCAGAAATTGGGGTTCAACCTGAAGAGCTGAAAAACAAAAACCAGCTACTGACTCTTACCTTGACCTCAGTCTGAAATGGTGATCCTGCCTCCTGGAATCTCTGAAGGAGACTGCATCTGAGAGCTGCCTCAAGCCCGTTTTATATTCCTCTCTAGAGCTGCGATTAAAGGCATACATCACCCAGTTTCTATGGCAACTATTGTGGCTACTGGTATTAAAGGTATGTGTCATTATGGCTACTGAGATTAAAGGTGTGTGTTACCATAACCTGATCTGTAAGGCTGACCAGTGGGGCTGTTTTACTCTCAGATCTTCAGGCAGTCTTCATTTATTAAAATACAATTCAAATGCCACTACAATATTCAACACCTGCTTTCCCATTATTTCCTTTTAGATCAGGTTCACGCCTCATCTCCTTCCCAACTCTCTCTCTCTCTTTGTTTATATCTCAAGAGTCTAATTTATGTTGCCTGTATACTTGCTGGTATGAGGCCATCCACTAGAGCTTACTTAACCTTCTGTGGACCGTATCCTTAAAGAAAACTGACTCTCCCACCCTCAGAAGCCACAGCCTGTCAGTAGTCCCTCAGCAAGGGATGAGGCCTGTGACGCCTCCCTGATTCCTGCTGCAATGTTGACTGGCTTGATCTCATGTTGGTCCTGTGCAGGTCACCACACTACTGGGAGTTCATGACCGTCGAGGTCCTGTCATGTCAGGAAGATGCTGTTTTGTATCTGTCTTCCCCAAACTCTGGTTCTTAAAATCTTATGTCCCTTCTTCTACAGTGCTCTCCAAGATCTAGTAATTTCTTATCCAATCAAATGAGCAAAAGAATTGGCCATCACAAACAGCAAACTCAGTGAGGCTTGAGCAACCCTGGCTTTCCATTTTCAACCATTCCCCATATAACGCTTGAGCCCTCCACAAGCAGGATTTCAGCAAAGCTGAAATGTGGTTGGCTACTAAGTGGTCCAAATGGGAGGACTAGCCCATCAGGAGGCTCCAGAGCTGAGCCCCACACTCTGAATCTATGAAGGAAGGATGCCATATACGCCGGATCTCTCTTTGTACCAGTTCAGCGGTTCAGGACTAACTCTCTGGCCCTTTAAATCCTTTGGGTACCAAATGGAGTGAAGGCACCAGGGGCTGGCTGGTGGAGACCAACCACCATTTCTTAACCATCCCTTCCTGCTCTCTCTCCCCTGCCCAGACATCATTCTGCTTGGCTCCTAGACCACACACATAGTCTTTCTAGTCTTGCACTGTTTAGAGTGTTTTTTTTTTTCCCTTTTTCTTCAGAGCTAAAGTGGTGTATGTGAGAGGGGAATGGGGTGGCGAAGAAACTGCCAGCATGACTGCTCCATGATGTGATTAAGGAAGGAAAGAACACCTACAAGCATGTGGAAGAGTCCAGGAGAGAGAGAGAGAGAGAGAGAGAGAGAGAGAGAGAGAGACTGACCATGGCCAACAGACTAGACATGGCCAGAACCTGGGAAGTGGTAGAATGGGAGGGAACAGTGAAGCTAGTGAGACACAAGAGACAGAGAATAAACCACAGCAAGAGAGAGCATGCGTGGGAAGAGTAGAGAATAGAGTTAGATGGAGAGCGAGTAGCTGCCGGTGGGAGATGGAGACTGTGTGGGGCCTTTGAGATATGTAACAAGCACTTGTGACCACTGAGATTTGTGAATAGTATTTGTGAGCCTGGAGGCTGGCAGAGGCTTTGCTATGCAGCCACAGGTATGTGTCACAGAAGCCACATGTCCCTTCTCCCAGAGGTTAGGGAAATGAACTCCTTTTGGCAGATAGGAACCCGTCTCACAAGTTCCTGAGGAATGCTGGCTTTTCTCTAACCCCCAAATCTTCCTACAGTCCAGGTTCGATTCATTTCTGGATATCTGGACAGCCCGAGACCTAACAGATGGGATTTAGCCGGTGGTATTTCTTAGGATCCCAGACAGGGCTGTATAGGTCTTGAGATCTACAGGAGACTCACAAGGGCAGATGCCCGGCTTTTCCACATGGGAAGAGACCCGAGGTGGGCTGGGTCTGGAGATTACTTCCCTACAACGGCGGGATCTGGAGGAAGAGCCTCCTCCAGAGACAGGCAGCCTGGAGAGGAGCGCTGACCTCTGAGTCAGCAAAGCCAGCTTGCCAGTGATAGGTGGCTGATCTCAAGCGTACTCCCCAAGGGGGACAAGGCCTCACAGTATTTGGGAGGGTTGTAGAGGAGACATGTACGTAGACCATCTTAAAACCACAACCGGCTCTCACTAGTGACAGCATAGTGCTGTCATTAAAGCACTTGGGTGTCTTCCGGGACGGTGTCCATCCTGTCTAGAAAATGAGGGGCTCTCGAAAGCAGCCAACTCCCTTGTCCCCAGTGTGGGCCCACCGCCATGTTTGTCTTATAAGACAGCCAGAAGAGATTTCATGGAAAATGTTACCACCAGCCTTTTCTGCTTCAACACAACCAGAGGTCAGGGGTCTGCTCTCGCTCCGGCCTGTGCGCTGTTGGGTGACGTCATCTGCAGAGCATAGGGCCTGAAGAACCTTGCAACTGCCTCATTCACACGCTCGTCTTTCTGGTCTTGATGATTCAGGCTGCTCTCATGCCTGTGTTCCTGTGAGGTCTCATTTTATATCCAAAGGACCAAGGTATACCCCAAGTGAAATATGTGTTTCGATACAGACCCTGTTCTTGGCGTGTGTAGCTGGTCTTCCTGGAAGGGTTTTAGGCTTGTGGGTGATAGAGACTGGATGGAATCTCCTTTTGTTTCTATGTAATGTTTGGTGTAGCGTCAACCCTCTGTGTGAAGGGAGTTTAGCACTGTGTTTTTCTGAGAAAAGTCCTGTTAGGAATATGAAGCTATGGATTCTCAGTTATTATCATCTCCATAAATTGTTAAACACTGAATATACTTATTACAGACACGGAAGCTATGGGGGTTACCTATGAATTTTCTGCTTCCATCCTTTAAGTCACTGATAATGTAGGTATCCTTACCTATTACCGACAAGGACACTGTGACTCACACGATAACTCATGTGTCTGAAGTCCTAGAGGTGAGGCTCACCCGGCTGAGCTAGAAACAACTGGCCCCTCCCTTGTTCTCTACCTCTCTTACTAATAAATAGCTCCGTACATGATCTCATCTTTGCCGTACTCCCTACCCTTCCACTGTGACGGTAAGAAGAAAGGTGACCTTATATGGGAAACAGTGTCAGGCACGTGCTAAACCTGACGATCGAGAGGAGAAAGGACCAAATCCAAAACTGTTCTATTAAACCAAGCTGTACATTGGGGTGCCCCCAGGACTTGCCAGCTGGAATCTCATCTGATTTGAGAGAGCAGCCCCTGCCAGCCTCTTGAAATCCCTTTCATAGGAGAGATGCGGTCTTCACAAGGACGAGAGAGTTGGCTATCATACACGGTTGAAAGGAAGAAACAAAGGCCAGGATATATACGCCATGTGAACGGGGTTGCAAGCAGCGCACCTCAGATATCAGGTCTAAGAAACAGTGAACTTTATGCTTCACTATGAATAGAAACTTTAACTTGCAAGGATTTAACACAGGACAGACAGGAACTTCTTTCATTTTTGATTATTGAATTAATTAATTTATTAATTTAGGTTTTTCAAGACAGGGTTTCTCTGTGTAATCCTGGCTGTCCTGGGACTCATTTTGTAGACCAGGCTAGCCTCGAACTCATGGAGATCTGCCTGCCTCTGCCTCCTGAGTACTGGGCTTAAAGGTGTTTGCCATTGCCCGGCAGACAGGGATTTTTTAATTACAAATAGAAACCTTCATTTTCAAGGACAAATTAACAGAGGACAAACCGTACCTTACTCTTAACTGTCTTAACTGCAAACAGAGCCTTAACCCGCAAGGTAGATTGCTTCTGTTTTGGCCTCACACATGCCTGCCACTTTGATTGCATTTACTTACGTATTTATGCAAAGTAACACAGCTTCACAGAGTTAAACAAATGTAACATAAAAGAATGCGGCACATCTTTGCATCATTAAACAAATGTCCCACAGCATAAACAAGTGTAACACATCTTCAATATTCCCCAGCAGATGGCAGTTGATTAGCAGGTGACTTCACTGCCCTTCCCATCGCCTTGGAAAGTCAGCCCCTCCACTTGCTGTCTCTTCCCACACTGCTTTTCCCATGTGAACCCATGCTGCTTAGACTTCTCCCCTGAGCCAGCTATAGCTGCTTGCAACCCTTGCGTCATTCAGAAAACCCTTACTGCGTATTTGCTTACAAGACTTTAACTTGTTAAAAATATCTTTTAAAACAGAGTGTACGTGTGGACACAGGAGTCAGGTATCTACAGGGGTGCCCCTGGAGGTCACCTACAAACTCGGGCTGTGGGACTTGCTTGTGGAGGAGTTCACATAGCTTCAAGGTAAGCATGATGATGGCCTAACTGAGAACGAGTTTCTCGGCCTGAGAACGAGTTTCTCGGCAACTTGAATATCTCCGATTGGGGAGTTGGGTATCTGGGAGTGCCCAGGGCCAGATTTAGTTGGATGTATCAGAATTCAGAAATGTAAGGTTTTTCTGCATCCAAACACTGTGGAACAAGTGCTGCACATGTAGCTGCATTTTGGAGGCTGCCCTGGGCTCACAAAGACTGCGCAGGAAGAGCCTACGCTGACTCACGTTTCCAGTCGACTAGAAGGTATGACGTCTTAGAGCGCTTGTGCGCAACACGCTGCTAGGAAGGGCAAGGATTTTAAGGATCTATTTTGGACTTGGAGAACCTAAAGCATCATGATTACAGCACAAAACCCTCTGAAGACATAAAGGAACCAATCTCTACAAGCTGGAAATCCTTCCATGAGAAGGAACAGCATGCCTGGATGACGTGAGGGGGGACATGGAAAGACCCTGTCTTTGTGCCTAACTTCTGGGATATATGAGGGCCTACTGGATGGTTAAGTGAATTATCACTTGAGGACAGTTTTTGTAAGGAATGACTTGCCATCCTTTCTAGGAAGTATGGAACATTAGGTACTTGGCTCATCTGAGAGAGTGGAGCAATGCAGGCTGGGTGGCCAAGGAATCGTGTTGTTGAGGTTTTGAGGGTGCATTGTTCCAGGCGCTGGCTAGGTAATGAGTACTTCAAGCATGTCAAAACATACCCCTGGTCGCTTAGAAGTCTGTTTTAGCGCTTTTTGAAATGCAGGCATGATTTTTGCAGCCTAGGTTGGAGTTAGGAGCTTGGGTTTCCTGGGGATTAGCTTTTGGTCTTTGCATGTAAAAAATTGAATATAAAGAATAAGCAATGGCCAGTGCATTTATATAAAACAGAACTCTGATCTGGGTATGTCTGCAGCAGCCAATCCAGGATGTACCCATTGTTTGCACAGGACGTACCCATTGATAGCTCAGCTCAGGCAGAGTAGAGCTTGAACAGGGTGATAAGAACAGGGAAGCCAAAAGATGCCTCAAACAACTGCCCCATCAGGGAGACTAGATGACAACTGACAGCTGCCCCAGCTTTCAGTTTACAATCAGTGGAAGAAAGCACCACCCTGAACCAATCATCTGAACTGTTCACATCCAGTTTGCCACACGCAGCCCCCCACGGCAGCAGCTTGTGTCCCTCAGATGCTTCCCTGCCCCCTAGGAGGAGGCTCAATGCCACCTGCCTTTTTAATCTGCCAAATCTCAAGTGACTGATCTGTCAGAGCAAGACTTTGCTGGTTCCCTCTTATTTGGGTAGTCCTTATTTCCACAGAATTAAGATCCCAATCAAAGAGGAAATGGGCCAACCTGGGGCATGCCTGGCTCTTTGCTCCATCAAGTCCCTAAACAACCAAAGCAAGCGGGGAAAGGGGTGTCACAGCACGAAATGTCAGAACTATGGACAGGCATGTCTAAGCTTTCCGTAATTGTTGAATTCCAAGAAACTGAGATTCACTGAGTTCGTGGTATTGGCAATCACTGTTTCTTTTACTCTCATCTAAGTGATATTAACTCTCAGATCTCAAATTGTGTGTGTGTGTGTGGTGTTCCCAAGTGACCAAGAATGGGTTAAAGAGTTGCAGAATTCACAGACCTTGCCAGAGAAGCAAAGAGCAGATACAGATGCAGCCGTGGCATGTGCCTGCTTTGGCAAGGATTGGTAGCTGCTACCGTCCCAGTGTTAGGTGTCCCTCTGTTTATGTGACAATTGGAGGGAGAAGTATCACTTGTTGGTCAGGTGCTTTTAAAAGTTCAGGGGCTGGGAATTTTTTGAAAAATGGTTTTGGTAGACGTGTGTGTTGTAGGTGGAGTGTTTTGTCGGGACCACAATCAACTCTGTTCCCCCAGCCGCTTCCCAAATAACCACTCAGAGAGTAATTATTAATTATAAATTCTCGGTTGATAGCTCAGGCTTATTACTCACTAGCTCTTACAACTTGACCCATTTCTATTCATTTATGTGCTGCCTCAAGGCTCGTGGGTTTTACCTGCTTCCTTTTTGTCTACCTGGTGACTGACTCCTCTGACTCTGCTCTTTTTCTTCCCAGCATTCTCTCTGTCCTGAAAATCCTGCTTGATTATTCCACAGCAGCGTGTCCATACTTTCCCAGCTTAACTTGATAAATTAACTTGGTGGTCATGTTTTATTTGCATAACAACATTCAAGCCTGTTTTGCCATGCAGATGGCAGTATGCACTTGGTTGCACAGGCAAGATGCAGTCTTCTCCTTTTCCGGAGCATTCACACTCACAATGGAACAGGCTGCCTACAACATGGAGCCATGCAAGGTAAGGCACAGCCTGATAGCTGCTCTTCTCCATAACATAGTGTCTTAGGGCAGTATACAGTCTGATCTCAAGGAGCAGGGTGTGGAGGAGAAATGGGGTTTAGGTTGAGATCTCAGCAGCTCTTCCAAGGAGTTCTAGGGAGAAGACCCTAAGGCCAGATGATGAGCCAAGGGGTTCTGGGACTTGAGGGCTGTGTTGTTTTAAACCTAGGTATTATTTCATTATGACTATATGCCTTGAAAAAACATGGCAAGAATAGTAGACAAAATCCATATATAATTCAATGAGATTCTCTGAATATCAATATTTTATTGTATCGACACTATCTTTTTCTATCCCTTCTCTCTGTATATGAATTAGTATTTTTTTGAATTAATGAAAGTTGTGACTAGGCACATTCTCTGTTTCTTAACACATCAGAATGCATTTCCTGAAGAAAAGAAATTTTCTCCTAGCCAGAGAACCGTGTGTGTGTGTGTGTGTGTGTGTGTGTGTGTGTGTGTGTATGTATGTATGTATGCATTCCCATTTGTCCCAATAATTCCCTTATAGCAAAAGCATCCTTCCTTGCATTTCATGGTCATATTTCATTGGCCCCTGTAACCTGGACTGTTTCACCACTTTTCTTTATATTTCATGGTATTTGCCACTTATAAAAGATGGTAGCCTGGGGAGTCTTTGGAAGGCTCCTCCATGTTTGTCTAGTGTTTACTCAGGGTTACCTTCAGGTTTATATCATTGGCAGGAACCACAGGATCAAGCTACACTCAACTTATCATTTTTCTTATTGCTATGATCAAATATCTAATAAAACAACAAGGATGAGCAAGATTTTATTTTTGCTCATGGTTTCAGAGGTTTCGGTTCATTGTGTGAGAGCTTGCTCATTCAAAGTCAAAGCTGAGGCAGAATGCCATAGCAGTGGTGGAATGTGACAGAGGCTTCACACATCATAGGGTGCAAAAAGAAAAAAGGGAAGAAGAGGGAGAGGAAAAAGGATGGAAGAGGGGGCGGAAGGGGGAGGGAGAGAGAGAGAACAGGGATAATAAGAAGAGGTCAGAAATAGAACATTCCCAAGCACCTTCTGTCAGTCAGATTCCACCTCTTAAATTGTTCAGAACCTCCCCCAGATGGTACTACTATCTGGAGATCAGCTCCCTGGCACACGAACTTTTCTCAGGGAACAAAATATATGCAAACTGCGCAGTGACATTAAAGTCATGTCAACATCTGCATCAGATGCCACAG
This sequence comes from Microtus oregoni, assembly GCF_018167655.1. Classification (NCBI taxonomy): domain Eukaryota; kingdom Metazoa; phylum Chordata; class Mammalia; order Rodentia; family Cricetidae; genus Microtus; species Microtus oregoni. Next base: position 18,929,323 of record NW_024543066.1, on the reverse strand, counting down.
GTGATAGGTACTGGCATTGAGCCATACCTCAGGACTATGGGAGTATCAGGAAAGAGGTCTCAAGAAAGGGGTCATCAAGCCTCTTAGTAAGAAAGTCACACCTACAGGACGTTTCCTGCTTATATCTTAGTCACCAACTGACTGAACACCAAAGTGGGTGTTCGTTGGTGAAAGGGTGACTTACTCAGGCCATGGTCTGAATTGGAAATGGGCTCTCACTGCTGACAGCAAAGGCCGTTGAGATGAGTGGGTTGGGCTGAACCATTTTAGGGAGTGCTGTATGATCTTGTTTTCAGGACAAAAAAAACCCTGGAGGCATGATGATCTTTATTCTCTATTCAGCCCTGGTCATTTTCTCCAGGAAAGCAAATGGGTATTTACTTTCTGTCAAATCTTCAGGGTACTAGGAGTCTCGAAAGGAGGAGTTCACAGACACCCCTTTCATTTCTGGAGACTTCAACAGTGGGATCTTGGGTTTTGACTTCATCACTTCCTTATTCCACAGTTCTCTGCTCTGCATTTCTGAGACAAAAGCCAGTGCTCCCCCGTGATGTGGTTTGGGACTGCATGCTCCTGAGAATGGTTCACTAGAGGCACTTTGGTGAAAGAAGGCAGGAAGGGTTTGTCCTGGTGGTCAGGTCATGCGAGACAAGCCTGAAAGTAATTGAAAGCTGGGATGAGGGGTACTGGTTATCTGCAGAATGTGGGCTCCAGGGAAGGTCTGGGCCTGTGGCCAGTGGTCAGCACAGCCAGGGCCAGCAGGCCGATGCTTAGAGTGGCCACCCTGAGGGTGGGCCTGTGTCCCGTGTCCTCGGAGCAACATCTGGATTTGACTGCCGAGGAGACCACATTGGGAATCCACTCCACGGAACCCCAATTTTTGATCAGATTCTGAACATGTTGCCTGGTGAAAAGTTGGTACATTCAGGGGCCTCTTGTGGCCAAGAGGGTCCTGGGGAGATAAGAACCCTGTTATCTCAGAATGGACTGTGCTGATCCCTGACTGTATAGGACAAAGAGATTCAGTCCTGTTGGTGTGTGTAGTGCTGGTGATCTGGAGTTTTGTAGCTGTCACCAGGACGGTGAGGAGCTCCAGTGCTCTGACCTCTCAGCTTTGTCCATGCATCCTGAGTAACCGGTTAGCTATTACTTCATGGTGAATCTCCATGACCCACAGAAATGGACAGAGTGAGGAGAAGGATTCCCCCACATGCGCCCACAGCTTTGGAAGCTGAGGGAGGGTAAGGAATCAGGATCAATTGTGTGAGCAGGAGGGGAGAAAGACACTGCATAGGTATTGTTAGGCTGAGAGGGGTTCAGATATAGGAGAGGGAGCAGGGTGGGGTCCCAAGATGCCCTGGGGTGCGAGTCTTTTCCTTTACTTATGGAACCATGTGGCCTGGCTTTACTAATTCAGGCTCCTTGTCACCTTGACAAGATGGGTGGCCATGACTCACTGCCTGGAGGCCTAGAGGCTTAGAGGCCTGGGCCACGGAGACCTGGTGCAGGTAGCATAAAACAAGTGACCAAGTGCTGCAAGAATCGGCTCCCTGTGCCTCCTTCTGTGGAAATGCAGTGCCTAGGACACATGAACATGATGGGAAAATCTTGAGCTCTATCCACAGACCAGGTATCTGTGAGAGTATCCTATCTCCTTAGGGAGCTGGCTCCCAGGGCTGACTGGGTACACTGGATATCTCTGGAGGAGGACAAGGACCCCATCTGCCCCAGTCCCTCTTCATCTCTTATTCCTTCACCCTCCACAGCTGTCACTAGCTTCTCAGTACTCGTCCTATGCCCTGACATCTGCTTTTGCTTCACCAAGGTGCTAGGCCTTGGATGCCTGTGCCAATCTGTAAAGGAGAGCAGCTAGAGCAGGTCCAGGCCTGAGCTGGGAGTGGAACAAGGCAGGAACAAGGTCATGAGCTGGCAAGGTTGACACGACCCTGAGCCAGCAGCTTCAGGATCCCTAACTTGGGCCCTATTGCTTAGAACGGTGCTTGTTCACACAAGTAAGGGCCAAGACCCAAGAGCTGAGGCAGGACTCGCTTCTTGCTAGAATTCACCTGGCATCAATGGTCTTGTGTTCTCAATCCTTGTAGTTCAGGCTGAGACCTCTGTGTTCATTAGTTTATGTTAGCTCTGTAGAAGTTGCTGACACGACCGGGAGTTTTCCTTTGTGCTCAACCTTTTCAGACGTCAGTTTTATCCTAAAACACTGTTAGAGAGAATACGATTGTCTCCACACTGCAGAAGAGCACACTGAGGTACAGAGGGTAAACCACATGCCTAATTACTATCTGTGGTAGTTTGAATGTAACTGGCCCTCATAATCTCATAATGGCACTATTAGAAGGCTTGGCTTTGTTAGAGTAAGTATGGCCTTGTTGGAGGAAGTGTGTCACTGTGGGGTGGGTTTTGAGGTTTCCTATGCTCAGGATACTGCCCAGTGTTACAGTTGACTTCCTGTTGCCTGCAAGATGTAGGACTCTTAGTTGTTCCTTCAGCACCACATCTGCCTGCACACCGCCATGCTCCGAATCATGATGATAATGGACTGGACCTCTGAAATTGTAAGTGAGCCCTCCTCAATGAAATGTTTTCCTTATGAGTTGTGGTGGTTATGGTGTCTCTATCTATAGTGCTATCTAAGACACCATAGAGCACTAAGACACTATCTATAGCATCACGTTCACCCTTACACCTTGACTCCAGAAGCCAAGCTGGTGCTTCATAATGGTTTGGGGGCCAGAGCGATGAAACGGCCCAGTAGTTAATAACACTTACTCTTCCAGACCACCCTAGTTTGCTTCCCAGTACTCATGTCAGGCAGCTTAAAATTCCTGCAACCTGAGCTCCAGTGGATTCAACACCTTCTTCTCACTGCTGATGGTACCCGCACACACGTGGTATATACTCACACAGACATACATATACATATTTAAAAATATCTAGAGACTGGAGGGGCAGAGGAGCAGTTAAGAGCCCTGCTGCTCTTTCAGAGGACCTAAATTCAGTTTCCAGAACCCATGTTGGGCAATTGGCCTATAACTTTAGCTCCAGGGGATCTGACACCCTTTTCTGCCTACCATAGGCACCTACACACACACACACACACACACACACACACACACACTAAGAAATTAATATTCAAGCGATCAATGCTAGGCAAGCTGGGTTGAATTGGTGACCTGTACCCCTGAGGATGTTGGTTACTACCTTTGTTCACAGGGCCTATGTTTTTCAGGGTGACTGGTTAATGCCTGTAGTGTAGATGCTGTTCTGACATCAGGGTGAGAAACTCACTTTCATACAGCCCCCAATAATTCAGTTTGAAGTCTGTCCCACCCTGGTGGTGCCCAGTCTTTGTGGGAGCAAGTTTGGGGGTGCCCCTCATCTACCCTCTGGGCACACAGTTTGCTCTGGCCTCATTCCACCTGGCAGGAGTAGCAGACTCATGCTGCAAGTGACGGGGTCAAACCCTTGCAGAGTGAAAAATCACTTCAAAACGTGGTAAACAAGCCCAACCTATTACTGGGGCACATGCCATTCTTCACAAAAGTGTTCTGTTACTACAAGCTAGAGTGTCGGGGTGGTTTCAGTCTTGTTGGAGAGGTTTGTCAACGTGCCTCTGTCTATCTTAATCTTTTGAGAATGTAGATGAGCAATGAATGAAACGTTATCTACCATCTATTCTGTATCTGTGGAGTTCTTGGATAACCACCACCAATACCACCATCACGAGCACCACCACCACCTCCACCACCTCCACCACCACCACCTCCTCCACCACCACCAATTCTACCACCTCCACCACTTCCTCTTCCACCACCTCCATCACCTCCACCACTTCCTCTTCCACCACCTCCACCACCACCTCCACCACCTCCACCACCACCACTTCCACCTCCACCACCACCTTCACCTCCACCTCCACCTCCACCTCCACCACCTCCACCTCCACCTCCACCACCACCTCCACCTCCACCACCACCTTCACCTCCACCCCCACCTCCACCACCTCCACCAACTCCACCTCCACCACCACTTTCACCTCCACCACCATGAGTTGTGCTCCCTGCTGCTTTATTTACAGTCATCCAAGCTCTGCACTACCAAAAGGCACATGTGTGGTTTAGCCTAACAAAGAACTGCCTGCTAGATAGTTTAGAACAATCAATTTTAATCGTCTCTGCCATCTGAGATCTTCCATCTGAGGTCAGACTGTGGGGTCAAGTCACACTCCCTCTGGTGGCTGCAGGAGGATGCTTCCGTACCTTTTCCATATCCTGGTGTTGCTGGCCATCCTTGGCATCCCTCTGTTTGCCACACCAGCCACAGTTGTCCTCTCAGTTTACCTTTAAGTCCTCTTCCTTCTCTCTGTGTTTTTCTCTGTGCTGGCTTTTCTTCTTTGTATACAGGCCCCAGTCCATGGGCTAGAGCCCACCCTGATGATCTTGTTTTGACTTCCTTTCATATAGACCATAGTTCCAAATAAAGACACAGAGATACTAAGTGTTAGGATTCAACATATCTGCCTTGGGAAAACGCATTTATTGTCTTGCCTTTGGAAAATTATTAGTGCCAGCAGGGATCCATTTCTTTATCTGTAGACTGGGTCATTAGGTCACTGTATGATTAAATGAGCTACTATATAAATGGAGTGTTTGGAGCAGTCAGGGTCTTAGTTCTGCTGCGTGAGAGCTGCCATCACCGCCATCTTATTCCACTTGTACGAATGCAGGCTCCGGGGAAGTCATGGTGTTCCCTGAAGGGTTTGAAGAGGGGTTAGGAACCCAACTCTGCCTGCACTGGGACAAAGCTCCAGGACAGGCTTCTACCCAGACCAGCATCATGGCTCATAGACAGGCTCCATGGAGCACCTCTGGAAAGTAATGTCTCTCCATCTCTGTCTGTCTCTCTCTGTCTCTCTCCATAGTTCACTGACCGTGTCTGAGGCAGCACACATCATACACAGATGTTGTAACTTCAGCAGTGTTTGGGAAGTGGCATTGTGTGGTCATCACACTGAGTGTCTGTTAGACAAAACTATCCTCTGAGCCAAACAGCCACCATCTTGGGAAGTTTAGCTCCGCCCTCTTGTAAAAGATCATCCCTGCTTGGGTTTTGACTGTTTCCCCCACCCCCACCTCACAGAGTGTAGAGAAGGGTGTGAGGACCCTCACCTGAGTGGTCAGCTGCTCCCTACCGCCAGGCGTATACAGCTTTACCCTAACTATGTAGGGGAAGACTAGGTGAGTGGGTCCTAGCTACAGAGCAGCTGAAAAAGCCCTCATTTCTGCTGGTAAAGACTTTCCAATGTGGCCTTTTGGTGGGCGTTCCCACACTGCAGGTAGTGCGGGATTTTATGCTCTGCAACGAAGCTCAATAATCTCATTGGTTCCTCCGAAAGAATGGTGGTGGAATTGTATCGGAGTTTGTCATTGGAATTGCAGGAGAAGAAGTAGATGGAGCTCACATGGATCCCTGGAAAGAAAATGTAGCTTTCCTATGAAAGCTGCCATTGTAGGATGAGGAACCTAGAGTCCTCTTCCTGGCTGGCTTCACTGTCACAGCCTGAGTCTGACAAGCCAAAGCAGGGAACCCATTCACACCAGTGTGTCCTGGGGAGCGGAAGGGTTTGAAGATGACCGATCTGAGTCAGGGCTCTGCAGAAAGCATGCGCGTGTGGGGAGCCACACTAGTATGTCGCAGTGCCCAAGTGGGGTTCACAAAAAGTTGCCATGTATACAATGTGATATAAGAAGAGGCCCTGGGAGCTCTTGGGCCTTATGGGATGGCTGCGTTGCAGAGATGTGGGCTGTTGACAGCAGCCGAGGAAAGCGAAAGTTCTGTTGCCCTATGGAGAGATCAGTCAGAGTGTAGAGGGCTCATGATTCTAAAAAAGAAAAGACTTGGAAGCTAGAAGGTAACATAGAAACTAGGGGTGTGGTGTGATGGGCAACTGAGGGTGGAGGGGTAAACGAAACCGCCAACCTAAGACTCAGTCATACAAGACTTTGGGTGATGGCTTTGAGATTTCAGATTTGAGTTCTCAAGGCTTTGGGTGATGACTTTGAGATTTGTCTTAAATGAGTTCTCCACATGGGGTCTATTTAAGTCTTAAAACACTTTCCAAATGCAAACTTTTAAACAAAGTCTGGTGCTTGCTACTCTGTTTTGGCACGGGTCTTTAATTTTTAATACACTGAGAGCTTAATACAAAACTGTGACAAGGTGTGTAGTTTGTCACCCGTTGGCAGTCCTGTCAGGTCTAGGTGGAAATGGTGATAATTGGTGGATCAGGGATGGCGGGAGACTGAGCGTGGCTCTGGGAGGCAGGAATGGAGAGCTGTAATTCATTCACACTTCGGGGGGATATCTACAAACATGTAACACCCTCTCCACATATCCGAGGGATCCTAAAGTAGAGACCTCATCTAAAGGTTTGTGTGTGTGTGTGTGTATTTGTGTGTGTGTGTGACAACTTCATTGTGAGCCGTGCCAACTCAATTCTTCAGTAATTTTTAGTTCTATTTGAAGGCAAAGAGAGCCAATGAGCTATCCATTAGACTTTCCACCATAAGACATATCCACGCTTTCTGATGCTAAAGGAATAAAGCGTTTTCCTCTCCCCTCCAGAGCAGAGCTTAAGGAGGCCACCGCAGTGAGTGGCCTGTCCGTAGTCAGTTTCTGGGGCTTCCCTCCTGGGTAGGCCCCATGGGCAGAGAGGCAAGGCCGGGGAGCACCTGTTTGCTCTCCTTGTATAAGGGTCACTTCTGTCAGATGCTAACAACACAAATCATCAGAAGGTTGGAGAGATGTGAAGGAAGGGGCCTCAGGCACATAAACCTCAACCAGACCTGACACAGACTCTTCTAGAATCGACACTTTGCACAATGGCTACCACAACCTTACACACACACACACACACACACACACACACACACACACACACACGTTTCTGCTCAACGACTTCCTGTTTAATGTAACTGAAGCCACACTTGGTATTGATCCTGTGGCCTGGCATTATTATTTCAAAATAACTTAAACAAGCCTCCCCCGTTTCTCTTTAAAAGCTGCCCTTTGACTCAACTTCCTTAAACCCCACATTATTTACTATTGTGCATTTCCCGCCTGATAAAGTTCATTGTGTTTGGAGGCTCTCCCTGTGGATGTTGGTGTTTGATTCATGCAAAGAAGACAGTGGGCTCAGATCAGGGTAGGAAACCACATGGTGTCCCTGGAGCCCCAGGGTTGGAGGAAAGACTTAGAGGAATTGATGGAAGAACATACAGGGTCTTGGGTCCTGGATTAGGCTTAGGTGCTCTTGGGATGGCCAGACGGTGTGGAACTGAGACCAGATTCTAGCAGCCCTGTTATTAAGTCCTGGCCCCCCTGGGAAGGTGAGCTGGTGTGAGAGTGGTCAGCGGCGGTCAGTGGTAAGGCTGGTCCCTCTGGAGGTCATTCCCATTCTTCCTCAGTTTGCCTGGAAACCCAAGGTGGGAAAAAGGAAAGACAGGAAATCAAAAATCTTCCCACAGTGATCACTGGCTTTTCTTGGAATTGAACTGCCAAGTAAAGTCTCCTGGAAATCTCCAAAACTCCATACTTTGTTTCCACCTTAACTTGGGCTATGAAATGAATTGTGGGATTCCAGTGAACAATTATGCTCAGCCATTTGTTGTTAAGAGACAGAGTCTCCATGCTGGGCAGACTGGCCTTGAACTCTGGGACTTGAGCGATCTTGACGCAGTCTCTGAGCGCTGGGACTCCAGGTGCATACTGATGTACTGGCCGGAATCACCTTCTCAGTCTTCTATTTAGAATTGTAAAGCACGGATCGTGAGTGCTGGAAGGAAGCTTTGCACTTAAACAGGCTGAAGAACTGAGCCGAAGGATGTCTGCCTCTGAGACTTTGGAAGCTGGGAGCATGCTATGTGGTGTGGAGAAAGGGACTTCATTACGGATTTCCAGGTGCGGGGACAGGGCTAGTTTTGGTGCTTAAGGAAGAGTGGTAAGCTGGCCAAAGGAGAAAGGGGGTAGTGTGTGCAGGGCTGTATGTAGCCAATGAGCAAGAGAGCCACAGAGGCTAGAAAAAGATCGAGGCGTGAATGCTGCCCTTGAGGTTCCAGCAGAGATCCGATATTAACTGCAATTCATTTTAGCCCGCGGAGACTCATTCAGACCTCTGACTCCCAGAATGATGTAGTAACAGGGAACAAACAAAGATCTCATTTACCCGTCTTCATCCTATCTTCTCAAAAAACAGAAGCCCGAAGCCCATGTCTTCTCCCCTTGCCCTGAATTTATGAAGTACTTATATGCAAGAATACTTTTTCTCATGTCTCTGTGAAAAAGACAGAGGTATTCTGTTGCTCAGTTGGCCAGATTAGGGCTGAGAATTCCCAATTGTATGATGTCTCACGGTGAATTTTATCCTAGGTGTTTGATGACCACATTTTCTTCCATCAAAACTGCAGGATTTGGGTCTGATAAAAACAGATGAATTGTATTTTAGAGTTAAGATTTTGCCCTCAAACTGGTAACAAATTCATGCTGTTAGCTGGCCCACTTGCTGTCTTCCTGCTCACTTCCCTCCACCCTCTGATCTGAACATCACCAAAAAGGACCTGGCCACCGGGTTTTTAGATGTGGCTGCTGGTTTCTGAGCCAGAACACACGTTGGGAAAGCTTCCTTGGGGCTAAAAGAGGAGGAGTCGCTGCTTCAGCCTTTACAATGAACATCTTGGGCAACAGGCATCTTGAAGCTCAGGAGATCTTACGATGCTCTTGTTCATTTCCCATCAGCTGGTGGGGAAGCTGAGCCAAACATCCTGCTGCTGGTGGGACCATGAATGGAAGATAGAGGGATGCAGGAGAAGCAGCCATTGTCCCTGGGTCCTGTAGCAGGTTTGGGGATTTAGTCCCTGTGACTACTAAGTTGAAACCTTAGTTGTTTTCTTATTGTCCTCCTCCCTCTTATTCTCTTCCTCTTTCTCTTCTTCCTTTTGTTAGAGTCTTACCATTTAACCCTAGATAGACTGGGACTTTATGTAGAACCAGGCTGGTCTTGAACTCACGGAGATCTACCTGCCTCTGCCTCCCGAATTGCTGGGTTTGCTAACACACATTCCCAAACTAGGCCTTGAACATTAGTACTTGAAAGGACTATTAGACTCTGATTGCCTTAATTAAGTTTCTAATGCTATGATAAATACCATGACCAAGGGCAACTTGGGGAGGAAAGGGCTTATTTCAAATTACAATTTACAGTCCTTCGTAAAGGGAACTCTTCTTCTTCTTTTTTTTTTTTTTTTTTGGTTTTTCAAGACAGGGTTTCTCTGTGGTTTTGGAGCCTGTCTTGGAACTAGCTCTGTAGACCAGGCTGGTCTCGAACATACAGAGATCCGCCTGCCTCTGCCTCCCGAGTGCTGGGATTAAAGGCGTGTGCCACCACTGCCCGGCTGTAAAGGGAACTCAAGGCAAGGACCTGGAGGCAGGAACTGGAGTAGACACCATGGAGAGATGCTGCTTACTGGCTTGGTCTTCTTAGATTGCTCTGCCTGCATTCTTATCCTATCCAGGACCACCTTCCCAGGGATGGCAGCCTGTTTTGCCCTGCCTTCTGAGATGGGCCCTCCCATATCAATCAATTATCAAGAAAATTTCCCCACAGACTTGCCTATAACTCAGTCTAATGGAGAAATTTTCTCAATGAAAATCTCTTTTCCCAGATAGGTCTAGGTTTGTGTCCAGTCAACAAAAGCAAATCAACACAATGATCAAGCTTTTCCATAACAGAAAATGAGGTTGGGTAAATTCCTCTTTACGAATCACAAGGTCCCACAGTTCCTCTTGAGTGTAGTCAAAGGCGTCTGCCAGGATCTTGCTTCTCCTCTGAGGCTGCCTTAAGACATGTGTTGCCTTTGCTGTTGAGTGGATAGGATCCTACGTTAGGCAGGTCAGCTGCAGAGATGAGAGTGAAGGAGTCTGCCATTTGCATGGCCTTTATGCTGGGATGGAGATGGCATTTAGGAAAATCTTCCTGTTGGGGTGAATTTCTGCCTTTGAAACTTCCTTGGCATGGCTCCAAACTTAGAGCTTACTCTTCAATCTTACCATGTCAGAATTAAGAAACAAAGCAATCATCTTTTTTTCAATTGTCTTTGGGAAAAGTATGAACATATAACTTAAGACTTACCCTTTGCCCTAAAAGCTCATTTGGGGGTAGTTATAGCTTTATAAGACTATTGCCCAGTGTACATATTGGCTTTGACACAAACCTAGACATATCACGGAAAAGGCAATCAACTCAGAAAACACTTCTTTAAGACTGGCCTGTAGGCCAGACTGAGGGGGTATTTTCTTGACAAATGATTGATATGGGAGGGCCCACACCATTGTGGATTGCACTCCCCTTGGCAGGAGGTACTAGATATTCTAAGAAAGCAGGCTGAGTAAGCTGTGGGGAGCAAGCTCTTTGGCCTCTGTTTCAGTTCCTGCTTTTAGGTTCCTGCCCGGTCTTCCCTTGGTGATAGATTGTGATGATCTGAGAATTATGTGATGAAATAAACCCTCTCCTCTCCAAATTGCTTTTGGTTATGGACTTTTATCACAATAATAGAAACCATAACTAAGACACCTAGTATGATGTTATGTGTGTGATTAAATTAACTCAAACATGGCCCCACAACTGCCTGGACCTCAGGTCACTCCTTTTCAACTGAAGGATGGATTTGATTATTGCCAAGTTTCTATTTAGTTCTCCTATTATATTTCTTTTCAATACCATTTTCTCAATTTGAAATTTCAATTCCAAGAATTACCTTCCTTGCTATCCAAAGACTGTCAGTTTTAACTTGACCTTGAGACTTTAAAAAAATTGTTTAAATTTTTAAAGTTACTTCTATGTGTATATCTGTGTAAGGTTAAGTGCTTTGGAATGGAGGGTCCTTTATGGCAAGAAGAGAAAGTTGTATCGCCTGGAATTACAGGCAGTTGTGAGCCACTTTGACATGATGGGAACCAAACTTGGGACTTCTGCAAGAGCTGTATGTACTCTTAACTGCTGAGTCTTCCCTCCAGACCTGGCCTTGAGACTCTTGTTGAGGATATGGAAGTCTTAATACTTTTCTTAAATGCTTTTGTACCTACTTTTTCACCTGTGGGGAATGATGAGCGGGTATAAACAAGGTAGAAAATAACACCGGAGTTAATAGCATGGGTTGGTGGTTTGTTTCTTCCATCACTGATATTGTTTGTGATTATTACTCGCAGTGCTGGATTTTCAAGTACATTTTGTGAAGCATTATTTTTTATCCTCCAATAGGGGGCCTCCAAATGCACCTGTTTATACTGTGTGTCACTGTCCAACATCTATACAGCCGGGCAAAGGGGCTGTTGGGACTGCATAGAGCTGGAAGACCTGGTGCTTGTCTTCTGGATAGGCCAGGGCCAAGACCTCATTCTCCTACTTGGCTCCCTAACCAGCACCCAGTGGTAGACCATGATGTCTTTGGAATCTTGCTAGGCATCAGGGGATAGATTGGAGCTGGGGCTCTGAGCCACAGTTGTACTCATCCTGCCCTGCTCACTGTGTGGAGCTGACTTGTGAATGAGAGAGAGAGCAAGCAATGGTATCATTTGGACTTTTTGGGGGAGTTAATGAGATGTTTCTTTAAGAACAGAAACTACTATTAGAGCAATTCCACAAACTGGAAAAAGAATTAGAAAATCAACTCTTTTTTAAAATTGTTTTTATTGAGCTATATATTTTTCTTTGCTCCCCTCCCTGCTTCTCCCCTCCCCTTCTACTCTCTTCCATGAGCCCAATGCTCCCAATTTACTCAGGATATCTTGTCTTTTTCTACTTCCCATGTAGATCAGATCCATATATGTCTCTCTTAGGGTCCTCATTGTTGTCTAGGTTCTCTGGGATTGTGAATTGTAAGTTGGTTTTCCTTGCTTTATGTCGAAAAACTACTTATGAGTGAGTACATATTATATTTGTCTTTCTGGGTCTGGGTTACCTAACTCAATATGATGTTTTCTAGATCCATCCATTTGCTGCAAATTTCAAGATGTCATTATTTTTTTCTGCTGTGTAGTACTCCATTGTGTAAATGTACCACATTTTCCTTATCCATTCTTCGGTTGAGGGGCATTTAGGTTGTTTCTAGGTTCTGGCTATGGCAAACAAAGCTGCTATGAACATAGTTGAGCATGTGTCCTTGTTGTACAATTGAGCATCCTTTGGGTATATACCCAAAGTGGTTTTTCTGGGTCTTGAAGTAGGTTGTTTCCTACTCTGAGAAATCACCATACTGTTATCCAAAGTAGTTCTACCAGTTTGCACTCCCACCATCAATGCAGGAGTGTTCCCTGTACCCCATATTCTCTCCAGCATAAGTTGTCATCAGCATTTTTGAAAATCAACTCTTTACATCACCTCTCTTTGAAAAAAAAAAACAAGGTTAAGAAACAAACAACTAAAAACCAAAAACCTAAATTGAATCCCCTAAAACAATCCCATAAGCTTAACCCTCTTTAGCTCTCAGAGAGTTTCTCGTGGGTAGGAGTGGGGACCTTCTCTCCCACTCATTAGACACCTCCTTGTCTCTTTAATGGGACTATGTTTGGGTTTCAACCAGCATCCAGCTAATGTGGTGAAATCCCATGCATGGAACTGTTTAAATGTTGGATATACAACCAGAATCACTTTAAGATGTATTCTTGGTCGGAAGTACGTCATTTTAGCCAGTCACATACACACACACACACACACACACACACACACACACACACACACACTAGGGAAACTCAGAGTTTCCTTAGGCCACTTCCCCATCTGGCAGTCATTCACGCACAAAAAAACGCCATGAGCCTAAACCAGCTACTCCCCTGTGAGGAGGGAAAAGGTGTGTCCAACGCCACCCATTTAGAGCGAGTGACACAGCCCAGTTAGGAAGTCCCAACAGACAGGAGTATATAAATCCCTGTGGTGACTCTGGAGACATCACTGAAGGTGAAAGTCTGACCTGGCAGCCTTCCCCAGGCAAGAAGCAGCAAGCTTCAAGAATGCAGAGCTCCAGGTAAGAAGGTTAGAGAGAGCCTGGGAGAGACCAGAAAGCAGAATGGCAGGCTCCGTTTTTTTACTGGGACCTCAGACAACTCTCTATGCTCCTCCTGTCTTCATCTAGGTGACCTTTCTCCCCAGTGAGTGTCTATACAAGTGTGCAGGTCACTTTAAACATTTCTTTGCCTTTTCCCACTTTGATTTTTCTGTTAAAAAGTGTGTGTGTGAATTGGGTCAGAGGGCTTTTAAGACAGTCCACAATTCCAGGCAGCTGACAAACATCCAGAATCCTAAAATCCCCCCTGGAGGGACTGAATAGGTTGGGCTCTCACCTTAGGAGGCTGGGCATGTGGGGCAGAGTGCAGAGCGCCTCTTTGGAAGGCTCCTGAGACTTTCCTAATGTGGAGTGCTTGTTTGTTTTAAATGGACCTGAAGCATCTCAGAAGCCATAGCTTCTTGCAGAGTGAGCAGCCCTCTAGGATAGGCCTAGAGGGCTGCTCACTCTGCTCACTTCATAGGTGTTAGAGAAACTCTTTGTTTTTTTTTTTTTCCTTGCTATTTAGAGTCCCCTCTCTTGACTCCCTTTTGGAATCTTTTCCCCTCCCCCTTAAATACCCACCTCACCAGTCTCTGACCTGAGCCTCCTTATGCAGGGTGGTCTTGGCTAGAACTTCTCCCTGGGTAAATAGAGGCAGAGCAACTGGACTGTCCTCCTCAGGCCCGCCCAGGATTCTGCTTGCAATGAGATGTTGCTGTCTTCCCTCTGGGCTTCTTACCATCAGCCTCACCCTCTTCTCCCTCTGCCTTTCCAGGAGGCTTTTTTTTCTGGGATCAGTGTCTTGTTCCTACAGGCGTAAGTGCGGAAGAATGCCTTCCCCTGAGGCTCCTCTGAACCTCATCTGTCTCAATGCATTGCTTCGTAGGCTTTCCCAGGAGCTGCAAGTTTGGAAGTGTAGCTGGGATGGACCCTCCCCCATGGGCTGTCGGTGGGCCTGGGCTTCACCCGATATCTTCACTCGCATCTCATTTTCCAAAATTGTTTGATCCCTAGAGTGGAGCAATCCTGTGATCACATCCCTCCTCCCATACTCCAGGATAGCAGAGCCAGCTCCTAATGCTAGCAATGCTAGTACCTTCCGCAAGTGGTACTGATGCAGGCACCTTGCCGTGGATGCTTCACCATGGCAGTGCCCATGTTCGTCAGGTCCTCGGAATTTGCTGCTATCAGATCTGCCTACCACACAGATTGTTTGGCCCACACGGATTTCCAGATTCAGTGGGTGTGAATGGGTACCCAGGGACTTGCGTCACAGACTGGCACTGCTTGCATGGAAAACCCATTTTGAGGACTGTTTTCTCAGGCGATAAGACAAGGTTCATGCCCATCAGTAAGCCTAGGAGGGAATTGTTTGGGGACAAGGACCTTGTGAGATCCCTGTTTTTCCTGGGAGTCTTGTAGACACACAGGTGATTTTTGTTCCCGCGAGCTGATGTAGGGCCTGAGCATCTGCATTCCTTACAAGCGCCGCTCATGTTGTTGGGCTACACTCTGAGCAACTAAGCTGTAAGGAGTTTGGAAGAGACCTTACTTGAGGGTGAGGAAGGAGAAAATGTAAAGCATTGGGTGGGTCTCGAATGTTCGAGAGGCAGTACTCATCGGGATATTTTACATGTGTGCAATAGGCAGAACCGTAGAATGTGATCCACCGATTCATGCCCCGTATAAGCCCCTCTCTTTGAGAGAGGCTGGGATGTACGAACAGATGGATCTCACAGTCACGGCCTGTGTCACCTTATATAGTACAGCTGTAGGACTTTTGTGGGTGCAGTTCAGGCTCTTAACCAGCTGAGCAAAAGGAAGAGCAGATTGGTAGCTCCCATGCCAGAGCCTCACTCTTCCTAAGTGGGTCTGGAGGTCAGCGTCAGAGAGAGCTAAAGCTGCATCAGTGACCTGTTGGCCTTAAAGAGGTGCACAAGCTAGAGCCTGGGTGGTCACTAGGAGCCAGCCTTCAGCCACTAGAAAGCAGGGACTTCAATATCCTAATTATAACCATCACAGAAACTTGGAAGAGGACTACAGGCTCATAAAAGGAACACAGCCCAGCTGACCCTTGGCTCTAATCAGGAAAGACTTTGAGCAAAGAAACCATCTAAACTGAGCTCAGACATTAGACCTACAGCTGGTGGGGCTAAATGCCCAGTGTATGGTCCTTGGTTTCGCAGAAATAGGAAACAAAACTATGTCCCGGTCTTTCTCTTTGACGTCTGTATGCCCTAATCCAAGTTGCAGCGCAGGGGTACCTACATCGCCCCATAGTCTAACACAGCGTCGGTCAGTTTTTGCTTCTGCCATCTCGTCTTCCATCAACTGTGCCAGACCCTGATGACTTCCCACAGCTTCCCCAGGCCTCCCCGGCCGTTTTCAAATCAGTATTTACAGAGAACATCTGCTGGATTATATATTGTTTTGACATCCATTCTCTCTCCAACTCTCTCTGTGTGTGCGTGCGTGCATGCGTGTTTGTAATACCCCCCCCAGGCTTGCTACAGGATATTCAGGACGTGAAACTGCTTTTCTGTCCTACGGAAGTGGTTTTCAATGTATAGTCCCTGGACAAGAGGCTTCAGCATCATCTGGGAACTTCCTAGAAATGCAAATTCTTGTGTCTCCACTCATACTTCCTGAAAGAGATGAGGCAGGGACAAACGTGGGGATCAGCAGCTGGACTTTGGTAATCACCTGTCAGGGTGTCCAGCTGTGTTCTGCTGGCATCATTCACCAGAGCTCCTTGTTTCCCATGGCCAGAGAACAGAGGGCTGGCGTAGAGAACACCAGCTGTGAAGTGGGTAGGCCTGGAAGTCCAAGCGTTCCTATCAGTGCTGTGCCAGGACTAACTTCAAGGCTGCAGAGGAGAGAAATGCCAGAGTAAGAAAGGGCCAGCCACTAATGAACCTGGGTATACTAATATCTACTATGTCCTGTTGCTCAGGTATGTTAGCTGGGGGTTGCTAGGAGGGAAATCCTGGAATGGATTTCAGACTCCAAACTTCTCAGGGATGTTCTCAGCAGCAGGAACAGGCTGGCGGTGGTGTTCTCCAGGAGAGAGATGCCAGAGGGTTCAGCGTGGCAAGGGAACACAGCCCTTTGGGGAGAACCAAGAGTTTTCGAGCCCATGGAAAATGCAGCGGGTCTGGGATGACTTCCGGTCAATTAAAACATTTTCTTACAGCAAGGGGTTTCCCACGTGGTGTAGATAGAAAGTTCTTGAATTCTGTGTGTGCATGTACGTGGGTGGACGGGGATGCGTGCATATGTGCTCACTGTTGATCTTTAGTTTTTTTCTCAAGGACATTCATCATGCACGGCTCCTCAGGATAGCTTCTTTCCTTGGTGACCCTCAGAGCAGAAGGCATCTTAGCTGTTGTCCTTGGTTACCCTTAGACTGTTGTCCAGTCTAGGTTGGGTGCAGTTGCTGGAGAATGGGAAATGATCTTTCAAAGCATAAAAGGAAAAGTCCTATCTGTCCCAGAATCTTGACAGTTCTAGGAGAAAATGTTTCTACAATGTATAGCTATATTACAGAAAAACCATATGCTCACTGAAAATCATTGCCCCTCCGTGTAGCTGCTGTTGCGAAAAGAGTCTCCTTTGGTTCCTGAGTCCTTTTTCCACGGGGGAGGGAGATTCAGCCTGCTCTTGTGTATCTCCATCTCAGATGCCTCACCTTCATTCCTATTGGGCTCATCAGATTCCTTTGGGTAGGTGCTCATTGCAGTTTCTCATCTGGTTCCTTATAGCCATCTTCTAAGATGCATTCCCCAAGAATGGTAGGAGGAAGTGTGCTTGATGTATACCTGCTGACCTAGGGTCACTCAATGGCTTCCTCAGATCTGTGTTTGTGTCTGCTGGGACCCATGGCTGGAAAAACCCATAGTCTAATGTCCCAGGTATGTGACAGCCAATGTCCTCTGTACTCCTCACTGACTTTACCAGCCCTCTGCATTTGGCCACCACTTTGTTTATTTTCCTCTGGTTCAGAATGTCCAGGTGATAACCAAAATAATTAGCAGCTGGTGGGGGACATACCCCTAACAATCCGAATGGATACTGCCACATCGATTGCTCAACTATGGTGATGTCTGGGAGCATCAGGAGAGCTGGAGCATCAGAGCAGAGACAAAGTGGCTATGCCCTGATTCCTTCTCGGACCACTCTGCTGCTTCCCAATGACAGCTTCATCTAGATCAATCCCTTTCGCCGTGGCAGCCCCAGCCCAGCCCAACCCTTAGCTTACCTTCCATTCTTCACTGCACGTACAGTCTGAACCCTCTCCATTGACCCGGGAGTGAGACTACCAGTAAGTCATCTTATAGCAACCTAGCATCCCTTCTGTGATGTATCCCATCGCCATTGCTTTTTCTCTCTGCTGTTCCCACCCTACTAAGAGTAGCTAGCCAGACCAAGGTGGGACTCCTATACAGATCCGTTTGTAGTGAGCAAGAGTTCTTCTATTTTAAGTTTATTGAAAAAAAAAATCAAAATTCTTTTCTGATTGGCTTTCAGGTTTCAAACACATTATAGGCCTATCCATCTCGTTCATCTGGTACCTCTCTTTTCCATTTTCCTTGGACCCCAAAGGATCATTCTCTTCTGCTTGTCTTCCTGCTGAGAAGGAGTGTCCCCCATGTCTTATCTACATCCTCCCCTCCTTTCCAATCAGTGTGTTGTGCTTCCACTCCTGGGGCCATCTTGTAGAACCATCAGGAATAGCTTGGACACATTTCCTTCACTAAAAACATACCCTCGAACCAGAGTTGAATCTTTCTGTGCCATCTAAGGCCATGACTGAAAACCTTAGCTGTTCTGTGCTCTCACATCCCAAGGCCCTTGTTGGGACCCAATAACAAGGAGGGAGGGCAATGCTTCTGTCTGCTCTTCCAAGCCCCACGTGGTTATTTGCTTTGCTTTTTGCAAGTCTTAGTTCTTTTCTCATCTCCTTTATTGCCAGGGAACCACCTGCTGTTGTTTGCAGTTTGCATTTTTTTTCTATCAACCATCTACTTTTCTACCACCAATCAACTCCCACCCCCATCCTCCAGGAGCTTAAATATGTTGAGCGTGTTCTGCTATACCAGCAGCATCGCATCTGCTTTTGAGTGAACATTCACCCTGGCCTCCATGATAAACTACACTAAAATGTAGCCGTTTGACACAACTATAACCTCTTTGTTATAACTCATACATCGCGTAGGACTCATACTTGAGAAAGGGTGGGCAATTCTTCTGTGTATTTCAACTGAGTTCCAACTGTGGTTATCAGTTAATGAAGGGACATGTTTGTGTCGTCTATGATTATCTCACACGGGTGGTACCTTTGAGGGGGTTCGAGAGGTTGCTGACAGCTCAATCAAGACCCTCACGCATGCCCCTCTGGGGGCAGTCAGGCTGCTTTCAAGGTGGCTGGTTTTCCTCCAGGAAGCTAGGTGGCATCTGCTTCGCTCTCTCACCTAGCTGCAGAGTTCACACAGAGTGAGCTCACTTCTGTTGCATTCTTTTGGCCACACATGAGTTACTAGCCTGCCCACATTCAAGGGAGGTGAGCTGGACTCCACCTCTTGATGGCAGGCTGATGGTAGCACTACAGAGACTTATGAGGGATGGAAGCCATGCTCACGGACATCTGCAAGGTCTAATCTACTCTGCAAGAGAGCCACACCACGTAGAGAGAGAAAGAATGTCGGAGGGGGCTTCTAGGATGTCGCTGTGAGTAAACACAGACTCTTGCGTTGAGAACCTAGGGCTCCTTCAACTGTTCCCATCTTTGGGTCCTTGTTTGTTCTCTCTGTGGTATTTTAGTGGGACAGGTTGTTTGGGTAACTGGTTCTTTGAATGTTTGCCTTGTTTCCTATATTCATGATCTAGGGGTTGGAAGCACACATGTCATCTGAAGGGTGTTGTGTGTGCTGGGAGCCAGACTCAGCCCCAATGCCAGCAGAGCAGACCTGACCACTAGTTACAGTTGCCTAGAAATGGTCCAGAGGGGGCAGAAACGGCAAATCCTGAGCATTGGTTCTGTTCTTCGCTGCCCAAACAGCTCACATAGATGGGCTTACTTGATATACTTTGTTTGATGAAGCCCTTCAACTTGCATCTTTAGAAGTGGAGGTTGAAAGCCTGACCAAGACCTGTGCTCAAATCAGAATTAACTTTGAATCCTCAGCAGTGAGGCCCCGTCAGCATAGCCTTTGTATTTCAGAAATGAGGAAATGGTGACACAGATTGTGTAATTGACTTTGTGGTTGCCCAAGACTGCATAGCAACATGAAGACAGAGGGCCCAGTTCCTATCTCCATTACCTGTGTTTAAGGACTCTGTCACTAAGGGGTCAATCTGAAAAAAGGTACCAGAAAGCTTAGAATTCCCAACCAGCTTTATAAACCTGTAGGTATTTTTCTCCGTGTACTTAAGATCATGCTTATATGTTAAATATATTCTGTAATTTAGAGGTATGCATTTGGTCTTACTGATTGCTTTAGGCAACAGTCTATACGTTTCTAGCATGGTAACTGGTATTAGCTCAGTTATTGACGAAGATGCTAGAAAGTTCCTGGCTGTGGAGGGCCACCAAAGCAGGAGCCAGGCAGAATGCAGAGGGTGGATTCTGTGACCACTCACTTGGGTCTGCCAGCCATGTGTGCTTGTCATGTCACTAACCCCCTCAAGTACCAGCTTCTGTGACATACCGGCGAGCCTTGCCTTGTATTGAGTGCTTTCTCTTTTCCAGCACTGTGTTGAGTTCTACAAGTGACATGTCTGTCTTCCTAAAATTTTTTCCAGATGAGGGGATGAACCACCCACATGTGATGTTTCTGGCCCTTGGCTGTGCCCCTGGTGTTCCTTGTGTTCTCGCTCTCTGTCCTCACGAGCTTTCCCCTGGGTTTTCTAAAGAGTCTCACTGAGGTCCAGGCCTACTGACCAAGGTGAACAAAATTTCTGTGGACAACTCTAGGTAGCAACATCTGACCAATGAATGCCACTTAGAGAAAGGCAAGTTTGGGCCCTGAACTGGCAGAAATGTATTGAGTTAGGGATTTGTCTGGAGATGGAAAAGGCCTGTCTATTAAGGAGGTAAGTTCGTGACCATCTACAGATGATACTGATGGAAAGAATTTTCTAGAAAGTGTCAACATCTCCTCCCTAGGCTTCTCCAGGACACAGTGGGAGTCGGGGACCCTGGTTAGGGAGTGGTCAGTGTTCATTCTGACATGATTATGCAGTCAGAAATAGCACCATCACGCTGCTTGGAGGCAGAATCCCCTTTATTCTGGGGGTAAAACCTAGCTTCTGTTTTTCCAATAGAGCAGCAACAATCCCATCAAAGGCTCTGTCTCCAGGCAGCACATTTGCCAATAAAAGTTGCGGCTGCCCGGTCATACATCCCTCCTGACTTACGCCAAGGATGCTCTGATCCCGTCAGTTCTTAAAGTTCTGAGATTTCCCGCCTAAGCTATGATGTGAATATTTATCTCCTTATCAGTCATAGAAGGCTTCATAGGATGCACATGATACGTGTGTGGGCTTTAGGATCTTTGATTGCCACCCTGGCCGTGACTAAGTGATGGATGCTTGAGCCAGTAGCTAATCAATTTGATTAATAGTCAACACTGCCACTTTGTCCTGTTGTTTTGGTGACTGTTCTGTCTGACTCAGAAGTGGGACAGTTGCCCAAAACCTCCAGGCATCAAAATGAGCACACTAAAGCTTAACTTCCCACTTTAATTTAGTCCTGACACATTCAAATACAGTATTGGAGGTTTTTTTTTTTTGAAATATTTCAATTGATCTTTAAAAAGAATTTGTTTATATACTCGCCTGTGATTCCACTCAGACCACATTTATATCTCTCCCACCTCCAGGCCCTCTTTGGATGACCCACTGAGTTTGGTTAGGGTGGCCTGGATGTGTATGGTGTCGAGCCAACCCATAGAGCATGAGGAATTCATCAGGGCCTGCGTCTCCGAGGAAAGCTGACCCTCCCTTTCTTAGCAGCCATTAGCTGCCAGCTGCTCATCAGTTGGCAGTGGGGCTTCCTGTATCCGTCCTCCATCCACATGGAGACATTGACTGGCTTGATATCTGCCGGTCTTTTGCAGACAACCCCAGAGGTTAGTGAGTTCACTGGTGCGATAGTTCTGACAGGCCCAGAAGACACACTTAAGCAGCTGTCTTCACTGATCTCAGGCTCCCACAGTCTTTTCTTCTCTCCCCTCAAAATGCTTCAGAGCCTTTTGAGGAGGGGCTTGTTCTAGATGTCTCCTTTAGGGATGAGCACATATCCCCACAGCGCACTTTGATGAGCTGTCTCCATAGTAACTGCGAAAAGACGCTTCTGTGATTGGGGGCTGAGAGCTGCCTAATCTGTGGATAGAAACTTAAGTATTTAGAAGGCAGTTTGATGATCTGTCTGTTTAGCCAAACAATGGCCATAGGTCTTTCCCTAGGGCGAATGACTTCCCAGTCACGAGTTCTTATTTTTACTTAGTTCTTCTGTTAAATCTGTTAAAATGTATTTATTGCTATATGTATCCTGAAGTACTTAGACATTTGATGATACCTGTAATTTTCAGATGTTGTATTTTTTTCTGTATATGGAATTTTACAGTATACAGAGAGGGAGAGAGAGAGAGAGAGAAAGAGGAGAGGAAAAGGGGAGGGAGAGAAGAGAAAGAGAGACAGAATGACACACACACAGAGAAAGAGACAGAGAGACACACAGAGAGACAAAGAGACAGAGAGAGACAGAGACACACACACACATACACACACACACACACACACAGAGAGAGAGAGAGAGAGAGAGAGAGAGAGAGAGAGACAGAGACAGAGACAGAGACAGAGACGACAATGAGTTCCAATTCTAGGTGAAATCTACTCTGAAGTACCCAGACCTTTTTCGTTTCCAGTTTGTGGAGTGATGTAATTGCTTACGTGCTCGTAAGCTGTTTGCATTGTCCATGTACAAGGGTCAGAAGCTAAACCTGTGCTCAAAGGCACAGGTCCCCCAGGCCTGAGTGAGTACCAGGAGAAGCAGGAGAAGAGGACTCCTGTCTGCTCAGGGCCTGGTCATTTGGGCCTTTTACTTTACTGTGTTATTTCTCTTTTCACCTCATCTTCACACAAACTTATCATTTGCATGTAAAATCTAGTCGCTCTCCTACCCCACTTTTCAGCCCATCGCCGTGTTCTTACACGGAATGAGAAGCATGAAACATGATTATTTGTCCAGAAAAAAAAATAGAGATCAAATTATGACTCCCGTGCTTGGAATGAACCACCCCTGAAATGTCCTCCCGATCACAAGGTCAGCTTGGACTCCAGGAGAAAAATCAAGCTGCCTGGGCTTTGGAGATGTGTTTAAAGAAAGCAGGGCAGGGAATGTGTTTGGGTGGGAGCCTCAGCGAATGATTGCGTCCCCTCTATGGGCCTGCCAAGGACTCGCTGTTTCCCACACGGCAGCAATTTTGGTTCCAGCCTTTTGTGAGGTTTTGATTATTGAAAACTGTCACTTCTACGTGCCTGCGGTTTGCTTGTCTGAAGCCACTTCCTGGGGAAGTCACGGTGAAGCAGCTGTTTTGCTGTAATCCAGAGAGAGAAAGAGAGAGAATTCAAGAGAACCTCTTGACTGGGGGTGGCCGGGGACATGGACAGGAGCAAACAGAGCTCAAGGAGGGCAGCCCTCGAGGATGTCCTTTTCTTATAGAAACAGTTACCTTCTTGCTTGAGCAGATGGATAAACTGGACAGAACAGTCAACTTCCAGTTCTGTTTGGTTCCTTGCCCAAGGAAGATATTGGAGTAAAATTCTTGTATTAGTTAATTTTCTTGCTGCTGGAACAAAAGAAAAGAAAACATAAGAAGCAATGTAAAGCCAATTATTTTTGGCTTACAGTTCTAGGGGGATATAGTCTATCCTGGTAGACAAGGCAGCAAGCAAGACAAGAGACAAGCTGGTCACATTGCATCCACAGTCAGGAAGCAAAGAGTGAACAGGAAGTGAGGCCAGACCACAGAACCTCAAGACTACCCCTGTGACATACTTCCTCCAGCAAGGACACACGTCCCAAAGGTTCCCCAACCTTCCAAAACAGTGCTGCTAGCTGAAGGCCAAGTGTTCAAATACATGGGCCCGGGGCATTCCCCACCTTAACCACACTTCCCTGATGCCAGAGCTTCATGGTTCCATGAAGCATCATCTAGAGACCATGCCAGCAGATACTAACTGACGTCTTGGTATCAGAGTAATTGTTATTCGTGTTATAGACCTCGATACAAACCCAAGGAAAGCCTGACTCAGAAACAGTGTGAGCCTTGGGGCGGGGACTGCTTTCATCCCCGCAGAGGCTGCAAGGCAACTCCCGAGTCAAAGTCATTTTTCAGAATCCTCCCACCAGATAAAGTCTGATCTGGGCCAAGTTGGTATCAGAAGGAAGGCTGTGGGAACAGCACGCCTCATGCTGCCTTTTAGGGCTCCTTCCCCTGGGTATTTTTTAGAAAATTCTTTAATGATCTCCAGGCAGGTCCCAGATCAGGTTTGGGTGCATACTATAGAAAGCTTGAGGACATAGAAGAAGGTGGTCTAGGAGCCAACTCGCTTCTCATTGATCCAACACTTTTCCACGAATCCTCTCAACTTGTGGTCCAAGATGATGGCTGCAGCCTAGCCACCAGTGGGTATGAACACTGAGGGCACAAGGGGCTATGATTAGTGAAGGTTTTGTTGGGGGATGTTATTTCATTCTAACTGATAATAGTACATGTTTATGAGATACAGCACAATATGGTACACACACACATATATCATATAATGAGCAATTATATGCGCTTAACCAATTGATCACTTGGTATGGATCTCATCTACAAACCTCCTAGCTACTTTGGAATACACATTGACTATAATTCGATGCTTTCACAGTTAGAGAAGTAGCACTTCTTTTGCCTGTCTACGTCTGACTTTGTGTCGTGACCAACTACTTCAAATCTTTTCTGGCCCCAACCCCATCTCTGGAGACCACTATTTTACCCACACCTTCTATGTGATCAAGATTTTCAGATTCTACATACAAAGAAGATTTTATAGTAATTGTGTATGTCTGGCTTCTTTTGCCTGACACGATATCCCTTCTACTTATGTTGATACAAATGGAAGAATTTGCACTTTTAAAAATGACCAAACAGTATTCCATTATGTGTATATATGCTACACATTCTTCATTCATTACATCTGGGTATTGAATTGACTCCAAATCCTGCTTTTTGTGAATAAGCACTAGTGTCTCTTTGACATACTCATTTTATTTCCTTTGGCTATATGCTTAATCATGGGGCTGTGAGGTTCATGAATATTATTTTAAGGGACCTCCCCAGGAAGACTATGCATTCCAGCTACATTCCATTGGCTCAAATTTTCATTCTTACATGGACAATTCTAACAGCAGAGGGTGATGGGAAGTGTGGTCTTTGTATGGGATGGACCCAGAGGAGAGACAGAGGTAACATTATTAGGGAAAACAGGGTGGATAGGTATTGGCGGAGGAGAAAAAGAGTATCTGCCATAGAAAGTATCGCTCTGAAGAGCAGGGAGCTTTGAAGTCAGCAGTCTTGGGGTAAACTCCAGTTCTTACTTAGTAGTTATTCTATCATGGCCAAGCCCCCTTAATCTCTTTGATTTACTCTGATGCATCTTATATAAAATGGTACGATAGTCACCCCTAGGGACAAATGAAGAAATGTATATTCAATATTTGTCACAGTCACTGTGGCTATCACATTAGCCTGCACACTTGTATATTTGGCTTAATTTTCTTGTACAAAGGCATAGCATACGTTAGACATGGTGTACTATTCCAACTGGATAGTCAGTCTGGGCTAGGGCCAGTGTAGCTGAAGACATGATACTCAAATGAGTGTCTGAAGAGGACAAAGCAGCTTGCCTAATGTTTGTACAGTTTTCATGTCACCAAAAAAGAGGACAGACAGGGTTAGAGGTGAGATTTAAGAAGTATTAATGTTTCAAGAATGCATGCGTGAGAGAAGCCTGTGGAAGCAAGAAGACCTTGGGGGATACAGCGCTAGGCCAGATACACACTTAAGAGAGAAGGATCCCCTGTCCTGTTACTAGAAGTGGGCTTCAAGCCTGAAGGTTTGGGTGTTTGGAATCTGAGATCCCCTGTTTATGAGGGAGGATTTTACTGGAATATTCTCAATGCTCTCCCTGCATTAGCGTGGATATTCATCTGAACTATTTCAAGTTGTTCCCAGGACAAGGGAGGTGTGGTGGTGGTTCAGACTACACCTCAGGTAGAATTTCAGTCATGAATATCCCCTGGTACTTTCCATGATTGGCTACTGAGGCCAAGAGACTTATAAACACAACACAGTTTCTGACCGGAAAGCTGTCACCACCCCTGCAGAACCAGGCAAAGAGCAAGCACAACAGAGAACATGAATGTTCCCATAATTACCCCTGCTGGTGTGTGACTCTTGCCTTGATCCCATGACCTGCTGAGGCCGTGGAATGTGGGCAAGTAAGAAGGCACTAGTTCCAAGCTTAGCAATGCTTGCTTCTGCCTGTGTTGCTTGGCTATTCCTGAGAATGGGTGTTTCCAGCTTTAAGGATACTGAGAGCAACATGGAGGCCACGTGGACTCCGCCTGTGTTTTGGAGTCATCCTCAACCCTGCCTGGTCTTGACTAGTCAGCCTGTATATGACATAAAGACTGTGAGTCACGGCCAATGATCACTTTATGTCGTCAGCACTGGGGATAATCTGCTACGCTGCCTTGCTATGGTCATGGTTGGCTTGCTTAACCAGCAGTTGTGTGGTGTGAAAGGCCCAGGAGCCTTTTAGACAAGCAATTGGTGGACCATGCCTAGGGTAGGAATGCTTCATGAACTTGTACATGATATTCACTTTTTTAGATTCTCATCCCTTCAAGATATTCTTGCTCTCCCCTCCCCCTGCAATACTTTAGAGCAGGAAGTTAGCACTGTGTAGAATCTCTAAGTGTGTGTCAGAATTGTGTATAAAGTAAGAGTCAGTCTCCAGGTCTATGTCATTGACTTAAGGATCTTCTAGATACTGAAGACTGAGGATGCTCAAGACCCCTATGGAAGATGGTGCAGTACCTGTGTATGAATTATATAACCTTCCTGTATGCTTTGAATCATGTCTATGCCACTTATGATATCAAACACAAAGGAAATGCTAGCTGTGCTGTTGCTCTAATGTCTTGCTTAAGGAATATCAAGAGTGGTCGATGTCTGTACATGTATAGCAGAGATGGTGAGAAAGAATAGGAAGGGCCCAAGTTGCTCTACCACGTTTTATGACTTTGGCAAGTAGTCTTAGCAAATGGGTATTTCAGATATAATATTGTTCTGTGAAAGGGAGGGGAGGTGGGAAGAAAGCCCGAAGGACAGGCCTTTATGAAATGCTGTCAGAACTCTATAGTAAAAAACTTCTGTCATGGGTTTGTAGGGGTGCAAATCTCCAAATCCCTAGGTCTACAGCTCCCTTGCTCAGACAAGCAGACTCACCCCTCCATCTGGTACTTCGCCCCAGTCTCATCCCCTCTTCAGACTCCCCCTCCTCTCACATAGAAGGTTGTATCTGGGAATGCAGCAGAGATGTGTAATTTTCTCAAACCCCCTTTTCTGTTGGAATTTAGACAAAGCAAAGCTCTCCAGATAGGAATTCCAGTCACACATCTTTAAGGGTATCTCTGACAGGGCACACGGATCTAGCTGCTTGTTGACGGCAGGTTGGAGTCATCTGGGGGGAAGAAGGATTACTAATTTGGGGATCCCCCTTCAGCTGCAGTTTCTCAGGGTGTTAGGTACTTTTTGAAAGCTTCCAGGTGATCCTAGTACGTAGTCATGCTGAGAAACACGAATCCAAGTGGGGACTTCCTGAGAAGACCCAAGTGAATCAGAATCTAGGGCCCAAGAATCTCCTAACTTAACATGCGCTAAGCAAGTCAGTTATGCGTGGCAAGTTCTGCTTAGACACCTTCTGAAGGCACAAAGGGGTAAAGGGTGAAGGGCAATCACCTCTACAAATCGTTTCTGCATACTTCAGCAGAACCATCTTAGTGAAAAGGCTTGGCCCCGCTTCCGAAGATGATATGCGATCACACTAATGTACCAAAGTAAGACTGAGGGACTTAACTTTCCTTGGAGTTTTTCCATTCCAGTTTTTGAATTTTGAGGTGTTTCTTTCTTTCTCTTTGGCCACCTACCCTTGTTTATTCCATCTTTGATGAGGCTGAGGTCATCAGGAAACCAGCTGCCACTCTACCCCAGGCAAGAGACTCAATTTCCCTCCTGGGAAATGACAACTTGAGACAGACACATGATCAAGGAGCAGGTGTTCCTATCAGCAATGGACGTGGCCCAATGCTAAGACAGGCTTGGTAACTTCTCAGAGAATGCTGAGAGATTCAGGGATGAGTTCCTAAAATTTGACATTCGTCTTGCCTTGGAAGCATGTTATTACTGCACCATGGGCCAGCACCTGATACACGGCCACATAGTTAATATTCAGTGACCCAGAAGAGATGGAGTTCCTTGTGTGGATCCCCACTGAGATGAAGAACTCCACCTTGAGGCTAGGGAGAGAATAGAACGTGTCCTGTGTTTTTGAAAAAAATGAAGGGTTTTAGGGTTGAGCCTGTTCAGTACGATCAGCTTAGGCCTTCTTGAGACTTTATCCGGATACTCCTGAAAACATGACAACGCTGTCCCATGCTCAGTGGAAAGAGGGCTTCAGTGGCTACCCATCTTATGACACAGGTTGCCCCAGTGTCCTACAGGAAGTTACACGGCTTGAGGCAGACTCTGACCTTTTGTCTGCTCTGGTAGAGGCCTGTAAGGCTTTTCACCACAGAGTGGGTGGAAAGGTCTGAGAATCATAAGAGGTTAGAGAAACCTATGAAGATCTGGCTTCTCTGACTTGATTGCTACCTCAGGGCCACCCCACAGAGCCCCTGAAGGTCTATAGCCAGCTCCAATAGGAACAGTGATATCAAGGTCAGAAACAGTACGCATAAAGGAAGGGAGCCTGCTCTCTCTGGTCACCTCGGGAGGGCATGCTGAGAAGTGCCCCACGCTAAACCCAAGCTCAGTCTGAGCAGGAAATGTCACCACCTGGACTGAAGAGGCCTGAGGGTCCTTCAGGCTCTACTGCCTCCCTCACAGAGTCAGTCACACCAGGAGAGCCTCGGCTTAAGTAACCCTTGACCCGCAAACAGGGTAACAGTTTTATTATATATGGAGTTTCCTGTTCTAGTCCAATCCAACTTCTTGGCCTTCATTGCAATGCCAGCTGCCCAATGATGGGTATAATGATGGGTCAGGAGTTTAACTTTCCTTCCAGTTAACACCTGATTCTATTTCCGTTTAGAGAGAATGGATAGGTTTCTATTTCTGTTTAGAGAGAATGGATAGGTTTCTTCATTCGCTACCTTACTTTGATGATACCAGTTCTAAACTCATATATATCCCTAACAGACAATCTCTGAAAATACAGGTTGGCTCTGGAATTGCTAGGGAGTCAGACTCCTTAGACCCCACCCTTGTCCATGAAGATAGAGGGGAGCATCTTCTTGGTCCCTGGGGCTCAATGTTTATTCAAAAATTGAATCTCTTCAGTGTCACGATCCTGTGTGCCTTCTAAGGGTGTTATCGGGGCCTACAGGAAGCTCCCGAACTTTCTTGGGGTTGGGGACAGCCGCTATCTTTTTTGGGGACAGTGTTTTTTAATCAAAGTACTATGAAAACCATGCTAAGAAAGGGAGCTGGGCTGCAAACACAGACAAGTGCCATTGTTAGGATCCAGAGGACAACCCTGTGCGTCCCAGGCATGGCAAACTATAGGTTTCTAACCTATACCCTCAGGAGAGGCATCAGGACCACATGTTACTAGAACTGCCAAGGAGAGATTTCTATGCCTCTAGCCTTTGAGCAGCCAGAAACAGATATTGTCAGTCATGAGCTATTAAAATCTCCGAAGATACTAATCTTGAGGGTGGAGGGTGGGATGAGAGATGAAGAAAGCTCTGATTTCTCAACCCTGCTTTCTAGCTTTAATGAGAAACAGGCTCTGCAGGATCACGCTATTTAAGCCATTTCCCTCACAAAGGGACTTCATGAGCAGTCCTGGGTGTCTGAGGCGAGCATCTCGGATTGTGTAGGCTTCGCTCCTTGCCCCGTCAGAGTGACCCAGGGACTCTAGTCTGTGTTCTGCTTCCTTGTGCCCACCTGAGCGTAATCCCCTCCAAAGCCTCCCGTGGAGTTGCTTGCTTTATTTTCTACCTTGAACGGAGCAGAAGAACCCAAGGCCAAGGAGGCACAGTAGCTTCCTGTGAGCTGTGGTCCCACCACTGGCAGGGCAAACAGGTAACAGGAAGGGCTGAGTGGACGGGTATTAATGAGAGGAGACCCTTTTGCTGGTTTCTCATCCATGGCCTGTTCAATCTGCCCATGTAGAACCAGGAAAATCTCCATGAGGAGTAAAACCTGAGGACTTCCGGCTTCTAGTGATTTGTTAAACTGTCCACAAATTCAGCAAATGAGTTGGGGTGGAGCAGGATGGTGAATAAAGTGGATTCCTTATCCACATAGAGCTTGTGTGTGTTTAATGAAGAATTGCTACAAAGGACCACAAAGCCAGAGAGGAGGGTGTGGAGGGGCCACTGGGGCCAGAGTGTAACGCAAGGCTCATGCTGAGGGTGAGGAGAGACCTCACTCAGAGAGTGGTGTGTGGGTGCATGCCTGGAGGAGAAATAGGTACAAAGAGTTGCCCAGGGCTGGAGCTATTGAGATGCATTACTGGAGAGACAAGACACTTGGGACCTGAAATTTCCGTTCCAGGCAGGTGTGTGGGAGACACCCAGGGGTTTAATGTTAGACACCTTCAGAAACATAGCCGCAGGGAGAGAAATAAAATGGTTTGAGTTTTCTTATTTGAAAATTTGTAGACCAAATGTTCCCCATCCTCAGGTGCAGTTTCAAGACCCCGTTCTATCCCCCAGGACCATCTTTCCATGGAAGCTCACGTTCCTACCAACTCTTCTTTCTCCTCTTGTAGGCTCCGAGAGTCCCGTGCCCTTGGGAAGTTGGTGCAGACGATGTTCATCTTGTGTGTGTTGGTGACTTGCGTTTCTGCTCTCACCACTTCGTCAGTGGAACACGCAGAAAGGGTTTCTGGAACCCCCACTACGCCAGAGAAACACATAGGTAAGAAACAACCACTTCAACAGGGAAAGAAAGGGCCTGACCCCGTGTTTCTGGGGAGCACAATTCTCTAAACAAATATACATATTCAGAATATGGCCAATCTGCCCTTATTTAAAGAAACATTTGTTATGGAGTTTGAGACCCCTGGAAAAAGACCACAGCCTTAATCCAGATTGTAAATAGTTAAGTTTAGTGAAGCTGTTAGCAGGACAGCAGTTGCTGAGCCAAGCTAGGCACTGCTGCTCAAAGGGGAGGGGGCGGGGTGAAGGAAGGGGTTTTTACACGCGAAAACCACAAGAACACCTTGAGTATCAGCACAAGCAAATCAAGAACTGTTCTGCTCTGCCAAGATTAGGTAGCCAAGGCTACCTCAAAATAGTCCTTGAATGTCTATATAAGAAGGTTACAGAAGCAAAGCAAGTCTTCAGTCATATCATGGAAGTGGGTGGTCATGGGTGTGTATTTCTGGTTGGGAGTCACTGAGTTACTGAGATAAATTTTTGGGGCTTATCTTTCAGGGACTGGCATCAGAGAGAAATGGCTAGTGCTTACTAAGGTGGAGGCTTAGCAGAAAATAGAATTTCTTTAGCCATCACACCTTTGATTTGAAATCTGTCTCAACCAACCTGTTTTATCTGTACTTATAGAGTTCGACGTTTAATATCAACAAATGAAAATATAAGACCATGTATTTAAATCTTTAAAAAAGAAATTTAAGATGTTTTTATTTCTGTGTGCATGCATGTAGGCGTGTGTATGTGTACGCCCATGTAGGCAGGTCCCCTGAAAGACCAGGAGAGAGTGTCAAATCTCCTGTAACTAGAGTTACAGATGGTTCTGAGCCTTCTGATGTAAGATGCTGAAGAATGGAACTCCAGCCCCCATTTTTAAAAAAATAGCATTGTGAATCTGATTTAACTGACTCCTCGGGATGAAAACTGAAATTGGTGGTCCCCAGGTTATCATTTGGGGAATTCCAAAGCATAGTAGCAGGGAGTACTGCTCATGGGATCCTGGGTGCGGGTCAGTTTGTTGGGGATATAAAGAGTCTTACTTAGATTACCCTGTGTACCCTTTTGTTGGGACCACCTTCAGTTTGGGTACCTAGGGTTTTGTGATGTGAGCAGGTTTTGGATCTAAAGCCTACTCTCTCTGACTGGCAGAGCTTGGAGACAACTGCCAATTTCGTGGCAGAGAGTTCAAATCTGAATTCCGGCTGGAAGGTGAGCCTGTGGTTCTGCGGTGCCCTCTGACGTGGTCTTATTCAGATGCTGCCGCCAGTTCCTACCCCTTTCTGACCTGGCGTAAAATGAACTCATCTCAGCTGATCCCGGGAGATGAGCCAAGGTTGTGGGTGAAGGATGCCTCCCTCTGGGTTCTGCCAGCAGTGCAGCCGGACTCTGGGACCTACATCTGCACATTCAGGTAAGACCCTCTGGGACGGGGTGGTGTGGCTCCAGGCAGAATGGAGTCGAAGGTTCTCAGCACACACGGATGGCAATTCACGCTTTGTTCTCCATGGGGTCCCTGCAGAGCCCCTGTGATGGTTAGGGTTTATTTATTTATGTTTATTTCTTTGGTCAACTTGACATTAGCTAGTTTCATGGAGAAAGGGAATTCCATTGAGGAATTGTCTCCATCAGATTGACTTATAGACATTAGGTGGAACTTTTTGATTAGTGGTTTATATAGAAGGACCTAGCCCACTGTTTTAGTCAGTGTTCCTCTGCTACAAAGAGAAACCATGACCATGGCCATCTTTACAAAAGAAAACATTTAACTGGGGCTTTCTTTCAGCTTCCCATGGTGGGAAGCATCATGGCGTGCGGGCAGACATGGTGCTAGAGGAGGAGCTGAGAGTTCTACATCTAGATCTACAGGCAACCCTGGCACTGGCTTAGTCTTCTGAAACTCCAAAGTCCACCCCACCGGTGACGCACTTCCTCCAACAAGGTCACGCCTCCTAATCCCTCTCAAAAGAGTGCCACTCCCAAATGATCAAGTATTCAAATACATGAGCCGCTGGGGGCCGTTCTTTTTCAAACCACCACCCCCACCGTAAGCAATGCCATCGCTGGTCAGAAGGTTCTGGTTATATAAGAAAGGAGGCTGAGTCATTTGTGCAAAGCAAGCCAGTAAGCAGTGTTTCTCCACAGCCTCTACTTCAGTTTCTACCTCCAGATTCCTGCCTTGACTTCCCTTCATGATGGAATGTGAGCTGAGAGCTGAAATAGGTCCTTTCCTTTCCAAGGTGCTTTTAGTTAGGATGTCTATCAGTGATGGAAAATCAACCAAGACAACATCTCGCCTGTGGTGTGTTTGATTTCTGCTCAAATGTCACTTCTCTGGAGAGAACTCCCCAGCACATTAGCTGATGCAGCATTCGGTCCTCTCTCCTTACACTGATGTCATTTTTCTTGACCGAGTTTTTCCCATCAGTCACACCTGTTCTGTGCACATGTCCGCCATTAGAACACGAGCCGCAGAAAGAGGGGGATTTGCTTTGTGCCCTTCACTGGTGACTCATGGTAAAGAAACATGTAGAGAAACAAGACATAGATGGAAAATCCCAGGGAGAATTTTAGAACAGGATGGAATCTTAGAGATAGCTGAATCTGATTGATTATTGCACAGATAGAGAAAGTGAGTATGCATAGAAAATTCTTCTAGAAAGGAGCAGGGAATAGACCATGAATCTGGACCAGTCCTCCCTATTTTATGTCCTACTGCTTTTGGAAAATATTTTTACACACATGTAACATGGACCCTGCCATGTTAACTGTCTTTAAGTGTGCCACTCAAGCAAGTTAAGTGCTTCCATATTGAAGCACCACTGTGGCCACCATCCACCTCCAGAGCATCCTCCTCTTCCCAAACTGAAGCTTGGTCCTCATTAAACTGCAGCCGTCCTTCTGTTCCTCACCCCCTCACCCCTGCAATCACTGCTCTACCCTCTCTCTCTGTAAATCTACCTCTCTAGATGCTTCATGCAAGTATTGGTGCCCCTTCCTTTTCAAGACTGATGGGTTGCTGTCTCATGGTGTAAACACCTTCCTGTCTGCTTGTCTGTTTGTCCTTCTGTGAACACTCAGGTTTCTTCTGCTTTGTGGCCATCTTCAGTAATGCCATTATGAACATGAGCTTTTGTTCATGTTTCTGGATCATCTGGCGGTTTATGTCTGATCTTATTTGTTTTTTTTTTTTAGGAACTGCCAATCTGTTTCCCACTGCAGCTGCGTTGTCTTCCATCCCTACCAGGGTTCTGCTGTTCTCCATGCTTGCCAATGCTGGTTGCTTTTATTTTTCACAGGTCTGTTCTAATGGGTATGAACCGGTAGTTTGTGTCCTTGGCTGTAGTCTCCTGGTATTTCAGCTTTCCATGTCTTTTTTGGCCACTTGTGTA
Source organism: Microtus oregoni (assembly GCF_018167655.1). NCBI lineage: Eukaryota > Metazoa > Chordata > Mammalia > Rodentia > Cricetidae > Microtus > Microtus oregoni. The sequence goes on along the minus strand of NW_024543066.1, from coordinate 18,895,547 downwards.
TATTTCTTGGAGAAATGGCTGCTCAAGTCTTTGCCAGTTTTGAGAACTGTGCTTTATTGCTTGCTATTGAGTTGGAGGAGTTTGGAATGTCTTCTGATTGGCTGTATGACTTGGGGATCCTTTATCTCACTCTCTGGCTTGCTCATTCACTCCACTGATAGTGTCCTTTGGAGAAACTCATTTGCATTTTGGTGACTTCTCGATTATGTACTTTCCCCTATTGTTCATGTTTTCTGGGATCAGGGAATCATGAATGAATTCAGAGTTATGAAGCTTTCCCCCGCATTTTCTTCCTATAATTCTATGTTTAACTCTTGTGTTTTGGGTGTCTCGTACATTCTGAGCTATTTTTGGCACACAGTGTGAGGCAAGGGTCTGGCCCTGGTTTTGCATGGGGCTCTGCTGCTCTCAGCGCCATCTGTTAAGAAGATTCTTTCTGCAGTGATTGGTGCTGATGTGTCCCGCCGCCTCTGGAAGGGTAAAGTTGTTGATTTCATGTTGATGATCTTGATCGTTTCCTGGCACAGTTCTTCTGAAAGGATTAGGGCACACCCTTGGCATGCCTGGAGAATAGCCTTCCTTCTTGAGATGGCTGCCTCTGTTCCTAAGCCTCTGCTTGCTTCACCTACTTGCTGGCTTTCGAGTTCCTCTAGATTTCATTAACTCATTTATGGCAAGATTGCCCAGAATATTGATGCTTAGAAGGAGGTCTAGACAAGCTGACGTTCTTAGCATGAATGGAGGAAGCTCACACAATATCAGCTCCAGTCCCAGGTGCGGTGTATAAGCAACATGCGTGTGCTTGTGGAGTCAAAAGTTCTTTCAGATCCAATCCAGCTCTACATGGTGGTTGGTGTGCCTCACTTCCCCTGCTTTGAGGCAGGTTTCAACCTGTCCGCTTTTGCTGAAGAAGCAGGCCAGGGATCTCTTCCTCCTGTACTGGGGAAGTGGGAACATCCAACTTTGCAGCCGGCATAAAGCTGGTTTCCTTCTAGGTTTTCCGTCTGACTCTCTCTGAGGAACACTACCAGGAAGACTTAGAAGTGGAGTAGGAAAAAAATGAACTTGCTCTGGAATCAGAAAGACATAAATGGGAATTTTAGCTGCTCCTCTGTGTATCCTGATACTTAAGCCTCTATTTTCTTCCCTGTTGGGAGGTTTGTTAGAAGAGTTGGATACACTAACACAGCCTGGGAAGGATCTGGTGTACTGAGACTCATGGCCTATAACCAATGTGAGCATGGAGCCCCTGCAGGTAGGAGTGTTAGGGAGGGGTGGACAGAGGCATGTTGGCCTTATAGTAAGTTTTTACGCTAGATCAAGAACTATAGCTAATGCCCTTATTTTTGTGTGTGTGGTGGGGAAGGAGCTCTGATATTGAGGTGGAGTGCTGAGAATCCTAGTGTTTAAAGTGTTTCTTGCCTGGGGGAAATGCTTGCCGTCTCTTCCAAATGTGTAGTCCTGGGCTTCAACTCGAGTGGAAAGCTCCAGCAGCTGCTAGGACAAACTTTGGCATTTATGGTTCCAGGCCACGAGACTGCCCTGTTCTTCGATGTTTATGCTCTTACTATTGGGAACTCACGTGGCCTTGCTGTTGCTCAGAGTAGTCAAGATAATACTGCCAGAACAAACAGTCCTCAGTCTCAATGCTTTGCCCAAGGGGGAAATAATGGAATAAAAACTGGAAAATATAAAAAATATCTGGAATTAAACCAGATCAATAATGTGAACAAGCTTTAGACTCTTTATATGTCTGGCAAGCTTGGTTTCTGGAGACTTCTTGTAGTTTATGGGATTTCCAAGGGCCTTTGATTTTTGTCTTTTAGTAGCTATAGAGACTTAGGAGGTTATTTGAGTTTGAACTTAACTTACTTTAGTTGAAAACACTGTAATAGTCATGATTACCATATGTATGTCTATGTGTACATATATACATAGTTAATTTAAGGTTACTTAAATGTGTACTTAATTTACTTTAGTTGAAATCACTATAATAATCATTGCTCCCATATATGTTACTTGACTGAAGACCACTTTGCTAAAACTAGCTACCTTGAGCACTTTTCAGACTTCTTCTCTTTTTTTAAATTGTTTTTACTGAGCTATATATTTTTCTCCACTCCACTTCTTTCTTCCCCCTCCCATTCTACCCTTTCCCATGGTCCTCATGCTCCCAATTTACTCAGGAGATCTTGTCTTTTTCTACTTCCCATGTAGATTAGATCCATATATGTTTCTCTTAGTGTCCTCACTGCTGTCTAGGTCCTCTGGGGTTGTGAATTGCAGGCAGACTTCTCATTTTCATCTCTTCAATTTGTAATGTGATTATTTATTAGGCAACTTCATACACATATTTACTGAATTTTGATTATTCCCATTCCCCATTGTTGTCTTTCATTTTCCTCTTTCTTTTCCATTGGAACCCCTTTTCTTCCCCCGAATCCTCTTCCAACTTTGGAGGTGTCTTTTTGTGTGCATGACCCATTATGTTTAATCATGGTTGCCTGCATAAACGTGACTGGGTTGTTGTTTACAAATGGATCAGCGGTAACTTAGCGGCTATATAACTGGAGAAAGCGACAGCCCCTTCTCCTGGTACCCATTAGTTGCCCATAGTTCTTCAGTGGACAGTAGGCCTCAGGGGCTCCTCCCCAGTGCATTGTGCAATTGTAACCAGCCCGATTTTATACAGGCAACCCCAGATGCTATGAGTTCATGGATGCAGTGGCTATGTCACGTCCAGAAGATGCTCTTTTGCGGCATTATCCCAGCCTCTGGGTCTTGCTTCTTTCCACCCCCTCTTCTGCAGTGTTCTCTCAGTCAGTGAGTAGGTGACATCTGTGTCGTATTTAGGGCCGAGCACTCCCTAGTCACTTATCCTTTACACTGGTAACAGCATTGAGTCTCTCTGCTGCCATCCGCTGCAAAAAGAGGCGTCTCTGATGAAGGCTGAAAACAGCATTCATCTACAAATATAAACATAAATACTTAGAAAGTGGTTTAACATCATGTCCATTTAATAAAACAAGACTCAAAGGTTCCCCGAAGGGCCTATGACCTCTCTAGTCTTGGAGAACAGGTTTACAGAACCAAGCATGTGTTTCTTCCTGTGGAGGAAGCCTCAGATCCCAGCAGGGAGCAGTTGGTTACCTCTGTAAGAGCTATGCCATTCTTACAGGAGCGTGCATATCTTGCCAGGTAGGAAGCTGCAGCATATGGGGTCCACAGCCAGTTAGACTGCTGGTGACTTTTCTCCTCCAACAGTGTGCATAGCACGCTCTGACACTTGTGAAAACTAGCCGGGGGGGAGGGAACTTCCAGCCACAGCTCAGCCGATTTTCTCAGTGTCCTTCAAATCCCAAGGGCGATTACTCATTGTTTTTAAAAGTTAGAGTTAACATTCTGCATTTTCTTTGTGCATAAATTGTCCATCTAATTCAATTTTTCTTGGTTTTATGTTTTTAATTCACTTTTAAAACTTTCATCCAGTTAAGTGATTATCAAATCTCTCTCACATATATTGGTCACGCAGTGTTGCTTCTTTGGATGTCTATTGTTTGACTTCTTTTGTGAAAGTAACTTTTATACCATATTTGCAATTGATTCTCATGCTCTTGATTGATGTGTTTTTATTCATCTTAGGTGGCTATTCATATCTCAGGGTCTTAACTGATAGAACTACATTTTTCTGCTTTATTTTGTTTCCTTTTTTGGATGCTGCAAATTAAATGCACAGCGCCATCCGCAAAAGTGCATGCTCAATTACTTCTCTACCTTCCAAGCCCTTGTTTTTCTATTTTAAACACTAAATTTGTTAATCTCTTTTATCCTCCATCCATTCCCCCTCATATTTCCAGCACTATTTTTACCCCTGACTTTTTCTCAGTTCTAAGGGCTTGATAGAATCACAATAGTAGGATTATGGGTGTGCTGATGAACAATCAAACACATCTTACCTAGTTAATGGTCCCTGTCCCCCCCCGCCTGCCATTCAGTTGTGTTTATGTCTTTTAAAATCCAAACTCAAAGTTCTCAGCAGTTTCCTGAAACTAGAAACCAGTTGGTAATAAAGGAAAGAGAAGGAAATTTTCTTTAATGGAGACAGTGGCTCTTGGGAAGCCATCTGTCTGGGTCTGGTCCTTTGGATCATATCTAGGCTAGTTTCAAGGTTCTCAACTTTCCAATTCCTTTGGAGAAGGCTTGGGAGTTTCTTAATATCCTGGGCACTGGAATGAAACTTCTGCGGGGTCCTTCATGAAAAGCACAGTGCACACAGCTTCTATATAGCTGTTAGTATGTGACGCTTTGTTTCGTATCCCAAGAACTTAAAATAATCAGGAGTTAAGCCATAATCATCAAAACCATGCAGGCAGAATTGAATGGGGGTGGGAAGTCGCTCTTCTCTGCATTTTGGTTTTGTATTTCTGTCTTATCATTCATTGCCTCTTTCTTTTTTTTTCTCAATAAACAATTAGAAACGCATCTCATTGTGAGGAGATGTCCATTGAGCTCAAGGTTTTCAAGGACACTCAAGCATCCCTGCCATTTGTCTCCTACTCGCAAATCTCAACCGTTTCTACCACCGGGTTGCTAGTGTGCCCTGACCTGAAAGAATTCATTGGCAAAACCGGTGGAAATGTCCAGTGGTATAAGGTACGTGTGCCACTGAAATACGTCTTATGGCCCATAGAACACATACACAAAAGCTGTGAGAAGACAATTTATCCATGTAGACACACATCCGCTTACACACTTAGAATTATAATATTAATCTAAATGGCGGATGTTAGTATTGTCTATTGGTCCTTTTCTGGTTTGTGGGTAAGGTTCCTACAGACAGACTATGAGATGATTCCAGGATAAATAGCTGCTAAGGGGCTTTTGACTGTCACTTGCCTAAAAATAAGCAGAAAAAAAACCAACCCTGTTCATGACTACAAAAATGTTATATACACGTTAAAGAAGTCTCTTTTAAAGCACAAGGCAACTTTTGGATTACAGGAGGAAATGCAGTTGCACTTGGTCTTCCTGAATAAATAGTAAGTATTGTGTGGATTCTGAGGGCATCAGACATGGCTATTTCGAGTATAGGCCTCAATTTCTAGCCTAGAGTCACATAGCGTGGTCACCTGTCTTTGTGTAACTCGTCAAGTGTGGAAAGTTTTCAGTTTGGAAATGCTTGAAACAATTAGAAGACTACTTCAGAGCACGTGACCACGGACAAAAGTTCAAACTTTGGTGTCCATAAACACACCTGAATTGTCCCATAATAGAGTATGACTATGACGTCACTCAAGGTTATATTTGACTACTAAAAGCTTTGCACTTTGATCACATTTTCTTTTCTTCCCCTTCCTCCCTTCCTTTTTTCTTCCTCAGCCCCTCTGCCCCACTCCTCCTCCCTTATCCTTACAATAGGCTTTTTCTATATAGCTCAGACTGGCTTCAAACTTCTAATTCTCCTGTCTTAACTTCCCCACTGCTGAGATTATGGGTACAGAATACCGTGTATGGGTCTATCATGGTATCAAAGCAATATTCTTGAGAACATGGTATAATAAGGATTTTTTTTTTACCCTGTGCACTTCTCTTATTTTACTGGAGGCCTTGCCCTTGAACGTTCTATTTGCAGAGAATCTGCAGGACTCTGTGTCCGTATGAGACTATGGACCCAGGCTCCTCTATTTTCTTACTCTTGCAGTATGTCTTTTGTAGTATGTCCTAAAATTGAAATGATTTTTAAAGCAATTCCTGCAGCATGCTCTCTTCCCACCCTTGCTCTTTGTATCTCCATAGCTGGTGAATAGTAGTCTTCCTTGATATTGTTCCTAGTCGCTAGAAGGCTGTTAGATCTTTAATGGCCTAAAATATATTCATCTTTAAAACAGATGTTAGCAGATTCCTTTTCCTAAACTGCGTATGGGCATCCATCCACGTCATCCCAGAATCCAGATGGCTAAGACAGGAGACTATAGAGTGGAAGGCCAGTGTGGGCTACATGATAAGTTTCTGCCTCAAGAAAAAAGTATGAGTTTCTTAAAAGCATAGTTAAAAGTGTGTCCCCAAAGACAAAATTGTCAATGTAAATATGTACTAGGGAAATTCTTGGGTTGCAGACTCTACATTGCAGTGCTAATGTGGTCCTGAGTGCTGAAGAGCTGTGTTAGTCTACAATGTAACGTTATGATCCATTTCCTCTCAAGGGCTCTGTCCTCTTGGGTAGAGACAGTAAGAAATTCCTCAGAGTGCGAGACCCTACACGCTTACTGATCTCCAACACATCCCTGGAAGATGCCGGCTTTTACAGATGTGTCGCCACATTTCTCCACAAGGGCACGAAATACAACATCACTAGGAATATTAAGCTCCGTGTTGAAGGTGAGTACTTAACCCCCAATGTACCTGTCATGCCTAGAAGTAGCCCGATGAGAATAAATTCAGAATCACATAGAAGCCCTTGAATATCTTTGACATGAAGGAAAAGAAAAATACATTTGTCGACTATTCTAAAACATACTAATACATGTGCACGATACTTTAGACAGTATATACCAGGGAGTTCTGAGAGGAGAGTTAATTCTTGGGCAGGTAAAGGATTCAAGTAGGTGTTTGAAAATGGTAAGCCTAAAACTCACCACTAGAGGAGGCCAAACCAAAGAGTCTGGAACATGGAAGGTACAAACTGAGCTGGTGAGGACACACTTGCCATTATCTTGTATATACTTCTAAGGCACAGAGATTTTACTGTAGTGATTCTCAACCTGTGCTTTGTGACCCCTTTGGGGAGGTCATCCATCAAACAGCCTGCATATTAGATATTAAGATACATTAAATTAGAAAAATTACAGTTATAAAAGTAGCAATGAAGCAATTTTATGGTTGAGGGTCACCAAAACATGAGGAACTGTATTAAAGAGTTACAGCATTAGGAAGGTTGAGAACCACTACTTTATTTTATTTTTTATTAAATTTATTCTACTTTATGTGTATGCCTCCACACGTGTGTGTGTCCCACGTGTGTGCCTGTTGGATTCACTAGAACAAGGATTACAGATTGTTGTGAGCCACCATGTGGGTTCTGGGGATAGAACCCTCATCATTTTGCAAGAGTAACAAGTGTTCTTAGCCACTGAGCCATCTCTCTAGCCCTGTTTTATTGGATTTTTGAACAGAGCACTGTGCACTGACGTGGCCCATTCAAAGTGTCCTGGTTGTTGTCTGCCGAGGGTATATCTCATTGTTCTTCATTCAGATTGAGCACTACCTGCCTGAAAGTTGACAACAGAAATCTTCAGGATCTTGATTTCCCTCACTCCTGAGAACTGGCATATTTACACTTGCATATTTACACTGGCATAATGAGATATCTTGGGGATAGGCACAAGGTTAAATATGAAATTAGTTTATGCTTCATATATATATATATATATATATATATATATATATATATATATGTTTAAATATGACCCAGAGATAGTTTGATGTTCGTTCTATCTATCTATCTATCTATCTATCTATCTATCTATCATTTTTTTTATTTTGAGGTGGGGTCTCAACCTATTCTTAGAATGGTTATGTGGTCCAGGGGCTGCAGCAGGCTGACTTCCAGCTAGAGAAAGAACCTCTTGCAATCTTTCCATGCTGAGATTACAGACACATGCCACCAGTATTTTAAGTAACTCTGCATAAAACCAAGTGTCACAGTACGGCATTTTCCATTCGCAGCATTATATTGGCGCTCAACGAATTCCAGATTTTAGAGGACTTCAGATTTTGAAAACCTGGAGAAGTGACGCTCAGCCTAGACAAGGACAACTTATCTGGGAAAAGAAGGCAGTAGGCAGGGTTGGCTAGCATTTAACAGCGGTTTAATATCCATCCCATCTCTTACATGCTGGAGGGGAAGCTGAGTGAAAGGAGAATAAAATATGTGAGCCACATACTCTGTCCTTGAGAATACCCAGTCTTTCTTTATACTGAGGATCAGATACAACTGGAGACTTAAATTAAAGGCAGACCAGAGAGCTTGGGAACACTGAGGGTTAAGTAACTTCCATGAGGGGAAAATAGCTTCTCTCCCAGAACCCAGAGATTCATTTGTGTCATAAGGGATATCTTATCCTCCATGAACCCAAGCCTCTGGGCTATGCTTTCTTTTTTCCTGTCCTGTGAGAACCCATTCATAACTTCTTGCTTGATTCAGGCTAGTGTTTGGGAACGTCCTCCACTGCTTGTTTGTGTGTAATACTGCACAGAAACATGAGGGGGCAGCAGACCTACACGTTGTACTGAGTTGTGAACCTGGGGAGGCACAGTGAGTCCCAAATGGTAGTCTTGAACCAAAAATAGCGGCGTCGCCTGTGTACTGCCTATCCCAGGGCCTTCCCCCTCAAGACCATGCAGGTATATCCTCAAGTTGGAGAACTCCCTTGACTGTCCCAGCCTTGTTAAAGGTAGCAATGTTACTTTCCCAGTGGAGAAGCCATCTGCTTCTTAACTTTCACTGTCAGCTCAGCAGGTCCTTATTTCACTGGTAATTTAAGTTCTTTTTAGTAGAAGAAAAGAGATCTATGAGGCCAGGTGAAGAATGGCTCCCAGCCCTTCACTTGCTCCCAGCTGTCCTTTCTGCTCCACGCCAGGTGCTCAGCTCCTTCAAGCTGGTTCAAATACCGTGGAGGTCCACTCAAGCCTCCTTAAAGAGTTTATTATTTCCTTAGTTAAAAAGGCATCTGTGATCAGGGCTGGGTCACTGAATTTAATACCCAGCGTGGGATTAGTCTCATGCAGGGGCGACTTTCCAACCCCTGGGTCTGCTCTTGAAGAAGTGAATCTTTAGCGTTGATGGGTAGGGCAGACATTTAGGCAAAAGCCATCCTGTGGCTATCATCAGTGTGCCTTCAGGAAGCCTGGGAGAGGACCAGCTGATTGTTCACTACAGAGCAGATAAAAAGACCATCTGCCAGAGGAATGTGCAACCGTGGCCTCTTCCAGTAATGTCTCTGCCGGGAAAAGGATTGGCTTAAGATGCTCAGTTTTATGGAGAGCCCGTTTCCGTTGCCAGACAAAGGCTGATTCTCGAAATGCCTGGCCACATGGGGAAGGATCATTTAATTAACTAAACAATGGAATCCGAATCTCAGCTCGAAACCGAGGCTTCCCTAATGCAAACTCTTTTCCTTCCAACCTTCTCAGAAATGACCGCGGAATCCATCCCTGTGATTATCTCTCCCCTAGAGACAATACCAGCATCTCTGGGTAAGGATTTGCAAGGACTGGGTATCCTACATGCCCACTGTGGTGCCTGAAATCCATCGGGGCGGGGGGTTGGAGACCTGCATCTGCTGACCACACCATGCCCTTGGGTGTATACTGCCTGAGTGGAACCCAGGAACCGCAATATGTAGGGACCGACATGACCAATGCAGGGGATCTCTGTCTTTTGCCAAGCGCTTTTTAGGATTGCCAGTATTTGAGAGCAACAGTGCTTTATTTTCTCAAAGTTACACCTACAAAAACCTAAATGTGAAGAGGTAAATCATTTGGTAACAGTTATTAACTGGAGGAAAGAGTCCTCAGAACTGGCATCTTTGGTGTATATGGCTTAATTCTTGTTCTCAATGTTTAGCAACTGCTCAGAATCCCTATAAGAATCTATTTGTCAGACAAAGCCAGCAGTGACTGCAGACAGTTTCCTGTTATTAGAGGAGCTGCTATAGTCTCTCAAGGTTCTGAGGAAAAGGGCTTTTCCGTTCTCGCCCCATGCTGATGCTGGATGTCCTGGCCACCACACACACTGGCTGGATGGTCCTTAGTGGGCGGCCAGTAAAGGCACATAAAGGAACTGTACTAGTCCCTTTTTGGCATTCATGGGAGGAAAGAGCTGGCCATTTATTGAGCATCTACTCTGTCCAGTGGGAGTCCATCCCATGCCTACACCAACTCTATAGGAAGGTTTTATTTCTGCAATTCACCATAAGGAAAAGCCACCGGTGAGTCACGGGGATAAGAGTGCACTTCCCAAACTCACACTTGGGGTCAAGTCTGGATACATATTCTGGTCTGCATGCCTGGGAAGTCAGCTGACATGTACATACCCTTTTATGTGTTTGGTTTTAATAATATAGATTTTTATAGTTTTGATGTTCATTCTGGCTTCAGAGGCCTTTTTAAAAACAAAACATTATCCTTATTACCTCGGTTTAGTGTTGGATTTAAATGCTAAAGTTAAACCCTGAGGCCATTGAGGTAGAGAGCTCTTGTACAGAGGTTAGAATTGGTTGTATCCCTCATGCCTGCCTATTGACCAGCTATTTAAAAGCCATAGTCGTGGAGACAGTAGTTGGTACTGCCTGGCTTCCAGGTTCTTAGATCTCAGGTGCTACCCGGCAAAGAGGATTCCAGTTCCGATCTCTTGCTTTGAGGGCATCACAGGGTGTAGGAGAGTCACATGACTACCAATTTATTTATTTATTTATTTAATCCCAGTTCTGGGCATGGGGTCAGATTTTTTGCGCATTAGACGTGACCTAGCTATAATGGGCTATACTATAGCAGGGGGTGAGGGTGGGGAGTGTTTAAGGTCACAGGGACAAGAAGCGACGGAGGAGAGCTGATGTTCTCTCTTTAAGTATGACATAGGACCAAGAATAGGAACAGGCCAACTGCAGAAGGTGTGTCTTAGGAGTAAGAAGTGAGGGAATGGGATTTACTCTTCTTTTTCATCGTCTCCTCTTTGGTGACTCAGAAGGAAAGGTAACTTCACAAGGCATTGGCACCATCTCTTGGCACAGCCGTATAGGAACCTCTGTCTTTAGATTATGCAGTTGGTTTTCAGAGGGTTAATTCTAAACTTTGGACCTCTTGGAATGGAGCCTTCTATTGGGAAAGAGTGGAGCTGAGACCAGCAAGGGGCCAAAAGAAAGACTCACATATGGTTGGATTTTAAGTAGTTACAATCATTGTGGAAGAAGACAGTCCTTGAATGTTGGGTGCTCTGTAGGAACTGAGCGACCATGATGAAGCCATTCAAGTCCATTGCCTGCATAGACCAGTGGATGGTCCTGGGGATATTTGTTAAATAAGACTCGAACAAAGCTTTACTTGAGCAGAACCATTTGAGGAAACTAAATTTTCCTCTAAGGAAGGGATTGACTTGTGAGGGGTATTTGGGAAGACAAAGAAGCCCTGGGCTGAGAGCTTTCTGCAGGATGGGAAATCAGGGGGCCCCTTTCCCTGCTGGGTTCTGATGGTTGATGTGTTCTATCTTGCTATACCCAGGGTCAAGACTCATAGTCCCGTGCAAGGTGTTTCTGGGAACTGATACATCTTCCAACACCATTGTGTGGTGGATGGCTAACAGCACTTTTATCTCAGTGGCCTACCCGAGAGGCCGTGTGACCGAGGGGCTACTCCAGTAAGTGGGTGAGGGTCTCTGCTGTGATTTGCTTCCTTCTGGAGGAGGTGTTACATTCAGGGCCCGTTAATATGACATACGTGCAAGAAAAGTACTTCTTAAAAAGATATAAACTCTTGGGGATTTGGAACTTGAAAAACTGAATTTTGCAAAAAGTTATCTTGAGAACCAAACATTCTCTAGACTTGGAGGAGTTGCAGTTTGCCAGTTGATTCTTTGAACATTTATTTCTTGAGTTTTTGCGTGTCTATCTCAGAGTTCATATAGTTCCATTGTCCACTCTGCCACATTCATTACTCTTAAAGATTTTCATAAGTTCTTGTAAACACTGTAAGGCCTTGCCCTAGTATCTGCATTAGAACTGCAGTCTTGTAGCTCGATGTGTTCTAAGAGAGAGAAAGAATATGAATTAGTTGTGTATAAGCACCCATCCCTTCAATAGGTTTTTGCACTATGAAAGTTGACAGGGAAGGAGACAAGTGGTTCAAAACTTCCCCTGCTTTATAAGTTGCAGTCTTGATATTTCGAATTAGCCTGGATTTACGTTTGGCACTCTTTTGCATTTTGGGGAAGATTAACAAGAAGTTCTTTATGGGTGTAATTAGTGGATGAGAAGGATGCGCAGTAGCACAATCATTTGCTTTCAGTTCCTTGTTTCCAAAGACTTAGCCACAATAAATGTCCAAGGTTAGTAGACTCAGCCTGCTTCCTTAATAGCCCCAGTTAACACATGCTGGCATGTCTTTATTCAGATGAAGGGATGGTAGTGAATATCTTTGACTTCTGCTAACATTACAAATGGTGGCCACCCTGATTAAGGCTTTCCCCAGACTGGCTGATGCCTCTTACCTGCATTTGTTTTTGCCATGAGGGCTGAAATAGCAATGAGGGAAGAAACCTATGGGGGATGGAGTTCTGGAAACTCCCTCTACCTCACCATGCAATAACCGACTGGTGAGAGAGTCAAATTTCCCAAACTAGAATTTTCTGTTTCTACTTGATTATTGAAAATATTTTTGTTCACCCCCAAATGAAGTTTTCCATCCAAACCAAAAGGAGGTTATGTGTTTTTATTGTTAGCAAGTGTTTTGTTACAATGAACAGCATCTTCAAGGACGTATTGTCCTCCAGGAACATGCTAGAAGGTCTCTCAAAAGAGAGCCAAATATGACGACCAGTTCTTTGAGCTCCACAGAAGTCCTGGTCAGTTTATACGTGACAGGTGTTTCTAATTTGAGAATGTCTGCCTGGCGATCTTGAAAAAGGCAGGTCTACTTGCCATACACATGTCGTACTTAATCAAAGGTCTTCTCACCCAGCCAATATTCAGAGAACGATGAGAACTATGTGGAAGTGTCGCTGATTTTCGATCCAGTCACAAGGGAGGATCTGAACACGGTCTTTAAATGTGTGGCCAAGAATCCAAGGAGTCTTCAGTCACTCCATACCACAGTCAAAGAAGGTAGGGACACGAAAAGAAAACCCAGCTTGTTGAATGCTTTATGGATGCTGGACAGAGCTGCACACTGATGTTTCCTTGTGGGGCGTTGAAAGCAAACCTCAAAATGTGTGTGAGCGTGTGTATTGTACATGTGGGTGCAGAGAAGCATGTTGGATGCCTTTTGCAATTGCTCTCCACCTTATACTTTTTTGAGACAGAGTCTCCCACTGAATGCAGAGTACATCGCTTTGGCTAGGCTGACCAGCCAATAAACTCCAGGCATCTGCCCCTCTCTACCCCACCACAGAGTTGAGGTTATAAATGTGTGCACCCAGCTTTTACGTGGCTGCTGGGGATTCAAACTCAGGTCCTTGTGTTTGTACAGTGGACACTTTACTGACTCCTGGGTGCTGGAATTATAAGCAGGCTGACATATCCACCTTGCATATACATAGGTGCTGGGGACCTGCAGTCTATCCTTAGGTTTGTGCGGGTAAGCAAATTTCCAGGTACCTCCACACAGATTCTCCTGAGCTGCCCCAGATTGCAACTGCCCTGGCTCCTTCCAGATTGAAGGTGTATAACTGGAGCTGGAGTGCCTGAGGTGCTGTCTCAGGTCATCTCGGTGCCATTCAAGCTGGGAGGGACCTGATGATGTAGGAGTTGCATAGACTTGAAAGTCAGAGTCCCACAGAAAGTTGCTTCCCTATCTGGGTACCAGATTAACAAAGGAACCTGGACTGTGTGTGGTCCCTGCGCTGGAGACCTTTTACACGTTAGATCACTAAGTCCTAACTTAGCATGTCTGTCCTTAGGGAGGCTGTGGCTGATTTTCAAGGGGACATTAGGATTGAGAGGTATATGGAACTTGTTTCTCAGAAAATAACAGCTTCGTATAGTTCTCATCCACGGGGAATTGTAAGACGGTGGGGAAATTCCCCATAGAACTGGCTTCAGATCCTATTCATCCCTAGGCAGAGCACGGCAAATCCTAGCTCCAAATGTTTAATCTGATACTGGGGAGAAGTTCATCAGGTAAAGCAAACCTGAGTTCATATCCCAGGCATCCATGTAAAAAGTCAGCCATGGTAACATGTACCCATAATCACAAGGCTGGGTGGGGGGGGCGAGACAGAAGAATCCTGGGGCTCACTGACCAGTCAATCCAGACAATAAATGAACTCCAGGTTCAATGAGAGACCCTAATTAAAAAGAAAAGAGAGGGGGGAAGAGTGATAGAGGAAGACACCCGAGTTAGTCCTTGGTCTCTGCACACACGTCTATACTCACCCACTCATATCCGTGTATGCTCACACCACTGACCCTACAATCCTCCCCATATACACATCTACCCCCATGAACATCCACATACATACACCCACACACATGCCCTACCATCACCGCACTTGCACACACCCATACCCTCCAGAGAGAGAGAGAGGAGAGAGAGAGAGAGAGAGAGAGAGAGAGAGAGAGAGAAAGAGAGAGAGAGAGAAAGAGAGGTGTGTGTGAACACCGCTCTAACAAATGTGGAATCCTACATACCTATAGCCCTAGTCCCTGAACCGAAGCAAGGGGGAGTCAAGAGTTTGAGGACTTACTGGGTACTGAGACCCTATCTCAAAAAAAAAAATCGTTGAATTGTGACCCTATCAGCGTGATATCCAATAACACTCTTCTCATACACACTTTTTGTTATTGCGGTTTGCAATCTCTTCTTGGATTTCCATAACAGATATGTCTAGGAATCAAATACACAACACTGAACCAAAGAAATAATCTTAGCATCCAAGGTCCTTAACCAAAAGTTTCTTTATTTCCTACTTAATCCCCATGACCCCCAGGATCACTGGCAAGACAGAGATTGTCCCCGGCACATCATGGACAGCTAGCAGAGACAAAAGCAAGCTCTTTTTCACACGCACCACCCCATGGGTACAGCCCCATGGCCTTGGCTCCTTACTTTGTGATGTCCCTCAAGTAGGTTTTGCCCACCTTGCTTGTTCTGTAATGTCACAGATATCATAGGCTTTGGTGTAAGGGACAAACTTTCTAGAAATTTATCGAAAGAGAAACCCTCTGATTTGTTTCTTCCCTGTGCCCTGGGCTGCCTGGTTCTGCAGAGCTGTTTCTTCTCACTGTTTCTTTCCTCTCTACAGTCTCCTCCACGTTCTCCTGGGGCATTGCGTTGGCACCCCTGTCACTGGTCTTCCTGGTTGTGGCGGGAATATGGATGCACAGACGGTGTAAACAGAGGGCTGGACTGACCAAGCTACGGACTGACAACCAGGACTTTCCTTCCAGCCCAAGCCAAATAAAGGAAATGAACTAACACGAGGCCAACCTGTGTCATGTTGTATGAATGTCACTGTGCTGTTCAGAGGCTGGTTTGCTCTGTGTTGTTCAGCAGAGCTTTTCTGTAGCCGGAGCTGGAAGTCCACACTCCGCACTTCTCTGAAAATCATGCTGGGAGCAAATGCGTAGGGAGTAGGAGCGGCCCTGTCCCTGTTGGTCCCTGTATGAGAACAAGCCAACAGCAGCCGTTGAAGGCTTGTGGAGAACGTGCCCACTGGGCCTGACCCTTAGTACAGTAATGTCCTTCTTCACCCATCCAAAACAACCACTAAAACAAGGAGCTATTAGTCTTGAATAAGAGGGAAACCCTCCAGAGTGCTTTGAAAGTCCATCTGCCCTTTCAATTAAATAAGATTGACAGGGGTTCAAATGAGTGAGTCATTTAAAGGCCCGACTATCTTCCCCGGGACCTTCTTGTACGTGATTCAAAAGAAGAGGAAGTGTAGTTCGTAGGGCAGAACTAGAGCGCGTCTCTGTTGTAGTTGACCAATTATGTTGCATAATCATTTCTCCTGGTGGGTCCCTTTCCGTGTTATGCATCTATCTGATTACAATCGTATGCGCACCCAGTTATGCATATGCATAAGGTGATAAACAGAGGATTCTTCTGGGCAGTTCACTTAGGGACAACGCGGTTTTGCATCATTACAAAATGAATCCAAAACCAATCCAGGCTGAATGGCCTGTCTACCTTCATTCCTCGACATAAGCCAAGGGTGACTGCACAGAATCAAGGTTTGATGGTCAGTAAGAAAAGGGAGAACACACTCCATTGTTGGGAGTTGGCTGTGCACATAGTTTGGTTCAGGTTTGGGTCCCAGGTTGCTGGAGCGTTGCTAGGTGCATTGTTTGGAGTGGGGTGTGTGTGCATAGGTTGAGCCAAGTGGAGTTCCAGGTGACTAAGCTGTTCCCCATGCTTGACTGCCTGAGTTACGATGCCATTACCTGCATCTAGACAAAGATGAAAGTTGGAAATAAGGAATTGAAGGAGTGCTATCTTTGCTGTGTGACCCTGGACAAATCCTTTTATCTTGCGGACTACCACTTTTCCCATTTGAAAAGTTGGGATGATAGCAAAAACTCTATTAACTATTTAGCTATATTTTGTGTATTTATACCTTTTCTTTTTGAAATTAGAAGTCAAACCAGGAAGCATCAACAGAAATCAAAATAGCTGCTTTGCGTAGGCTACACAAAAGCAGACCACATCTTGCCAGCAACTCTAGTCTGCTGTTGGTTTCTGTGCATTTCTCCCCATCAGAATGTAGCCATGCCTGCATGTTTATGGATCATCATTGGCTGTCTTTGCTCTTTGCAGACAGAGCAGCTCATTTACAGAGCCTGGCACATTTACTATCTGGCCCTTCCCAGAGAGAGTTTAACAGGCCCCGATTTGGACCAAAGAGAACCAGAATCAATTTCGACCCTTATTTTAACATTTCCCTGCTGTTGTCTCCTCTTGCTCCGTCCTCTTTTTTCTCACCATTTGAGGAGGAGAAGAAGCAGGCAGAGGAAGCAGTGGCTTCTGAGCATCTAGGCTTTCCCTGTGAAGGCAGAGCACATGGCTTGAGATGGAAGGACCAGGCAGCTGGGACAGCAGAACCGTGGGCTTTATGATCTCTTTATTAGTCCCTTCAGCAACCTGGTCCCCACCTGCAGATTTTGGCAGCTTCAGCCATGATCCCAGAAAAAGAACCTGACTGTGACTAGGAGGAACTGCCAGCTGATCTTCAGACTCACCTTGACTGTGCCTTGGACATACTGCCTTCAAACTATGTTTCTGAAGTGATAGAAGAATATGAGAGAGGGGTTCTCAGCAGCTCATATTCATGTCAAAGAAGAAGCATAATGAGATCAATACAGCAAATGGAAAAAGAGCTGTTACTTTTCTAAAAGACACTGTTTATTGTTTAAGGGCAGTGTCTTAGGTAGAAGAATAAAAGAAATGATTGCTCATGTGTTGACATTTTTTGTCACTGGTGATGGTTTTCCTGGGTTTTTCCATGCCATCCTGTCTATTCTTGTATAAGTCTGAAAATTCCCATATTAGAGAGTAAAATATGAAGCAGAACCAAATTAGGTATCTACTAGGCAAGGGGTGGGAATGCAATAGGTAGCTTACACAATGGGAGACTAAGGAAGCCACTGTAATAAATAAGAGGCATGTAACAATATCACTGGTTCTTAGAAGGATGTCAATGAATGAAGTCCAGGAAATATTCATTCACACCATGGTGCCCTTCTAGGGAAAGCAGGAACAATGAAACTGGACATTTGTGTTCTCTCTCCCCTTAATCTTCCTCTGTTTTTATACACACACGTGTATAGACACATGTATGTCTGTGATTAGAAGACAGTAGTTTCATGCATATATTTCTAAATGAGGGGGGAAGGGAGGGAGGGAGAGACAGAGAGAGAGACAGAGACTTGTGTCAGGCAACAAATCAGGGACAATGGTCGGAAAGAATAGGAAGGTGTCAGATCCATCTCGTTTTGCTCTCACGTGGGGTAGTGGGCTATAATCGCTTAGCCTATCATCAAATAAGCAAATTACAAACCAGGCCACCCAGGGAACAAAGAAAAACGTGCCTGAAGAATCAAGGAAACCTGACTAACACAGGTTCATGCACTCGAGTCCTAATGAAGTATAGCAGCAGGTTGATCTCTTAATGCCCTATGTATTAATATGCTACCTCCTCAAGAAGTAAATAAGGATAACAGTGGTTGTTAACAACCGTTACCAAAAGTGACTGATACATTAAAGGTATATTTAATGCCTCATGCATTTCAAATGCCCAAGGAGATACTGGGGGCTCTTAAATAGAAAAGGTGGAGATTTACTGCAAGAGTCTCAAGCCAGGAGGATTCTTACTCAAGGGTACATCTCCAGAACTGGGCATGGTACCTTGCCAACTGTAGATTTTTACAATGTGTCTGCAGCGTGGATAAACTGCTCCCACACCAAACTTGCACTGGCTTTTGCCCTGACATTCTGCCAACCGCTGGGCACCAAAGCTCCCTGTGTTTCTGTGGTTGCTTTCTTGAATATGTGTTCTCCACCCCCTGGGCATCTGCCATCCTCGTCACCTGTTCAGGTCTGCTTGCTACTGCTCTTGGACTCCAAGAGATCACTGCCACCTACAGTGGATGTGGCCTCTTAGTGTCCAGGGACAAGTTGTTCAGCTGCTATTTTTGGCTGCAGCCACAGACAGCTATGGTTGCCCCCGGTACCCCCAGGGAAGTTCTTTTCTCGGAAGCTCACATGGTCAACCAGACTCTAAACCAGGGTGGTGATGGGGACTACAAGCCCCGTTTCTTCCCACAGCTTCAGAAAAATCAAAGCCAAACAAGTCTGCTGTGGACAGACTTCAAGAGCCATTGTGCGCTGGTTTTTGAGAAACTGCCCAGCTATAGGGCAGAGCTTTCAGGTCAAGGAGTGACAGACTAGCTCCAGGGACGGGGGAGAGAAAGCTTTGAGTGAGGAAAAGAAATAAAGGAATAAAGAAGAAAGTATCACGAATTTACAATATGTAAGAATCTACTAGATAAACACGTACTTTAGAGATAAAGAAACTGATGCTTTTTTTTTATTTATTTGTAGAGTGTGTGCACACGCATGTAGATGACAAAAGGATGTTTTCCTTAACCTCTTTTCCACTTTATATTTTTGCTCTCACTCAATCTGGAACTCGGAGCTTGCCATTTCTTCTAGACTGGCTGGGCAATCAGCCCTGGAGATACGCCTATCTCTGCCCTCCAGCACTAAGGTTATAGGCACAGGCTACCACATGTAGCTTTTATGTAGGTGCTGGGCATCTGAACGCCGTTCCTGTGCTTGCACATCTCCTTAGCCCTGGCATGTTCAATTTAAAAGTTACTCATTGAGTGTGGCTCAGAGTAGCTGGGACAATGGGCTTTTTAGACCAGGTCTTGGAACACATCTGCATAACAGTTGGCCCAGGTCAAGGGTCCTGCTAGAAATGACAGAGTAAGTGTTTTTTTGTTTCACTCCTGGGGGCCACTGGCTCCCAAGAAGAGGGAGAGGGACAGTCACAGAGATCTAGTTCCCCCCAAACTCGCCAGCAGATGTGTATGGAATCTGTGAGGGACCAGAGTGGCTAACAAAGATCCATCCTTCCCCGGAGAAGGAAGCTTCGGAAAGGGAACTAGAGTCCTGCACTGCAGTCTTTTTGTAGTTCTGGTTCCCTAAGCTGAATGGAATGTGGGCAAACAAACCCATGCTCTGTTAGGACACCCTGGAGACGAGCCGTCGATTAGAACAGTCCAGCGTGGCTGCAACCTTTACAGCCTGCTTTCCCGGAGAAATGCAGGCAAGCCTTTTGGGACCTTTCTGAAGCTATTGGGAGGGAAATCTGGATTTCATCCCCCAGAAATCTTTAAAATATTTAAAACAGCATTTGAATAAATGAGTATCAATATCTCCCGCTGCCCCAGAGGCTGACGATTCACCTTGTATTTCTTATCTCAAACGGCTGCTTTAAAATATGGACATGATTATCCAGGTATTGTGGGGCCAATGGATCAGGAGGCTGATGCCATCAGAGAGGCAGCAGCATCTCTCATCCCAGGATACAGGACATGTATGGTGTGAGAGGGCACGGAGACAGGTTAGTCAGGAGGCTGGGAAAGCAGAGAGAAGATGTGGGCATCCCCTTTGTGATGTTTCTCTGGGGCGGAGAAGCACAGCTGGAGGCAGGTTCAGGATTAGCCACTCAGAAGAGCAGCCTCTGGTTGTGCAGGGCAGTGAATCCACAGTGAGAGGTTCGAGACCAGGTTCTCGACTTAGTGAATGTGCCTTTGAGTGACTCGTTTTCTGTATGAGTTATCACAAGTAGGAATTGAGTGAACCTGGGTGAAGTGGATCTTCTGGAGGCAGCAGAACTGCAGTGCCAAATCTTCGGGAACATGCGCTTAACACAGGCTTTCTCTGAGGTGGTGTGTGAGAAGCAAATCAAGAAATCCAAATGGCCAAACATAGTGTTGGTGGGTGTTACAGCTCTGCGATGGAGCTTTGCCTCACATAAGCAAGACTTTGGTTTCATCCCCAGTGCTGAAAAAAAACAAGCCAACAAAAATAAATATGTCCTCAATACCAAATACCATTTCCCAAGCACAGTAGACCAGACAAAATCAAATCTTCCAGGCATGGGCAGCAAAGGGCGGGCGCTGCATTGAAACACGACCTTGGGATTATAGGTTGCCCAATAGAGCCTGAGATCCTGTTCCAGATTTGGCTTTGCTGCGTCTCATCCAGGGTCAGGGTAGTCTGGGCTGTCATCTTCTGCTGGGAAGTCTGTGACTCCAGATCCTGGACTCTGGGATGGCTTCTGTGTACCCCTTTGTGGTGTTAACAGGTGTTAATGCAAGATCAGCCTTGCGCTGACTCTGTCTACGTGACATTTTAACTCAAGCCATCTTGTAGCCCTGGGACAGACTTCCAGAGGTAGGGAGCTTCTAGGTCCTGGCTAAGCATCAACAGTGTGCACAGAAGAGATTATTTGGGAGGTTCTGAGTGAAGAGGGGCCGGTGGATGCCAGCAGTCTAGATGATGCTTCTCCATGTGTGGACCCTAGGCCAGCATCAGCATCCCTAAAGAGCGTTTAGACATAACAGGATTGCTGAGAAACGAGGGGACTGTAGTTCAACACCCCCTCCCCCACCCCTGATAGTGCTTGTACACCAAGGCTGAGCACCAGGTCTCTGTGGTCAGTCTAGAACCCTTGAGCTGGGATGGCTTTCTTCTCCCTTGGCACCATGTTTTTTTTTTTTTTGTTTGTTTGTTTTTTTTACCTGTGACCCCACATGTTGGCCTTTCCTTGGTGTCAGAGCTCTCTGTTTTATTGTCAGGTACTCTATGCCCTTCTGCTGTGGAACTTTCTAGATCTATGCTCCTTTCTCAAGAACATGGCTCTTTCCTAGCCCCGCTCCAGCTGTATTATCATACTTACCCGGTCATCCCCACCATCAGTGTCCCAGGGTTATAGTGAGATTGGCCCCGTCACCATATGCTCCTCTACATGAGGCTTGCCTTGGGCATTTGAGTGATCAGAATGTCGTACTACATTCCTCCCTCGAAATCAGGCTTCAGAAGTGGAGGGACCACTTCCAGAGTGCTTGTGTTGGGGGCGAGTGGGAGGTTCCTAGTCCTGGATCCAGAATGAGGTCACCGCGAGATGAAAGCGGGTAGTCCAGACCACCCTAGGGACTGTGCTACAGAGTCTGGACTCTGAAAACTGTCAAAACTTCAGGGCAGTTTTAAAGAATGGCGTGGGAGGATGCTCTTGCCTGGCTCAGCTTAACCTCTTTGACACTCTAGCTCTTGTGGGTGTCCACCCATCTGTCTGTCCACTCATCTGTCTGTCCACCCATCCATTTGTCCATCCATCCTTTTTTCCTTTACGTACTCTAACAAACTTCTGTAGATTTTGGTCTCATACATGGGTTCTCATTGCGACTGATAAAAATCAGCAAGTCCAGGCTTGGCAGAAGCTCCCTGGGGAATTGGGAGCCAAAAAGAGCCCCAGAACATCTGGCTTCTTAATCATGACCTGTCTCTTAATGGACAGCATTTGAGCAGGAGAGCAAGGCACACACGCTTAGCTCAGTTCTGAAACTCCCAATATGGCCCCACAGTCCTCTCTTGGAGGAGAGTCCATGTAGAAGCAAGCATCAGGCAAGGGGAGCAAGTTTGACTTGCTCAAAAGCTAAGCATCCTGCAGCTGTCTCTAGCAATTGTGCCACAGCTTCTCCGTTCCTGTTCTGTTCTTGGTTACTGTAGCGCCTCTTGCCTGGAATGCAGAACCAGTTGGGATGTGGCTTTGAATTTGGAGTACCGCTGAGCTATCTCTTCGGAGTCCAGACTCTAGGAGATGGGATGGGAGTCTTTACTTACTTATTTTTAAAGATTTATTTATTTATTATGTATATAGCATTCTGCCTGCATGTGTTTCTGCATGCCAGAAGAGGGCATCAGATCTCACTACAGATGGTTGTGAACCACCATATGGTTGCTGAGAATTAAACACAGGACCTCTGCAAGAGCAGCTAGTGCTCTTAACCTCTGAGCCATCTCTCCAGTCCCCTTACAGGAGTCTTTAAAAAAGCACTGTTCATACTCCTGTTCCCCGTGTTGTGTGGCCTCATCTTCACAGCATGGGGCGTTTGTGCTAGAACCCGGTAGTCCTTCTCTTACGCTTCCAGAAAACAGGTTTAATAGACAGGAGGCAGTCAACAAGTGTTTATTGGATTCACACACACATGAACAATGAACGGTTTCTGCCCTGAGTGGAAGAAAGAGCTTTTTATTGGCTACTGGCACCTCTGCAAAGGCTGGGGTCAGGCTCCCATCTGGCACTTCACCTGCATCTTCTTACAGCATCTGTGTTTCCTATGATGCTGATTCTGTTTTCCTTCTTCAACTGTGGTTGGAGTGTGGGCAAGTTGAGCCCAGGCTCAAGGGTTGCTTATCTTTGCCTCTCAGAACCCATCCTGTAAGATTTGCCAGAGTAAGGGCAAGGGATGGGCTCATGTAAAAGCATTGAGGAGGAGGAGAGGTGCCGCAAATGGTCCCAACGGTCACATCACTGCCGTGACACAGGAAGAAGGCTGGAAGACATGAACTCCCTCTGGCCTGACACACTCCATCTGAGGAAGCTGACAGGACCGCAGGTCTCTGGTGAGGGATGCAGCCCATGGGGGATGGGAATGGCCAGCTGAACCACTCAGATATTCGTCTGCTAGTCTGAACACTTAAAGAGAGTGAGGAAGGGACACCAATACAACTGTTGAGTGCACCCTAGTTTCACTGTTCTGGTCTGGGTTTGTTTGTGGTAGAGCGTCACACTTTCCTGGTCTATTAGACGGCAGCATCTCCTTCCTTCCTCTTTAACCCCCTTCCTCAGCTTCTCTCATAGGGTAGCTGGAGTGTTCTCTCTAGCCCACATCTGATAGCATCATGCCTCTGCTTCAGACCCCCACATGTCTGCCTCATTCCCATAGTCTAAATGCCCTAGCTATATGCCTGCAGAGAGAGGACTACTGAACTTGCCTAAAGGTGAGATGATCTTTCGGGGTTCCTGATCATGAAAGAGTCTGGGAGACATTCTGCAGGACACAGCAGATAGTGACTGAACTGCCTTTGAAATTCCCTGCTTCATGGAAATGTCTTCTGGATACTATGGACATGAAGGCCAAAGATGGATGCCCCAGCAGTACAAAAAGAACTTTGGGTGACTGTCCAGGCAGTGAGATGTCTCTGTCACTTCTAGAGTTTTGGAAGTTTCTCACTCATTTACTTAGGTAATATTATATCCTTCTGGAGTCTTTGATGGAGTTGAAGAATAGATAGTTATAGTTATAGTTTTCCATTGTTATGATAAGAGATAAAATAGATATGAATATTGTAACTGTAATTCTTACTTGATAACTGTTTTGTTATATGTAATTTTGCTATGTTAAAGTAAAAGCCTTTCCTTTTTGTTTAAACAGAAAAAGGGGAAATGATGGAGGAAGGTCATTGGCTAATAAAAAAACTGCCTTGGCCCATCTGATAGGGCAGAATTTAGATAGGCAGAGTAAACCGAACAGAATGCTGGGAGGAAGAGGAAATGAGCTCAGAAATCATGCAGCTCCTCTCAGAGCCAGACACGATGAAGCAAGCCGCCAGGTCAGACATGCTGAATCTTTCCCGGTAAGACTGGTGCTACACAGATTATTAGAGATTGGTTGATCGGGATATGAGAATTAGCCAATAAGGGCTAGAGCTAATGGGCCAAGCAGTGTTTAAAAGAATCCAGTTTCCGTGTTGTTATTTTGGGGCATAAGCTAGCCAGGCGGCCGGGAGCTGGGGCGGCAGGAATGCAGCCCGCAGCTCCCTTCAACAGTTGCCATTGAGTCAGTATTAGAAAATACTGAGTGTGTAGGTCAGTTCTCAGCTCTTTGACTTCATCTCTTGCCACGATGCCACTCTCTCCTCCAGCATGTGGCTAGCCATAGACACTGGCACTTCCCTGGGGGCTCTCCATTCTTTCTTGTGCTGGGGCCTTGGAAAATGTATTTCTTGCATCTGGAAAGTCATGTACCACTCTGTCCAGTGACTGATTCCCCATTTCTGTGTATGGTCTACCTGGGAGGTCTTTCTGGATCCGCTCCCATCAGTTGACAGAAAGGTCTTCTTACTGGGTTTCAGAGCACCAAGCAGCCTCCTCGGCTTGTACTGGTTAATTTTCTTGTCACTGAGACCCCAGACAAACAAGATGAAGAAGGAAATGTGTCAGAGAGAGTCAGCCCACAGTCATTTTGCCCTGTGGACTTTGGCAGACATGGTGGCTGTTGCCTTGGTCCCAGATACTGTATTCTTTGCACCTACTTGTGCTCTGAGTGTACTAACATTACTTGTGGTCTTGTTTCTGTGCTGGACTGTGAGCTTCTTGAGGTTGGGGATTTATCTTGCACACCTTTGGACTGTACTTGCTGACTGACTATGTTTAGCGAGTTCTAAGCACTCAACAGCTGTGAGTGAATGAGAAAGCAGAGGGTGGTGTAAGGTTCTAGGTGGAAGGTTAAAAATCCTGTCTTCTGCTTCCACGTCAATGCAGGATGCTTGGCACTGGTTGGTGTGTCTATATTGCAAACCCCTGTGAAAGGATCCATTATCCCCGTATGAAGAGGAGAGTGTCACAGGTTTCATAACGTCCAAGATGTGTACAAGCAAGAATAAACAAATGAATGAGACATGGCGGCCATGGGGGATTTATATTTAGAGAGCTACCACAGTTTGTTCCCTGTGATAGAGATGTGAGTCCTCTTTCAGGCAACCACCGCTCCTCAGAAGTCAGTCTCTCCCTCTTTCATAGCTAAATTCCAGCCTCCGCTGCCTGTAAGTCCTTCATTTCATTGCAAAAGGAAACTCCCGATCTTCCCTTTGCTTTTTAGCCTGAACATATCTCTCAGTGGAGTTGGGGACGCCGGGGAGTCTGCTCTAAGCAGGGCGGGTAGCATTTCCCAGTCACCTCTGGCATGGTTCTAAGTGTTTTTTTTTTTTTTTTTTTTTTTGTTCTCTGGACTCAGGGTTTCCTGTTGAAAAGGTCTGAGAGAGAATCAGAGCTGGGCACGGAGCACTTGCTGAGCCCTGACTAAATACAGCCTGTGATCAAGTCCTTCAGACTCTAAAGAAAATGTGTTTAGGAGATTCCTTTGGGAGGCATGCCAAGTGTGAGCGCACTTTTCTCGGTAAACATCTGGACCGGCCCAACTTTCTGAGTCAGCTCCTTCTCAGCATGCCCATCCTGAGGAAATTTGGGATACTGATCTTCAAAGCTTAAAGTGGGAGTCGATTTCAGACATCTCCTGGAGATAATGGACCCGATAGGACCCGACAGGACAGTTCATGCTGCTGCTGCTGCTTTCTGTTTGTGTGTGTTGGCCTCTTGATTTAAGGCTTTAAATAAAAATTTCCAGCAACAGACTTAAAATGTCAGCCTGTCAAGAGAAAATCCACAAAGGAATTTTCCATCACCCTTCTGGGTCCCTAGTGTCCCCTAAATCCAGGCCATGTGGGGGCTGACTGGGGTGACACAGGGAGCATTTTGACTACAGGTGACAACTCTGACATAGATTGCTTTAATCACATTTTCGCCCCCTCCAATAACCAAAACTAATTCTGGAAGCAAAATGGGCACCAGTGTTGAGTAGGAGGCCATGTTGGTCGAGGACATGGAAGGAAGCTTGTCTGTGGGTCTTGTGGTTTCCCAGCAGCCAGGAGTGGGCAGGACAGCTCCACAGAAGGCGGGTGTTTTCCCCCAGGCTGCATGAACAGCAGTTGTCGGCTTTAGATCAAGGTCTGTAGCAGTTAGAGATTGATGGGACAGCAGGTAACCAAAGATGGAGCAGAGTCACTTAAAAGTCAGTCCTGCCAGTTTCTCTCCCGTCACTGGGCACTCAGCAGCTTAGCCAGGTCAGGGCTGTGGCTGCTCTCAGTTTTGGTCTTTTCCTTCAAGCCATAGGGGAACTGTTGGGGTGCCATGGTATCTACGCTGCAGACACATAACGGGACAATTGAACCTCTGCTTTGACTGTTTCTAAAGGCCTCTGCCTCAGTTCCCAGCAGACTTCAGCTTACGTATCGCTGATTAGAGCTGTCTCTCAGGACTCACGTCCCCCAAAGGAGGGTAGGAATGTCATACGTGAGCCTCTCCTGTTCACTTTTTCTCCCTACCATCTTTTCTGAAGGCCACTGATTTTCCAACTACTTTACAGGCTAGTTTTCTAGTTCTCAAGTACAGATCAATAATCTATTTAGGGCCATCTACAATGCATAGCACTTGGTTTTCTTGGCCTGGCATTATTCCCAATATAATGTACTATACCGACTATTTGCATAGCCTGTATACGTGTTGGGTGTTACGATAACCTAGACATGATTGTGATGTGGAAAACTCCCTGGGGCCTCATATGAAGGCAGCAGGTGTTGCAGGGACCACATGGCTTCCAATATGCCCTCTGCTCTCACCATTCAGTTGATGATCCCCAGCCTGGCTCCCAGGCTACTTTCTTTCTCTTGAAGCAACTTTTCTCATGAGGCCATTATTTTGAAAGTTATGGCGTGTCCAGTGCTTCCTGATTTTGGGTGTCCAGTGGTAAATCTGGGGCAGGGCTAGATGTCAGACCTGTGAGTGGCTCAGCAACTTTAGGGGACTCAAGAATGCAATGGCAATGGGGTGACACAGACACCCTGGAGTTCCTGTTATGCTAGGAAGGAAGGAGGGAAATAGAGGAAGAGAAGGAAAAAGGAGGGAAGGGGAGGGAAGGATAAGAGAGAACAATGAAAGATACAAGGAGATCAAAGAAGAAACACAGACCCAGACACATGCACACAGAGACAGAGAATGCACAAGCAAGCCTAAACATGTTAACTGCTACACACACACACACACACACGGTAAAGAGTCACCACGATGTTAAATGAGGCAGATCAGGGAGAAGTGACTCAGAGGAGGAGGGAGGCCAGCACATGTATCACAGCAGAAAGAACATCCTGTTCATTTGTCCACTCATTCATTCATTTACTCATTCACCAAATACAAAAGTGTCTTCCCTTGTCCCAGGGAAGGGGCCTGTCCTGTGTTCTGCCTATGTCTCCCTGGGGACAAAAATAACAGAATGACCCTAAAATGGAAACCGTGAGGAAGGAGAATGGTGCGTATTGAGTATAATCAATGACCTCCTCTGGAGGCCAGAGCATGTTCAAATATGAGTGAGAGGTCTGTGTAGGGTAGGAGGGTAAGATTCCGGTGAGAAGCAACAGGCTGAGCAGTGCACAGGGCTCCTGGGGTCGGCTGAAAGGGGATGGGAAAGGCAAATGCCCTGGCTATCTGAAAATGATATCCCTGAGAGGCATTTTTTTAAATATTTATTTATTTATTATGTATACAATATTATGTCTGTGTGTATGTCTGCAGGCCAGAAGAGGGCACCAGACCCCATTACAGATGGTTGTGAGCCACCATGTGGTTGCTGGGAATTGAACTCAGGACCTTTGGAAGAGCAGGCAATGCTCTTAACCTCTGAGCCATCTCTCCAGCCCGAGGCATTTTTTTTTAAAGGAAAACAAAGGAATGCATCTAGAGGAAGGGGAGGTAGGGAGAGTGGGACTGGGAGAAGTAGAGAGAGGGGAAACTGTGGTTGGGATGCAATGTATAAGAGGAGGGAGGGGAGGGAGAAAGGGAGAGAGGAAGAGAGGAAGGCCCATTAACACCATGCCACTGGGGTTAATGGACCAGGCTAGTATTCCTCCCAAGCATAGATTAGTGAGAGGAATATCAGAAAGACACTGTGGTAAGTTAATGTTCTAATCACAATACTGATTGGATGATTATAACCAGGATATAAAGATGCCCACATATCTCTTGCTACTTCTTCAGTGAAGACGTGAATCTAGGGCTAGGAGATACATAGTAGTGATAGAGCTCTTGTCTCTCATGCACAGGCCCTGGGTGTTATCTCCTCAGCATCACAGATACATGGGTAGACAAACTCACAGGCATACACAGAGACACTCAGAGACATGCAGAGACATGTAGAGACACAAAGAGACATACACGAACATAGACACACAGATGCACATGCAAACACATGTGAACTCCTAAGCACATGAGTGAGTGAGCAAACACACACACACACACACACACACACACACACACACACACACAGTGGATTATAAATCTCCTTCCCTTAACTCTGGTCTGGATTCAATGACTTGCTTGACCAATAAAAAGAGAGAGCTTTAACTCTGTAGGAGTTCCCAGCTATGTCCCCAGAAATCTACAAAGTACAGGGACCAGGGCCTCTCCATTAGGACAGTGGTTCTTGGAGTCTCAAGTGACCACTGAAGATAGCAGTTGGTCAGAGGCTCCATGTCGGGGAGGCCCCACTCAGTGCCACCAAGTTCCAGGTCAGCAACTCAGCCAACCTTCCAACTGTCCTCACAGTGCCAGCTGTATGAGAGGGCCTCCAGACCCCACCCTTTTGTAGCCGAGAGCCCCTGAGTGACCACTGTTGATGCCCCACAGAATGGATGAACCAATCGGGCGGAGACCTGCCCAATTACTGATCCAGAGAAATGAGAGGTTAATAGCGGTCTTGTTAGGCCCCTAAGCTTCCTAGTGGCTATTTAAGAGGAGGTAAATACAACATGATCTCCTTTCTCTACTCACTACCACAACACACTTGTTAGGAAGATATAGACAGTCTTTACATTAATGCTAAATGCTGTGTTAAAACAGTTATTCGGACTAAGTTCTGATGATCAGACGTTTGATAACCATTGGGGGAGTTTGGAAATTTCCCTAAACTATGTCAGGACTTACTTATTTACTAATTTGCTGTGCTGCGGACAGCATTTTGGGCAGCATGCCCTCAAGGCACACACTCTATAGCTAGTGTCATGTCTGGATCAAGTGCCTGAACACCGCCCTCCCATAGGTAGGCAGGTGCACACTCCATTCTTACCGCTGAACCTTACGTAATTGGTGGCTGCACTTCCTAAATGCACTTACAAATGCAGCGCAGGCAGAGCGGTCTAATCTGTCCCTGTGGCGAGCAGCTTCCCATGAGCTCTTGGTAAGGAAAACAGATGGATGTGTTTTCCAAGAAGTCAAGCAGAAAACAGAACAAAATTTCAGGGGATGCTCTCAGAGAAGGGGGCAGAGCTCATGTGGAGATTGGGGGAGGAAGGTTTCTGGAGGAGGCATTGATGCCCTGGGTAGGCAGAAGTCTAAGGGACAGAGATGGAAGTGAAGAGGAGATCACAGCCCCCGCTTTTCAGGTACCTGCGTTTGAGTTCCCTGTGACCTCAGCCACGACTCTGGGTAGTCATATACGTACCGCAGTGGGGAGAACTTTGCTTTCATTGGTTATTATGATTTAGCAAGGCAGCTTAGCCCTTTGGGGGCACAGTTATGACATGGTTCACTTTTAGTTACCCTCTTCTGATGAGGTCTTTATCTGGGTGGCATCTCCCGCAAGCCTATTTGATCTATTTCTGTGACTTTTCGCTTTTTAGTAATGCCGGGTTGTCAGAGCTGTCTAATTCTGACCTTAAGATTGTTGCGTTTATTTTAACATCTTAGTGACTATTAGGATTAGTATTTAGAACTCAGTGAGGAATCATGCTACTTTAGTAAATTGGCATTAGTAGGTTCTCTTTATAGATTTCATGACCTCACCAGCCTATGATAGTTGGCTAGCTTTTCAGTACCCAGCGTGACTTCCCTCCCATCGAGCAGGTCTTAAGTCTAACTAGACAACTGTGGCTTCTCCCAAGATGTGAGTACCACTGTGGTAGTTCTAGGAATGTCTTGCCATGTTGGTCACTGACATGGTTTATAGATGTCACAACTGGGTAGAACCATTGTTTGCTTCCCTCCCTTGGAAACTTGCTTAGCACATTCTGGTACCACGAATGCTAGTCCTCTGGGACGATGCTTGAATTCTCTGGGTCCTGTGTCCAACGTGAATGGTAGCTTCAGCAATAGAGACTTGTGTTCCCTCTCTGGGAGGTAACCAAGAACAAAAGCAATAGTCTGTATTGTTTTAGGAATCATTTGGGCAGCCTGGGCAAACAACTGAAAAGGGAGTTTCTCATGACTGGTATTGAAATTTTCGTTAGATAGTATATGGCTCTTGAGGGGAGCATTGTCAGTTAGTCCAAGTGGCATAATCTCATGTAAATTGTGTGTGTGTATATGTGTGTGTGTATGCGTGTGTGTGTTTGTGTATATTTTAATATGCCATTCTGCCAAAAAGACACTGGCACAGAAAAAAGGCAAAATGGCTGATGTGTTGCTTTGGTACAAGACAGTAGTTTTTTTAAGTCTCCAGTTGTGAGAAACTCCTCCCTCTTCCTCCCATAGTCCATCGCTCTGGAGAGTGACAATCTTTCACTCTTCTAGGTGAGCTGCCTTCCAAGCTCCCCATCCTTCCTGGCTCAAGACACAAAGCCTTATCTAATGAGTATTCTGGGGCTTAAGGCAGCCCCTTCCTCTGATCATGGGTTTGGTCACAGAGCAGAGTGTCTGCAAGTTTCCAACTCTCTGTGCGCTGAGATGCAGCAAGCACCAGCTGTTGGCTGGAGAAGCCAGGGTCCTGGATCCTCCTGCTCAGCTGTGACTCTTGATGATCTCTGGTTTATTTACTACAGTACCTATGGGGCATGTGTTTGGTTTCACAATCTCTCTCCCAGAGTTCACAGTCCTAGGTTGGCTAGGGCTGTAGGAGGGAGGAGAAAAGAAGATGCATGGGTGATTGTCTCAGTTCAGGCTGTTGCACTCCTCCTATTGACCACTGGGACTCTTCCATCTTGCCTGGATCGGTTCTGGGGCCAGGCCATACTTCCTGCCAAGTGTTGACTGTGTGAAGGTTGAAGAAGGCTTGTGTTGGTTTTTTGATGTCCTCTTGGGGTGATTGGTCACAGATTCCATTGTTCCCTGTCTTTTATGATAACGTTAATGTCATTGATGTCTTAACTTGTTCTAGTGAAGAGTTCCCACCTTCCTATGATGGGTCACCCAGAAGAACCAGTTCAGCCTATCCCTAATTCTCCTGAGCCTATACTCTGTAGACCAGCCACCATAGTGAGCCTTTTCAGCACTGACTGTTACCTCCTGCAGTCCTGTTGACTCAGGAGGGAACAGAGGTGAGGAGGCAAAAGTCTGCCCTATTGGATTCTCCCTCAGGGCCCAAGTTCTTGTTGAGTGTCCCCTCGTCCCGTGTCTTCTTGTGTTTATTCTCTGGGCCCACACTCCACAGTCTTTCTCCGTGCTTCTGAGAATCTCTTTCAGCCCCCCATTATGTCATTTTTAAAGATGTGGTCACCTAAAATTCATGCAGGTTTCCAAATATGGCCAAAGTGGGTCTGTGAAGACATAGGACGGTGGTTTGGGGGTGTTTGTGACAATAGTTTCTGTGCCTCTTGACTCTGATGAGACAGCAAGAGTGTGTGTGGGGCTGGAGGGACATTGCCATGAAACCACCCTGATTTCTTCAGGTCCATTTTCTGGGTCATAGTGAATAGCCTGGAAACCTTTATCTTATGAAAATAGTGCAGATGACTTTCCTGGAAGAAGTTTGAAGGGAAAACTATAATCAGAAAACAATCTCAGACAAGAGACTCGGGCTGTTGTTTCCTCTCAACTGTTTCTTATATTTTCAGACCTTTCCCAAAGCTTATGACTTGGCATCACCTTATCTGAGGGATGAGAGTCATCTCCAGGTCAGAGTGCCCCATGCACTCCCTGAGCAGACCATGGAGAAATATTCACTTCTGTCAAAGGTTGGATTGGCTCCCAAACTTCCTATCTAGACTTTCTAGATGCATGCATTTTTCTTGGTTCCATGTTGAAGTCGTCAGGCTGGAATGGGAATGCCTCTGAGGTAGGATCAGAATTCGAATTTGGGGCAGGAGGTGTTTGTTTCCACACATGCGTAGTTTATCAAGATCTGGAATTTTCTTCTCAGGCAAATCAGAAATGGGGATATACCTCTCATAAATATATAAAATTATGAGGTATTTTTATATATTGCAAACCCACAAACTCTGTTTGATATTGGTCAAGAAAATAATTCTCAATATTAAGGAAGTCTTTGAAAGCCATTCACAATGAGGCAGTTATATTGTCAGGTACCAAAGAATCGCTTAGTGGAATTAGATAACATTAAATTACAGCAACACATGATGTAGTTATTTATAACAGCGGGTATGTATCCAAAGGAATTAAATCAGTATCTGTATTCTCGTGTTCCTCACAATAGCCAAGATATGGAACTAATTTAAATGGGCGAACAGAGTAGGAAAATATATATAATTCTATATAATGAAATGTGTCTAAAAAGAAGATGTTTTGTCATTGTGACAGAATGGATAGTATTATGTTATTAGAAACAAACCAGAAACCAAAGACTAAAATTACATGATCTCATTTATATAGAGAATCCATTCACTAATTTGAACTGAGCAAAGACAAGAGAAGGACAGTGACCAGAGTCCCTAGAAAGGGGCCATAAGGATCTGGGGGTTTTAAAATAAATGATACAAAGTTTCTGACAGGAGGAGCAGGTACAGAACACTGACTTGATTAAAATAGCGATTAAACTTATCCTTGGTAGCACTTTTGTATCAAACACTTACTGGAATTAACCACTTACTGGAGGACCAGCCTCGACAAATCACCTCTTACCAGGTTCGTGCCATAGGTACTGAAGAAATATAAGCAAAGGCTATGAAGGCGCGTCGAATAACAAGACAGAAACCATAAGACAGTTCCGGGAGGATATTACAGGGATTACTGAAACCCTGAAATCCTGAAATTCACCTGCGTTTATTTTTCCACAGTTTTTATACCAAATGTAAACTGGGGGAGAAGGTAAGGAAAGGTTTTATTAACATGGCACAAAAGGATAACTCACACAGTCAATGATAGAGACATCAAATCTTGAGCATTGTCATCTAGGTAGCTAAAGTGCTTCAAGTCATGTATGTGTGCTGAAGACTGCCTTTCCCTCAGCGACCTCATAGTAACAATAAAAGGAGCAGAAGTACATTTACATATCCTGACCATTCATCAGGTGGCATGGAATTATCTTAATTCCAAAAGAACCAAGAAATCACCTCCTGAGTTAGATATGTAACTATGCTTGTCAATCTCCAAACTCTGACTGACAAGGTGGAAATGGGCCTGCAATTTTCGGCCTCCACAGTGGTTAGTAGCTATGTTTATGCAAAGGCGTGCTAGAGAACTCAAGGGTGTCATTTGCCCCAAGGACCCTTTCCTCTATTTTAAATTCATTTTATCTTTCTGGAAAAAAAAAACAATTTGTAACAATTTTAGCCCTTCCTTCACCAGGTCTCCAGTTGCTCTTCAGAATGGCAGGCATCAGACTGGAAGTGATGCAGGAATGTGTGCCCGATGAACATCAGCATGGCTGGATTCAAACACTAGCTCAGACCTTAGGATCTGACAGTGACTGGGTACCCTAAAATCCCCACAGGAGGCTGCCTGTCTCGTTTGGTTACTCCGGAGACTGAGTGAGGTATAGAATGAGTGTCTGTCACAGAAGGGCTTCTTAAATCAGCTGGGTACATCCGTGACAATGCTCTGTGTCTCTTAAGAGAAAGTCAGACACCAGTTAAATTTTTAAAATGTTTACTGGAACAAGGAAAAAGGTCTAGAATTTTATTTTGCAGCATTCTGGGCAAAAGTAGATTTGGAATGCTCTTTTTACCATGCATATAAACTGTATATAGAGCCAGAGGAAAGGAACAAACAGGAAAACCAACTGCTTGGTTGTAGTCACCATTTGCCTTATATGGGAATAGTCTGATGTGTTGACAAACTGTAATTGACTCTAGTGTTGTCATTGACTGAGATTCAGTTGTCTTTTGTAATATTATACTTTTAAATTACTTTACAGCTTATTTACACTCCAATTTAGACCGTATTTGTTTAGTGCCTAAGTAGTTTTGGGTCAAATTTTATTACCAAAATACAGCAAAAAACTTAAGCTGAATAGTCCTTGAATAGTCCTTGTGAATCTTGATGTACGTGGCATCATTCCCTTGGATCATATAAGAGTAACAAATTCAAGCTGAGCATAAGGAAGTGAGCAAGCGGACATGTATGCATTTATTTCTTTTCTTTCTGCTCAAATCTATGGATGTCATGTGGCCAGTTGCTTCAAGCTCTCCCTATTATGGTGGACTGTAACCTGAAACTGTAACTCTTTTCTTTCTAAGTAGCTCTTTGCCAGGGCAAACCAATGAAACTAAGATAGCAATGCTTCTGGGTTGGATACTATTGTACATGTCTCCCAGTTTTAATCAGCTGCAAGCATTTCTTTTTCAGTTAAATGAATGGACTAGATTTCTCTTGTTTGGTTAGGGATTCTATGTAACCTTACTCATTGTTTGGTTAGAAGCATCACCTCAGCTCCCTAACACTCCTTTATGCAAAGAGTCTGGATTGTTTAGTTGGGGGTTTAGTGGGAAGTCAGTGCATCATTTCCAGAAACATCAGATGTGACAGATCTCCTGTGGGGACAAGTGAACAGAACGCCCTTTTAAGTCAAGCCAAAAAGTGAGGTTCAGGAAACCAGCTGATAGAAGTTAGCAGCTTGTTTGATCAGGGCACATGGAGTCTTCGTCAATCTTCTCCTCTTGCGGGAAGTTGGCACCAGCCAGGACTCTGAGACACAATGTGGATCACTGGCTGGCTTGCGTTCTCTAGAAAACACTTTAGGATAGAAAGAGTCCCATGGTCCCAAATCCAGGAAGCTCAGCAGGTTTGCCATTTCTCTTCTTAGGGGGAATCAAACGCAAAAGAACACATGAGAGGTTGTTCTCAGCACCCAGCTGGGGAAAATAGATCAAATTGGGTCAGTACAGGGAGCACTGGGAGTACGTGGCTGTGTGTACTCAGCCAGAGTCCAGCCTTCCTAGGTGTTTGTTTTCCTATTGCTTCAACAAACACTGTGATCCCGAAACCTCAGGGAACAAAGGGTATTTCATCATAAATGGAAGTAAGTAACTCATACGGAAGCCATAGAGGACCGTTGATTATTAGCTTGTTCTCTATGGCATGACTTGCTTTCTTATAGATTATGAGCCTAGCCTTTAATGTCTGGGCCATCTCTCCAGCCCATGAGCTTCCTTTTATACAACTTAGGATAACCTTTCCAGGAATGGCACCCTCACAGTAGCCTGGCACCTGCCACATTAATCATTAATCAAAAAAAAAAATTTCCACATAGACTTTCCTATAGGCCAATGTGATGGAGACATTTTCTCAATGGAAGTTTCCTCTCTTCAGAATACTGTGGTTAGTGTCAAGTAGGAAAGTTAAAAAAGAAAAAAAAGAAAGAAGGGAAGAAAGAAGAAAAAGAAAAAAAAGCCAACCAGTGCAGCAGGATTGTGGCTTGAAGAATCCAGGAGGAGGAGTCTGCAAACACACAGAGGGCCTACGCAGTACACCTCTCTTCTTGGGTTCCTTCACAAAGGCAGAACTGTCTGAACCTCTGCAAGGATCCTGTTTGTCCTCTGATGCTCATTCATCCAACTTCCAGTACAGAGATGATTAAAACCATCTCTGCTAACACGCAGAGTAGCTGCTGGAAAGCATATAGGGTGACAGGTATATGAATAGTTCATTGAACAAATAAAGAAAAACCTATCAAGCAGAAGTAAATACTCAAAAAGGAGGGCCCTCTGGCGACATTCAGTGTCCTGATTAAGAGAAACAGTAGAGCCCTGCACATTCTATGGACCAAGCTTCTAGCGAAGCAACTAGAAGTGGGGGTGGGGGGAGGCGGGGGATGAGACTCCAGGTCCACCTACATTTAATGTGTTTTTATTAATGCTATCATCTTTTGGGTTGTTATTAATTTTTTAGTGAGTCTGCCGGCATGGGCTTTACGAAGCTGCTGTGACCAACAGGGCAATTGTGTAGTCTCTGACCGAGAAGAGGCGAGCTGGTGACGTGATAATTAGTGTGTCTGTCTGTGTGCAGCTGGACATGCAGCAGTGACCAGGACATGTGAAGTCCCACGCAGTTTTTCCCACTTTGAACTGGATGGAAACCTCAGTGCTCTTGACTGCTCTTCTGTCTACAAATGGAGGCGGTTTTTAAGGCTTGCTCCTTGTGTCTGTCTCTGTACTATTCCTTTTCTAGAACAATTATTATTGAGAAAAAAAAATTAAGGAAATGTTCCAGGAATCTGAAATAAATAAACTATGGGAGTGAGTGATACTTAATTCTTAATACAGAGGAGACAAGAGAAAAGATTAATGTTCCTATCAGTACAGGCCGACATTTGGCTTCACTGTTAACCGCATCTCCAATGTGAAGCCTATTATTTCATTTTTCTTTGTGCTTCTGGGTGTCTTGTTTGCATACCTGTCTGTGCGCCATATGCAGAGGCCAGAAAAGGCTATCAGATGCCTCAGGATGGGGGTTGCAGAGGGTTGTGGGCCACTATCTGAGTGCTGGAGTCGGAACCTGGGTCCTCTATTAGAGCAGCCAGTGCTCTTGACTGCTGAGCCATCTCTCCAGCTCCATCTCTGAGGTTGTAACCCACCGCAAGCCCCCCTCCATGCCCACATTCTTTCAAGCCTTTCTAGTCTGCAAGGCAGAGCAGCCAGTGTGGCCTCAGGGACTGCTGCATGCCCAACACTCATCTGTGGATTGTGAGGGCAACAGGAAGGCAGGGCTTTTGGTGACATACTCTGGCCAGACACATTTGCAAACACCCCCAGATTTGCCTTTGCCCTTTTAAATGAGAAAACAATGGATTTCATGGAAGGGTCAGTGAGATTCTTCTGGAGAATTTTGAGGAACCGGCTGAGGAGGGATCCGTGGACCTTTGTGTAGGTAGAGCTCATATATAGATCAGACATTTAGGACTGTTTGTTTTGTCTTGTCCATCTGTTCCAGCAGACTATAAACCAGAGCCTACATCTCACAGAGATGGGGGTTTCACTTTTTCCTGATGCTATCTAAGCAAGGTGAGTCTCTTCTTCTACTTTACCTCTCTTCCTGTGGGTACTATATGAATGAATTTTCTTTTTCTGTGGCAGTGCATGACAAAAGCAACCTGAGGGAGGGAGAGAGGGCTTCTTTCAGCTCCCAGACAGAGTGAGAAGGTCCGACAGCTGGAACATGCAGCCGGTCACGTGGTCACATGACATGTGCAATCAGGAAGGAAAGGATAGACAGGAAGTGGGGCTGGCTTATAAAACCTGTGGCTCACTTCAACAACTCGCTTCCTGCAGTGAAGATAGACCTCTCAAAGGTTCTACAACCTTCTAAAACAGGACCGCCCCCAGGGAACCAAGTGTTCAAACCTGAGCCTATGGGTGACATTTAACACTCAGACCACAACAGGTACAAATTGCTGTTGGTCGGTTGTGATCTCCAATCCTGACTTCTTTCATTTTTCACATGAAACCTTAAGGCGTTCCTGTTTTCTTTTCTTATTCAGCCCCCCTCAAATGATAAGCCATAGTTACTTAAAAGTTTCTGCTAGTGGGCAGATGTCTTAGAAGGGAATTTTCAAGTGTGGCTGGCCTGTGCTCATTCTCTGAGAGATAGCACCATTGCCATCCCCTTAGAGACATTCAGGACAGTCCCAGCTTTCCACCGTCACAGCGAAATGGCAGGCTAATCTGATAAAGACAAGAGGTCGTTTTAGCTCACAGTGTGATAAGCTGAAAGTCCAAACAATGTGGTCCAGGCCCTGGCAAGAGCTTCCGCCACAGCCTTCTTCTTACTCCATGTCGGGTGGAAATGATGGGATGACATGAGGGCAGGTGTTCGCATCCCAACTGAGAAGCTAGAGAGCTGGACAGAGTTAGACTTGAGTTTCTATGGCAACATTATAGACTGACCAAGGAGAACCAATTAGTCCTTAAAAGATTTCCCACCAGGCTCTGCCTTCTAAAGTTTCCATATCAACCAACACCACCACCCTGGGAGCCTTGTTTCAAATTTTGAGGGATACACCATATGTACCCCATCACAATCACATGGAGGGAAGACTGCCATGTCCTTGGGATGAGTCATGGAAAGGCTTGTGAGCAGTGTTTAATGGGGGTGGGGGTGGGGGTGGGGGTCAGAACTGGCTGCAGAAAAGGACAGGATTAAGCTATTATTCGCTATAACATTATCTTTTTTGCCTTTTCCCTTCAAGTCTGTGCATGTATCTGCGTGTGTTTATGTATACGTACATATGCAAGCAGCATGTATAGCATATATATTCTTATTTATGTGCAAACATAAATAAAACGGTATTTTAGAGCTCAGTTGTAAAAATGATCTATACAGAATTATTTACCAAAAACTTTAATAAGCGAACTTGTAAAACAATAGGAATAGCAGGTCGGGGATGTGGCTTCAGTGGTGGAGGACCTGCCTAGCATGCACGAAGGTCTCTGACCTCTGGTGCTGTAGAAGAAAACAGTATTTGCATTTTACAATTATAATAGGCGTCTTAAAATTTGGGGAAGCCAGGGTGAGGCAAAGCCCTGTCTGTCCCATTGCCATTGAGTCCTGCAGGTGG
This sequence comes from Microtus oregoni, assembly GCF_018167655.1. Taxonomy (NCBI): domain Eukaryota; kingdom Metazoa; phylum Chordata; class Mammalia; order Rodentia; family Cricetidae; genus Microtus; species Microtus oregoni. Next base: position 18,856,713 of record NW_024543066.1, on the reverse strand, counting down.
CAGCTGCAGGACTCCCCACGTGGGTGTCCCTACATAATTGGGCACCAGGCTTAGAGAAAGAGTTGGAAAGATAGCATGCTCTGCAGGGCAAGGTCAGGTTCCTGTCTGAGCTCTGTCACTGATGATGCCCGTGCGACCTTGGACACATCACCTTCACTCTCCAGGCCTCTATTTCTGTTTTGGGAAATGAGGGTTCTCCTAAGTGGTCAAACAAAGCCCCAAACTCGTGAAATGCACTGTATGACCTCAGTGCAGGGTGAGTCTCAGGCTCGAGTCTATTCTAAAAGTACAGAGACCATACCTGCTGCATGGGCTCTCCTACACCCTCTCCAGGTGACAGTCACAGGAAACCAGACAGAACACCACGCGAGGAGCTGTTACTCCATCTCCTTCCCTGAGCAGCTTTGACTGTGGGCACGGAGGTTAAGCGCATCTCTGGGTGTTTCTCTGCTATATGGGGGCTGTTATTAATTCACAGTGTTGTTCTGTAGCCAGCACTCCACAACCACGGCTCCTTTTGGCTGCTTCAAATTAAGTTGAGAATTGCTTGGGAATCTAGGCCTGGGCTCAGGGGCCTTGACCCCCGAGTCACTTCTCAGCAATACATACCAGAGAGTGAGGAGCAGCGATTAGAGCTTCCAGAGAATATTTGCCTTCAGCTTCTTGGAAGCACTTTTGAGATTTCTCAATACTACAGCACAATGGTTTCTCCTTGACTGAAGGTGCTGTGTGAATTGAGCATTCTCTCTCCTTTGCTGGTGTTTCCTTTGGATAATATTGACACACAACTCCAGTCTTCATAACTAAACGTCTATATTAGTGACATTTTTATTTTAGTGACAACTTCAGTTGGAGTGGGAGGTTCATAAGTAGAAGAGAACTCAGGCCTGTCTAGATTCAGGGTCTTAGGAGGTCACCTCTTAGTGTCTTTCTGGCAGGTTCTCTTCAAACGGTAGGGGCATTGGTCATGGTTTCTCAAGTTACATTTTCACAGCAACTCACATGAGAATGGAAAACTCTCCCTATATGCCTGACTGAAAGAACCCATCCCATGTCCTGTGTTCCCCTCTAGACTAATCCCTAAAGCCAAGGAGATGTTCACATCAGACCGGCAAGGCTGGGGTGGCATGTCCTCATTCATTCTACCGTTCCAACAGTGTGACCTTGTCTTGGTGGTACAGCTTTCTCACTGTTAGTAGCCAGAAGGATGTTCTAGTTTAATCCTGGTGGCCACTATGTAGGGAGCAGTCATTGGGATTACTCTTGTCTCTCCCATTGACTTTCTGGGAGGCAATGCATTATGAAGAGGAATGCCTAGGTGTCCGCCATTGTGGGAAAGGATCCAAAGTAGAAAACCAGGTTGCAATGAGAAGCTTCAAGCTCATCCTTGAAAGATGCTGAGGCCCTTGCAGGTGGCTCCACGGGCTTCAGACTTCTGTCTGAATGGACCTGCTGCCCTTAGCATTCCTTGACACACTTTCCACCATGGCTTCCAATGAAGGGTTGTTCACACAAACTCTGAGGTGGGTGCTTGCTTTTCCTCTTCAGTGAAAAGTGGATTGGCATCATGGGGGTGTCACTCTGCTAAAGAAAGCCTCTCAACACTGAAACAAGTCACCCTCACTTTTTTAGGATTGAAGATTCTTTTTTTAATTAAGTTTTTTATTCATTTTACATACCAACCTCAGTTTCCCTCCCTCTCCTCCTCCTGCTTCCTCCCTGCTCCTCCCAATTCCTTCCCTCCCATTCACTCCTCAGAAAGGGTAAGGCCTCCAATGGGGAGTCAACAAAACCTGGCACATTAAGTTGAGGCAGGACCAAGCCCGGCAGGACCAAGCCCTGCATACCCTAGCACCACCCCACTCCCTACCCCCGCATTAAGGCTGAGCAAGGCATCCCACCACCGGGAGTGGGCTTCAGAAAGCCAGCTCATGAACCCAGGATAGATCCTGGTCCCTCTGCCAGGGGCCCCACAAGCAGATCAAGCCACACAACTGTCACCCACATGGAGAGGGCCTAGAAAATTCTATGAATGGTTTTAGGTGAAATTTCCATTTCTGTGATATTTTGAAGACAAAAAAAAAAAGGAAGAAAAGAAAACAAAGATGAGAAAATGAGTATCCTGGTGCCTTAAGTATTGAAAGCCTAACAACGATTCCACCCACGCTGTCTCCCTTTGGGTGGTGGGCAGCCTCTGACTTTGATGGAGAGGCTGAGGCGGCCACTGAGCCACTAAGTGTCTTGTACCAGCTGGGGTCTAAGACTGTGACTTTTTGAAATTTTGTAACTTTGGATGCCTTTCCGTCCAGATTCAGTCTGGGATTTCTCCTTAGGTCTTTAGGATTCCGTGATCCATAGAACTCCCCCCATACACTCTGATGTTTAGAGCTAAATAAAGATCTGATACCCTTTCTAGCCTCAAAACAGGTTTGTATCTTTTTTCAGAACTTTCAGGTCACACACCCCTGACTGCTTGGGAACAAACAGTCTCTCCTGTTTTCAAATGTCCTTTGACCCTTTTTCAGGTGACATTGACCTCCCTTCAAATGTTCATTATCAGTTTTCCCCTTCCAAAAAGGCCTTTGAAGCTCTGTTCCCTGTGACTACCAGACAGCCTTGTCCACTCCCTGCGGCATTTACTGGAAGGTTGGCGGGAACTGGCCCTTGCTTTGTGTCACTGCCAATCTATAAACAGGTGGGCTAAGGACAGCAGCATGGTTACAGTGTTCTGGCTTCTAGCTGCAGGTGGCTTCCCTGTTGCTTCTCATATGAGGATCTCCTAGAAGTATATAAGGAAACATTTCCAAACTCCTAGTCTGTTGTGCTTATACGCAACTTTCTGGATCCCATCCCTGTGAGTGGGTTCCCTCTCCTTGGCATTGAGTGTCAGCTGAGTATGACGTTGGGGACATTAGGTCCCCTCGTATCTGAGAGGGGTCTTCACCAGAGCCTATCTTGAACCTGAGGAGGCATTTAGGTCTGTGCTCCCAAGCCTCTGAGGTTTAATTTTAAGCTTTGGGTCTCTTTCTGATCAGATTCAGACTGTGACCCCAAGCTTGCTTTACCAAACCACCAGCTTCTGGCCTGGAAGCCAGATGGTGGGTTGTTTTCACCCATGGGGTCACTTAGAGCCTGGACTTGGAGCATCAAGGAAAGGAACACCACAGAACAGAGAGGCCCTCCTTTAATGCCAGGCTCTACATCAGCATCGGCGGGTGATGAGGGCTGCCCATGGTAGCAATGTTACCAGATCCCAGACCTCGGGGGACCCTCTTATCATCCCCTGTGGAAATAAGCTTGCTGGTCCATTTTCACAACAAAGAATCAAAGTTAAAGAAAAAGGTACAACCGCAAAAGGACCTCTCATCCCAAACATCCTTTGGAGGGATGGTCCTGGACAAAGCTTAGAGCTCTTTTGCCATGAAGGAAGGGGAAGTCAGATTAGGCAAGGCATCATTTGTAGGACCAGGCTAGATCAAGCAGATTCAGGAGGCAGGATGGATGCATTAGGATGGTGGATAGTTTTATGTCAACTTGACACAAGTTAAAGTTATCTGAGAGGAAGGAACCTCAATTAAGAAAATGCCTCCGTAAGATCTGTGCTGTAAGCAAGCCTGCAAAACATTTTCTTAATTGGTAATTGATGGGGGAGGGCCCAGTTTATGTGGGTGGGTCTATCATTGGGCTGGTGGTCCTGGGTTCCATAACAAAGCAGGCTGAGCAAGGTAGGATGAGCAAGACAGTAAGCAGCACCCCTCCATGGCCTCTGCAGCCGCTCCTGTTCCCAAGTTCCTGTCCTGTTTGAGCTCCTGTCCTGACTTTCCTCAGTAAAGGACTACAATATGAAAGTGTAAACCAAATAAATCCTTTTGTCTCCAGCTTGCTTTTGGTGATGGTGTTTCATCACAGAAGTAGAAACCCTAACTAAGACAGGGTGGCTTACCAAGCTAGAACCTGGAGAAGGATATGGGAAGTCTGGATACAGAGTAGGAAACTGTGCGAAGGGACCTGTGGATGTTTTCAGGTTCACAAATCCAGGTAGAAGCCTAGAGGCTGGCTGCAGTGTGGACTTGGGTGGCCAGGCTAGACCAGGACACTGGATATGGGATCTAGGCCAAACTGGGTGGCTTGCATAAAAGGCTTGAATGGGTAGCTCAGGGAGACTCACCAGGCTAGACCCTGGAGGAGGAAGTGAGAAATCTGAGTACCAAGTTCAATGGCTGGAAGCAGCACAAAAGACACCTATGGGCACACTTGTTTAATTTTCAGCAAACGTTGGCAGTGCCCTGCTCAGGTGCTCTTCTCGCAAGGCATGCATGAGTTATGCTTGAGGATGCACAGGAGACTGCTCTCTATCTCCTTGCTTGCCGAATCTGGGTCGCATTCATGCCACTCATGCTACTTTGAGGGTTAGCATGCAGAGATCGGTGGGGGGGGAGGTAATCGTTGGGGGCCTTGTGCCCACCGATCACTAGGAAAACCAGGAATGGTAATCATGCAGGGGATGACATACTTGTTTTCCATCCAGAAGGCTGGGAAGGGATGTTTATGACTTAATGATAGTTCACTATCTGCAGAGGCAGATCTCATCCCAACCCCGTCCTCCCATGATTATGCCATCATAATCCCTAGACCTTTATCTTTAGTTCCAGTTAATGGAACTCACCCTTAGGGGAGCTGCTACATTCATTTTATGGCCTGCTGACCGCTGTGTTATCTCGGTCAGAGACAACACTAGATTCTAGGCTTTTTTATCTGTAGAACCCACCTTCAAGGTCACATGTACTTTGTCAAGGAGTTTCTATGGAGTCAGACTTTAATCTTTATTGTGTACCTGGGATTAGGATGATTGTTGTCTGGAAAATTTCCCCACATTCTATTGTGTTGAAATATGCTATCTATAAACCACGCGGCATTAGACTCCCTGACCCAGGTTGACGAAGTCAGTCTGAACTGAGTTTTCTTTCTCACCTCTTTGCAGTTCCTTTCCCTGCCTGCGGTGACACCTGCAGGGACCCCCTCAAGTAAAAAACCATCTTCTCGCTTTGTTTACATGGCTCAAGGGCTTAAACACAGCACTGTGAGCAAGGATGCCAAACTCCTCCATTCCCTACTGCTGTACAGGAGGATGCTCTGAGCCAAACTGCCACCATCTTCAGTTCTACTGGGCTTATACATTATACAAAGATCATCACAGCTGGGCTTGTTGACTGTTGACATTCCCTCTCAGGAGGAAGGGTGTGGAGAGCCACAGACTCTCACCTGAGTATCCAAACCACCTCCTCAACCAATTGTATGTCATTCTTCCCTAATTGCATGAGGCTGTGGGGTCTCTGGGAAGGAGTAGAGGATACAAGGGAGGAAGAATGATGAGAGGGGACTCCACCTACACAGCTACAGTGGAGGCCTCATTCACACCAAATTCAGACCTTTCAGTATCGCTGTTTTATGGCTTCACATGCTCTTGTCCACTAACCCTTCATCCATTGCCTTGTTAAAAAAAAAAAACAAACAAACAAACAAAAAAAAAACCTGTGGGTTCCCTAAAGTAAACTTTGGTGATATTTTATGTAGGTGGAGACTGTTTGTTTGTTTCCCGGCTGTCTAGACCCAAATAATTACATAGAAACTATATTAATTACAATACTGTATGGCCAATGGTTCATGCATATTCCTAGCTAGCTCTTACATCTTAAATTAACCAATTTCTATTAATCTGTGGATCACTATGAGACTGTGGCCTACCAGTAAGGTTCTGGCGTCTGTCTCCTTTGGCAGCTACATGTTGTCTGTCTGAGTCTGCCTACTCTCTGTTCAGATTTCCTGCCTGACTTTACTCTGCATCAACCAAAACAGCTTTATTCATTATCCAATAAAAGCAATACATATATAGAAGGACATCCCACATCAATCTTTCCTTGGTTTGTTGAGACTTTAGGAGGAGAGGGTAGGTGGTGTTTATGTCCCCTCAAGGAAAGACATTTAGCAATTTCAGTTCAGCATCCAACGCTGGTTTCTAGCCAGAGGGATGATCTTCTGTCTACCAATGCTCCTGAGGGACACATTTCAGAATGTCAGTCTAGAAAGTGGTGACTGCAGCCTTAGGGACAGGATGGGGAGGCCTACTTAAGCAGATATGGCAGGCGGACTGGGCTGGAGTGTTTTCTCTTGTGATAAAGGGGCCTAGGCTATACACACCTGGTCAACTCTCCAAATTCATGGTGTTTGTCCCAGTACCCCTCTCAGTACCTAAATCTGCACATGTGCAAAGCCCAGAGGTGAAACGGTGCATGGACATCCCAGAACCCTTGTCTATATTTTTCTTCTCATACTATTTTCAAACATCTCTAGAATCTTCATAGTATGTGGGATGATATAATGCTGCATAAATAATTGTGCTGTTTGGGAAATGAAGAGAAAAAGTTCTCTGTATATATGCCATACAGATGCAGTTTTTCCATCAATCTTTTTCTCAGTGTGGGAATTGAACCCAGGGCCTTGTAGATGCTAAGCAAGTGCTTGACACTGAGTCACATTCCATGCCCTTTTTGCTAATATTTTAAAATATAATATTAATGAATCTGCAGATGAAGAATTTGCATAAAGAAGATCAACTGAATGCCATATATTTCTATGCATGCAGCATATTATAAACACATTGCAAACATGATATACTTTCCTGATTCACAATGTCTAACATATTTCCCATTGGTCTCTATAGACAAAGTCTGTCTACCCTGGTGCTATGGCATAATGATTAGTCATAAATTACCCCATAAGGAGGCAGTTATTTTTCAATAACGATAATATTGTTAGCTATTATTTATTGTGGTTCGGAAGGCTTATGTGATTTACCTAAGGTTGCCCAGCTAGTAAGTAATAGAGTGGAAATTTTCAGCTTGGGAAAAGTCAGTCCACGCCAAACTTCATTTTTGACCCTGGAAATAGGTAGAAGCCTTTGGTCTTCAGTCTCTGCAGGGGACATTTCCATTCCAGAGCCACCAGGCAGTGCTGGGACCTCTCCCGTCTCATGAGCTCACTGGGATTTCTGCCAAGATCTTTTAATTATTAAGGTTTCGCGTGAGAACACTTTGGTGGGGAGCGCCTGTCTTTCTCAGCCTTTCCTGTGTGGCCTCCCAGCTTCAGCCATTCCGTTGTAGCTGGCAAGCTGCCCTCTGGAAACGGAGACTTCCTCATCGATTTCACCCTGTGGGCATACAGAGCACACTGCTGTTATCAGGGCTTCAGCTTCCAGGGGCTGCCTCCCGCCTCCCTGTGACTCATCCCGGAGAGCAGTCTCAGCTCACTGAGATGCACCATTTAGAAATATGCTGCTCCCTGCAGCTTCCAGGAACGGGGAGACCTAACACCAGGCTTTGGAAGCTTGTGACAGCTTTGCATATTGCTTGGACAGGCTCCAAAACCACAGAGAAATCCTGTCTCAAAAAACCAAAAAAAAAAAAAAAAGAACTAATATTTTCATAAATTCGTTGAGAATTTCACACAATGCATTTTGCACACATTCACCCCTCCTCTCCTCCTCCTCCCATATTCAGCCTCGCTCACCTCTTACCCACTCAACTTTGACTCTTCTTCCTTCCCCATCGAGTTCCATATACTTCCCAAAAACTAGGGAGTGGGACCTGCTCTGAAGAGTGGTTGACCTACGGGTGGCGGCGGCGGCGGGGGGGGGGGTGTCACATAATTAAAGAAAACAGAGGTTCTTTTCCCAAGAAGCATTAAATGCCAGCGGCTTCTCAGCTCTGGAAGGGATTTATTTCCTGCCTCCCTAGCTTCATGCTGGGATTTCTGTTTGCACAGACCTGGCACATACTGTCACCGCTGGGAACTCATTTTCTTGTAACTGCCCTGTTGTGTCTGGGAAACACTGTTTCCTTGAAGTTATCAACCACCTCTGGCTTTTAGACTCTTCCTGGACCCTCTTCCACTAAGAACCCTGAACCCTGGAGCCCTGTGTGGGATTTTTATATTTCATTTTAGCCTGACCACTTTCCAGTCTCCTGTTCCCTGCAGGTTGCCCAGTTGAAGGTCTCTGCCATCTTCTCTCTGATGAGGCTTGAGAGATGCTACACTTATCTTTGATTATTATCAATAACTCCTTTGGAGTCCTTTTAACACTATAATCACCGAGTAGAAAAATAGTATTGGTTTCTCCCCTAAGGCCTGGGGCCTATTTAGCCACAGGTTCTTGATACCTTTAATAGTGTCAGGGATGGGTTCCATCTCATGGACTGGGCCTTAGAGGCAATCAGAAAGTGATTGGTCACTCCCAGAACATTGGTGCCATTATGGTACCATTGGGCATCTGTGTTCTTAGGCAGGACTCATGATGACATTTACTCTTCTCTACAAATTGGCATGTCGTTTAGTAACATTAGTTAATTTGTGGACAGGGGCAAGAGTATGGCTAGCATGCTATTTTTACTACCCAACTTAGAAGACTGACATAAAGTCTGGAGGTTCCAATTTTTTTCTTTAATGGGGTTAATAGAAGTGTAGCCAGTCATTCATCCTTCCAAATATGTCAGCAGTGGGACCCATTCAAATGCCCATAATCCATGAATGCTCAAGTTCCTTAGAGGAAAAACAAAAAGCACTTGGATAGACTCTGCATATATCCTCTTGTCTTTTCAAAATTGCCTTTATATCATTTGTGATCCCTAACGTAATATAAATAGATACCACATTGTAACGTTTAGGAAGTAACAACAGGAACAAAAGGCCATTCATATTTAGTGCAGATTAATATTTTCCTTTGTAATTTTTTGAGTCCAAGTCTATGTAGTTTAGCCTTAAATTTATACTCCTCCCCGCCTCTGTCACCCATGTGCTAGAGTTACAGGAATGTGCTTCCGGGGCTTAACTTTTCCCTTATAATTTTGATCTGTGGTTGTTCGAATCTGCGGAGGCAGATACAGCTACTACTGGGAAAGGAAAATGTGACAAGCCACTTAAAGCCCCTGCAGGAGGACAGACTTTCAGACCAGCACGTGGTCTGCACATACTGTGGCTGCTGGCTGGAGAAGGCTGCGATGAGTCACGTGCCCCTGGGCTTCAGCACTATTGCTCAGTTTGGTCCTCTGTAGGGGCATTTTGAACACTCTCTGGAACTCCTCCGATCCTGCCTGAGCCTTTATCTTGTGGGCCTCAGTGCCTCGGGAGGGCCTGGCATTTGTCCAAGCCGAGTTGCAGGAAGAATGATCGTTGGCTTCCAGTTGTGCCCAGGTGTGCATCCCAACTCTCTGTGGCTGTCTGTATCCTAGTAACGCTGTTCGGCACTTGGCTTGCCTCGATTAATACCTTCAGAAGTTGTCCCTGTCCCACCGTACCAAGTCCCAGGCACCTCTGGGTTATTCAGTGCTCCCAGTGTGCTTGCTACCTTAAAGTTTGAATCCTTGTAATTTCTCAAAAGCTCCTGCTCTAGGTTTTCTCCAATCATGATGTTTTATCACAGCAATGGAAACCCAACTACGACATTAGCAATTATGCCTGCATATAGCATGTATACATCCATGTATCAGTCACTAGCCAGGGCTCCTCAAAGGAAGCCCAATCCTCATGGCAGACCCATTTATCACCCCCTTTGCACGTACAGAAAGGCTGGATAGCTTGGCCAAGGTCCCAGTGATGAGGGTGCTCAGACCTGAGTCTGAAGTCTTGCTTTGCAGACTACTTCCAGGTGCCACCCCCTCACCAGAGACGCTGTGGGCTATGATAGAGAAGAGAGCCAGTCCAGGAAAACAGCTGATGCATCGGAAAAAAATTAATTGTATGATGAGTTGGCAGGCCCTAAGTGGCTGGGGAACCTTCTTTCCCTTTCTCTTCCTGACAGTGAGGGACCAGTTAGTTTCTTTCCAACAGATAAACCTGAACTGTTAACCCAGGAAGGCTGAAGTTCCCCTTTCCTTCCTTGATTCATGCCCCGTTTCTATTACCACCACAGTAGAGTTTGACACCTCCCCCCACACCCCACCTCAAAGGGATGACAGCCTCTCCTGGCTCAAAAGTGTCCGACTGGGGTGGGGTTTCTGCCAAATTGTGACCCTGCACTTCCAAGAGTATCTGGTTCCTGCTCCAGTAGGAAGCTAAAGCCTCCAGAGTGGTGTGTGGGGTGTGCGGCTTGGTAAGAGACTCTGATTGGAACAACTTCTTCTGGGCCCAGAATCCCTGGGTGACTGCAAATTAAGCGTTGGTCCCCAGAGGTTAAGGCTGAGTCAAGGGGACTGAGAGCTACTGCCTTCTCAGAAGCCAGAACACACTGTGACTCATGTCCAGTTTGAGACCATTTGCCAAAGATCCTTACAGGCTTGGCATTGAGCTATGGATAGCTCCTAACTTCCTAGCTCCCTTCCCCCGCAAGTCACCTCCTCTTGGAATTTTCTTCCCAGTGTGTAGTTCCTGTATGGCTCTCTACCACACACACCCTGTAGCAAGGTGCCAGATTTCCCTAGATGCCTCTGACCAAAAGCTGCCGCTTTCTGCTGGTGCCTGTATTATTGTACTCAGAGAGAACTTAATTCTGTTGCAAATGTATCGACTGGGTTGCATATGGTTCCAAGAGGCAGAGCTGTCTCCCACTGATGGGGAAATAGCAATGTGGCTGTTTGGACATTGATCTGAGTTCCAGTAAACTTGAGCTGGGAGGGTGTGATTGTGCCATCCCAGGGTGGCAGGGCTTGTTCATACACAGCCTGAAACAAGAGCCACATGCTTTAGTGTCCTGCAGAATTGCTTGTTTTTAATCTTTGGGACCTGATGCCCTCCACTGAGGGTGTACCTTAGAGGCCCTTTACATTGGCTTGTTAGAGATGTGCTGGGCTAGATAGAAACAGTGTAGACTGGGGGAGGGAGGGGGGCGGTCATTTGGGGCCAACCACACATGTGCAGGGAGGAGGTGATGGTCTCAGGTCAGAGAGAGGCCTCTTTGTCCTAGAGACAGCTCCTCATCGGGCCTCTGACTCGAGGCATAGAGAGGAGAGAGTTAAGAGGGGACATCCAAAAGAATTTCTGTGAGTCTTGGAATTACGCTTGCGGGCCACAGGGAGATACGGAGGTGGTGCTTTGGCAGCGTTGCTGCGTATGAACCTGCTCCCCTGTGCCTTCGGTCTACTTGATTTTGTCATGACTTTGACCTCTTAATAAGTCAGTGCTTCCTGGTTGAGTCCAGCATTCTACACCATGTGACCTTAATGTTCTCACGGCCTTAACTTCCAACTCTGTCATTCTGTTATGTGACAAGGCTCTTTCTAAGGAGACAGTGCACACACAGCTAGTCACCCAGATAGCAAGCCCATGACAGAGTATGGATACCATTTAAATCCTACTCATACACCAATGTGTTTTATGGGGTTACTTTTAGGAATATTGGTGAGGGGTTTCTTTCATGAACAGAAATGACTCAAAAACAGACACATCACCCCAGCATGGGTGACAGACAGCTCACAAAGCTGTGAACCTGAACAACTGCACAGCCTTCAGACATCACCAGTGTGGAGAGCATTCTTTCTCAGTGACTTTGTTGGGTTAACCCTCCTCCAGGCAGCTCAGCTGGTGTCTGCTTCTTTCAGGTTGCTGGTCTCACCTCAGAGTGTCTTTGCTGCTTGTCTTGTCTGACAGTGACTATCAGCCATCTTTATGGCTTACTATTGGAGGGAGTGGCTTGGTAAATCTGGTCAGTTTCAGGGACTTTTTAAGTTTGTGTTGTTTACCTTCTTTCTGGTGGAGCTTCCCAACAGGATGGAGTGTTTCAATCTTGAAGGGCACTGCTATATGACACATTCTTTCAATCTCTTGACCTTACCTACTGATTTGTCTTGCTTCCAGAGTTGCACCTCTGTGATTCTCTCCCAGATCTGGATGCAAAACCTTTTCTGAAGCACACATCTCTTCCAGACAGACTCCTCTGGGGGAGGAGAGAGATCACAACTCATTGTTGACATCATGTCCCTGACCCTTTGTTATCCTGCAGCACCTACACTTGGCTTACCCTGGGATCACCTCCATCAGGCCCTAATTATTCATGTATTTCCTGTGTCATACTGCCCAGCTGTGCTCGTGGAGGACCCTGATGTCACAGCTGAGCAACATGAGGCTAAAGACGGAGTCCACTGGAAGGCTTTTCCCAGTCTCTCCCAAATCAGCCTCCTGATTCTCAGTTTTTATGTGGTTTCCACCCTCCCCTTCTCTTTATGCTAACCCTGGACCTTACAGTCCTTTCTTCCTTCAGCACCTGTCTCATCTGCTGGCAGCCTGACTGGCCCACAGTCTCTTCACTTCTCCATCTGTTCAGTTCCTTCTGGCTCAGCAGTCCCAGCCCCTGAGAAAAAAACTTTCATCCTGTGCTTCTTTGTTACAGCATTTATTATACTATAAGTTATCTTGTCTTGGTGTTTTGAAAAATTAGTTTCTTTACTAATAATCTAGGTTAGAAATAAGAAAACATACCTATTGAAAGTATGCATCTTGATGCATTCTGATATTATTTTTTCCTGTACCAATTTGCAGGGTAAGATAGAGGTTATTTACAACACCGCCCTGGGCCATTCTCCTTTTCCCAGCCCTGTGACCACTGCTCTGGTTTCCCTCACTCAGTATGACATTTTAAGATTTTGTGTGTAATGTGCACACTAGAGGCCATCCAACCTTTTGACAACTCCAGTGTGTGAACACACTATTGGTGGCTCACCTGAAGCTAGATCCTTCCTAGCTTTTGGCTGCTTTGCCTAAAGCTGCCATGCACTACAATCTTAGATGCTCACGCATTTTCTTTCCTGAGTAAATTCTTAATAATAGAATCATCAAGTTAAAGAGTAGGTATGTGTGTAGATTTTCTTAAAGAACCAACGTGCACGTATATTCCTCTCAGCAGTGTATATTTATGAGAGTTCCAGTGTCTCATGCTCCTGACAACATTTGTGATTGTCTATCTAAAATTAGTCATTCTAGCAGGCGCACAGAGTTTTCTTGTGGCATCAGTTTTCACTCTATCTTATTCTGCTGTGTTTCAATATTTTTCGTTAGATTGCATGCTCAGACATTAGGATTCAGTGCAGTGGCATAGTTCCCTTTTCCTGATTGAGTGAAGCCAGTCTGAATGTCACAAGTCCCTGGTCTTCACTCCACTTAAAATCAAAATAGGACATGTAGGAAGATGCTACCCATGTAGCAGGTGTAGTGGCCAACGATCCTATTCTGGGACTGAGGAACTCAGGCTGTAGGGCCCTTAGTGCATGAACTGACATGGCTCCATGCACCACGCTAACGCTCAGCTGGAAGATTTGAGGGTCAGTCTCAAGGAACAGGGTGATATGCAGTTTCCAAAATGGTACTTGATTTTTCTATAACCGGTACTCTGGATTCTGCCTTCTGATAATGGTAGGGGAAAAAAAAAATCAAGCCTTCCATTCCAGTTGTCCTAGTTTCGTTCTGTTGCTGGAATAAAGAACCATGACAAAAAGCAAACGGGTTTATTTGGTGTCCTGGGAGGTTGTGACACACATAAAGAAGCCAGAGGTCTCTTTATGAGGCTACAAGACATTTTTGAAATATCTGTTCCTGTACGTACTCGGGAACAAGATAAAGCAAAGTAAACTTGCAAAGATCAACAAGATTTGGTGGGCTAGAGGAGTTGGCCACAGATCAAATCGCAAGCCTCTTCCCGCTCTACACTTAAGCCATTACATGGCATATACAGCAACCAAGTTAGGTTAGCTGAAGTCTGTCCCACACAGAGACTTATGCTGATGGGCAGAGAATGATGTAAAAAGATGATAAAAGTATCCTATAAAGATAAGAAATATAAACATTGTGTTATGCCAGAATTTGAATAATAACTGCAGCAGCTTGTGCCTGAGGAGATTTCTTAGGCACTCTGACCATTAAGAATTAGTAATGCAGTATGCCTGGGGTTGCTTAAAGATGGTGTTGGCCGAATGTCTTTGTAGCCACAAAAGCAACGAGCCTGAGAACAACTTGTCAAATACCTCTAGATTTTTAAAAATTGGATTATGGGGTTGATGAGTAAAAATGGTTGTGAACGATAACTTTTTATCAATGATGTCAAAACTTGGAAGGAAAATAATTGAAAATGAGAACTCTGTTCTGTCATAGTTTATTAATGATTACTAAAGGTTGAGGGAAAGGAAGCGAAACACATGGTCAAGACCAAGAGTGATAGGATCTATGCTTTGGAACAACGTAAACGTATCAGTACTTATTAAATTCTGTATAAATAAAGGAGCATTCCGGCTGCCAGTCAGTCAGGCTGCACGATTCTCCCGACCACCACGGCCTGGTTCCATCCATCACCGACTCCTTACATCCTCCTCTGGGATGTAAGGACCTGTTCACCGTAGTAGATGGCTCCCGGCAGTGTCCAGTTTCAGGAGAGTCCATTTCTACAGCGAACTCTGGGCAGGAATGTGAAGCCGTGAATCCAGAGTCAAGAGCAGAGGAAGAATAAACGTGTGGGTGCTTGGTGGGTGGCTTTGCACTCAGTTGCTTCTCTCTGCTCTCACACAATCCAGGACAGCAAAGGAGGGAACGATGCTGTTCACAATGCATTGGCATCTGCTATGTCAACAATCAAGACACCCCCGACAGACACATCTATAGATCACCTTTATCTAGACAGCTCCTCAGGGGATACAAGGCCCTAGCAGACTGACTGTTACAATTACCCAGCAACACCACTTCAAGCAAACTCAGGTCCTTTCAGTCCTGCACATGGTCAATCAGGGATTTAAGCAAGTTCAATGTTTTCTTCCCTCCATCTTTTCTTTCATCCCTTACCCCCACTCCTTTCTCCCTCCCTCTTTCCTTTCTTTTTAATCCTTTTCTTCAACATTGTCCATACAGTAGTTCCCAGGTGATGGCCGTTAACTTGGGCCCTGGGCATTGCTTTATTAATTCCCAGGTGTCCCACTTGGTCCTTGGTCTTAGGACAGGATGGGGGGGGGGGTAGGCTTATTCTATAGAAGGATCCCAGAAAATTTTCAGAGGTCCCTATAGCTTTCTTGGATATTTTAATTCTGGGCTTCTTATAGGTCCATATGTTCTGGTGGAAGCTCCACTTCAGTCCCTGGCATCCTACACCCAAGGAGTCTGGGATGTTTAGATGGAAACCCTATCAACATCTATATACATCCAAAAAGGTTGGAATGTTGAGGATCTCCAGCTAGGGGCCCCATTCTACACTCTGGTCTCACTCCTGCCATTCCAAACCCGACCCCTGAGAAAGGCCACCAAAAGTAAGCTCTTCCCTGGGGTTGCTCAAGACTACGCCTACAGGCTATATAAGACCTGGTAGGCTATGCAGGATATATATGTGTGAGTGTGTGTGTGTGTGTGTGTGTGTGTGTGTGTGTGTGGAGAGAGAGAGAGAGAGAGAGAGAGAGAGAGAACTGGTAGCCACATTTTCCATGCAGTTTCTCCCCTAACTTCCCAAAGGTCACCCAGGAGTTACTTTGCTCGGTTCAGGTTAAACCTGGATTTACAAACTCAGCGTGATCTGACTTCTTACATCGGCAACAGCATTACTACTGGAAGACTAAAACTTTTCACCAAGTTCTCAGGCATTCTTCCTACCTGTCCAGTCTCCACTGTGAAAGAGGAGCCTCAATAAGAGGTTTTAGTCTCTTGAATTACATCCTGGAATTGGAGGCCCAGATTCTCTATCCCCTGTTCCACTGCAGTCTTAAACCCAGACGTTCCCCCACGGTCCTTGCATTACACGCCAGCTCTGATGTGTGCTTCTTTGAAATATGACCTCGACTTTAAGACACACTCCTGTGGTACTTTTATTACATGCTAACTCTGTCTTAGGGTTTCTATTGCTGTGAAGAGGCAGTATGACCACGGCAACTCTTACAAAGGGAAACATTTATTTGGGGAAACTTACTTTCTGTTCCAGAGGTTCAGTCCATCATCACCGTGGCAGGGAACATGGCTGCATGCACAGTGCAGGCAGACATGGTGCTGGCTACATCTTGATCAGAAGGCAACAGGAAGTGGACTATGACACTGAGTGAAGCGTTAAGCAAAAGAGACCTCAAAGCCTGCCCCTACAGTGACACACTTCCTTCAGCAAAACTACACCTCCCTATGAGCTTATGGAAGCCAAGAAAGAACATTCAAACTACTACAAGTTCTCATGTGTGTGGTTTGTTGAAATAAAACTCTACTCTGTCTAAGTTCTATGCTCTTAACTTTCAGATATGAGACTCTTGATATATAGAGATGTTTTCCAAGAAATACAAGCAAAAATAAACCAAACCATTGTGTTTTGGATAGCTAGTTAGAAGTCAAGGCTTTTCAGATTTGAGTTTTGAAAATCAATGTTTGTTAAATTGACTTTTGACACAATGCTGTCTCAATGTTGCCTGTCATCTTGGGGAAGTGGGTAAGGTTGGCAGGAGCAGGGAACAGAGGGGATGAAGGAAGGGAGAGGAACTCTAGCCGCCTCTTTAGAGAGGTGAGACAGGAGGTGGACTTTCAAGAAAGGGTAAAGTTTATTCAGAGGGTTCAGGAGCTAGAAAGCCCTTTTGGACCAGGAGCCTAGAATAAATCAAAACATGAATTTGCCCCAGCCTGATGCACAGGTCACTGGTCAGGCAGTCCAACCACACAGAGGAGGATGTGTGTTCCAGGGTAGATAAGACTGGGGGAAGTCGCTGAGGAGCTTTCTCCGTTTACCTCAGAACCCGGAGGGGTTTCTGACAGCCCAGCTGTGTGCCAAGGAAACCCAGCCCTCCACTCCTGTTTTCTTCCTTTCTGCTGACACAGCATTTCAACCAGTCTCAGCACCACGAGGGGAGTAGGCAGGGGTTGCCTTTAGTCACAGAGAAGAAACGGTGGCCAACAAAGGCAAGCCATTTCGTTAGAACCCCAAGCAAAGGGTAGTTCTCATTTCTCATTCCATAAAGCCCCTGTCTTCAATGTTGCACTGATAGTCATGAGCTGCTGGGAAGGGAGGCTTGGTTTCCTTGAAGGGTGCGGTAGAAAGATCTTGGCAGATCAGTCATGCTACACTGGGGGGAAGGCCACACGCCCAAGAGTATATGAGCAGCACAAAGTATACTTGGTGACTTTTTTTTTTTAAAAAAAAGAAAGTATATATTACATTTTGTTGGTAGGAAAGGGGGTGTATTTTTTGGAGGGAAATAATCTAAATATACTTTACAAAATTCTCAAAGAACTAGGAAAATAAGAAAGATTACATTCTTCAAACAATGGCAAACATGCCCTGTAGCATCTAACTGCCGAGGATGTATACTACAAATATTTATTTCTTTCATACTTAATAATGCTTTAAAGCAACATGATGACATTGCATCCTTAACTGAAAACCCTCTGAGGAATCTGAACCTTCCCTAAGTCTCCTCGGTGCATTTGTATACCTCGTTATAGGGCTCTGTCGTCCCTGTGTGTCTGTGGGTACCTCAACCATGAGCTCAACTGAATACAGATGGGAAATATCTTTTCAATGTTGCACCCATGCTGGATTTGCACAGATCCTGGCCACTCTTTTCTAAAAGTTTATAACAGCTTTCCTTGTAGCATTTAGAGTGTGGGAGGTATTCTGAGTCACTCAAAGATGATCTGAAATGTAGGGGGTGAGTGTGTGTCGGTTATACGAGTGTAGTGTACTGTTCTACATGAAGACTTGAACACCTGAAGATCTGGACACTCTGAGGGGTTGTAGGACCAGTTCTGTGGATGGGAAGAGATGATAATGCTTCCAAAGACATATGACTCTTAAGACACTGTGTTGCTTGTTAATGTTTCACTTAGAGCTGGTAACCTGATAAAGAACCGTAACTGGGATTTAATGAAGGTGCTTAAAAACATCCAGTGTGTGTGTGTGTGTGTGTGTGTGTGTGTGTGTGTGTGCATCTGTGTGCCTCTGTGTGTGTAATATTCTTTACTGAAAATTGCAACAGAGTCTAGGGAGGAGATGGAAGGCAGCCCAGAAGTGGGGCACAAAGCCAGAGTTACCGGATGCCAAGATAATGTATCCCCAGATAGATTGCTTCTCCTGTCTCTGCCTCTGGAGAATAGCATCAACCAGAGCCTGCTGAGAACCGGTGCCCAAGGCATCACCCCTCTTCACTTGTATCTTTCTAAAAATCTATTCTTAATTACAATAGTGTTGCGGAATGTTTGGGTACACTGTAAAGATCTATCTCTGCCTATGGCACCTTCTGATTGGTTTAATAAAGAGCTGTATGGCCAGTAGCTAGGCAGGAGAGGATGGGCGGGACTTCCGGACAGAGAGAGAAACTGAGAGGAGAAACCTATTTTGCCAGCAGCCTCAGAGCCATGTGCCAGAACAGATTATCAAAAAATTTGGGTTAATTAAGTTCTGAGAGCTAGTTGGAAACAAGCCTAAGGTAAACGCCAAGCTTTCATAATTAATAATAAGTCCCCATGGCATTATTTGCAGCTGGTGGTTCCAATGAGAAAGTACTGCCACACAGCAGACTTGCAACACTTTTCTTACTTTGTTTCCTCCCTCTGACCTTCCCAGTTAGCCTCCTTTGAGTTCCTTTCATGTTCCCATCTCTCAAGTTGATAGCCTCTTTTTCTTTATTGTTCTTACACACACACATATATATATATATGTGTGTATTATTTTTAAATATATATATGTACACATATGTACGCACACATTTAAAACTTTCTGAGTCTGTTTTTACTGGCCCTATGTATATGGTTTCAGGGATGACCACTCTGCATTGGAGCACCAAAAGGAGGCTGACTCCTGGTATTTTGGCTCTTACAATCCCCACTCCCCCCCATCATCCCCGATGTTCCCCAAGCTATACATGCAAAAGCTGTGTTGTAGATGTATCAAATCTATGATCTCTGAATTGTTCCAGTTATGATTTTCTGTAATGGCCTTCACTTAGAAGGAGGGGAGGCTTCTTTGACGAGGGATGGTAGCTACCTACATATAAGATATGATTTAGAGCGCAGAAAGGAATGATGCTGATCTAGCAAAGCAGTCTTAGTAGATTCTTCTCTAAGACCCATGATATCACTAGCCCAGGGAAGCTGGCTAGGTTTCTAGTACCAGGCACGGCCTCCCTTCTGTTGAGTGGGCCACAAGCGCGAACTTGTGAATGCTGCTTAATGCTGGTAATTGCTGTGGGTTATAGGTACGGCAGCTGTGTAGGGTTATTTAACTGTTTTCCTCCCTTGTCAGCTTGTATAGTGTTTTCTGTAACCATGAAAGTTAGACCACAGGAGAGAGACATTCGGGTCAGATTCAGCTTGAATTATCCAAGTCCTGTGTCCCAAGGGTAGCAGGAGAAGCCTACCCTCACCTGCAGAGCAGTCATCAAGGGTTACCTTGATAATTCCGATCTAAAGACAAGTGAAACGGATTAGCAGAGAAATGGGTGGTCCTTGGAAAGATTGTATTGAGTGAGGAAATCCAGAGCCGGAAAGACAAACACCGCATGTTCTCATCTGTGACTCCTAACTCCAAATCTTCAGATGAGAGTTTACAACATGGAGCAATAGCAGGAACCAGGAAACTATAAAGGGACCATGATGAAACATCACCAAAAACGAGTTGGGGAGGAAAGGGTTTATTTGACTTACACTTCTATATCATTGTTCATCACTGAAGGAAGTCAGGAGAGGAACTCAAACAGGGCAGAAACCTGGAGGCGGGAGCTGTTGCAGAGGCCATAGAGGGGTGCTGCTTACTGGTTTGCTCCTCTTGACTTGCTCAGCCTGCTTTCTTATAGAACCCAGGACCATCAGCCAGGGATGGCTACAGTGTTCTGGGCCTTCCCTCATCAATCACTAATTTTAAATAATGTTCCATAGTTTTGTCCACAGTCCAACCTTATAGAAGCATTTTCAAAACTGAGGTTCTCTCCTCTCAGATGATGTCAGTTTGTGTCAGGTTGACCCAACACCAGCCAGCACAGGGACCGTAGGTGGGGGAGGGGGAGAGTAGAACACAGGAGATATGAAGTGAGACATGGAAAAAATGGGGAGGGGGACTTCGTCTAGGGAGGAAGGAGGATGTTACCACAAAAGGAGAAAGAAGGTCAAGGGACAAGTCACACCAAGGTTGTTTGATAGAGCCTCAAGTAATCAAACGAGTTTATGTTTACCTAAAAATCATGTACATGACGTATAAGATATATGTATATACATCTTAAAGAAAGTTAAGCCACTTGGGCTGATAATGTGTCCAACAAAACCACAGGCTAACAAGAGCCCCACTACCAAACTTGAATGACAGTAGTCCAGATGGCACCCCCCCAGACAATGGATTTTCAATATTGAAAAATGAGGTATGATACTAGTTTAGGAGAAATTCCAAATCACTTCTCTTGACTAATTGTGAGAAAGCAGAAGACAGACTGTTGTATTCCTAACAGTTCTTTCCAGGCTCATGCATGACCGGAGCTGAGCTTCCTGCATGACCTTCTTGTTCCGGTCAGTGTTTGACATCTTCCCATTTCCGGGATCTGATGACCCAGAGCTGGGAACCACTGCGGCTTGCAGCATTTGAAGAAATGTAATCCCAGAAGGAAGAGGCACAGGAACCCCAAGCTTAAAGGAACATCGGAAGGCCCCTTTGCCTTCTGATGATAAGAACCACTATGGCCAGGCTCTGTGCTGAGGCCTCTGACCGTCTTGGGTTTGCTTCTCCTGGGACCACACAGACACGTTGTGCAATTTATTTTCTAGGTGGGTTTTCAGATATGAAACATGGCTTCTAGAGAGTGTACATCTGAGACGTGGCTCTTACTTATTTTCACTAACTTTATAAATAAAAACATATGTTCTCTAAGGACCAACAGCTAACTGAGCTTAATGGATCTCGCATGGCTAAGCAACCATTTGTAACTATGTCATTAATAGCTACTATTCTGATAATTTTTAATGGATATTATCAGGATCACTTCACCATTCCAGAACTGAAATTCCTTAATATGCACGTATATTGTATATAAAATTTCACCCCCAAAGGTTCAGGGGCTGAGGACTTGGTCCCTCGCTGGTGGCCACAAACATTGAGAGGTGATTGGGCCAGAAGAGCTCTGCTCATTCTCAGTGGATTTTTCCAGTGACAGATTTATAATTTGAAGGTATTGTTGGAAGATGATGGAAATTTAGAGGTGGTCTGTAGCTGGAAGAAGTGGGCCACTAGAGGTGTGGGTGGGACCTGTAGAAATTTACATAGAAGGCTATGCTTGAATTCTTTTTTTCTTTTTTCTTGAGACAGAGTTTTTCTGTAGCTTTAATGCCTGTCCTGGAACTCACTCTGTAGCCCAGGCAAGCCTTGAACTAACAGAGACCTGCTTGCCTCTGCCTTCAGAGTGCTGGGATTAAACACTTGCGCCACCATCACCCAGCACTTGAATCTTTTATGCTTAACTTACCTAGATATTAGAATACTTTTGGTCCCTGACAAATTGCAATATTTACTATATTTTAACTTTTACATCATTGAGTATTGATAATACTGAACATATATTTTATATAAATTTCACATTATCTTCTGTGGATAGCACAGCCCTATCTTTTGCTGCATTTGTTGTATGAAGATTGTTAACTTACAGTAAACATTGATTATGTGTTGATAATTCCTGTTGCAAATATTTCCTCTAAGTTTTCCTAACTCTTCTCAAACTTTTTTAAAAATATATTTTATGTATACGAATGCTCTGCCTGCGTGTTTGCCTGCACACCAGAAGAGGGCATCAGATCCCACTGTGAACCACCATGTGGATGCTGGGAATTGAACTCAGGGCCTCTGGAAGAGAAGCCAGTTCTCTTAAGCTCTGAGCCATCTCTCCAGCTCATGACATTTTTATTTTATCCAACTCATTTTTCCTATACAAAGATTCTCACTTTCAGATCATTGAAATCATGCTTTCCTTTTCGGCTTTCTTATTATGCTAAGGTGTCATCCTATCAAGGGTTATAAAAACCACAGTCTTGCACTTTAACTTTATTTCTCCATTCCAGATTCTGATTTATCTAAGGTATGTCTGCTCTAAGGAATAAGCCTGATTAGAAATTGGGTTTGACTCAGCTTTTTTCTTTCTTTTTTTTTTTTGCCACTTTCTCTGCTGCAGACAAGCAGTTTTGAAGGCTCCTTTCTCTGGGACTATTCTTTCATTCCTGCAGTAGAAGCCAGAGCCAAGCATATGCAACACACACGAGAGAGAGAGAGAGAGAGAGAGAGAGAGAGAGAGATACAGAGTGAGAGAGACAGACACGCACACACATAAAGAGAAAGATACAGAGACAGAAAGATCGACAGACAGGAACACACAGTGAGAGAGAGAGAAAAAGAGAGAGAGGGGCAGAGAAATAGACAGACAGACACAAACACATTGGGTGGGGTGGAGTGGGATGGGGCAGACAGCATTGGTTTTACTTGTTGGGATAAAATCAGAGCTTGCTAGCTGACCCAGCATGTGTTGGCTGCTGTTTTCAAGAGTAGCGGGGAGGACTCGCTGTCCAAAGGCCTTTCTTGGTCACCCCGGAGCCCGAATGAATCGAGAGCCTCATGCTATAAATAGCTCCTTGGTATGTATGGAATTTTTCTTTCTTATTGTGTCTGAAATACCATGGTGATTTCTCTTGATGCTTGTGGTTTCAGGTCTAGATTAAGTGTTTCTTGATTTTAAGTGCTCTAAGAGAAGCCACTTGCCACAGTCAGTAAGAGGCAAACTCCCAGCCCCACTCCAGATGTGGTAGATCTGCTGCAGAGTGTGTGAGACTCTGTTCTTACTCATCATACAGATGTTACACAAGTGTTCAGGACACCACCGTAAGGTCATGGACACAGTATGGCGAGGCGTGCACTTCATGCTCTACTGAAGGGCAGGGCTGATATGAAGGAGAAAATAAGGCTGCTGGGTGAGATGACTCAGCTTGAAAGACGCTGGCATCCAAGTTCGATGATCCAAGTTCAATCCCAAGGACCTACATGGTGGGAGGAGAGCACTGACTCCAGCAAGTTGTCCTCTGTGCAGTGGACACACATCCCTCACACACAAATAAGTAAGTGTAATACAAACATTCAAAGATGCAAATAAATAAACAATTTGGCACCTTTTCTGGGGAGCTAAAAGTTGGGATGGAAGAAGGAGCCATGGCACCGACCAGAGGGACTGACACAGGGAAAGCTTGTGTCTTTGTCCCTCTCTGCTTTCCATTCTCTACCTCACTAAGCTGACAGAGCAGAGAGGACACCAGGGATAATTAAAAACGATTAAAAAGAGAAATGACTTTCGCAGGCGCTTATGATGTACCTGCACTGCCATTGCCACATTTTAATCCCAATTTTCACTGTCCCTCAATGAAATTGCTTAAGACTTGGAGCACAGGAGAGTCCCCTGCCAGGCTCTGTTCTTGGATGCCAAACACACAAAACACTTTTGTTAAATAAACTAACCACCTTTCTAAAGGAGGAGAGTAACCACACTCTTAAAATGCCAAAGGTCTTGGACAATAACTCTCTTTAAGTTCAAAGAGAAGAGATGAAAACCAACATTACCTACCCGCTGAAAAGCACCATTAGTTCAGAGCCAACTGTCCCTTTCCTGGATGTAATAAGGCTTGTCTTTTACAAGAAAACAAAGGCGCTGTAGTGGAGGATTGTATTCAAGGTCAAGTCTAACGCACTGCACATTTGTTGAACGCATGCTTCCTTGAGTAAATAGATTAACAGAGATTTAGTAAAGATGTATTCATCTGGATTGAATGAGACCCAAGATTTGGGAGATGGCCTCTGTATTATCCTGAGAAGTCATCCAACTGGTCACAACAGTCTTTTTGTGGACCAGCCCTGTGCATGACTGGGCAAAAATGAAACAGGATGTTTGGAATACAGCTACTATTCTTAAAAACTTGTTCTCTGGGGGAAGAGAGGCACAAAATTATAACTACTATAAAACACACAGCTATTGGCTTTAACACTATCAATAGATCGCCCATGTATGGTAGAATTTACTAACTCACTTGTCCCAGTGAAGTGATTTATCCTGTGGTTTAAAAACCTATTGCAATAGGATTTCAAGCGGAAATATCCTATGATGTGTGTGGTATAGCAATGCTTCATCACTAATAACTTTCATTTCTCTCATCCCTGTCTTTGTGCCATGGCTACTGTGTATTTCTCTTCCTCAGATATTCCCCATAATGCATTTTCTCTTATTTTGAGGGTAAAGGGGAATAGCAGAGTTCAAGGGGAAATAGGAATGGGAGGCTCCTTAGGGATGGGGGGAGGAAGGTAAATACAAAAGAAGGAGCAGGGTAAAATTTTTAAAAGAATCTCTTTTTAAAAAAGTCATAAGGGATCATTATTAACTATCTAAAAAACCATAATGCAGGGAAATCTGTGTATAAAAATACATATACAGTTTAAACGTGGGCTGACAGTGTTCCCTCTCTGAAGACCACTAATAACAACACCAGTACCAGACACGAGAAGCCCTTTTTTTGAGTTGCTGGTCAGGGCCGTCCAAGAGAACCCCCAAACGAACAGCCTATTATTGTTGCCCTTGGTTACCCCCAGATGTGGAAGATAACATGCACCTCAAGAACAAGATCTGGAGGCCCCGAGGGAGCCAACCAACAGCCCTTAACCAGCTGTGATGCCCATGAAACACATCAACGATCATCATGGGCTCTAGGGGTGAAGGAGTGTCATGCATACCCTGGCTGCTCTCTACTTGGACGGAAGACCAGCTGGACAACCTGGGGAGGCACTCCACTCTGCTCTGGATGAAAACGATTGCTTGAGTTTACCAAGGCTTGTGATGGCAGAATGTCCAGCACCAGTTATGTGAAATGGCTATGGCTAAAACAGTGCCTTTTGGCCCTCAAGTTGTATGTATGAAGCAAGCAACTGGAGTTGCAGTGCAGCTTCTTCAGGGTATTTGCAATGTTTGAAGAAGTTTAGCTTTCAGGAAGGCAGCCTGTTTGACTTTTTGGCTCATACTTTGCTGCTCATGTTAGCCAAGGCACCAGGAAGGGCATGCCAGCTCTCCATTAGAAAGTTAAATTGCTCTAGCTCCCTAACCCTTATCTTGTTTGAATAAAAGCAAACATTAAAAGCGATGTTTACAATAGAGGCCTACCTTTAAGACTGGCACTTTTATTCTTAGTTAAATACCCTTGGAGGTGAGTTGGATAATTTTATGCTTCATGGAAACTTCAGAAGAAAAAGGTTTATTTTGCTCTCAGCTTTGGAGATTAAAAGCTTAGTCAGTGTGGTGCTGGTTTTAGTTGAGGATTCTCCCTGGGTGTGTCACGTGATAACAGATGGGATCATGGTGAAAGACTGTATGAGAAGAATTGGATGGTAAATCGGGGAGCTGGAGAATAAGAAGGGGCCAGGGTTGCCCTTATGTGACAAGTTCTCATGAGAGCTGACCATTGCCCCCAAAGAATTCTTGCCATTTCTTTCAAGGGCAACACTTTTGCTGACTCAGTCCCCTCTCAACAGGCTCCACTTTTCAAGTGTCCCAGTGCCTGCAGTGAGGATGAAGCTTCTGATGAATGAACTCCTCAACACAACACCTAAACCACTGCGGAGGAACATTGGTTTCTCCTGCTTTCATCGTCCAATTTGTTCCACTAGAAAGAACACCGGGTGGCAAGCCGTAGTCACTCCCGTGAGCTTGTGCCATGTCGCTAGTGGGCATGCCATCAGCAGGGCTGTCTACACAGGAGATCTTGAGCATGTCCAGATGTTGCAGACGGCTGCATGACAAGCCTGAGTGAGAGACCATATGTAGCATAGGTGATACGAATGGCCGGCTGGAGACTGCATTTGAGTTTCCCAGTGTTACCAAAAACCAGCCAAAGTTATGAAACTTGAGCTCAGTGTTTGAAGAGTAACTTCCTCCCAGGAACTGCCTTTGGGACTTGGTTTGGGCCCCAGCCAACTTTCTGAGTCAACTGAATTCTGCCAGAAGCATCGGGATTCCTGGGCATGGGAGTTAGAAGGGGGCCTTGTAGCAGGGCAGGAATATGACACAGCACTTAGGGACTCCTCCAAAAGGGACACTCTGTACCTGATGATGCACAGTGATGGGCTTCCTGAGGACATCAAGGCCTGTTCTGGACTCTGAGAAGCTCTGCTGCTGACTCAGGAAAGTAAGCGTTGTGCACTGACTCATTTCCACACTTTACAAGATGCATCCTTTCTGTATTCAGAAAGAATACGGAGGCTAGACGTCATGCACTAATGACTTAGACGATCAGTGTCTAGAACAGTCTCCCCTGACTTGTCCGGGGTGGTCATCTCCTCCTTTATGGTTGGTTGGTTTTCCAAAGGGCTGGTGCAATTTAGGTAAAGTCATCTCAATCCCTTTGTAAGATCCTCTTAGTTCCTTTTAATGAAAGATCTGGAAGTCCTGACTGGTGATGAATATGCTCTGAAGGGTCTTTTATTTATTTATTTCTTTTGGGAGGGAGATTGAGACAGGGTTTCTCGGTGGCTTTGAATCCTGTCCTGGAACTAGCTCTTGTAGACCAGGCTGGCCTCGAACTCACAAAGATCCACCTGCCTCTGCCTCCCGAGTGCTGGGATTAAAGGCGTGTATCACTACCATCTGGCTAGCTCTGGAGGGTCTTAACACAAGCCAATATGGGCTTTTCCACTCAGGTCATACTGTTTGGATAAGTTGTGAAAGCTCAGAGTAGTTCAACTGGTCTGACCATGGCTGGTGATGGATCAAGCTCTTTTCCTGAAATACCTAAGACTGTAATTGGTAGTTATTTTAGAAAGATTGCAAGCATTATGGATGCCTCATAAAAGGGGAAGTATCACTGCGCACTTGGGTGGAATGCTAGTTTCTGGTTTTGTTCTGCTGCTTAGCTCTCTGGGCATGACAGACCTCAGAGACTCGGATTCTCAGTTCCTTGACATCAAAATTGAGATATATATTGCGTCTGTAACAGGAGGCATGAGTGAGGAAGGGCGTGTGAGAGGATTGGAGCTCACTAAATAAAAGCCGTGTTTGGGAGAGCCTGGCCCACTGATGGGGTTGTGCATCTGTATTTGGTTTCCAGGAGTTTTAGAGAAGGAGACATTTGTTTGAGGCACAGAAGTACAGTAAATAATGATTGCATGGTTCTTTGAGGACCAAGGTGGGACATTTTCACAGAAGTTAGCCTATTAGCTGGCTTGACACAGTCATAAGTTGAATGAAGTGTAGTTTTCAGTGCAATTTAATAGTAGTGGTTAACAGCAAAGAACTGGCAATATACCCTAGTTAAGGAAGTGCTCCCAAAGCAGGTATGATTGTACTGCCCTATCCATACTATTCAGTCTTACGTGCTACATGGAATAAACCATCCTTCTAAATGAAGTGCTGTATAGAGAGAAATTCGGAGTCATCATGAAAAACTCAATGGATTTCATGTGGTAAAATTCTGTGAGTATATCTCTGTATACACTACTGCTGAGGGGTCCTGGAGTGGTCTCCAGTTTGAATTTATTAAATGTAGACCAGCTATCAGTGCTATTGGATGTGCTTTGTGATAAGCGTTGCAACACTTAAGCTTTGATCACAAATTAGAGTGAAATTAATAAGTCATAGGCTGTAATCATGTTTTTATTATATCATATTTTTCATTATTTGTTCCTTAGAACGGTGTAATGGGTATGCTAGACAGTTCTAGATGCTTGTTCAGTCTTCATCAGCCCAGGATCTTGCTTTCCATTTTAACTGTGGTAGATAGATATGTAGTATAAATGGTAGATAGATAGTAGTAAACTAAACTACTTCATTCTAGTTTAGTTACATTTGTTTTATGGCTAATGAGGTTGAAGTAGTTAAGTTTTTGTTCCAATATTTATTGGTGATCCATTCAAATGTTCTCTTTTTAAGCATCTGTTCTATATTTTATTCATATCTTTATTGAGCTACCTAGACCTTTCTTATTGATTTTCAGACATTTTTAATATATCGTGGATATGAATAGTTTACCAAGGATGTGACTGATATTTTATTTTAAAGTTTCAAAGGACAGGATGGCTCTCTTATAAGAATCTAAAGCAGTTGGTAACTTTGAGTTGAAGTCTATGTTTGTTTGTAATCTCAAATGTCAGGGTCTGTTAGAACTATGTTGCCTGTTCTATACACACACAACAACAAAGCACACACAAGGACACATCTGTTAAACCTGCCTTTGTCTGGGTGGTGTTGGTGATTAAATCCAGGGCTTTTGCACATGCTGGATGAGTTCTCTATCCCTGGCTAATGTCATCATGAAGTGGGTAGTTTCTTTTGAAAGCAACATGGCTAGGGTTTTAGTGATGAATTGGTTGATAAAGTGCTGGTCACACAAACATGATGTATGGAGTTTGGATCCGCATAACCCATGCAAAAGCCAGGTAGGCAAGGTGGCTGCCAGTGACTCAGCTCTTGGGAGGTAGAGACAGGAATCTTTGAAGTCTCTGGATAGCTAGATGATAGAAAATTGGTGAACTTTAGGTTCAGCAAGAGACCTTGCAATGATGTGGGAAGTCCTTCTGTATAAGTGTTGCTTTTATTGGTTAATGAATAAAGAAACTGCTTTGGACCTATAGCAGGGCAAAACTTAGTTAGGTGGGAAAAAAGTGAATGCTGGGAGAAAGGAGGCAGAATCGGAAAAACACCATGGAGCTGCAGCCAGAGTCAGACATGCCGAAACTTTGCCAGTAAGCCACTGCCACGTGGTGATACCAGATTAATGGAGATGGGTTAAATTAATATGTAAGAGTTAGCCAATAAGAAGCTAGAGCTAATGGTCCAAACAGTGATTTAATTAATACAGTTCCTGTGTGATTATTTCAGGTCTAAGCTAGCCGGTCAGCATGGAAGGAATGAGTGGGCCCCCTCCGCCAACATTGAAGTAGTCAATTTTGAGCTCCTCATGCATATGCTGTACATGCACCTACATACATGTATATAAACACACATACATACAAAAACAAAATAAATAAAAACCAACACTGTATGTTGACAATTAACTAGCCATTCAAGAGCTCAAATGGAGGTGAACATTGAGATGAATGTTTTTATGGTTGTCAATACAACATCCCTTCTGGGCCTACAGAGCAAGAAGAAATTTTGATTTTTAAAGTCAATATAAATCACTAGCTGCCATAGGCTGATGTGGGAGTGTCATATATCAATCTGTTGATTTCATTGGTTAAGCAATAAAGAAACGGCTTGGCCCTGTGTGTGGAGTAAACAGAACAAAATGCTGGGAGGAAGAGGAAGTGAGGTCAGACTCTACAGCTCTCCTCTCGGGAGCAGACGCCTGAGAGAGACACCATGCCCCGCTCCCGGGCAGACACACGCCATGAAGCTCCGACCCAGGATGGACTAGGCTAGAATCTTCCCGGTAAGACCGGTGCTCACAGATTATTAGAGATGGGTTGATCGGGATATCAGAATTAGCCAGTAAGGGCTAGAGCTAAAGGGCCAAGCAGTGTTTAAATGAATACAGTTTATGTGTTGTTATTTTGGGGCATAAGCTAGCCAGGCGGCTGGGGTGCCAGGGACACAGCCCCCCACCACTCTTATTACTACAATAGGCTGAGATTCATCTAGTTGATCTGAGCAATGGGGGGGGGGGGTCAGTGCAACTGTAGCAACCCAGGAAACTGAGGCAGGAAGAAGAAAGTTTGAAGTCTTTCTGAGAAACTATGCAAGTTCTTGTCTAAAAATTAAAATAACAAAGAGATGGAGGTACAGTTTGCTTGGCAGAATGATTACCTAGCATACAATGTCTTACGTTCATTCTCCAGTACTGACATATTAAATGAACAGGTATGATAGCTGTGGGTACCGGGTAGAGAGCTGTTCTGTGAAGTGGCAGGGAATCACAAGAGCAGAGATGGCCTAGAAGGAATGGATGAAAGGGGTGGTAGGAAGAACTAGGGAAACCCAGAAACTCTGGGATCATACAAAGGGGTAGAATTTATTTTTGAAGGGTGGAGTGATGACTCATTATCTTTGTCAGTCTGACTGGATTTAAGAGGCATGCTTTGGACACGTCTGTGAAGGTAATTAGAAACACAGCAGAAGTTTTTAATGAAAACCCAGAATGTGCTTAAGGCAAATCCTTCACATTTTTATTTCTAATTAAGATTTCAGGAAGTTTCCTGCATTTGAGGGGTTTTCAGCTTTCGTTTCTCAGTTCCCTGCACTTTCATAGTAAAGCAAACCCTCTCATTTTATAAAATAATCATGCATCAATTTATTATTATTATTTTTTATCTGAACAGCCCTGTGTAAAGATGGAAAGCGTTACTGATTGCTTTCCTCAGCAAAGGTTGTCTATCTTGACCAAGTCAAATTCTCAGCATGCAGCTGGAATGGTGACCATCTTCTAAGAATCCAAAGTCAAGGGTGGGGTGGGGTGGTGCTGGCAATCATCAGAGGACATCCTGGTACTTCTTCTGAAAATTTTGTGCTGTCTCCATGGCAGCTTTCTGATGCTTTGCAAAGCAAACTTCTTCTTCTTAAAAAAAAAAACTTTTTAAAATTGATTTTATTGAGCTATACATTTTGCTCTACTCCCCTACTTTCCTCTTCCCTCCCCTTCTACCCTCTCCCATGGTCCGCATGCTTCCAATTTACTCAGATCTTGTCTTTTTCTACTTGCCATGTAGATTAGATCCATGTATGTCTCTCTTAGAGTCCTCTTTGTTGTCTATGTTCTCTGGTATTGTGAATTGCAGGCTGTTTTTTCTTTGCTTTATATCTAAAAGCCACTTATGAGTGAGTACATATGATATTTGTCTTACAGGGTCTGGGTTACCTCACTCACTATGACGTTCTCTAGATTCATTCATTTGCCTGCAAATCTCAAGATGTCATTATTTTTTCTGCTATGTAGTACTCCATTGTATAAATGTACCACATTTTCCTTATCCATTCTTCATCAGAGGGGCATTTAGGTTGTTTCCAGGTTCGGGCTATGACAAACAATGCTGCTATGAACATAGTTGAGCACATGCCCTTGTGATACGATTGAGTATTTTTTTTTTTTTTGGTATATACCCAAAAATGGTATTTCTGGGTCTTGAGGAAAGCTGTTTCCTAGTTTTCTGAGAAATCACCACACTGACATTCAGAGGGGCTGTACCAGCTTGCACTCCCCCAGCCATGCAGGAGTGTTCCCTTTACCCCACAACCTCTCCAGCATAAGTTGTCATCAGTGTTTTTGATCTTGGTCATTCTTACAGGTGTAAGATGGAATCTCAGAGCTGTTTTGATTTGCATTTCTCTGATGGCTAAGGATATTTTGGAGATCAGCCCTCTGTCTGATGTGGGATTGGTGAGGATCTTTTCCCATTCTGTAGGCTGTCATTTTGTTTTGTTGACCATGTTCTTTGGCAAAGCACAACTTACATTTATTCATTTGTACAATAGTGGCAAGTCTGGTATATCCTGTGCCTGTTATTTAGGTGTGTGCATGTGATAGATTATATGTGCACGTGTGTGTAGATGCCCTCAGATGCCAGAAGAGGGCAATAGGACCCATTGAACTGGAACTACAGATGGTTATCTGTTGGGCCTTCTGGAAAAGCAGCAGGTGCTCTTAAACGTTGAGTCATTTCTCCAGCCCCAACAATCGTAAGTTGACATTTGTTTTCTGACTTTAGAAATCCATGTTTTGCCACATTTCTTACACCATATAATTATTCAGAAAAAGTTCTCACTAATTCCTCAATGACATCTTCAGGAAGCTTCTTGTTAGTAGATATGGAACACATGCATTCGATTTAGAAGTGACACATGACTTTCAAGGAATATGTGTCATTCTATGTGAGAAGACTGTGAAGAGCTGCTGGGCATGTTTAGCATCATTAGGAGAGTGACACCATTTTTCTACCTTGTGGTCTGGGTTCAGGGTTCTGGGTCTGGGCTCACTACTGTGGTATGTGGTAGTCACAGGATCACTTTCGAGAGTTGGTGCTTTCCTATCACTATGGATTCCAAGAATTGAACCCAGATCATCGGGCTTGCACAGAAAATATTTTTTTAACCAGCTGAGCCATCTTACCACCACTTACTTAATTTTTGAACTGACAATTTTTAGAGCTAACAGAGGTGGTATGTAGAATCTTTCATAGGAGTAATGCAGACAGAGCCCGGGGACGAATAGAACAGATCTATTGGGATGGAGATCTTTTTTCTAGTAATGATGGAAGAGACATTAAATAGTGAATTGGATTTTTATTTTCTCAGAGCTCAGTGAATTAGTTTAAATAAAAGACTAGAACGTCTTGAAAAAATTTTTGGACCATTTAGAAAGGATTGGCTGGTGAGGCACGGGATAGAGATGGACATAAGTGTTATCAAGACATCTCCAATTTGGGTCATTCCAAAATCAGGGGTTATGGATCACTAGATTTATTTATCTGAAGTTGACCCTTGGGTTTCCTTTGAAGAGACTGTGTCAGTCCTTGACTTAAGCTCCAAATGGCTCTCTTGTATCTCACCTTGTGCTCTTTCTGGAAAATAAGGTTTTGTGTCATGCACAGTGTCTTAGTTAGGGTTTCTGTTGCTGTGAAGAGACACCATGACCACAGCAACACTTATAAAGGAAAACATTTAATTAGGGACTCGTTTACAGTTTCAGAGGTTCAGTCCATTATCATCATGGTGGCGAGCATGACAGCATGTAGGCAGACATGGTACTGGGGAAGTAGCTGAGAGTCCTACATCTTACAGGAAACAGGAAGTCAACTGAGACACTGAGCAGTATCCTGAGCATAGGAAACCTCAAAGCTCATCCTTATACTTCCTATGACAAGGCATACTTTCTCCAACAAAGCCATACCTCCTAATGAGCTTATGGGGGCCAATTACATTCAAACTACCACACAGCTGAACTAAGTTACCTCTCTGGAGTTTGGCCATGGGAGAATTTGATAAGACCATATAAGGTCCTTTGTAAACTGGCGAAAGCAGGTTGTGTGAAGGAAGTTCTCCATTGGCCTTTGGGAGCGCCAGGTTCTCAACTGAACAAAGAGGGATGGGAATCTTGCTAAGGCATGGACAGAATTTAGTTCTGTGATATTTCTAACTATCTTTCTTCTTGGGTGTTTGAGAGAATGGAAATGGAAAAACACCACCTCCCCCTTTTTTCAGGACACCCGAGACTCATTGGGCATCATACTTAAGAATCTAGGAGGAGCTCCTTGGTGTTTTAAATTGTTTTCTCTACCAGATGTCCATCTGCTGGGATGAGTCAGTTTCTTGCTGACTACGTGGCTCCCATTCAAAGCACACGATTCGTTTTCCCTTCTAAAGATTATCTGTTCTGTAGAATATATTTAAAGCCCAACCTCTGGGGTCTCCAAGGCCTCTTTGCCAAGAGGAGAGGAGATTCAGCATTCCCTTATCCTGGAGAGCAAATCAAAATATCAGCTCTTTCTTTAGCCATTTAACCTCATGGCCTTAGGTTTCCCAGCTTTGGTTGATGAACATACAGAAAATATACCATCTTCAGATCGGCTTTCGGTAAAAAACAAACAAATGTATTTTGAAATAAATTCTGATATTGCTATGACTCAGGTGCCTTAACAATTAAAAAGCTTTAGCAGAAAACACTAGTAATTAATTTGATAGTACATAAACTCTTTTTTTTAAAGCCAGTTTTTATAAATGTTACTAGGAACAGATCAGTATCTTAAGAGAACCTCATTGTTTTAATTTGTTTTCGTCACAAGTTTTTGTTCTTTGAGAATCTATGCATTTTTTTTTGCAGCGAAATATGTTCATATCTACCTCCTAGGCTCCTCCCGCCACCTCTCTCTCAGTAAGTTCAGTTAGTACTGTCCATACGTGTATGGATGTGAGGTCATCCACTAGGGCATGGGCAAACCTACCAGTGGCCATGCCCTCAGAGAAGAATGACCGTCTCTTCCCCAGGAGCTGCTAACTGCCAAGAGCCCCTTAGTTTGTGGTGGGTGCTGGCGAGCCCCCTCCCACCTATGCCAGCATTTCTGCTGGCTCCCTCTTGTGTGGGGCTTGTGCTGCTACTGTGGCTGATGGGAGTTACTGAGGGCAATAGCTTCTTACCGAGTTCCTCCTCGGTGCCCTTTTTCTGCCTCCTCTTGCTCAATGTTCCTAGAGCCTTGGTGTGGGGTTTGGGGGTGGTTCCCGAAGATGGTTCATTTAGGGCTAAGCTTCGTAGTTTCTAATGCTCAGCCTTATGACCGGTTAACCTCATTGTTTGAAGTGGAAGGCTGCATTTTAGTTTCATAACAGTGCTGAAGTTTGACCTTTGGAATTCAAACAGCACAATTATTATACACCTTTTGTAAACTCCCCGTGACTCACTGGGATCTTCTATTATGTGGTTAAGAATTTTGTTTTGTTTTTGTTTCTCATCTTTCTCATTTTGGAGATATCTAATAATTTTATTTTACAACAAAACCTTACTTTACCATGAAAAAGTTTTTCTTATGCAAAAACAACAATAACAAAAAAAAAGAAAAGAAAAGAAAAGAAAAGAAAAAAAGCCTCGTTTTACTTTCCTTCTTACTTCTTATTGGTCCTACAAGTAAAAGAATTGAATCTAATTCATATTATGATATAACGTAACAGGTTAAGATTGTTTGGTTACATCTTAAACTCCAGGGTTTTATTTGCTTTCAGTCTTAGGTAGACTTTATGGTTGCCTTTTTTTTTTTTTTTTAAGGCTCTTTACCAAATTGTCTTTCTTGGTCTTACAGGAATCTAAGTTTTAGAATGATAC
Source organism: Microtus oregoni (assembly GCF_018167655.1). Classification (NCBI taxonomy): domain Eukaryota; kingdom Metazoa; phylum Chordata; class Mammalia; order Rodentia; family Cricetidae; genus Microtus; species Microtus oregoni. The sequence goes on along the minus strand of NW_024543066.1, from coordinate 18,821,937 downwards.
ATTTCATGAGAAATGGCCCAGAAAAAAAGACTTTTTAATGATTTTAGATATCAAATCAGGCAGAAAAACACAAAGAGCTAAAGTCTTCGTACGTTCTCCTTGTAACTGTAGCTTGGGTAACAAGGACATGTGTTTTCCAGAGGACCTGGAGGAGGCAGCAAATGGTTGTTTTTCCTTTCATAATATCCTCTACTCAAAATTTCAACAGAAAACAAATGACAACAACAACAAAAGCAAGCTATTATAAAAGAAAATATATTGTTTTATTTAGAGGGTTTAGCGATCCAATTTAGAGAAGGACAGTCCCCGTGTGTATGTGTGTGTTATTCTCCAGAAACTGCTCGCATTGTCTGAGTTGATTATTATTAGTCTTTTGATATGGGTCTCATTGGTCTGAAACTTGTCAAGTTGGCTGGTCTGGCAGGATCGGGAGCCTCAGGGGTGTGCCAGTTCATGCCTCTTCCTGGAGTGCTACGTGAATACCACCACTCCTGTGTTTTTTTTTTTCTTCAAGATTTATTTACTTTTATACTAGGTGTTTCGGTGTCTGGTCTACAAGAGCCTGCAATGTCCGTGGAGGCCAGACAGGATGTCAGATCCCCCGGAACCGGAGTGGGTGATGGTTGTGATCTGCCACGTGGGTACTGAGAACAAAACCCCTGCTCTCTCAAGAGCCACGGTGCTCTTAATCACCTAGCCATCTCTCCAACCTCAAACACCTGCCTTTTTCATGTGGCTTTTGAGGATCGAATTTAGATCTTTGGGCTTGCAAGGCAAACACTTTGCCAACTAGACTATCTCTTTCAGGCCACATTTACAGCAATTTTTTGAGACTACTTCCCAAAGACAAGTTGGTGGCAACGGACAATGTGTGACCCATTGTGGGTCTACTTGAGCATTGGATGAAGGCATCCCCAGTGGGCAATGGACCTCTCATTCATCCTCCATTGAACAGAGGCAATACCCTATGCTGGGGAATCCCCCGCGAGGAAAGGGCCTCATGTCTGTGAACGTGAAACCCGTTTGCCGTCTGGTGCCACCCACAGCAGCACTGAACCCAAATGACTGGCAGGTTAGGCCAGACTGACCCCGAGGTCACAAACTGATACATGACCCCAGATTGGATGTGAGAACAAGGAAAAAGACTTGCTGTCTAGGAAGAAGCAAACACGCTGTCACTATCAAGTTTCTCAAATCAGGCTGCCAGGGGAGCATCTGGTACACAAACTCTAGGCATGTACCCTCTGCTCACCCCTGCTGAGGAACGGCAGCCACAGAAGCATGAATGAGACAAACATCAGCAAGGCCAAGGGGGGTGAGGAGCGAGGTTCCCAGTTACACCTCATGAGGACCCCCAAGTCAGGAGAAACGAACAGGCTATGAAATACCTACACTGTGAGCTGCAGCAGGCCGGCAGAGGGATGTTGACTGATATCACCACCTCCCATCTCATAGAGAGCTGTCTGACTAAGGCTGCGGTGTGACCCCATCTGCATGCACTAACTAAAGTATTTGTGGGAATTTACCCGTAGTTGCTTCCGTTGGCCCAACAGCCCTTTGTTTTTAGGCTCTGTGCAGTCCCGTCCATTTTCAACTCTAAGAGGTCTGTGGAGGAAAAAGGAAGTCCCTTGTCATCATTCCAGTCAGGCCTTGGTAGCCTCTGCTGGGGAGGCAGGAGATCAGGGAAGAACTGGGGGCATGGGGAAAGAACTGGATACATGGGCACCATATGGAAGCCTCATGGAGGAGGAGATATTGTCCCCCTTACCTTACTACGGTTGTGTGGATTCACACTAAGCAAGCAATTGTATCTCTCTTTGTTTAGCTGAGCCAAAGTCCTTAGAAACCAAACTGTCAATGACAGTGAGCACCACTTTGGAAATCTTTACCAGCTTTTGCTTTGCCTCCTTTGGTGCTAGAAAAGCAGAAGGAGAGAAACACGTGATCAGGTGCCTATCCTTCAAAATGGCAGCAAGAGCAGCCCTGTTCACTTGGTTCAGTACAGTGCCCATGCTCTCGTTTTGCTCTGGGGCTTTTGGGTGAGCCCATCATGGCTGGTGCAGGCCGGAAAGAGCTTGTGTATACACTCTGTTCCTATCCCCATCCCCCCACCCCCTTACCCCAGTGCTCAACGGCCTCCAGTCACGTTGCTGGTTCTCTCCCCTCCCCTCAGTTTGAGCCAGGGTTTGCCATCGGCTCTGTAGGAATGGTGGTGAGGGGAAGGGGTTCAAGGGGAGTCCAGGCACCAAGGAATGGTGAGAGTAGCTCTTGAGTTCCCTGCCTCATGACCTTGAACAAGAATGAGCTGTGGTAGGAGAAGGGGAGGCAGATTTTCCTGGGTAGAGAAGCAGCTCCCTACAGCAGGGAAGGGGACTCAAAACTGTCTGTCACCCTGACCTCTTTGGCTGGGTACCTTAATACCCAGTTTATGAACCCAAGTGGCTCATGACCGTATGGACACTAGAGACTGAGTTGAAAGGCTTCAGCTTGGCGGAACAGAATGGGTATCAGGACTTCTACTGATGAGAGCTAAGGTAGGCCAGCACAACCCCAGGGAAACCTGCCAGAGAGAGATAAACCTCACCCACAGTTACAAGAGGATAAAGAACCAGGAAGTGAGAGGAGCGAGGGCTGTGGCCAGCCATTATTAAAGACCACTATTACCTTGAGAAGTTGGACCTTTCAAAATTTACAACTTCCAGGGCTGGCGAGATGACTCACTACTTGCTGCTTTTGTGTGAGTATCACAACCACCTATGAATCTAGCTCCAGGGGGATTTGATACCCTCTTCTGGCCTCCATGTGAGTACGCACTCACAGATGAAAAAGATAAGAACATGTAGAGATGAAAATGAAATCAAATTTGCAGCTACTAAACTGCAATTTAAACTCACAGCTCTTGAGCTAAATTTGCAAGTTTTGAGCTCAGGTCCTGCACTCACTGTTCATCAGGATCAGGTTCTTCCGGTTGGCAGATGTTTCCTTCTGATAAAGCTGAGCGTGCTGGTTAGGTGATCCAGAGATACAGAACCTTAATTGATGGATTGTTCCGTCAGTTGACCTTTGGGCAAGTCTGCTGAGCATTTTCTTGATTAATGATTGATGTGGTGAGGCTGAGGCCACCTTAGGTGATGCCAATCATGGGCCTGGGTATGAGAAAGCAGGCTGTGCAAGCCACGGGAGCAAGCCAGGAAGCAGCATGGCTCCACGGTCTCTGCTTCAGTTCCTGCCCTGCTTGCGTTCCTGCCCTGACTTCTCAGTGAGTTGTAAGCTGTAAGGTGAAATAGCCTCTTCCATCCCAACTTGCTTTTTGTGATGGTCTTTATCACACCAACAGAAAGCAAGCCAGGACACTCCTGACTTCTGCTGGTTTAGACCTCATTGGAGAACTGTCCGTGCCAGTGGCCTCCTTTTCCTATCTGGAAGTCTGGAAGAGAAGCTGGCTTACTCTGAATCTTTATCATCATAGGTGATAACCTTTGAGAGTTGTTTCTCTTGAGACTAGAAATTTGTGGAAGCCACCATAGGTCCTTAAAACTTAAGACTCCACATATGAGACTTAGTGGTCACCACAAGTTCAGGCTCCAAATGGACTGGGCCTAATTATTAAAGGGGTGGGAAGGGTAGGAATTTGGTTTTTGTTTTTGACTGATTATTTTACTAAGTAGTCATGGTATCAAACGGACTTTTAAAAATTTACCTTAATATCCATAGATTAGTAGCTCCCAGCCTTCATCAGAGAAGCTTTTTCTCCCCATGGACAGTGGTTAATACAGAGAATGACAACTGATCCATAGGTAATAAGTGATTATGGGATATGAGGAAATGAGGAAATTGAGCTGGAATTGGCTTGGACGCTTTCTCCCTGCTGGCTAACTTTCATAGAGCTGGAAGGTACTATGTGGGTTCCTGGGGCAATAGGTCAGGTTATAAAAATGTCCTGCCCAGCCATGAGCCATGCTGGCTACAGCAATGACCACCCTGGCAAGATGTGTTCCCATTAGGCAATAGCATCATGAATGTTATAGGGGTAACCAATTGCTTTCTGATTGAATTTAAGGCCCACTCCAAAGGAGATAACTGTTTTGTTTCTTTCCTTTTTGACACACACACACACACACACACACACATATATATATATATATATTTGATCAAGAACCTATGGCTGTGATTATGGAGCCCAGGACCCTAAATAGAACATGTGTGTCACCCCTACCTCTGCAAGGCTCAGTGACCATCTTGGAAGAGAGGGTAAGTAGAATGTAAGAGCGAGAGACTAGGGAGAAGTGCCGCAGAGGAATGTGTTCTAGACATGACACCACCGCCACCACATACACACACTCACTGCAGCTGCGGTCATGGGCACAAGACTGGGCCTGGCAGCATTACATCATAGGAGGGAAAAGGGCTTCTAAGGCCCTAACCTTCATTGAGGCACCACTGACAGCTCGTGTTGATTGGAGAAAAGTGCATCTTTCTTGAGCATTGTACTCAGCAATACGTCATCCATGTTCTAGTAAACAATCTCCTACCCGCCCTCATGCAGGCTGCCTTAACCCAACTCAGTGGGTCACACATGAAAAGAGATGTGAAAACAGGAGGGGATCTTGTTGGGAAAAAGAAAGGTTTCCCTGGAAGAAGAAAGAGGAATGAGCCAGGGTTACCGGGGTGAGGATTAAAATCTCTTATATACGTCTTATATGAAACGGTCTGGAGGATACATGAAGCTGCTCCCCAACGGGTTATACCAGCGGTAACTGACGATGGGGGAGGAGACTCTCCTATCCCTGACACAGTCCCTAGCAGTTGAGCAGGGGGTTCCGGTGACACAGTTTCTGTAGTTTGTCACTCGTTCTGTGCTCCTTAGCAGCTGCCTTTGAGTTATCCATGCTCCTGTAAGCCACCCCTCCCTCTTAACCCTGTGAGTTACCCTAGTAAGCTCACGGGAACCATTAAACAAGATTTGATAGACTCGCTCTTTGGTCTGCAACCAGTGTCCTATTTGGAGTAAATAGATATTGCCCATGTGTCCCTCGTAAAAGTCACGCAACAGAAATACCCTCGAGAGAAGAAGAAAATGAGCATATGTTTCAAAATGCTGATAAGATTATTGGGGATTAGGTGACAAGATCTTGAATGACTTTTAAATCTCCTCTTTACCTTAGTTCTCCGTATCTTAAGTATCATGGTTATATATTTTATTCTCTGTACTTATGAATTGCTTTAAAAATCTAGTGACACCATTTAAGTCCTGCCAGAGAACGGCTGGGAAGAATGCAGTTTCATGTAACATTTAGAAGTACAGCAATTCAGACAGGTTTATTGGTCCGTGACTCATATTTAGTGTTTAAACATAACGAATACCATAACAGATTACCTTCCAGTATTACAAACAGTAAGCTCCTAATCCACTGTCAGAACTGAAGGTGCCTTCCAAAGTTCACAGAAATGTAGATCTAGGCACCAAGAAGAAAGAGAGAGAAAAGGAGGTGAAGTCTATAGGTTCCGATTCTAACTTAAGATTTGCCCCTGCTGACTGTGGACTTTTACTTCAAGTCACGTAGTATGACTATGCCTTCTCTAGTGCCTTGATTTGTCATGAAATCAAAACAAAATAAAGAACCCGACAAACAGCCCTAATCAGAGGGCCTGAAGGAGATAGCAGAAGCAATTGTGGAAACCAACGTGAAGGCCTTTGTTTGGGTTCTTCAAGGACAGGAAGGTGCTGTCTTTGGGTCTGGCCCATCACTGCTGAGGTCTGCACAGTTTCAGATTCTGGCTTCATTGCTTTCCCAAATGGTCTAGCTTACCGTTTGGTTCCACTGCTGAAGTCCGTCACTCGAGCTGTTTTGAGTTTTCTGGGACCCTTCTTGCCTCAGTTGTGCCTGACTTAGGGACCTAACATGCCAGAGGCTCCGTGTCCATCAAAAGCCAACCCAAGACAGCGCTCCCTGAGTTCACACTCTCGTGCCCGTGAAGATGCGCTTACGTAATGCTTTAGTAAGCTGTATTAACCAAAAGTAAGGAATCAAGAAAGAGAGATATTCCTAGGAGTAGGAAGGGTTCCCAAGAGGGGAGAAAAGTAAATCATTGAGCCTCTTTGTCTGTGGCTTTTTACAGGGTCATGTCAAAATCTGGTCCAAGGTTGGAATAATTGCTTTAGGATTGCTTAGTTTTCTGGGCTCTCCTGGGTCAATTAGTGGAGGCTCACATGCCCTAAGCATGCCCCTCTGGCTGAACCCAGGGAAGTTATCATGAGGTCTGTCTATGACACACCAATCAGGGGGTGTCTCTGACTTCAGAGCTTTTGGCTTTTGGCCTTTACCGGGAGCCATTTGTCACTAGTTGGGTTGCTACCTTTGACCTTGAAGGTGTCTCAAGTGCTGCTACTTAAACACAAAACTCTTTTTTCTTCAGTTACCAAGAAGCAGCACCAGGTCTTCTTCATTATCTCCTTGTCTACAGAGTGGCCTGAAATAGGGCAGGACTTTCTTGGCACCTCTCTTCTCTTATCTGCTACACTTATCTGCATCATTCCACAATATACAGAAGAACAGTAGTGTCTTACGTTTTCTTCAAAGGCTTGAAGGAAGGAGACAGCTGGCCTCTGTCGCTGGCCCAGAGCTCTGTCTTTCCTTTATCTATTCAGCTTGGTTATCTCACCCCCAGCTGTGTGGCCTCTTTGTCATCATCTTCATTGCTTCAAGCTTTGCCATTTTAATTATTAATCTGCCTTTTAATCCCAGAATGAATTCTACCACATCAATTTGCAGTTTTACCAAGGGCTATTTTCCCTTACTACCTACAGAGAGCTGGCTCCTGCCTTGGTCTGATGACTTCAGGTACACAGAAGACAATTCAGGTAGCCTTCCTGCAGGTGGGATGTTCCCGCTGGTCCTCTCTGACTCTGAGCAGCCCTTGACAGTGTTTCCTCTGATGGGAGATGGGAGGGTGCTTAAAAAACACTACCTTGGGAGACAGCCTTGATGACCACCACCTCTCCTGTTAATTAATTATTGTAAGTGTATCAAGGCAGCTGAATACAGTCTCCGTCTATACAGGAGTCATACCATTCAATGGCAGCCCAGACATTTGGTTAGCTTTCTTTCCTACCCGTGCCTTTGTAGATGTGTGCCTTGCCTTGTCCAAAAAGTAAGGTGGGTTTTAGATTTGTCTGCGTTGATTTCAGAGTGTTACGTCTGGCCTATGACTCCATCCTTTTGGAATTCTCATTACTCAGGGACTTGGATGTGACCGTTCGGTGACTTTGCCGTTATGCACCCGGTTCCACACAGTGCACTAGGCTTGGCAGGGCTGCCTGTGTGCTGTAAGAACCAGTGCTGTCCTCCCCATCTCCCTCCTTTGCTTCTGCTCTGAGAAACTACCCCGTCTTCATCCATCGCCTCGGTACTCTACCATCAGGCTTCTCTAAATTGAACTTCAACCTTAACAACTGTTTCCTGTTGCTGTAACAGAATGCCGGAGGATAGGCACTTTGAGACAAAAGACGTCACGCTGGAGGCTTCCGATTCCAATGGCTTGACTCTGACTCAGTTGTTGGATCCTTGATTGTGTCACATGATGGGTGACATCATCATGGCGGTTGCACCTGTGTAAGGGAGAGATCACAACGGGGAGAAAGGAAGTCCAGGATGGGAGGGGCCAGATTTGCTCTTTCCTAATAACTCTCATTTGGGAACTAAAAGCATCACTCCGTTTTGAGGATGATGACTCAATCACCTTGCATTAAATTCCACCTCTTAAAGATTCTGTCACTCCCTGCCTCCCCCCCCCCCCCCCCCACACAACTTCTTTAAATTGCTACCCTGGGGCAACCAGGCTTCTGATGCAGGCACCTTCAGAGACTAATTACATCAAGCCATGGCACTTTGAGAAAATGTCTCTTCTCACTTATTCTCTCTTTCTGTGTCCCTTGGCTCTGGACAACTGAAGGATGCCCTGAGCATGTATGTCCCGCTCAGCAGCTTCTTTCCTGGTAGGAGAGTGTCTGCCGCAGATGAGAGAGTCAGGAAGGGATCGATTGTAGAGTTTGGAGACTGTTGCTAGACCCCACTCTCCCAGGTGACCCATTTATGGACATCTTCTGTATCCAGCCCTACTTGCCACCTTGTATACCTTATTCACAAGACTTGCAAACTAGTTTCAAGAAGCCCTGTTTCACTAACTCCTGTTTAATCTCCGCCAGGAAGGCCTCATGGAACAAAAGGTTGAATGAGTTTCATTCTACTTGCCTAGTTCTTGGTCGAGTCATGATTTCTCTTGGCAGCCTGTCTTCTGTGAGCGCCAGAAGACAAGCCCAGTGAAAATTTACTTGAAAATGTCCCTGCTCCTTCAAAGATCTGGGCTTCAAACATCCCAGGAGCTCAGGAGAGGGAAAGTTATTAGTTATAGGTACGGAGGATGAAGGGTACACATTCTCCTCAGGGGTCTGGTAGACTCGGGGAGGCACAGAATGGTCTGACTTGTTTGGGCCATTGCCTAGAACAAGAGTAAAGTCTGCCTTCAAGCAGTTAAGCCTCACCCCCCTAGGCTGACCACAAAGGTTGCCAAGGGCTATTGGGCAAGGCACGGCAGCTGGCCCTGTGTAGGAGGACAAAGTTTAAACCAACAGAAAATGTCACTGGAAGGCACTGTAGAGAGCAGCTAAGTTCCAGAACCAGAGAAAGAGAAACCTATTGTTTTTTCTAGATGACCCATAGATCCAAGGTTAGACTCCTGGCAACGGAGTTGCACACGCATGTAAACATATATTCACGCATCATCATGCACATCATACTGTCTGTGCTTCTTCAGCCCCCTTTCTCATGGAGGAAATACATGGATTCTAGTTCAATAAATATATTTATAAATGCACACCACTTTTGAGTTGCTCATTTTTCCAAGGAACTCTGGGAGTTATTTATGAATACAGACAATCTAGAGTCCAAGGACACGTTTTCCAGTGACTCTGTGTTATAACCACCCTGTCTGACACCTTTAACACTAAATTCTTTAGAGCTGGCTCAGAGTGTCATGGACTCTAGCACTCGGATAGAAACCCGGAGTCCGGGAAATTTTCCATTCGCTTCTGGTGTTGACTTTTTATTGGCATCTATGACTGTTTGTTTCCCCTAAACTCTGGGGGTGACTAGGCAGCTGAGAGAGTCCAGACAGGAGTATATGTGTGGGTTTCCTATCTGCTAGCTGACAGTCTATATTTCTAATACATCACTCCTTGTTCAGTGTGGGAGAAGAATCTGCAGTAAAAAATATGTGGAAACTTTCTATATATGGACCCCCTCCTCTTGGCTGTTCAATAAGATGAGGCTGAACTGGCTAGAGGGAGAAGTGTGGGTAACAGTCTCTACCTTGGGATAATGCTTAGTGGCTTGGGTGGCTTAGTGTCCTGCTATTGCTTCTTCTTCTTCTTCTTCTTCTTCTTCTTCTTCTTCTTCTTCTTCTTCTTCTTCTTCTTCTTCTTCTTCTTGTTCTTCTTCTTGTTCTTGTTGTTGTTGTTGTTGTTGTTGTTCTTCTTCTTCTTCTTCTTCTCTTCTCCTTCTCCTCCTTATTTCTCTCTTTTTCTTCCTCCTCTTCCTCTTCTTCCTCTCTCCTCTTCCCATCCTTCTCTTCCTCCTCTTTCCCCTCCTCCTCTTCTTCCTCATCTCCTCCTTCTCTTCCTCCTCCTTTTTTCTCCCTTCTGTGTCCTTCTACACCCCAATCTCTGCTTTGCCTACCCTATGAAGTCAGAAGCATCTCTGGAATGAAGCTAACTCACCCTGTAAGTCAGTGGCTCCCAGAAGAAACTGTGTTTCTGAATGTTTTAGCTTGACTGTAAGCACATCAGCAGGCTGCAACCTCCCCCCCCCCCAGGAGGCAACTTCTTTGTCTGATGGTTTCTGGTCCACTCAGCTTCCCTACCTACTTTGTATCTTCATAGGAAGAAAACCAAAAGAGGGAGAAAAAAAAAGAAAGAGAGGAGAGAGAAAGGACTGGGGTGGGGGGGCGAAGCAGGGGGAGAAAACAAGAGAGGACAGAAGTGAAAGGACATGGAGGGTAAGGAAGAATATGGAGAAAGGACTGGAGGAGAGAAACAGGCTTGGAGGAAGGGAGGAGAAGGAAGGGTGGAGGAGAGAGAAGCAGATGCCAGGGAGGAGCCTGTGACTGGAATGGGCAAGAAGGAAAGGCAGGGAGGGCTCCTTCTTCACAGTCTGCTCCCTCTTGCCCTTCCTCTGTCACTGCTCTCTGCTGTGGCTCTCAGGAGAGTCAGGGTTCAGATCACTGAAACCCTGGTTCACCTGCTTCAGCTAAAAATGCCAGAAAGATGCACCAGCTCCGTCTCTTAAAGTCCAGAGATAATCTGGGTCAGATTGGTGAAGGGTACTTTCTCTGTCCTCCCTGGAAGGTCCTCCCCGAGTGTGTGGACTCCATCCTTGAGATTAGATCTGTGCTTGTCTCAGGAAGGCTTGACAAAGGAAGAAAAACTGTATTTATCAGAATACATTATAAGCATACATGACAGTCTGAAAAAAAAAAGGCACCAATAGTGGCTGTCTTCAGGGTAAGCTTTCCACTATTGACCCAGAGCTAGACTTATCTCTGTTGGCTGGACTAGCCCTGAAGGCATACACCAAGCCAGAGTAACCTGCTGCGAGTCTGTCCTTGGGCCTCCTTCCTTCAGACCTGTGGCTGAACCCAGTGTTGGAACAGGTCAGTCCTTCCCAAACCCGCTCCACACTGGAGCAAGGATGGAAAGCCACATTTAGCTGCCTTGCAAGGCTAGGTCTTAGCGTCCATACATTCACCGTGTGGCCCCGACTTGTCTCCCCATTGTAGGGAGCCTTGAAATTGGCACAAGACCACGCCAAGTTGCCTAGCCCTCCCATCCCACGGCAGTCTCTCAGGGTTGCAGTCTTTCCTGTCTGTGCCTACCTGGATCTTTAGCTTTTGTTAATTACCAGCTCATTACAGCTGCCTGGTGGCTCCCTGGCACAAGGCCTTCCAGGAAAGGGCACCCAGAAGGGTGAGGTAGACTATTAGGAAACCGCACAGTTCCTGACCAGACAAACCCTGTTCCCAAACCATTCGTCTGGATCAAGGTTAAAACTCAAAGAGCTACAGCAGATGGGGCTCCACTGCTGCCCGGCTAAGGCATCTTGGGAAAGGAACTTAATATAGCAGGCTCATCTTTGAAACGGGTTGAAAACCATTTCCCAGAGAAAGCCTGACCCAGATCCCTGCAAGCCCTTGCAGAGAGAAGGCAAAATCTAAAGAGGCGGCATCACTCCAGCGTGTTCAAGGGGCTGTTCTCCAGGGAAGAGTGGAAAATACTAAGAGGAGGGGAGAGATTCTGTGTGGGTTCCCATGGAAGAAAAGTGGCAGCAAAGGGGTTCAGGCATTCACATCAATAACAAAGGTCAGCCACTGTCTTCTCCAGTGAGTGTGACAGTCATTCGGAGTTGCATAAAGACATCTAGGAAAGGGTAATGACAGTGACCAGGATGCCCATCAAGGCCTGTTGACAGGGCTTCTCAGTCCTGGAGTAGGCAGTTAGCGGACTTGCTTGCTGTGCTGACAGAGTCAAGATCAGCGTGGTGACAGGCCAGGCTCATGTGACACTGACAGCATTCTCTTGAGTGCAGGGCCCAGGAGAGGCAGTACGTGAGAAAACCCTGCCCTATCCTCCTTCTCAGGATGCACCTGGCTGGCAGGTGTGATGCCCTGGGTCCTATCCCTCTGTCGAACTGAATGAAGTCTTATGATATTGCCTGGGGACTTGTCTTAGTGGACATTGCTCTGCAGCCTGTGTGTGTATGTGTGTGTGTGTGTGTGTGTGTGTGTGTGTGTGTGTGTGTGTAGGGGGATGGGATGAGATCCCAGGCCAGGCTCTGTCTGTGTAGAACACAGAGCAGGTCTGTAGCTCTAGACCAGGTGTAGGTAGTGGCCTCATTTAGACTTAATGTGAGGTTAGACAAGGAGAGAAAGCCTGCCTTGTGAAACATGGGAGACTTATGTGCAGTCACGGTACTAACATTTCATAAGGGTTTGGCACATTTGCTGAATGCTTCTGGCTTGCTGCCTAGCTCTGCGTTTCCTGTTCATAGTTCCCCAGATGTGTCACGGCAGGATTAAAGCCCCAAGAGGGTTCTGACACAGGCGTCATCAGGAACCCACTTTCTCTGGGTCGTCTGACAAGATGTGAGCTGTCACTCCTGTGCTGCCCCCCAGACCCGGCCCAGTGCTCTCTTAGAAGGAAAGAAACAAGTAACGCTGTCCAGGACTGACCACAAAAGGGAGTTTTGTTTTGAATAGCCAGCATCAGGTCAGCAGACTTCATCCCGGGAAGAACAACTGCTGGGTGATCTTCAGAGTTCCTGGTGCCCTGAACCATGAACCACACTGGCGGTAAGATGGCTCGCTTTGCTTTATGGTTTTCTGTCTCAGTATTTTTCCTTCTTTTTGGGGTGAGTAGAGACGTTTACTTACACGCCGATGAGCTAGTTGGGAGGGACAAACGGAATCAGAGTAAAGATAACATTGTTTTGTTCACTGAAAGGAGACGTGGGGTTTCTTGATATTCTGCGTCTCTGTGGGCACACTTACCATAAAGATGCGTGCATGAGCATGCTAAGATCACCTGTGACTAGGTTTCATTATGTGGGAGATTCACTATGAAATACATGGATACTGTATGGTGGTGTAAGTGCATTTAGGCCTTATGTGCACACTCCTTACCCGTTCACACCACTTACACCTTGCTAATTTTATGTTATCATAGTCTTGGCTTTGCATCAGTGGCGATGGTTATAAGGGGAAGGGCATTTCGTGAGGTCGTTTGAAATGCCGCTGTGGACATGAGAACTGAGGCATCACTTCGCCTTAGTGGCCACCGTTTAGAGGGGCATGCTCTCACTCGAGAGTTTGTTGAGGGCCCTGCGTAGTTATCCCCGGGAGCTGCTGGTTCCCTATGGAGTCATTATGTACTCTGTAGGCATCACTTGCGCACACTTCCCTCAACGAGGTTTAAAACACAGCCTTAAAACCATGTGCACGCCTTCCTCTTTGTTTCGCTGTGGAGACAGAGTGTCACTCTGGAGCTCCCTGTTGGGAAGTGGTGTATATGGCGCTAGAGAAGACTGTGTATGTACTCTCAGTGAGGAGTGTCAGCTTTGCCCTGATTTCTTCCTGGACGCCTTAACCTTGTATCTCACCAGTTATATCTCTGATCACTACAGCAACAACAAAAATGGGGCAGAGCCAGAAAGAATAAAGGCAGGAAATAAGAAAACAAAGGGAGGGAGGGGAAACAAAATGAAGTGTCCTGTCTTCAGTTTGATTGAGGTTCACAGATCCCAAGTTATTTTGCGAATGATACTTGTTTTGTGCTGTGTTGGTGAGCTTTTGGATTGCTAGCATGTGGGGAGGAATTCCCCCAAAAGTGAAGACAGTCAAGGACTAAAGTGTTTGGTATGTGCCTGCATTTACGAACTGGCCTCCTGTGGGCTGTGTTCAGTGCCAATCCTCCGTGTTCACTATAAACATGATGATCTGTTGGGAAACGAGGAAATGAGAATTGTCCAGAAGGTTGGGGAATACTTTCTGAGATTATCATGCTCCTCTAGTAGCGTAAGTCATTTTTGAAAGATTCATAAAATCATTCTCAACCACACATGCACATAAGAGTCAGGGCCCACAGACCTTACTGGCAGAAGCCTGACAGTCAAATTAGAAGAAAAACATGACTACCGTTATCAAGGAAGCCCTTATGGTGAAGGGCTGTTTCTAGAAGTTGCCTTTCAAAAACTGGCAGACAGTACTTGTTCATGGTTACACAGGTAAGTGTATACAGATAATAAAAGATAGAGAAGAACGACACGTACTTGAAAGAGGAACACGTGAGTGAGCCGTTGTGCATCCTTTGTCTGAAAAATCTGGTCTGACTGTTTCAGTCTGGATTCAGAGATTTCAGTGTTGTGGATTATGAAGACTCAATGGCTGAAGACTGTGTAAATATTTCAAACTATTCCGGTCCCAAACATTTCAGATACGGGAGATTTAACCTGTACCGCTAGTGAGTATCTTGCTTTCTGGATATGTCTGCATTTTTAAGAAATAAACCCACACTATTTATATTTTATTACCCTAATTTACCTTCCAGCAACATAGTGTGAGCAACTTTTCATAGCAATGGATTTCTCCCCAATGGGTTGGGGAGATGGTTCAGTGGGTAGAGAGAGAGCTCACGGTGCAAGGGCAAGGAACTGCATTTAGTTATCCAGCACCCATGCGAAAGCTGGTGTATCGGCCAGTGTCAATGACTCTAGCACCAGGGAGACAGAGAGGCAGGGCCTGGGAGCTCACAGGCCAGCCGGTCTAGCCAACTGAAGAGTTCTAGGTTCAGTAAGAAACCCTGACTCAGAATTGGGGGTGGAATAAAAAGGTAGCGAAATGGTTGAGGAAGACACCAGAGGACACCCTCTGGCCTCCACACATGCCCACGTGTGTCCCGGCACACATGCTGAGCCCCACACTTTAAAACATGCTGCAAATCTTATTTGATCTATTTGGTCCACGAGACATTGTTTTCTTCTCTATTATCAGCACTATGATAAAGAGCATCATAGCAGTTGAATCTTTGCAGCTCCTCGTGAATATTGCCTTGGGATAAGGCCCTAGAGGTAGAACCCATTGCTTAATTTATCCTTGGAGTGCTCTATGTAAGTCCCCATCCCCTATGTATTAATACAATCTGGCAAATTGTCACTAGCCCTGATTTTATCTATCTATCTATCTATCTATCTATCTATCTATCTATCTATATCTATCTATCTATCTATCTACCTACCTACCTACCTGAATTGTGCTAGCCTGAATAATTGGCAAAGGGCATTTTCATTGTGTTGATTGACTTTGGGAAAGAAAGCCTTTCTGGAAACTGGCTTCTCTGTCTTTTGGGTTAAATTTATCTTTTTTTTTTTTTTCTGGTTATTTAACATCAAAGTAGTGACCTTTTACCGTAACTGCTGCCAACCCAGTTTCAGAGGTCTGTGACCTCCTTTGAAAGTGTGCTGAGGGGGTGGGGCTTGCTTCTTTTGCTCTGACTTTTACCTGTGGTGGTGGGAGGACCACCTCATTTTTGTGGTTTTATTTCGTCTTTAAAGTTGACTTAGATTCAGCAGCAGCCTTTGCTCTGCTCCAGCCGCACGTGGAATGCTGGGGATAAAAACAGTCTCCAACTTGTCCTTTGTCGTCCGTGTGCATTTAGGACATCATGCCAGCCTCTCACAGGCATCGTCGCCGTCTGTATGCTTTGTTTTTGTGTTTTAAATCATCCCAGATAGGGCTTTTCTGGGGTGACCAGATTGATTTTTTTTTTCTATTGAGTGTGCCTGTGAAGTTCTTAACGGGTGTTTCTAAGCAAGGAAACGGGGACTTGACCAGAGCATGATTTGAAGGGAAGGAGAACAGAGAGGTTGACTCTCTCCCCAGCCCTCCTGTGCCGATCAGGACCTGGCAGATGTTTGTCCTGGGGGATGAGAGCTTCTGCTGGCCAAAGCACTTGCAGACCTGAGACCCAGCCTCCATCCCTTTTACAACCACACAGGAGGAACCATTATTGCTAGCTTGTTTTGAAGGTTAGGAAGCTGAGGCATAGAGAAGTGACTTGGGTAAAATCTCATCAGAAGTTGGTATAGAGGTAGGATTCTTGGTGCACACAGCCTTACCCTGGAGCCCAGTGGACTCAGGGAAGATGCCATGTCATGTGGTTCTGGGCTACTATAGTCCCTGTGGTTCACTTAGGTGTGTGTGCATATTATGGGTTTTCTCTTTCGTTCATTTTAAAAAATACATGGTATCCCATATTTCTCTCATGAACTTAAGCATCACCAAAGATGAATCCCAAAGCTGAAACTTTATGAGCCACATTCATATGATGCCACAAATGGAAAATTCCACTCAGGAAACTTTGCTTCATACAAAAGATTACTCAAAACGTTCTGCCAGATAGTGCGCGGGACACGCAGGTCAAACAGGTGGATCTCGTGTCTATATTTAGATCTCGTCTTCAAGGTGTCTCTTCATCGTCACGCACATAGTCCAAGATGTGAAGAGAAAAAAAAAATCCCACATACTCAGACACTTTTGTCCCAGGCCAGGTAAAGGATACTCATTATTTTTCTCCCCTTGAGCCAGAGGAGCAAGCCAAGACCCAGAAAGTCAGTAAATAGCCCACCATGCAACCCATCAGCCTCTATCAAGTGTGCTTAGCTTCAAACTCATGGACCACGGGTTCTGGACAGCTGGGTCCTATTGTTCGTGCTTCTTCCATCAAAAGTCCTAAGATCATAGTACTGCTGCCTTGGGAGGCATTGAGGCAGCAATCTCAGGCAAGTCGGCCTTCCGGTGGAGGTGAGGGAGAGCTCATCCTTAATTTCTCTGAGTCGAGAGGGGCTGAATACCCTGTCTGGGTATTCGCTTTATGTCCTCAACATAAAAATGATAGTTGCTTAAAGTAGGCAGGGAACTGTTTTCTGTTTCCATCTGCAGAGCCTCCACGCCATCTCCAAGGAAGTTCAGAGGTTCCCTGAGAAGGCTAGGATGAGGTGCAGGCTTAGGAATGGAGCCAGTTACAGTTTCTCAGGAACAATTTCTCTGTCTTCCCTCTGCTTAGCTGTCCTGGTTATGATATGGGCACGAACACAATTATAGTGGATTTTTGTTTACTCGTGGTTAAATGTTTCCATGAACTGTTGGAGTTTTGAACAGAAATACCTTACCAGCAGTGTAGTGGACTGGATGCAGGGCCTTCTGCACTCTAGGCAAGCAGGTGTACCCCTGAGCCACATCTCCAGCCCGAACAAAACCTTGTAATTTCAAAATAGGATACCTAAGTACTAACAACAGATGGTTTATTGGTCTTTATACATCTCCTTCATAAATGTAACTTCCGGCATCATCTAGATGGAAAGAATATTGTGTTGCTACTGATTTTTTTTTAAGTAGTAGGTGACACACAGTTTACGTACTTCTGTGCTTTAAGAGCCTGTTTGGCAAAGTGTCCCTCACCTCTCTCCTTTCTGCAGCCCCTTCTTTCTCTGGCCTTTCATGACAGCTGCTCTCCTGGGGGCTGTTTGATGGGTGCCCACTACTTCTCTGCTTACAGGGCACACAATTCTGTCCCTTGTCTCTGTGTCTAACAAGCTGCATTTTTAACTCCCCGGAGGTCAATGAAGTTGTTTGTAGCCTTTTGCTGTCCTCATTAGGATTGCAATGAACAACAGCCTGCCCCTGTCACTTTGCACAAGTTCAAGCACACGGTCCTGTAGGCCAAATGCGACTCAGATATGCGTATTTCCCATTCACTCCTTGCCGGCTGATACCAATGAGCAGCCCCATTAGAAATATCTGAGAGTGTTGCCCTATGTACATTATGCTTCCTCAGTAAGCGTGTGTGTGTGCGTGCACGCATGTGCATGCTCGTGCCTGTGTTCACTCTTACATGCATGTGTAGAGGCCAGATGTTGATGTCAGGTGACTTTTTCCATTGCTCTTTTTCTCATTTGTTTTTGAGACAGGGTCTTCCCTTCTACCCGGAGTTTGCTATTTTGGCTAGAGTGCCTTGCCAGCAGGTCCCCAGGATCCACTGTCTCTGCCCCATTCAGTGCTGGGGTTACAGGTTCATGCTGCCCAACCTAGTTTTTATGAGGCCCATGGGAGCATACAAAAAAAAAAAAAAGAAAGGAAAAAAGAAAAGAAAAAGAAGAAAATTGCGAGCAGCTGTCAGTCTACCGTGAGCCTGAACTGGCTACTGACTACCAACATGAATGCAGAGAGGGGGTATTCGGGAGGGTCCTGCCACCTTGAGGGTACCAGATAAAACTTAGACCTAGTGATCATGGCTGCTGATCTCCCTGAGATTCTGCCTGGTGTTATAGTATCCTCAGCATCTCAAGACCTGGAGAAGCTGTGTGTGTCGTCCTTTAGATCCTTGTCTATAGCTGGGGGTGGGGTTATGGTCACCTCTTCCTCAGCACCACTGCCTGGACAAATGGGGAGGCCAAGACTTATCCACTTTGATGAACAATGAGCATGGACAATTATCCTTTAGAGCTGAACAAAGTTTCTAGGAAGTCCTGCCGACCACAGAGAGAGTGAGCTGGAATTCTCTTACAAGTCATCTCTCCCTCTGGACCATTACCGTGAGCTGATTTACTTATGAGTCAACAGTGGCGGTTGGGTGTGGGCTGGACCAGGGCTTACATTCCCAGTGATTCTAAGCCCATGTTATGAAAGAGACAACACGGTTTTGATCAGACACTCAGTCCCAGCTCTAGGGTGAAACTGTCCTAGGTGATCATTTGTGGCCAGGGCAGGGTAGAGTTAATGTGTCTGTGTGTGGGAGTGGGGATGTTTGGTATACGGCTTTCAGTCAATGTGACCCTGGGGAAGCAGTGATGGGGCAGGTTTCTGCGGACCCAGGTGTACCTGGGCAGCAAGTGGGTAGCTGTCAGGACAGCTAACATTGTAGCAGCTTTGTCTTCTGGTCCAGGGAGGAGGACAAGAGTTATTTCTGAGAAGTGACTCTGTAAGCTAATTCCAAACACATGACCCAGACAGAACTGCTCCAGGCAGACTCATCAGAAGCCTCAAGGTGTCATCGACAGCACTGAGTGAAGAGGTGTAGGGGCATTTCAGTGGTATTTTAATAAATAAAGACTGCCTGAAGATATGAGAGTAAAACAGCCTCACTGGTCAGCTTTATAGACCAGATTATGGTAACAATCACCTTTAATCCCCCCCAGTAGCCACAACGACACGCATCTTTAATCCCAGTGCTGCTTGCCTTTAATCCCAGCCCTAGAGAGGAATATAAGACAGGGGGTAGACAGCTCTCAGACAGTCTCATTCTGAGATTCCGGGAGGCAGGATCACCCTTTCAGACTAGGTCGAGGTAAGAGCCAGTGACTATTTTGCTTTTTCAGATCTTCAGACTGAACCCCAGTTTCTGACCCTGGGTTTTTATTAATCGTGCATCAGGGAGGTAAGGGGAGTGTAGTCGCCTCTGGTTGTCTGCAAGGGACTGGTTCCTGAGGCACCAAAGTTCAAGAATGATCAACCTATTACACAAAATATATCTCCAGATACAGTCTTCTGTACTCCTTACACTGTTTCTACATAGTCTAATATCTAGACAGTGTAAATGCTACGCACACGTTATCATGCTAGACTGTTTACAGAATAGGGACAAGATGAAACATCTGTGCATGGTCAGCACAGACATATTTGTTTCGGATATTTCCCACCCGTGGTTGTCTGAACACATGAAGGTAGAATGTATGGCTATGAAAAGCCAATTCTTTACAAAACAGGAGTCCAGGAAACAATAAAGCTTGACGTGTATCTGTAGAAATTCTAATCAAAACACATACTTTAGGATTTAGGGATTCTTGGTGTTTGGTTTTCCTCAACCCATGCATGATGCTTGTTTAGCCTTTGATCCCCGTGTGTTGATATTCGAAGGCAGGGTCTCCTGTAGATACTTAAATTCTGAGCTTAAGGCCCTCATACATGCGATTAGCACAGAGGCTAATTAGAAGCTGCCTAGCTTTTATTTGGCCATGTGCATACCCAACAAGAAGCCAGGCGGGCGCTGGCAAGCCTGGAGCCGAGCTGTCACTGGACAGGGGATCTGCAGGTACCCGGACCTTGTACTTCCAGCCTCCAGAACTGTGGGAAATATTCATTTGTTGTTTAAACCACTCTGTCCATGGTCACTTGTTACAGTAGTCGCAAAAAACTGAGACACCATGCCTCACGATGATGTGAACAGATTTTAATAATAATAATAATAATAACAATAAATCATCTTCCCAGGGATTTCTGCCAAGGTTTGTCTGAATACTACCAGAGCAGCCAAAGAGCAAGCGATGACATTGTTTTAATGCTATGGGACATTGTTCTGGTGCTATGGGACATTGTTCTAGTGCTATGGGACATTGTTCTAGTGCTATGGGACATTGGACATTGTTCTAGTGCTATGGGACATTGGACATTGTTCTAGTGCTATGGGACATTGTTCTAGTGCTATGGGACTTTGTTCTAGTGCTATGGGACATTGGACATTGTTCTAGTGCTATGGCAGCATGTTTACGTCTTTTGTGGGCACCTGGCTCGTTTGCCATTGGGGCAGAGGGTTGTTAGACTTGAACATGGCTTTTCTGTAGAGACACTGAACCTCTTGGCACTACATTGGTTACTCTTGTCTGAGGCTAGCAGTGGGGCTGCTCAGGCATTTGCTTCCCAGAGCATAGCCCAACGTAACCACAAAGCCAACACATTCCAGAGCCATAATTATGCCCCCAGAGGTTGATGTTGCCTCTATAATTGTAGAACTTGACTGGAAATCATGAGTCAACCACTCTTAAATGCTTTCTGGCCTATAGTTTTATTTGCTGGCCTGTTGACCTCGCTGGCTGCTCTGGAGATGGATGAGTGGCCATCTAGTCTTGGAAGCTGCACCTTCTGGCCTAGCCTCTTGGTCTAGGGACTGCTTCACCAGGAAACCCCAGAACAAAGGGTTAGCAGACATCCAGTTCCTCTGTGTGACATCCGAGAGCTCTTAAGGCATTGCTTACATTTCTCCCATGGGTTTTGTAATTTTCAGTTTCTTCCTAGGGAAACTGGGATTTGGGGATAGGAGTTATGTTTCTTGGGAAAATCAACAGAAGACTTTGGATTTGAAAGCTGGTATTCTGGACTCTCAAAGTTTGCGGAAATGACAAAGTGACCCAAGGAAAACAAACAGTAGTTTGTGAACGTATTTTCTAAATATTTTAATATGATTTTTTTTATATATTTTTGTTTTATGGGTCTGCATGTATGTCTGATGAATATATGTGCTCCTGGAAGTGACTAGAAGGTGTTGATTCCTTTCATAACTACAGATAGCTGTGAGTCACCACCACATGGGTGCTGGGAACTGAATCGGGACTTCTGCAAGAGTAGCAGGTACTCTTAACTGCCGAGTCCCTATAAAGTTTATTTTTAAAGAGAGGTATTGAAGCTTTTGACTTTGTGATGGGGTTACATCTTGAGAAACGGAACATAAATTGGAACTGTTACTGGACAGTGCGCACAATCCGCTGGCCTTGCCAAACACCGCTGCTTGGAGCACAGCAGACCCTCGAGTGACTGTTGATTGACAACCTGGCTGATTAGGAATCTTGCTGCAGCTGCCCAACATTGGTTAAGTATGACATTGCAAACTAGCAGCCCAGCAAGAGATCCAGATTCACAACACAAAGCACAATGTCTATTGAAAGAGCATCGGAAGGTGTAAATTGCGAGCTGAGACCCTGTGACTCCGAGTCAGTCTACAGGAGAACAGTGTCTGGGCCATAAGTTTTCCAGCTTGCTAACACCAAGCAGGTTCAGGCTTCCCTTTACCAACCCTGGTGGATATTACCCCCATTGGCACCTGTAAATAAACTATCTCTTTTAAAAGGTATCACGTAAAAGTCTTATTTTTCAGTCCCAGAAAGGATCAGCAGAAAGCCTCTGAAAAGTTTGACAATAATTTATGCCCAAACCAATGTGTACTTTATTTAATAATAAAGTATACATCCAGGCATCATGGGAAACCCACTAGCAATTTCTGTGGACTAGTTAAACAAATTTTACAAGAATTGGGGGGGGGGCAAAAATCTGGTCTCACCATTAGCATCGCCTTTGTCTTAGCTGGTCACTAAAGGACATTCATTTCTCAGGATTTCTTCCCCAGAGAGGAAAAAAAATTATAATTCTACCCTATGATTGCACTCAGCAGTGACAGGACATATATCGAAACTTCTTTGACTTCAAATCTCATGTGAACCTGCGGTAACTACCTGTTTGAATCAATTTCCCTCAAGGTTTAAGCACTTTTCTATATGAGTTCCTGGGCTGACTCATAGAGAAGAAGAAAGGCTACAGTTCTTGCTATTGTAGGCAATAGCTGAGGGGAATCACAGGCAGCGGGGACCATCAGCCTTACACTGAGACTTCCCCCAAGGTGATGCTTTTTAACAATTTGGCAGGGTTCTGTGCCCTAGATGCAGAAACTAGGTTGTGTGCCCTAGCATACAGAAACTAGGTTCACAGGACTGTGTAACACGGCAGGAAGTCGGACAGAGGAGGCAGGCGCTTCTTGTAGGGCAGGATTCACACCTAATTGTTCCAGCGAAACCTGAACTCTCTTCCTGGCGTGGCCTTGGTCTGCAGCAATGGATGGGAAATAGTTGGGATCATACCCAGGCAACATCACACACTCTCGCTTGGCCATGTGCAGCGTGGAAATCAGCTGAAGAGCCCTGAAAACACGAAGGCCTGGATCTCACCCCCACCAGGGGTTTGTGCACGATGGGCCGAGGGTGGCCAAGGCTTTCAGGACTCTGTGGTTATACTGTGGCCTTCACTGCACAATACGGCTTGGGAATCACTGACCCTGGAGTTGACATCTATTAAGCCCGTCAATTACCCAAGTAAACAAGGAGCAGGCTAAATCAAGCGTGTCTAGAGGGATTGCCAAATACTGCCTGCTGGGGGATACTTAAGTCCGTTTCTCAGAAGACCTTGGCCCTGGAAGTTCTGGAAAGCTTGGGCCTGCTGAGTGTGCTCCCCACTTCCTCAGGAACGGCGAGCAGTAGGCATGTAAACAGGGCAGCTTGTGTTCATTTGACAAACACTTAAACATCTGATTTCCTTAGCTGGATAGAAAATAGCTTTAAGTGTCTTTAGCAAGCAGCAGGGAAGAGAAGACAACACAGGCAGAGCAAAGTAGGGATGCAGAGGACCGCAGGCAGGGTGGGGATGGGGGTGGTGAGCCCTGCATTGTTCCAGGGACAGAGTTTGGGAGTGTCCTAAAATCTACTTTGGGAGTCTCGGGGGTGAGGAGATAGAGAATTGGGAGGAAAGAGGAGGATGGGGAGGAGGAAGAAGAGGGGGAAGGAGGAGGAGGGGAGGAGAAGGAAGAGGAGGAGGAAGGTATTCTAAGAGGAAATTGCAAGGGTAGGACAAAGGCTGGACACTTAATAACCATAGCCACCTCAAGGACAAACTAAGAGACTTGTTTGAAACAGAAGGCCCAGGGCTGAGAGAAGATTCAGTAGGTAACACGCTCGCCATACAAGGACATGAGTTTCCATCCTCAGAACTCACGTAAAGCCAGATGCAGTAGTGCAGTTCTGTAATTTCAGCACCCTACAGCAAGATGGGAGACAGATAGGAAACTCCGCCGAAGGCCTCTGGCCAGCTAGCGTGGACTGTGCAGCCAGGAGCAACAAGAGACCCTTTTCACAAGTAAGCTGAAGAAAAGACTGGAATTCGAGGTTATTGTGGAACCTCCATATGTGCGCACAGAGGTCGGAGAGAAGGAACTGAAGAGAGGGGAGCGGCCTCAGTGTGGCATTGACTAGGCAAGCCGGTGGTCTGGCTTTTCCTAGTACTAGGCAACCCCATTCATCGCTCCTCTCTCCTTCCCTCTAGCTTCTAACACTTCCTCTGTTCTTAACCCTGCTCCTAAGAAGCAGAGGGCCCTTCTTCTGCCCCTGCATCATCTTGGTGCTGCTAGCAGTGGCAGCAAAGACCTGAGGAGAGAAAGGAAAAGTGATATTGGAGGTTGGGTGGTGAATGCCACAAGGACTGTACAGTGCTGGGCTACATTGACTCCTCGGAAAATGTCAACGACTGTTTTATTTTCCAAATATAAGAAAAAAAGTGTGAGAATCATCCAGATTTGAGCATGATCAGAATTTTTTTTTTTGCTTTTGAATGTCTATAAATATATACTGTGAGAATTTTAATTATAAGAAAGTGCTTGAGAGGTAAAGGGGAATGGGGGAGGTAAGAAGGGGAGGGAGAGAGAGACTGATTTTCCTGTGGCTGAGATCTCTCTCTCTAGCTAAATCTAGTTATTCAGTGCCTGACATTGTGTTAGAAGTGTTGAAGGACACAAAGGAAGAAAAGGATGGTCTGGACTCCTCTCTCCCATCTGGGTTTTCTGTTTTTCACTGGTGAAAGGGGTGAAATCATGTTAGCCGGCCTGACTTGGCCCTCAGAAATATGACATTTTCCATGTCAGATTGGCATGCTTGTAGTTTCTTGATGCTGCTTCCTCGTGCTTTGTTGTCGATTCATAATCCTCCTTGTGACATGCATTTGGCTGGATTTGAAAGACTCTTACATAAATAAGGAATAAAAAGCAATCACACTCAGAAGGTGCTGTTTCACCACACAATGAAGGGTAGACACCCAATTGCGGAAGGGAGCAATGTAGTGAAAGGTCTTGGGTGTCTCTCTTCTCTTGGAAGGCTTGGAAGTTTTCATGAGTTGGTTTCAAATAATGGGTAATACTGTCCCGAAACTCCTTGAGGTAGGCTAGTGGGCCAGTGAGCTTCTGGTTGGCCAGTTTCCCCCAGGGCCGGGAATTCCCACCACTGTGCTCAGTTTTATTTGCATAGGTGCTAGGGTTGGAACTTAAGTGCTTGGGCTTATATGGCAAACACTTTACCCACTGAGCCACCCCAGTCCCCATTAGCTGCTTTTTTCCCCCTCAAGCTCCACGCCCAGTTTTAGATAAACAATCACTTCTGTCCTATTTAGAGCGCACCTAAAATAGTGACACCTTCCCTGCCAGCCTGTGGGGTAAGCAAAAGATAACCACAGCAAAGTGTTTGCTCTGTGACAGCTACCAGTCATCACAGGAAGCACACTGGGCAGTGCTGGCCACCCCCCTTAGGCTGCTCCAACCAAACTTCCAGGCAGCTGAAGGGATACTCCCTCAGAGGCATTTAGCACTTGGCTGCTTTGTAGACATCACAAAGTATAATGGATGCAAACATCACTGTTTAGTTTCTTTGGATTTCCTGGATCCAGAAACTGTTGCCAGCATGGGGCTTCAGTTACTTATAATTCAAAGAGGCGCTTTGGGACTGTCTTCATGGCCATTTTCCTGCGTGTTCCCCAATCTTTGGTTTATTTAGATGAATGTAGGCAGATGTATTTCAGGCCTGGGAAGTCTCCTTACAGAAAAGTTAAATGGATTTCTCCTAAAGGCTCTTTGAGTGTGGAAATTGCTGGGTAGAAAACATTTGCTCAGTCCCATGTTTCAAGCAAGCCCTTGTTTCAAGAGGCAATCTGTTTTATTAAGACCTTGGAAAAGTATCAGAGTGTTTACCTCCTGGAGTTTTCCATCAAAATCAGACCTCAGGTGAAACAGAATATGTGCGTGTCCTTTCCTGCAAAGAATCTCTTTATGTCTCTACATAGGCACGCATAGATACACAGTAACCCATTTTCTCCCTGTTCACAGAACCCAGTTGAAAGTCCAATGCCTTAAACTTTCCTGATTGGAAGAAGTATCTTTATGTTAGGAGAAACAAGCAGACATTCTCATTCTATTTAGGTGTGGTGGGCTGGGCACCAGGAAGATCAAACCAGGTTGAGAAGCTCAGAGCATTCTGCCTGCTCCCTAGCTTTAGCGAGGGGAGACTGATTGCTTGATCAGCCCCAAGTGGTGAAGATTCTGTGTGAACAGGGAGTTGGGAGAGTTTCTGGGTGTTGAACACATCATGAGAAGCCTACCTGGCATGGCCTCTTGAGCCCCTTCCCACATACCTTGCCTTCTGTTTCTCATCATCTGGCTGCACATCTGTGTTCTTTGTCATAGTCATAATTGTATGAGAAATATCTGAACTGGTTTCCTATGTTCTGAAGCTATCCCAGACTGTGAGAAGGTGTAGGGACCTTGACTTGGGGCAGCGGAGGGTGACAACCTAGCCCGGGCAATCAGTATTTGCAGCATCAGAGGCTGACTTTTGTGACCAAGCTCTCTGCTTCTGGAGTCTTCATGAACAATTGTCAGTATCAGAATTGAACTGAATTGCGGAACACCCAGCTGGTGTCAGAGAATTCCTTGCAGGGTGATGGACATCTCCATGCATCTGGTCACAGACCTATGCTGACTATGGAGTCCACGTAAGCACAGTGTTTCAAAAGACAAGAAGAAGACTTTATTTTACATATGCATTTAGCTTTATCAAAATAACACAGAGCCAGTTCTGCAAGTAGCAATTTAGGTATTTAAGGCATGGCCAGGATAAAATCTTCGTGCTAGCATTATTATAGATGATACCTTTCTTTGGCGAATTTAAACACAGTTTAAATGTAAGCTCCTACCACACTTTCCAAACACTCCCTTGTCTGTGGAGGGTTTTACTTTTAAAACATTCTGTGCTGCCTGGGGAAGCCTGGCTATTCACTATGGGAACCAAATCACACTGCCCTTGGCCCACCAAAAGTCAGAGAAGATGTGTAGTCTGTAGCCCATTGTTTTGAACTTAAGTACACGAGATTAATTTCTGGATGGAGACTCAGAGACAGTCTCAGAGAGATTTCACACTCATCTGTTATATTGGGAAATATGTGCTGAGCCTGGTGCCAGGTGGCTTTCTCTGCCCAACAGGGATTTCATTTGAAGGGACTTCACGGAAATTACATGATGAGCACAGGCTGTTAGCAGTTGGTTGAGTAGATAGATTTTACTTCTTTTAATTTCCTAGCTACATTGAGTTTGATTGGCAAACAAAAGCTGCAGCTTTTTAAGGTGCGTATTATGGTGGTACAATGAATTTATTTATTGTAAAATGAGCCCAGAAAATCAAGCCACTTGGCATATCATCTTATATGAGCAATCATTTTTTTTTCCTGTGTGCAGAACATTTATGACCAATAAATGCACAAGACAACGTCACTTATGACTTAAATCTCCACTGTCACCCACAGCTCAAGTTTTAAGACTTCACTTTGTGGGACTATTTTTCTAATTATCATTTATTTATTTTATTTTTATTTATTTTTTTGAGAAAGATCTTCTCTTTGTAACAGTCTGAGCTGTCCTAGAACTCTTGTAGACTATGCTGGCCTCGAACTCACAGAGATTTGCCTGCCTCAGCCTCCCAAGTGCTGGAATTGAAGGTATGTGCCACCATACCTGGCTCTAATTATCATTTTTTTAATATTTAGTGTGTGTATGCATGTGTGTGGTGAATATGTATGGTGCATATGTGTGCACGTGGATGTGGGGGCGAATGTACTCACCCATGGTGCACGGTTAGAAGCCAGAGGTGGAAGCTGGGTATCAGCGCCTACCACTCTATGCTTTAGTCTCTGAGACATAGTTTTTCACTGAACCTAGAACTTCCCATTTGGGGTAGACCAGTTGGCTAACACTTTGTTTTAGACCCATCTTCACCCTCCTGCCTCCAAACACTGCAGTTACAGACGTATGACTCCATACCTGGATTTCACTTGTGTGCTGGGGATTTAAACCCAGCTACTTGCTCATACATGTCCAGCAAGTACCTTACCCACTGAGCCATCCCCTTGGCACTGGCAGTGCTAATCTGAAGGTAGAGAAGCCTTTGCAGGGCCTGGCTAACCAAAGTAGGTCATTAAAAGCTTGCCTTTGAAGTTCATGACTGCACAGACTGTATTCTCTCAGTTTGGGCAGTTCAAAGAAACAGCAGTTTGGTTTCCATAGCAAACAGCTCAACTGAACAAGGCAATGGACAGACAGGTGTCACCCTTGCTTCTGGGCCTGTTCTCTCTCCTCGTCCACATGGCTCTGCATTTCCCATCATAATGAGCTGAACTCTCTCCGGAACCATCACCCACACACAGTTCCTTAATTGGTTGCTATTGGGTATTTTGTCATAGCTGTGAGAAAAGTATTTCATCCAGTTGCCAAGTTCGTGTATCAGATCATTATCAGTGCGAGTTTGTACCCTTTGACCCACATCTCCCATTGTCTCCCCTTGCCCAGCCCTAATCTCCATTCTCCGTTCTACAAATCATCCCTGTGCTCACTACTCTGCGTGGGAGTTCTGTGGCAGCCCGTGTGAACAGCTCAACCCCAAAGCCTCCCCCCGACTATCAGGTCTTTCATTTACTGCCCTGTGCATTTGACCAAAGAATTTCAGCGCTCATCTGGCTTCAGCAGCCCACACTCCTCCGTGGTGTTTAAAGTGAAAGTATTTTCATATCCAGACTTTGAGGGATGTGTTGTGTGAATATGTGTGAGTATGTGGGTGTTACGGTGATGGTGTGTGCTTCTTATGCATTGTGTTAACGTATAGGTGGTGTGCATATTTATTGTGTGTGTGTTGCGGAAGTGTCTATTGTATGCTGTTTTCAAAGCATGTGTTCTGTGTATATTGCTTGTACTCTAATGAAAATATTGTGTATTCTGTATGTATGTCTGCTGTATGTCTTTTGAGTGTATAATATAACATAAGTGTTCTATGTGTTTTGTATATGTAATATGAGTCTGTTGTGTAAATGAGTATGTTGTGTACATTGGTACGGTGTGTGCAGTAGATATTCTATATCTGATGAGTGTATGCAATCTAAAGGATGGATTCTGTGTAGTCCATCTGTTGCCAGTATAGTATATGGTTAGTGAGTGTATATAGTTTATGTTTCATGTATAGTGTGTTTTGTATGTTGTGTGTGGTATGGGTTTTGTGAGTGTGTATAGTGTGTGATGCATGTGTTATGTATATAGTGCCTAGTAATGGACTTGTTTGACTAGATGTTTGAGAAATACTTGGTGGATGGGAGAGAGGATGTCATCCTGCCCGTGGGAGGCCCATAGTGTACATTCCCAGTGAACTGTCAGTTTCTTGAAGACCTGCTTAGTGTTTATTTGTCCAGCCTTCAGCATCTTACAGAGGGAGGCTGCAGTGGTGGGGAAGAGAGGTGGGATTAGATTGGTAAGACTAGATACCTGCCCTCAAGGCTGGAGCTCCCCAGGCACGCTCTCTGGCTCACTGTGTAACTTCCCCTCCATCCTGGTGACTGTGTGTTGTTTGTCCGCACCTTGCACAAAGTGGGGATTTTGTCTGATTTGTTTCCAAATACAGTTCAAAGACAAGCACACTGCTTCATACGAACCATGGCCACAAGGAAAATGTTTAATGGCTAATATATCTTGTTTAAGGATAAGAATAAATGAGTTCCGGAGTGTCTAGCTCAAGCCAAGGGGTTTCGCCAAATGCAGGGGTTCTCAAATCTTGGTATATCTTGCTCAACAGCCTCCCAGGGTTACCCCTCTTGGGGCTCTCTTGCTAAGTATCCGTCTAGTCTTACGGGGATTGTGGAGTTGGCTTTAGTGAAATATTGCCTACATCTTACTTGGTCCATGGTGATTCAAAAGCCACAGTTTTCTTCCATTAGGCATATGACCTGACACATCTGGTGTCGCTAGGAGTTTTGGTCTCCAGCTAACCATGGGCCTTCCTAAGCCCTGGCCTCAAGTCTCCTGACCTCTCTCCAGGCCTCTTGGGGTTCTCTTGGCAGCTTTAGGCCCTGTCGGTGGTCCAGAAGCTTTGGCAGCATCTCTTCTTGCTGATGGCAGCTCTCACAGTTGTGTGGCTGCTGTTGTAAGCCAGCTGTAGCAGGTCTCAGTGAGTCTGTCTTCTCTGAGGGGTGGATTCTCTCAGGCTCCTTTGGGAGAGGTGGAATCATCACTGGAGGTGGGGATCTACTTTGAGATCTGAGCTCTTGCCTTCCTTTTCTATCTCTCCATCTGTGAGTCTTTCCTGCCAGACTTGGGAGGGACCTTCCTGGATAGCTCTGTGGGAGGCAGACCTCCTGGTCCACTTTGTGCTCTGTTAACCTAACCTTTTTCCATAGCTGTTGAGGTGTAAAGTTCAATTTGGGATGCTTAACAGCATACTTGGGGAAGGGAGTTAGAGGCATTGGTTAGTCAATAAAGTGCCCGACTTGCAGGCACGAGGACCTGAGTTCAGATCTCCAGAATCCACTTTAAAACTTTGGGCATGGCAGTCCACGACTGTAAGCCTAGCCCTGGTTGGGGGAGGGAGGTGTAAACAGAAGGATCCCTGAATCTGATTGATCAGTCAGTCTAGTTGAATTGATGAGCTTCAGGTTCGGTGAGAGACCCTGTCTCAACAGGTAAAGATGGAGAGTGATCAAGGAAAGACCCAATATCAATCCCAGACTCTGCACTCTCATGGAACAAGGATGCCGGCCCGAATGCAACATTTATCTTTTAGCAAAGACCCACCTATTTTAGTGCCTCCTATCAACCCATTTAGGACTTCCTTTTAATTGATACAGTTTTAAAGTTAGGCTTCTTCTTGAAATAGATATGTTCTAGGTTCACAAGGGTGGTCCTGGTCCTTTTTTCCAACTGTATGTGCTAAAACCGTTGAGCAATTGTGGACTTAAACTCTGTGCTGGGCTTCAGAACATCATCTTCTGCTCTATTCAGTTTCAAGTGCACGTGAAGCTGTGTTTTTGTTTGCTGTAAAAGTAGTATGACACATGAGTTATCTTATAAATGCTTAGCTTCTCAAAATAAATATTCCTGGGGTCCCATGCTTAAGACATTTGGGTAAATCAAAATTTTAATAAGATATTAACATTAAGAACAGGCTTTATTACTAGATCTGTAGATGAAAGGGCTAAGGGAAATAATTCTGAATGAGGTTAATATAATACTTTACAAACGAAAATATTACATGGCCATTTAAAAGGCTGCCTGTGAATGAAGTCTTGAGAACATATGGGAATCTGTGCCATGGAGGTCTTTCTCCATTGACAGAAAGCAAAGACTGAGTCTTGGAGGGCTTTGTAGTAGTTGATGGAGCTATGAGAGAAAGAGGAAAGAAAGAGGAAGGAGTTGGAAGGGTAAGAGGGAAATAAGAAGGGCTCCACTGGGTGAGGTCATTCAAATAAATGTCACGTGCCACTACACTGTTCCCCAAGCTGGGGAAAGTCTCCTTCGCGTCTCTCAATAGTGGCAACTGGGTGACACTCCTGGAGGCTCTTCTTAGCTACCACACATCCATCTGGAACTCCCAGATTGTTTGCCATAGTGTTTCTTCTCCCTGGAACAGTGTGTTAGTGGGAAAAGCACATCTTCCTTCATAATTTCTACACCGGCAGGTACTCTTAGCTAGGATTTGTTTTGGCGCGCACACAAAATAATGTCTCCTTTCTTTTTGGATACAGCCCACGGTAACCTTGGTAGTTCTGTGATTGTTTCTTGAGTGTCCAAGGGAGTAAAGAGAAAATTTTCTAGCATGGGTCATGGGTAGTATTGAAGATTTGTTCAGAGTGATGTCACACTCGTCAGTGGGACTATCCATTGTGGCATGAACAGGGAAAGATAAGAGGGGAATAGAGACAGAAGCACAAAATACCAGGTCTTCCCTGACCCACTGTGGTCTTGTTGTTGAGATGTCAGGCGATGTGGTTGGGTTAATTCCTCCTATGGTTTGGGAAGTAGGGCTCACAGTAATGAACAACAGCAACACGAAAATAAGACCTCATGGGGGAAGTGCTACTGATCTGTTCTTCAAAAGAAAGATGATCAAAACTTAAGAGGATCTGTGGTATGCCATCTCCCAGGGCCCCCACCTATGCTAAATCACCCTTTCTAGAGTCTGAAGAAGCCATTCTCAGTGGACAGTAACCAGTGTCCTCTTCCCAGGCCCCGGCAATACAGTGGCTCTCTTGCTAGGCTGCATGCAGCCACACATTGCTGTGATTATTCCTAAGAGTTTTAGAAGCTGTATTTGCATTCATGTAATTGTTCTTAGGAGCTGTGCACCCCTCAGGAGGTCTATTCTAGTATCGGTCTTAGATTTTGATTGACAACCTAGACTTCAGGATATTTCTTTCTCGCCTGCACTCTGTCATGCCCAGGGGCTCTCTTAGTCAGGCCTGAGAAGCACCTTGTTCCATTTTTCAAAACTCTGAAGAGCTCTTGACTAAGTTTGCTCCCACCCACTTCAAAGGCATCCAGGTCAGGTGAGAAGCCTAACATTAATCCTTAAGTATTCGTGAACACACAGAGCGAGAGGAAAAGATGGAGGAAGAACCGTAAGTGGTCAGAGGAAAGAACTGAGATGGAGAAAAAGAAAATATTAAAAAGAAAACACTGGGATTGAGAAACACTGAAACCAGGCACAGGGCCTTTAAATGGACAGAATTAAGCAGTCCAACCATCCAGTCAACCAGTGTGGAATATGCTTCCAGGTTTTATTTAATATAATACTAATACAATGGATGAAAAGACCCAAACTCTACCCTCATGGGACTTATGGTCTAGCAGGGAAAGGAATCAGGTAGCTAGGTCACGTGAAGTAGTAATATGTGCTGGTAAGCATTCATAAGGACTTCGGTAATACAGTCTGTGTCTGTACGCAAGCACATTCATGCTCATACATATGTGTAACTTTTAACAACAGCAGACATCTAATATTTTGGGATATGTGTTTGGCAACAAGCAAGGGGGATTTCTTCAGCAGTAGTGATTTGGACATTAACAATGTAGGAGGAACAAGAAAGACATATTGCTCTTGTTAAGACAGGAAGTGATTCAAGTTTGGCTAAAACTTTTTAACAATGAAAAACCAGGGAATAAGAGAACCACTTTGGCCCAGCCATAACTAAATGTCTAAGTTTGCATAAAGAATGTTGTGAAATGTCTTGTTACAGGCTGACCTTTGCTTCTTAATCTTGTATTAATCTTGAAGAGAATTCAGGTTTCAGTTCCTATTGGCTTTCGTCTTTATATTATGGCCCAAGCTCATGGCCCTTATCTCACAGAGGTGGAGTTATTCTCACCTATCAGATATGATTAGTTCAGATGTGAGTGTTTATGGACAAAGGCCCTGCTTTTGAAATGTGGTTTGGGTTGATGTCTGGCAAATGAGGAATTTATTGGTTGTGGTGACTGGCTTCTAGCCTTCCAGCTAGCAACAACACTGGCCACTTCTTTCCCCCACCAGAAAACTCCCTGTTCCAAAAAGACATCACACTCTGAGTTCATACCCAAGAAAGTCCCAGCAATAGTGACTTATTTGCATAGAAATTATTCAGGAAAACTCTTTCAGGGACACTAAGACCCTGCAGTCTTCTCAGTAAGTCTCTAGCATAAGTGGGCAGATAAGATTGGTTCTATTTTCTAAAGTCAAAAAGCCTGAGCCAGTACAACTTCTGTAAGGCCTATAAAAACACTGTAAGGATGATCAAGAGCATCTCTGCTACCTGGTGTACACCTGACAATGTCAACTCTTTCACGGGTTAACTTTCTTAGTCCTTACAGCAATCCAGGAAGGCTGCGAATCTTGCCACCATGCTTGCCATCATTTCTTAGTGATGGAGATGCGTTCTGAGAAGTATGTCCTTAGAAAGTTTTTGTCATTGGTGAACAACATAGGCTTAAGCAACTGAGATAGCTATCATGCTGCTAGGTCCTATGATTTATGGAACTATCTTTGTATGCATGGTCTGCCAGGAACTGAAATGCCATTAAGTACCACACGATTGCTACATGACTTCATCACCTATCTCTGAGATACAAGAGACATTAAGTGACTTGATTCCTGCCCACAGCTAGTCCTAGTAGAACTGGGATGTGAGTGGGGTACCATCTGAGGCTGTTGGGCTCCGTTGTCTATGCCAGTAACCGCCATGCTATGCTTCCTCTGGATCTAGAAAGCAATCCCCCAGCCCCCTCAAATCTTAACGCATTTCTCCTGTGCAGTGATCAACAGTGGGCCAGTAAAATGCAGCAGTGTGGATGGGAGGCATCAGCTTCAGACAGTGAGTTGAAACCTCATTCCCCGAGTCTATCCACTGTGTAATCCTTGGACAAGTTCCTGCTCCCATTTGGGACATTGGCTGCTGTTGTTAAAGTCTTGGTCGTAGTGCTGCTGTCTTATGACAGTGCCTCCCTTGTGGTTAGACACACGTGCTTGGTTCTTATACATCCTCTTCCTACATATGCAATTGATTACTGGGCATGGACCAGATGGATGCGTAAGAAAGCTGTTCCGGTTTGGACATGAACATTTCCCCATAGGCACGTGAGTCCGGAGATCAGCTGATGGTGATACTGTATTAGAAGGTTGGGGGAACCTTTGAGACTGAAGCCTATCTTCCAAGAGAGAGAGAGTCACCTATCCTCAGGGTAGGCCTTGAGGATGGCATCGGCTTCTGGTTGAGTCATGAGTGTTCTGCCTCCTACTTAGCACCATATTAGAAGTCCCCTTCTGCCACCATAAATCAAGTCACATCAGCCACCTTGCCTTCCCCACCATGGTGGACTATTTCCTCTGAAACTGTGATCCCAAATAAATCTGCGTCCCCTCCACGCACACAAGTGCTTCTGTGAGGTGTTTGGTCCCAGCAGTGAGGAAAGTAACTCGCACAAAAGGCGTGTCAAGTAAAGTGCAGATGACGGAGTGACTCCGTGTACCTTTTAGGAGGGAATTGAGCAGGGGACTTTTTCTACCCAATGATAGAAAAACCTCAGTGAAATGGTGACACCACGTCCCTATGGGAGAGGCTTGTTAAGGATGGTGTTCTTCAAGATATTATTCCAAAGCCACAGGGACAAGTGGGGCAGTTGGTTCCCCGGGAGATTCCCTCCGCATTTCTTTGTCCTTTGTCCTTTTCCTCAGAAATTCCTTCGAGATCTCCCCAGTGACCAAATTTTTGTCTGAGGCACTTTACACTCTTAAAATTATTGGCAATGCTAAAAGCCTTCTGTCTGCATGATTAATTCTACTTATGTTAACTGTATCAAACACTAAAACTATGCAATTTTAAAAGTAAATTTTGTGGACTATTAAAAACATCAATAAACCAACTGCCCATTAATGTAAGTAACGTGGTATCTCCTACAAAATAATTGTGAATTTAAAACAAATTGAAAATAAGAATAGTAGCATTGCTTTACAATATATACCTTGTTCTGGAAAATTCTTGCATGTTTAGCTTAACACAAGAGAGCAAAAAATTTAAAAATATGCACCTGTATTTTATCTTTATATGCCATATAGCTTGTGGGAAATTCTGCTGAATGCCATGAAAGCGTGTGTATGTAAAAAGTCTTCTTTGAACTGCTAAGAAAGTACTTGTGATCTTCAGGACCCTCTGAGTGGCTCTTGGGACCTTGTGAGAATCACTAAAATATATAATTTTCTCTTTGCTAATGTAAAATTGATTTTTAGTCAATATCTGATAATTGTAAATACTAAAGGGTAAGAATGCAAAGTGTCTCTCACCTCAGGCCTTCATCATTTCTTCTGGAAATGTTCACAGTTCTCTCGGCTAGCTCTTTTGGATTGTACAATTAGTTATCATCGACCATAGTTACTTCCACATGCTAGAGATTATTAGAACCCATTCTTCTTACCTGTTTTCTTATACTCATTAAACAACATTTCTGCACCGCTCTCCTCCCGACCCTTCCCTACACATTCTGCTCTCTACTAATAGGAAATCAAGTATTCCTATCTAAACAAGATCCTACGGTGTTTGTCTTTCTGTTCTTGCTGTTTTCACTTTACAGTGCCCTCTAGTTCCACGCAAGATGCGGTAACGGCAGGACTTCCTTCTTTCTAGGGCTGAATAGGATCTCATTGCTTATAAAATTTTCTTTATCTGTTCATCTGTCGCAGGACACATGGACTGATTTCCTATCATGTTCTGACATTTGGTGATTTAGCCATTATCTCAGAATCCCCTCTCAGTTTCTTCCTTTGTCATCTGCTTCCAAATGGCAAATGTTAATAACTCGTCTTTCAAAATTCTTGGATTTGTCAGATCAAAAGAGTAGATTAGTTCCCGTCTTTTCTCTCCTTCTTCTTCTGACTGTTTCCTTACAGTCTTTCTTTCTTTTCGATCTCAGCTGGCAATCTCGGGAGACTTTCCTCCCTGGCCTGGGCCTCGCAACTTGTCTCTCTGCCTCTTGGATTCAAAAGTAGCCAGGATGTTTGTTTGTCTGTGGCATGCACAGTTAACTTCTTTCCTCAAAAATCTTGGTCTTGGCCAGAATCAATCAATTCTGCATTATGATTTATGTTTTATGAAGAGTTCAAGTTCCCTTTTCAAATATTTTGCCAGGGGTGAAGAATCCAGTCAGTTTCACTGATGAACTTAGAAGTTGTTGGCATGTCTCTACTTCCAGTCAGGATTGAGTAAGAGCGCCTGGAGCAACTTTCTTACGAGAAACAACCAAGTAACAAGAGAGAGCACGTGAAGCCAGGGTTCTAAGATACTAGATGTCAGTGGTGAAGGTCCATCATCCTAGGAGTCAAGAAACAACTGAGTGAGCCCTTGACTGTTTCTGTTTACCAACATGAGTCATAGTACAGGGAAAGAAACTTAGTCAGAGCTCAGCAAACTTCTGAATTGATGAGAGGGACCTTAGGAGGCTGTGGTGGAACAGATGCAGAGAATAGGCATCTTAGAGACCATCAGAGTCCTGTGTAGGGACTCAGCAGAGCACTGACCCATACCCACATGAGAAAGTTATCCCATCCAGGAAAAGAACATTTGATAAAACAATACATAAGTCCAGGAACAACCATCATTGCCGCAAGATGACAATAAAATGTCTGGATTCAAAGGCATTTTATAGAGGACTCAGAAGCAGCAAGTAATGGGGAAGCTGTCTTAGACCGAATGTTGCTTGCTATGTTCCCACCTAATTTCTGAAAAGCAAGGCCCCAAAGAAACAATATTCAAGAAATCAACTGTATCCTGAAGACAAAAGAATTCCAAGTCCAGAACATTCACGATGTTGGGCATCCACCTAAAAATGTCCAGATATGCAAACCAGAGAGAAAAATCAATAAGAGACAGTCAAAGATCAATACAAATGTTATAAGTAGAGTGCATGAGCATTAAAGTTAACTATAACTGTATTACATGTTCTCTAAGAGATAAGCAGAGTAATCCAAGGTATGAAATGTATTTATTCTGACCCATCCCACACAGAAAACTACAGTCCCAAACAGTTCTACCAGGCCCTTAAAGAAGACAGAACATCAGTTCTATTTGAACTCTTATAGAAAACTGAAGAGGAGTCAATAATTTTCAGTTTGTAAAGTCTTCCCAACTCTCCAAGGCTATTTCCTGTACATCAAAACTAGAGAATATGATACAGAAATGCTTATGGAATATGATATAGAAACACTATTGGTCAGTATTTCTCATGAATGAAGACATATAATTTTTAAGACATACAAATTCTAAACAGAATACTAGTAAACAAAATCCAGCACTCTTTAAAAAGATAAATACATAATTATTAATTATCTTCAAAAACAAGACTGGCTCAGTCCTGGAAAAATGATGTATGTAATCCACCACAGAAACAAAACTGAAAAATGGATGCCATAGAACAGGTTAACAAAATACAACTTGTATTTCTGATGTGGAAAGTCCTTCTGTATATGTGTTGCTTTTATTGGATAATGAATAAAGCTGTCTCGGCCAAAGGCTTACCAGAGTACAACCAGGAGGGAAATACAAACAGAGATATACAGAAAGAGTAGGTGGAGTCAAAGAGAGACACCATGTAGCTGCTGAAAGAGACAGATGCCACAGCCTTGCGGTGATATACAGATTAATAGAAATTGGTTAGTTTAAGATATATGTGCTAGCTAGGAATATGCCTAAGCTATTGGCCAAACAGTGTTATAATTAATATAGTTTCTGTGTGATTATTTGGTCTGAGCAGTTGGGAAACGAAAGAGCAGTCCCTGTCTGCATATCCCTGATAAAAAATGCCATGCAAATTAGAAGAGAGGCTCCCTCAGCCTAATAAAAATGTATGTAGTGAAGACCTACCACTAGCATCAGACCCAATGGGAACTTTCTCCTAAGACCAGTGAGACAAGAATGCTTGCTTCCTTACTTCTGCCCAGTATTATATTTAGGGATTAGCTGGGGCATAATGAAAAATTAAAGGAAGTGAAATATAGAGATGTCTTGGAAAGAAAACTATCTACAGACAACAGAGGTCTCTAGCTAGGCATCCACACACACAAAAATTAATGTAACTAATCCAGTTAGTTTTGAGGGTTACAATGTACAAAAATCACCATGCATCAGCAGTGGAACATGCAGGAAGTAATATGTAAAATAATATCTTCCACAAGAATGTCAGCAATATGAAAAGTTAAATATAAATCTGACAAAATGTGTAAGTTCTATATGTAAGGTGGTAGCAATGGCAGACAGGCCTGTGCCCCTAAGCAAAAAGGGTACCTGACAGTGTCCTTGTTGGCATCGTCTGCCCCATCACACCTGGTTTAGATCCTCTCTAGGAGTCTGTTTCAAATCACTGTCTTTTGTTGGGTCTTTCAGGTACCAGTCTTACAACTTCCATAGACAGGGAAGAAAGAAAAACATGATATACTCCTTTTGCCTCTTTTCTTTCTTTTCCTTTTTCCTTCCCTATCCTTCCTCTTCATTCCCTCTTCTCCTTTCCCCTCCTTTCTCCTTCCTTTCCCTTCTCTCTTTTTTCCTTCCCCTTCCCTTCCTGTTCTCCCTCTCCTCTTCTTCCTCTTCTTTCCCTCTGACACCCTTTCCTTCCGTCCTTCCCTTCCTTCCATTTGGCTTTGCTGTGCAGTTCAAGAAGGCTGATGTGCAGCTTACTATGGAGCCTCAGACTCCCGATCTTCCTGCCTCTGACTGCACAGGGGTACAGAGGGTACCCTGTGGTACAGAGAGATTCACCACCACTCCACGCCACCTTCTCGAACACTAGTTAAACAACTTTATTCCCAGATTCAAGGGAAGGTAAGTAAATATCACATTTACATATTCAGTGGGGGAGCAATTCAATATGGCTGCTCAAGGCTAAAGAGTTGCCTTTAACTGACTGCAATGATCAAAATAAAGAAAGACCACCTAGAGAAATTACATTTTAGTTGTGTTTAGACAATATCAGCAAATTGAAAGACCCCAACGTGGAAGTGTAGGCTTGACAGATGCCTACAGAGAAAAGGAACATAGACATAACTTAAAGACTGTTATAGGAACAAAGATGGGCCATTTAGGATCTCACTTTCACAGGAAGTCTGGAGTCCAAGGAGAGAGTCAGTTAAGGTGGTGCTGTGTCTATCTGGCAAATGCAAGGGCTAAGTTCAACCCTCAGAACCCAAGTGAGAAATGCCATGCGTGGGGTACTGGCACACTTGTAATATCCACGCTGGGGAGGCAGAGACAGAAAAGCAGAGCTTGAGAAATGACACTCGAGGTTGCCCTCTGACCCTAACATGCATGACACACATGTACAGAAGCCATCTCTCCCCATATTTGCACATATGGACATATACACCTGCATTCAGTATAAACACAGAAAAGTAAATTAAATGGGACTTAAGGGTGTGGGGGGGAGCACGCTCTTATTGTCTGGCATGTGACTGAGTCCAACGGCTTCAATAGGTGTTTTCTAGGCAACAGGGAGAATCATGGGAAACAGCCTACTGGGCCACGAAATTTTGGTTATTGGTGCTGTGAGTTTCTCAGGTTTGAGCAATCATGGAACAGAAACATGTTGAGAGAAGCGGGGGTGGGGGAGGAGAGGGTAAAGAAGAAAAGGGCAGGGAGAGGAAGGTGACAGGAAGCTGGGAGGAGAGCGCCCTCCGCCTATCAGGTTCTGTTAGGGGCATCAGTATGTGGACGTGAGTCTCTGTTGATATATGACACCCGCCAGGCCCCAAAGCTCTTTCAGTTTTTTTGCCTTCATTGAGCAACTGCAACGAAGCTTTCCTCTACTTGTGAAGGAAGTTAAAAAGAAATGGCTCATTGTCCCCATGTCTGCTACGCAGTCACATCGGCTTTCATCCAGTTTGCCTGCAGCTTTCTGCTTGGTAAAGGGCTGAAAGAAAAAAAATCACAGTGTGTTGACTAGAAAGACAATCTCAGGAGTCCGTGAAAAATGCTTAAGAGAAGCGGGGGTGGGGAGCATTGAACTGCTTCAGACTGAGATGTTTCAGGGCTGAGGCATGGGTTCAGAAGTGCCTGTTTGGATGTTGGTAGATGGAAAATGTGTGACAGGAGCAGGAAGACTGGGCTGTTCAAGGACATCTGGGACAGCGGTTTCGGGTCTGTGTTGTGGTTCTGTGAGAGGTTCCTGGAAGTTCCACAAGCAGCAAAACTAGGTGTAGCGAGTTAAGCTCCACAGAGGCCCTGCCTGTCAAAACACCATGGTCTATAAGTGCATTACCCTATATGTTTCTTACGGATTCTCATTCTTTATGGTGATTGAAAAAAATTACTGCTTCAGAGCTGTTTCGCGTTTACTGATTCAAGACCCAGAGTCCTTGCCAGTAACACACTCTTCGTAATTTTTCCCCTCATGGTGTTCTAACTGGAAGTCTTTGGGGGTAGTGAGGGAGATTAAGGGTTGCTTGATCTCCAGGGAGGGTTTCTGACCCACAAGTCAGCCTGTGTTTTCTACAAACTGTAGCCGAGCCCATGATTATCCTTCCAGCCTCATTTTCTGTTTTGGCTCTTCAGGCCTGGCCCCTTAGGAAGGTCTGGAGACCCGCGGATGCTTTACTGAACACCGGGGTATAATAGAATGCACTCTTTGACTCATGCCATGTTGGACGCCACACTTTGTTATGACACTTGATGAACCCTAGGGCTGTCAACAGTGTGTGGAAGCAGAGCTAGTGGTGTGTCTCATGCTGACACACGTGAGCACGCTCAAGGACTGAGAGGGGTGACGTGAAAGCGGCTGTCGGTGTTTACACAGATCTCAGCCGAAGGGTTGAGTAAAGTGGCCACACTCGAACTGTCTGGAGAAAGGGAGTCAAGGAGGTCAAAGGTCCGAGGGAGAGTATCCAACACGTCTGAGGGAGGAGGTGACACCAAGGTCTTGGGTAAAACCTTTGAGACCATAAAGTGGAGGGTGGAGCTGTGTAAACCCGTCACTTGGAGTGTGCATTTGAGAGCTGTGCCTTCATGGAGAGGCCTGTGTGTCTCCAGGACATGTAGGGCACAGGTAGGGCGAATGGGTCGCTACACAAAAAGGAGAAATTTCTGTGGTACACACCCTGCTACTCGGGAGGTTGAAGAGGATGGCTCTCGAGTCCACTCAGGATTTCAAGGTCACCCTAGATAACACAGTGAGAGCATCCCAAGTGCGAATGAAGTTTGAATTTCATCTCTACATTAGCACACAAATCAATTTTACTACTTATAAATTGCTTTAAGATCTTTCAGTATATTAACGCATAAACATTAAGGCAAGTTTATGCTTACCAACATAAAACTTTTATATTGCTGGCTTATATATTTGTTTTGTGTGTGATAGTCAGGATAAAACCCAGGGCCTGTCACATTCTAGGCCAGTGCTACACCACCAAGTGACATCCCCAGTCTACCGTTTCGAGTTAGACACACCTATTTTTAGCATCCATTAAACTACCACTTATGATAGGACTATCACGTGACCCTCCTGAACTGTTCCTGGATTCGGCCCTTGAAGAGTCTAAGTCAGCATGCAGATACTGACATGAATGCCTATCTTTGATGCTGTGCTATTCACCACAATCAAATCATGATTCGGCCTGGGACCTTTTTAATAGATAAATGGATAAAGAAAGTGCATATACAGAAAATTAAGTATTATTCAGATATAAAGAATTAAATGCAGTCAGGATGAAATCAGACATTTTTTAGGGAAAATGCATGGAATTGCTGATAATCGTGTTAAGCAATCTAAACCAGACTAAACAAGATAAACATCATGTTTCCTTTCATAAATGAGATATGAAAAAGAAATAAAGGACATGCCCATAGAAGGGAGACTATAAGATACTGGGGGTAGACATGATCAAACCGTTATGTATGTGTGAATTGTCACGTTTAACCTATAATTACTGTGCGTTGTTAAAATGTAGTTAAAAAAAAAGAAATGGGGGTGGAGAATACCACGGGACACGTCTGTTGAAACAGCCTTGAGGTGGAAAACTCGGTTTGCATGCGTCACGATGGGGGCTGCGCAATGGAGTCAGTCACCTGGAAGTTGTAAAAATTACTGACACCGGTAGCCTTCAGTAATTGCGCCATGCCATTTCTGACCACGGGAGGGGCCAAATCTGGTTACAGTTGTGAATGTGACCAAGGCTGTCAGAACCACCTCTGTGGAATACTGACCCAAGGGACAGTCACTGACTTTCCACAGTATCATGACCGGAGCCTGCTTCTCTCAGAAAAGGGAACAGGTCAAACCTCCGGAAACAGATAAATGAGAAACTCTGAGGCCACAGGGAGCGTCTATGATAAACTGTTGCTGCTTTGTTCCTTTATGGTGTCTCCCGTTTCAGAATTGCCCCCAGGTGACTTCAACCTAGAGTTTCAAAAGCTGCTTAAGGGAGTACGGCAGGGAATCCAGGGCCTGTCCAGCCTGGAAGACTGGCAGGAAATGGCCCTGTGTTCTAGAAGGAGAAATCAACCAATCATTGTTTATTTGCTGTTGCATTGCAGGGTGGCCCATTATGACCAGGAAAGAAGCAATCAGTCGTACGACCTTGGCTATTTTTGATGTTTTTTTCTTCTGGGCGTGAATTTTCCTTTGCCTAATTTAGTACTAGAATTAACAGGGTTAAGGTAAGACAAGTCAAAGTGCTGTTCAGTTTGGTGTATAGCGATAATGCAGCAAAGTATAAAGTCTTTGCAGAACCACGGCTATGCCGACGCTCACTCAAGCTCTACCCCTCCACAAAATCCCACTGCACGCCTCTATAACCAAAGAGGAAATCGAGGTATCACAAACTTAGTGACTTGGCCAAATTCTCAAAGCCAGATGGAGGCACCCAGCGCCAGGCTCCAGAATTTGTGCTGGGCACAGAACTGTTTGTCTCGGGATCTCCCGCTCAGATCCTATTTAGGTGGTCCAAGCTGGTTGCTACATAGAGGTCAGTTCCAGCTAATTTTGTTAAGAACACCGAGGCTGCTCAGAGGAGCCAAGTGGTTTGGGACCGGAGTCATTCTTCCCCGGACTCGGGGCAGGGACGCAAGGGCTCTAGGAAGCCTGGCAGGGATACAAAGACCCTTGATCGCTCGGCAGGGACGCGGAGAACCTGGGGTGGAATGCCCCGGAGTGGAAGTAGGGGAGATGTAGGAGACTCTGGGATGCTTGGCTAGGGTGTTGAGACTTGGTGATGCCTGTCAGGGATATGAACGCCCAACCTCTCCGGCTCCCAGGGCGAGGCATGGGCACCAGGCCAGCTCGTTTGCGCCTGCGGGTTAACAGGGCCGGCCAGCAGTCTCCGCCCGCAGCACGCCCCCGCGGGCAGGGCTAGGAGTGGGAGCAGCGAGCAGCGTGTCGCTCTGGCGGACACAGCTCGTGCCCCTCGCCCGGGAGCAGCCTGGGAGCGCGCGGCTCTGATTAAGAGGGGCGGGAAACCAGCGGGTGCCCGCCTGCCCCCAAGAGTGGCAGGAATGTGACCCATGAGTGCCGGCGCCGGAGCACCCCTCGCGCGGCTCCTAGGGCTCCGGTTGCTCCCTGTCTGGGCGGATTTGGCTCGGAGCTGCTAGATTCCCTGCTCACCCCCACTGGGGCACTCGGGGAAGCCCAGGTAGGAGAAAACTGGAGAGTTGGGGAGATGGAGTGGCCAAGCAAATGTCCTTCTTAAGTTAGTCGGTCAGCGTTGTCTGTGGATGAAGGATAAAGGAGATGGCAGTTCAGTCTTTTTTTTGGGGGGGGGGGGGGACAGAGACAGAGAGAAAAAGAGAGAAAAATCACATTCAAGAGTAAAGGTCATTTAAATAATTTAAATTGCCAAACTTCAGGTTTGTTCCAGGTACACTGGTCTCCCTGTGTAAATTGCTCCCAGGCATTGAGATCTGGCCAAGTGTAACTTACTTGTAACTAACTAACTAACAAACCCTCTTAGAGGTGTGTGTGTGTGTGTGTGTGTGTGTGTGTGTGTGTGTGTGTGTGTGTGTGAAGTTGGGAGCGGAGCCCCCAGCCCCTGGCATCCAACCCAGCCTCCCTGGCCTGGGAGTTGCTTCGGTCTGGACTCCAAATCCCAGCATGCCAGCTCCTGACCCCTCCCTGGGGGAGTCAGGACCACTCCCACAGGGTATTTAAGTGTGCTGCCAGAGCACTTAAGCAGGAGAAGTTTCGGGTCTGCGTGGGCTCCCTGCTGTCCTGTCTCCTCCCCACTATGCGCTCTGCCTCCTGAGGGCGTCATTCTTAATAAAATGATGGACATTTTGATTTGGTTTGATTTGACCTAATTGGATTCCTTGCGCCAATGGAGCTGCCCTTTTCTTATTATTTTTACTTAACATAGTGGGCTTAGAAAAGAGGTCTGAATTAGACAAGAGGTGAATTCCATAATCCACGTGGTGGGATGAGTCCTCTCTCCAGACAGGTTGATCACGGGGAATGTAGATCATTGTTTACAAACATGCCCAGTGCCTGACAGTTTATAGGGCCCCATCCCCTTACTGCCCTTTATCCTCCCAGCAGTCCTGTGGGTGAGCCGCCAGGATCACATCGTTTTAGAGCAGAAACTTAGGTGGAGGCTGTTTTGTTTAAGGACTGGTGCCCTTGGGTCTTCAAACCCCTGTGTCTAAAGTTCTGGGGCGGGAGGGGAGTGAG
This sequence comes from Microtus oregoni, assembly GCF_018167655.1. Classification (NCBI taxonomy): domain Eukaryota; kingdom Metazoa; phylum Chordata; class Mammalia; order Rodentia; family Cricetidae; genus Microtus; species Microtus oregoni. The sequence goes on along the minus strand of NW_024543066.1, from coordinate 18,777,446 downwards.
AGAGGCTGCCCAGGAAGACAGGGGGGACTCCTCTTTCTACCAAGGTTAGCTCTTTGCACTGTTTGGGATGTTCACCAGATGGGCATATCCTGTAATTTTTGGCCCTGAAAAACAGAATCTAATCAGCTGGGCTACTCAAGCCACTATAAAGAGGAGCCGAAGTCCATTTGTCATTGGAACGGGTGCCTGAGTCACTCTGACTTGGTGCCAGTCTTCCTGGGAGGTGGATACACCAGATGGAACCCCATGGCTGTGAGCTACAGGAATCAGCCTGGTGCTGGGGACAAGTGCTACCTCTCCTCCCTCTTTCCAAGCAGCTGCTGCTATCTCTCTCTTCTTTGATTCCTTCTAGTTTCTTGTTCTTCTATACATTGTATTCTATTTAATATTATACATCCACATCCTCAACTAACTCCCAAGCTAGGTGGAAACATGATGTCCACTGAGATGGGGGAAGGTACCTGGAATCTGACTTACTTTTAGTCTGAGCTATCTACCATTCTGGTGCACATAAGTACTTACTCGTAGGCTCATTGTTGGGTGGCCAGTGTGCAGTTCAATTAAGGACATTTGCTCTAAATTCTTGCACAGCCTTGGCATGGAAGGAGCAGACTTCCCATTTCTCATAGGCTTTGCTGATATAATGTATCGCAGTGATATAATAAGGCATGAAAGTACTCTTGATGCTCCCGAGGCTCGTCACATCTTCTGGTAAATCACTGCTTAATATTACTTTTACTCATTCATCAAACAAATAATTATTGGAGGGTACTAATATGTCAGGCACTGGGGGGAAGTACCAGGGAAAATAAAGTAAGTAAGATAAATGGCCATCACTGTCTCCTCACATACATGGGCTCTCTTGGCAAGTTAGAAAATACTGGAAGGCTGCTTTTTTTCCCCCTTCTAAGACAGTAGTTTAAAATTCGCCACTTTGCAAAGAGTATGGGCCTGATTAGCCTGTAGGACAGTGAGCATCACTGATAGAGAGGGTACAGAGACAGCGGTCGTACATACAGCCCAGTAACCCTCCAAGGACTAGCAAGGGTGCTAAGATATACTCATGGGCCAGCTATGCAAGAGAACCAGGGTAGGTGGTAAAACCTGCCGATGGGAGGTGCGATCAGGGAGTGTCTGTTCACCTGCACGGAGATTCTGTAGAGGGAACACCTTGTTACGGAGCTGGGCAGAGCTGGACCATTGCAGTGAGACAGCCATGGCCTAGGGTCTGGCAGAGGGAAGAGCACAGGCCGTCAGTGTCTTGCTCTGTATGATGGATCTGTAGTGAACCTGCCACTTCAAAGGAGAGAAGTTGTCGGGAGCCCTGACTCATGGGCCATGACCTGCCCCACAATGCTACCCACTTGTCATTAAAAGCTGGCCTTTGGTTTGCGTTCACCTCTCCGTGTGGTTATGAAGTGGTTAGTGCTGGAGCAGAAGGATCTGCAGTGTTAGCAACTTCACTCGCCTCTGCTTGCCTGCTGGGGCCTCCGGAAGTGCCAGATTCCTAGCCACACCTAGTATATGAGAGTGGGCAGAGGGGCCCTGCCAGAGAGAGTTGTCACCAAGTGTTGAAAGCACCTGAGGATCTTCCAAGTCCCTGGTCACTCAATGCCTTTGAGATTCTATGCTGTCTCCTCCTTGTGCGTGTCCATCCAGACATTTTTCTATCTCATCCATCTGGGAAAGGATTTAGAAGGTATCACTAATTAAAAAGAGAATGAGAGCGCATCAGACATGGAGCCCACGATGGCTAGAAATGTCTAAAATGACCCGGGAAGCCACAGCTGTTAGTGTCTTCAAGATAAATGTGTAATATTTGCGGGGAATGAAAGGATTCTTGGTGTAAAGTTGGATTGAAACGTTTATCTGGTTCTCACTAAAGGGATAGGAAGGCAAGCTTAAAGCCTCTCGAAGTTACCCATTCCACACGTGTGGGTTGGCAACCCCAGTGCAGCTTGGCGCTGAGCTGACAGGAAGGGTCTAGAGAGCCCAGCTCTGCTCATCTGGCCTCCTCATGGTCACCTGAAAGCACAGCCGTGACTCCTAGCGGGAGAGAAGGGAAAAGTGTCCTGCTGTCACTTTCGGTCACGCCTTCTTACCTCATCCATTACCCGGCACTTCTGTGCCCAATTACTTTGAAAATGTCTGTTTGCGGTGCAAGATGACATCATAAAATTTAGCTGACGACAGTTTTCAAAACAGTGATATAATGTCTAAATGGAAAGAAGAATTAAAAGCAGTTTGTAATAAACTTATACATTTCAGTATGCCGATGCTTAAGGTGTAGTTGGTAGTTTTTCGTCTCTTGGCTCTTTGGGGACCTGCCCCTCAGCTCCTAAATAAATACACATGGAGATTTAGTATCACTTATAAACGCCTGGCCTTAGCATGGCTTATTCCTAGCCAGCTTTTCTTAAATTATCCTGTCTACCTTTTGCCTCTGGGCTTTTATCTTTATCCTGTATACCTTTCTTTACTTCTTACTCTGCAGCTTGCTGTGCGGCTGGGTGACTGACCCCTGGAGTCCTCCTCCTTCTCTTGCTCCTGTATCTCCTCTCTCAGATTCCTCCTTCTACTTATTCTCTCTGCCTACCAGCCCCGCCTACCCTTTCTCCTGGCTCACTATTGGCCCTTCAGCTCTTTATTAGACCGATCAGGTATTTTAGACAGGCAAAGCAACACAGTTTTGTTAAGCTTTTGTTGTTAAGTTTATGTTAAGCGAATGCAACATAAAAGAATGCAACATATCTTTGCATCGTTAAGCAAATATTCCACAGCATAAACACATGTAACACATCTTAAAATAATATCCCACAACATTGGGGTAAAACTATGCAGCACTTTGTATAAGTTGACCACAGAATAAATAGCGTGGGGCAAACTCAAGTCTTTAGAGGAGGAGGTGAGCTGTTGGCCACATGAACCCTTTTAGCAGGTTCTCAGCTCTTAGTCAAGACCTCGGTGTAGCCAGAGGCGAGTCCTCTCAGCTGTTACAGCAGTCATTAACATTCCCAAGCCTTTCAGTATGTATGGAAATTGTGCCAACTCCGCATATTCTATAAATGTGGGATGCAGTCAGGATTAAGCCGAAAACACCAAGTATATTGTCTGTTGCTGTATCTGGGGGGCACCTGGTGGTCATGAAGGACCAGGGTCAAGTCTTCATGAACTGTCGCCTTGCACTGTTCCAGATTCTAGTATTTGATAGTCATCCAAGGTGTCCCCTGCTACATCCTGCGTGTCTCCAGGGACTTGACCTGACTGGATGAGGTGATGGAGAAAGGACAGACACTTACAGAGAGAAAAGCTGGGCATGGGTGGACTGAGCTCTCTGATAATGGAGAAAGCCCCATTGCCTTGGAAGTGCAGAGTGTTTATTATATATAGTTGAACCGAGGAGTGGAGTTATTGTATAGAGCTAGACATGGAACAGAGTTTATTGTATATGGATAAACAAGGAAGTGGGGTTATTATCTATAACTGAGCAAGGAAGCAGGTTCCATTGGTCTTGGTAGGATCGGTATCTGAAGGGGAGCAGTTTTCAGGCTGTAAACACCCAGAGGGGAGAAAGCTGTGGCGGACATTTTCTGCACACAATGTCAACATTCACCCTTGGGCCCAGGAGGGAAGGCCTTGCTTTCCTGTGGACCTCAGACATGGGCATCCTTAGTATAGCTGTGCGAATGTCAACCACACCCATTCACTCAGGACTTCACTGGCTCCCTGTGTTTCCTTCAGTATAGCTTCTGGAATGCTCTCCCAGGGGTCCTGCTGTGCTGAGAACCACTGCCTTCTCTGTCTGACTGGGTCGTGTTGTCGTGACTAAGGCACCTGTGAGGGTGTGGAGCCTGGCATGGCCCATGTACGAGCAGAAAAACTGTAGGAGTTGATAGTACAGAAGCTGACCATCTAGGATGCATTTAGCATAAACTGTCAGGATCACGTGTAAAGGTGGCAATGGACGTCAGAATAATGGGCGTCATGTACGTGGGGGTGAGGGCTGAGGAGCACAAAGGACTTTGGTGGTTGATAAAAGTGGGAAATAAAGGATGTGTTTCTAGTATCTACAGTTGTTCCAGCTTGTGGAACTGAGCACCTAAGGCATCCGTGTTAGCTCACTATAACAGTATATAAGAGAAAACAATGAAAATTCTGAGGGAGAATGCTGCACCTTTGGGCTATCTGTAGATCCTCAACTAAGAGCCAGAGTTAGTCTCCCCCCCGCTGGCCTAGTCTTGAGTGTTTTTTCTTATGGCCGTATCCATGTCTCTGTCTCACTTTCCCCTTTTGTCCTTAAACCCATGTGCCTTAGTTGAAATGGGCCATCTGGTGGCTTTGAGCTCTGCACAGCTGAGTATTGACGTTTCTTCCCAGCACGTGAAACCCGTTTGGTCATTTTTACCTTATCTTCATCTTTAAGCATTTCTCCTCTGTGATTAGAAAGATATTTCTTCTGTGATTAGAAAGACATTCCCTCCCCCTCTTTGTGTGGTTAAAGAAGCCAAATCCATTTACTGTGATTGAAAACTGCAGTCTTGATGTTCTTTGGGGCTTCTAAGAAGTGAATCTCTTTGGCCGCTTCTCATGTGGAAGGCTTGTTTGTAGTTTTGTAAAGTTAATTTCTCCAGTGGTTCCCACAGTTAGAGTGTCTGTCTGTGACCCCTTGTTACTAATCTCTGAAGAGTGGAACCATCGAGAGCACACCACGGAGGTCCCCAGGTGCCTCTGAGATTATCCCCACCCTCTTCTTTCTCAGCCTGAGTCTGGGCACTCCTACACAGATGGACTTTTGAGAAGTTAGTGGGAGGTGCTCTATCTTGTCCTGAGCCTGTGGGCCTCAGTGCTTCCATTTCTCACGAGTGGGAAAGTCCGAGATGATAAGGGAATATTTACTTAAGATAGCACTGCTTAGACTTTCAACACAAAGACTGAACTGGAGAAATCAAAATTGAATGCCCAATCCGGCCCTGTGGAGTGGCTTATCTTATGGGATGTTTCTCTGATGCCTCCTGATTTTTCCTTGGGAGATCTTGGAGGCCACTTTCCTTTCCACTCAGTGCACACCCACCTCTGCTTCAGTATAAAACTGACACCCACACCCCCCCCCCCAACCTAGAGCTCCTTGGGTAAAATGACAAGCCCAGTAGGATAGACTTGGGTCCTTTGTGTGGCTGTAGAGTTTCTTGGAAAGGTACCCATTCTGGTTTCAGAATCAAGGGCTCCTGTGAGTATAGAATTGGAGTTTCTGTAGTTGTATAGTTTGTGGCTTTGTGCATTCCTTTTAGCCTTCTTCACCATACTGACCTTTTAGGTCTGGAGGTCAGCAGATATTGAGAATCTGGTTGAATACTTATAACAAAATGTCATCCTGTGGACGTAGTTCAAAACTAAAACCCACTGTTCACCAGGTTTTTAGTAGATACAGAGGCATTGACACTTCATAAACTGGGAAGCATGCTTAAACTCTTGCTTTTCCTCAATTATGACCAAGTTAAGGGGAGCTGAGTTGTCTAAGTATGTCTCTGTATATTAAATCGACAGATACAGTCCCATGTCAGGTGTAAGAGGTTACAAATGTGTTACTACAGCTGTCACTCTATGAGGCATTGCTGGGAATGGTAGGCATGTAGGGAGGAAGGCAGAAATGGGGAGCGTGTGTGTGTGTGCGTGTGTGTGTGCGTGCTGTGGTTTGAGTGTAGTCATTGGAGCTCACAGGTGAGAAATATGATCGCGAGTGCAACCGTGTGAGGCAAGGCTCATTAGGAAACAATTAGTTCTCGAAGGCCCTGTGCTCATGAATGGATTGGTGCCAGTGCCGGGGAAGTGAGTTCATTATGGCAGGAGTGGGATTGTCATAAAAGTGAGTGTAGCCCTCCCTTGCTTGCTCACTCTCGCCCTTTCTTGCCCTTCCCTGTTCTGCCTTCTGCCATGGGTGATGTAGCACAAATTCTGGCTCCATGCTCCCAAATTCCAGAACTATGAGCCGAATAATCTTCCGTTTGTTTTAAGTCGCTTGGGGTCAGACATCTTGTCACAGTAGTCAAAAAACAAACAAACAAACAAACAAAACAAAAAACACACAAATAACCCAGAGAGAGACTAGAATGGTTAAGATTTCCTTCATAAATTTCAGATTTGGAGGTTGGCTCCGTCAGGTCCCTAGAAGAAGCAAGAACTTATTCTTGCTTTATACTCATGCTCCTGGGTTTCTATTGAGGTTTGACTTCCTTAGAATTTCTTCTAGAATTCCCCCAAAGTCCAGTGATTTGTACAGATCTGCTCTGCAACTCACCAGCCATGTCCCTTGTCATAGTGAAGAGTGTAGAAAGCCAAAGGGGTAGGCCCACTAGAGACCTGACCATCACACTTGCCTCTCGATCATGCTTCAGGTTCTAGAGAACCCTGGAATTCTTTCCCCAACTGTCTGGACTCCAAATCCATGTCTGCCATTGGCTGTCCTGAGTTGCCTTGGGGGACGCCACTGTCAATATGCCTGTCTTGGGGGTCCGGGGCAGCATTGTATAGAAGGGAATGTACCCACATGTATAAACTAGGGGGTCAAATTGTGCATATGTTCAGAGCCCCTCATAATGTGGAAAGAGCTGGCTGGAGAGAGGATTTGGGAGTAACTAGATACAGTAGGAAGCACTGTTAGGCCTGCTCTGGGCAGATCTCACTACAGGGCCGGTACAGCCTGTTTTTGCACACTGAGTCCCAGGAAACGCTTCCTCCAGCAGCAGTTAGGAGTTTCCTCTGCTGTTGACCCACACAATGTGTGGCCTCAATACATATGACAGAGCCTGTGCCTAGCTAGCTTCTGTCCTGGAAGGCGAGATTCACAGGGTGGGGGAATTCCTCAGGAAGAGGAGGAGAATTCAAGTTCGTGGGAAATTTCTCATTCATAAGAAAGTATCTAATAAATTCAGTGTGGCCACTTACAGGAAAATGCTCTCTTTAGGCCTGCACTTGCCTTGCGGAACATGCCAGGGCCCACAGCCATCACTTTTCTTGTGCCTGCTTTGGACAAAGGAGATCTTGTAGAATGAGAGAAAGCCCCTTTCCCGTCTGACCCCTGGGATGAGGGACGGCACACTCCCACGTGCTGCTAGCTCATCTGTCCTTCACCGCTCTTGTCCTGGCCGCTCGCCTTCTTGGAAAGGGGCTTTTGCTGGGAATCGGTATTGGTCATACTGATTCTTGTACTTATTTTCTATTTTTCATAATTTAGTTCACATTTCTGCTTCAGAGTCTGAGTCCGGCACTGTGTTTTAAGGCCGCATCTGTTGCTGCCACAGAGTACTGGACCCGGGATCATCTGTAAACAATAGTTTATGTAGGTTAAAGGGCCAGGTGGCGGCGTCTGCTGGGGGCCCCGTGATGCCTCCTAGCATGGCAGATACAGGCAAAGACAAGTGGGTGCTTGTGGAGGAGACTGAGTAAGAGACGGACTGCTTCTGTCACAGCCTGCTCATGGAGACGTCAAAGATGGCGGGTTGGGGATTCCTTCCTCCTCTTCCGTCCTCTCTTCTAATAGCTACCATACACCTGGCATGAGGAAGCTGTGAAGAATGGGGCCCTCCTCACAGGAATATGGGGAGACAGTCTGTCCTGTCCTGCTTTCTCCCATCTCGAGTAGAGAAGTGTCATTGCTGGGGTGCTAGCTGGGCTGCCTCAGCTCTCCGGGCACCTGTGTGTTGTGCCATGGAGAGGCTGTGTGACCGGTACCTGACTATGGAGAAGGGGGGGGGTTAATCTTTGAGAGCCCAAGGTAAGTTTCTGATGAGAATCAGTTCAAAGCTGTTTAAGCCCCTTGGCTGCTGCTGAGGAGAACTGAAGAGAAGCATGGGGGGGAGGGGGGCAGAATGGTACACATCCTTAGGGCCAGCGCCAAGATAGCAGCTGTGAAGGAAGAGCAGGTTGACATCATCCCCAGAGTCAAGATAGATGGGGTGATGTGAGCTAGAGATGGAAGGGTCCCTTGCCTGGAGAAATAAGGGGAGCCATGCTGATATAAGTGTCTTTTAGCAGTAGTGCTATCTTGATTGCGGTGCTGGCGTTTCAGTCATGGGGAGGAAATAGAGAGAGCATGTGTGTGGTGTGTGTGTGTGTGTGTGTGTGTGTGTGTGTGTGTGTGAAGAAGGCACAGGCGTACAGAGGAAGGTGAGGAGTGGAACAGGTCAGAGTGAATGGTTAAGCATCTTTGCAGAAGGTCCCTAGATTTACCCAATTGCCCATCTTTCCTTGCCTCCTTCTTCTGCTTTGACGAGCCTCCCGGTGATACTTTCTCCATGTGCCCCCTTCTTCCCCTCCCAGTGATACTTTCTCCGTGGTTCCCATCAGCTATAGTCATTTTTGAGGCTACTAGGGATTAGGGCGCAGAGGCCTCTGGCTGGAACAGGAAGACCTTGAGTGTGCTCTTTGATTTCGTGCCGTAACAGGACCCACAATAAGGTGCCACCGTGCCTCTGACCGCTGAATGTGGTGCCGTGTTTCATCATCTCCCAAGGCGTGACTAATAGTTTGGGATTTCGTGTATTTAGTCTATGCAAATGCTTAGCATCTATCTGGTCGGTCTGTGCCAGTGGCGGACTTTAAAAGGTCCCACTAGCTTTTTATAGGAGTAAGGAAAAGACTCAGAGGTGAAAAAAAATAAGACTCCAAAATACTAGAGGAAACTGCAGAGTTGAATAATGAACGGTGTGATACTAGAAAGGCAATCACAAACAGCTTTGGGGGAATTATTTTAAATTCTGTAATATGGTGGGTAGGCATATGAATGTGATTGGTTTAGGGGAAAAATACATTTTTTTTTTTATAAAGCTATTGTGCCTGCTCTTAAAAAAGACTTTTTCCATGTTTTTTTTTTTCCCCTCCAGGCATGTGGCAAGTCTTTTAGCCCTGTTTTCCATCAGTACTTAGGGATTTTTTTTTTTTTTATCAATTTCTGAGTCCCTCTGACTGGTAGAATACATTTAACCCTTTGTGTGTCTAGCTCCGTATTCCCGACTCCTTTGACTTGTTTTCCTAAAAGTATTCTGTCCTAGAGGGCCTCGGAACACAGACTTTTTGACTTTTTCATGACTTTTTTAGACTTGTCTTGGTTTGTGGGTGGCTCTGGGGCCCTTTGCACCTACCTGTCTATTCAATATACCTATGTTCCTCTTCTCTAGGTAGACACGCCCCTTAAAGATGCTCACTTCCTCCTGAGAAACAGGACCACTCATATAGGAAGCAGCCTTCTTCAAGGTAACAACAGGCTGGGTTGCCGCAGGATCCGTTTGTCTTTTCTTCTAAGCAATGGAAGCCTCTGCCCTCAGTTGTAGGCAGTCTTGGGATAGCTCCCCCTGTATGCAAAAAATGTTTGCTGGCACATTTTTCTTGGGGGACAGTGTGTGTCTTTGTCAGATAAATTCTTATTTTTGTTTTTATATGGCTGCACAGCATTTGAACACAGGGAGGCGATAAGGAAGGTACTGAAGGACACAGTGTTTGGCGGAATAAGACGAGGACCATGGGATTTCACACAAGTGTGGAAGGAAGTTCAAACAGTTGATGGCAGAGAAGAAAAGGCAGGGCAGTGGATGCCAGAGGCTTGAGAGGGGAGAAGAGAAGGCTAGAGGGAGATGCTGTCAGGTTTTTGAGGGAGTCTGTGGTCCTGCTGCCCTCTAGCTATGTGGTCATTGCTGACTTTCTTCCTCAGCCATCCAATTGAAGTGAGTTCCCAGGGTGGGTGGGTGGTCGGGTGGTCGGGGAGCAGAGCCCTCTCAGAACGTTCGGGGCCTCTTTCATTCCACCCTCAAATCTCAAATCTCAGTTGGAAAGAACACCTCTGGCCTCCTCCCCAGGGGCCCAGGGGTGGTTGGTGCATGAAGCCTATTCCAGTCAAGTCAGAGCAGTCCCTGTCTCAACCCCGCCCACCTACCTGTGATGTCATCCTCCTGGCACCCCTCCCCAAAGAATTTGGCCACTAGCTACTCTCAGCCTCTCTTCCCTGCCCACTCCCCTTGCTGCTCATCTGGGCCTCCAAGAAGTCTGTTCTCCACATTGTTCTTCTTGTCTCCAACTTATTTTACACACCGTGGTTAAAGCATCCGTAGAAAAATCAAAACCTACCCAAACCCCACTCCTTTGTGTAAAATCTTTAAGAGTCTTTCCACCATCTGCAAATGAAAGGCCAGCCCCTCAGTGCGCCCCTTGTTGTAGCCACCGGCAGCCCCACCTTTCCTGATGCATTTCTTGGCACCTGTCTTCAGAGTATGTTCCAGAATGGAGACATTTCTTAATATCCTCCTTCCTGCCCACAGGCAAGTTGGGGCCCCATCCTCCCTCACCCTTGTGTGTGGGGTGGGTCTCATCCTGCAGGTACACACATGATCTGCTGGGATGAATAGGGATGCACTCACTTCCCCTGCAGCCCCCCAACTCCACCAGCTCATCTGTGGGCCGTTATTCCCATTTCTATGTCCAGAACGAAGTGTGGACATGGGCTTCCATAAACAATTGTTCAGCAGGGCAGTGGGTAGAAAAGGCGTCAATGGATACTGAAGATCTATCAGAACTTGTCATCGCAGTGTGGGTGCTCGTGAGAATGGCAGAGGGGACCTTGGCTACCCATGGTTTCCATGTGGCAGCTCCTTTCATCCTCATCAGGGCCCTCAGTGACAGATACTGTTATCAGCTCTGGTGGTCACATGGGACACTGACCACAGGAGTTGAGCTTATCTAGCATGCCACCTCTGTGGGGAAGCTTGACTTGGACAGTCTTTCAGCTGCTGGCCCTGGAGTGTATCTAGTCTAGGTCATCTCTGCCTTGGGGCTTACATCGCTGTTGGTGGACGTCAGGGGTCAGTGCTGATTTGGGATGATGCCTGTTTGCTTGTTTGGTGTTTTGCTTTGCCCGTTTGTTTTAGAGGTCATTCAGCTTGGGTCATTCAGCTTGACCTCAAACTCATGACTCTCCTGCTTAGCTTGCCCAGGGGTGGGATTATGGGTAGGGAACACCATACCCAGCTTGTTGGTTTTTCCCGGGAGCACAGTTGGTGCCATGTCAGGTGCTGGTTTATAGTCTCCCTTTGTTGGTATCCAATCCAGTTTGGTGTGGAACCTCCACTCCTAGGTCCTGCTGACAAATAAGGACTCAGACAAGCGACTGCTGGGGGCAAAGGATTTTCCTACATCCTGCTTCGGTTTTTATTTTTCCCTAGAGCAGGGTAGGGGCAGATGGAAAACTTATCCCCCTGTCCCTCTGCCACTTAATAAATAAATCACTGGGGAAGAAACTGGTCTTAGGTCATTGGCCCTGGACTTGAAATAGTTAAGGATCGTTCATCTGCAGTTAACCTAGAATTCCAACTTGCGAGCCACACACTATAAAAAGGCAGCCTGGCATATTTTTCTTTTTCTGCCTAATAATCAAACAAGCCCGAACTCGTCCCTGAGTGAACTGGCAACCAGCAGCGTCCACGTGATTTATTTATGAATACGCTTGTTGACCCTAAGGTGACTGAGTCAAGAGCCAGAACTCAGGACCGGGGAGCCGGTCAACCCTTTCTTTCCTAAGACTTGACACACACTTCCATATGCTCCCAGGAGGAGGGAAGAAGCTGGTTCACAAGCTTCAAGGCCTCCTCTCTTATGTCATCATCTGAGCCTAGTGTAGAGTAGATACAGCAATAGCACTGTTAACTGACATTGTGGTAGATGACCAGTTTTCATGGGTGGAGGATCAGAGTTACAGGATGCGTCAGGAATGTTGTCTTACTGCTCTAGGGTAGATCTCAAAGCTTAAGCTGGGCCCAAGAATCAACATCAACAGTACCAAGAACTGAGTGGGTGTGTCTGCTAGGTTCAGCTAAAACCTGTCCCCCATCAGTCTTTGTTTAACAAGTATGTCATAATATTTGTATACTTTCTAATATAATTCCTCACGTAGAACATTTTCCAGTTAATCTTTAAGTCCTTCAGATGGCTAGTCTCCAGGAGTGTCATCTTAGTTAAAGGACTTTGTGTTTCACCCTTACTTGCAGCCACAGGTAAGAATATAGACATTTAGTGTCTCGTATAATTAAGGGCAGGTTTTTGTTGCTGTTGTTGTTTTGTTTTCCCAGCCAAGAATTTCATAGTGTGTTCTGGACACTGCTCAGTGTTGCATTGAGGAATCAGCTGTTTATTTTGCTCATTCTTTTCTCATTCATTCCTTGAGACTTTGTTAAGGACTACTGGGTTTCAAGTACAGTGTTCTATGCTTTGGGAACAGAGATGAGCGAGCCATGTTCTTGTCTTCAGGAGACTCTTCATCCTAGGTTAAGTGGAAGATTATATTCAGGGCATAGCAGGCATGTAGGTTGCTGGGAAGGCCCAGAGAAGCCAAGTAGGAGCTCTGGGATGCCCCTCACCCTAGTGTGCTGAGATCTGATGGAGTAGGAGTGAGCGAGTTAAAGGGTAGAGGAAGCAGTTAAGTATAAGACTAAGAGGCTGGGGTGCATGGGGAAGGCCGCTGTGGGGTGATCTGGAGGAGGGAAGGATGTTTGGTAAAGCGAAAAGAGCCAGAACAGAGTAGCCCTATGCTTGGGATTCTTCTCCATGCACCGGGAGCCTAAGGGAGTTATTGAGTAGTTGATAGGATTCAAAAATATAAATCCATGGGGAGAGAGACAAATAAGGAGCCTGGTGTTATAATAAAACCAGGCATGGGCTTGAGTATGACAGGAGTTATGGGTAAACTGGGGTAGTGTGATGAAGAACACCAACTGTCATGTCTGGGGAGAGAGTGTCCTGGGGGCAGCTGCTTCAGGATCACAGACCTCAGGTCCCTTTTAAGGGCATGGCCAGTAGGTTCGCATCCCTGTATGGCTGTCAGCTAGGCGGGAAGTTCCAGTAGAGGGTAAATTGGTCGGGCATGAACACTTGCTGTATTATTGGGATTGGGGTTCTCAGGGGCCCCTGAGTGAATTCATGTAAAAGCTCAATGGAGACAGAAGACTGGAGCTTAACTGAATCTCATCATGAGGCACCTGTTGAGGAGAACGAAATGAGCAGAACAGGGGACTATAGTGCATGCTTACTTCCTTTGGGGCTTGAGAGGTAGCAGGCAAAACTGCGAGTCTGTGTTTTTCTTTTTATTAATTTGATATTTGTTTTAGGGACTTTGTTTTGTATATGAGGTGCTGGGCATGTCCTGAAGTAGGCTAAGCAAATACTTGCTCTGGTTACACTTCCTGCCATACAGATGGACAAAGGGCCACACATTTAAAATAGCCAAGCTATGAAATCAATCTAGGTGTCTATCAACATGGGTAATACACATGTGCTACATATACACAATGGAGCATCATTCAGTTATGAGAAAGAGCCAAGTTATATAATTTGCAGAAAGATGGATGGAACAGGAGAAGGTCGTACTATCAGAAAGGCAAATGTGTTTTATTTCATATGTAAAACCTAGCAAAAACCCATATATGACATGGCAGGAGAAGGTGGGGTTTGAGGGGTAGATGGCATTGGAAGGAGATAGGTGAGCGTAATGAAGGCTGCAAGGATCAACGTACATCATACACTTGATGAAAATATCTTGAAACTCAACACTTCATAAAGTCAATACATAACGATAAGAATTTTAAAAGGGGAGTAAGTCCTCAGGATCTCAGTTTAATATGGATGCTCTCCCCAGTGCTAACCACTCTTGATGGTCCTTCCGGTGAGGCCTTTAGAGCCACTTACAGATACAGTGGTGCTTTTTTTCTCTGTGAAAAAATTCATACACATTTATCATAGACCTCTGGAAAGTATAAAAATCCCCAGCGAAGGGGAAATCCACCTAAACCACAAGAATAAATGCAGCTCTAATATGTTGATATGATTTAGTTTAGTCATTTTTGGATACAACCCTATGTATTGTGTTATACAGGTAATTGATACGGGGTTTTTCAATGAAGGCATGTCTTGGGTGTGGGAAATATCTTCTGGATGGAGACAACTGTACAAAGGTAGAGGGAGCTACTTTGGGTTTAGTGAGTCCACTTACCTCTATCCGCACGGGAGACTGGTTCCACAAGAGCTGTGGATACTGAAGTGCATAGATGCTCAAACCCCGTCTGCATCCACGCCTGCAATTTTATCATCTCTGGGGTAGTTACTGTATCTCATGAGAGGTCAGTTTCATGTCCACAGTTGTTCTCCTGTGTTCTAGGAACTGACAGCCTCCTAAAAGCCGTGCATCTTCAGCACAGAAGCACAGCCTTTCGAGTTATGCAACATGGCAGTTGGTTGGATCTGTAGACGTAGCTCCCATGGGTGTAGAGATCTGGCTGTAGTCTATGTTGGTTGTAAGATGTATTCTGAGGGGATTCAAGTGGGACAGAAGAAAGAATGTATTTTAGAAATGTGTTTGGGGAAAGATGCTGGAAATACTTTCAAGCTGAATTTGTCCCCAATTCTGTCACACACACACACACACACACACACACACACCTTGACTTTCTAATTAGAAGTCTAACATAACTTGGAATGGTGAGGAAGGCTTTTCCATGGGACCTGGGGGTAATGGGTGAGGGCAGGTGGGGGTCAGGAAACCGAGATCTTTTCTGGGTTACTAACATCCTGCCCTCCTTCCCTCCTTCTGTTTCCCCAGGAGAATATGAGAGTGCTACTTGGGCTCCTTTGTGTCATCGCTCCTCTGCTGTCGCTGGAGACCCGTGAGTCTGCTGCTTCCTCTACGCTTGTCATCTCCAGGCGGGGACGAGGGAGAATGCACAGCCCTGTTTGTCTATCAGAGACATTTTCTTTCCCGTTTTCAGTTACACCGAGGATTCTCCTGGCCCCAGAACTGTCCATCTGAAAGTCCCTTTCTGTATCTTCGTCTCTCATTCTTTGCCTAGTATTTTGGGAAACTGAGGCTGGTGAGATTAAGAACCCGGGGTCATGTCTTTAGATCTGCAATAAGAGCTCTGTCTGGGACTCTGGGTCTAGTCCAGGCCTCCCATCACCTCAGTGCTCATGGGACTATGTGAGAGCTGCTTACCCTGGAGTAGGTGTCGAACACCAATCATGGACCCATGGCTACTCCATCTGTATTTCCTTCCAGTTTCTTCATAGTCTCCTTTCCTTCTTCATTTCCTGCCACAAATGCATCGAACCTTTACAATGCGTCAGCTGGAAGGTGCTGAGATCGCTGCAGGGAATAATCTGTATGGAAGCAGCTGCTTACAGGCGACCTTCCTTCTGGGGGAGACAGGACACATCACATACGCCATTCAGTGTTGAAGATAAGTTAGGTAGAAACACTAGGAAAACAAAGAATATTGGCGGGGTGTGTGTGTCCAGGACTAAATCAAAGGTTCAGCTTTCCATACTGTATCTGGCCACAAAAATATTTCAACTGAAAGATTGATTGTGAGTACACCCTGAAGTAGGGAAAAAAGCAGTTATGTAGTGTTTTTGGGTTTCCATCCTGCCTGGTTTCCATCCTCCCACCAGGTCCCACAGCCATTTAGCCCCAAAGAAATCACACAGAGGTCTATATTAATGATAAACTGATTGGTCCATTAGCTCAGGCTTCTTATTAACTCTTTATTAGCCTATTGTTTTTATCTGTGTTAGCCACATGGCTCAGTACCTTTTTCAGTGGCGTAGTCACATCTTGCTTCTCCGGTGTCTGGCCAGGACTGCAGGGGAATGGACTTCCTCCTTCCCAGAATTCTTCTGTTCTCATTGACCCACCTCTATTTCCTGTCTGGCTATCCCGCCTATACTTCCTGCCTGGTTACTGGCCAATTGGCGTTTATTTAAAACATAATTGACAGAATATAGACAATTGTCCCGCACCAATGTAGATTCCAGGCTAAGGGGAGAAATGTCCTTGGCAGCACGTGCGAAGGCCAAGAGGTGAAAAGCAGCTCGTGTGAGAGCTGAGAGACAGAATGAGGTCACTGAGTGTGGTAAGGAGAGATTGTATCAAGAACTGAGGCTCTGGCTTCCTCCAGGGTGACCGACTGTCAAGCTTTTAGTGGTCAGAGAACTAGTAAAAGTCTGACCAGAAATTTGGAGCCAAGTAGAGAAAGCATCTCAGGGTGAGAGAGTATAATAGGAACATGTCCAGTGCAGATGCGCTGAGTGAGATGCCCTCTGGGAGTTACTGAATTTTGCAGTTTAAAAGTTTGTGCGTATATTGTTTCAGGGATAAGCTCTCTGCATTGGATAACCAATCATGGGGCTCAGCCTTGGGTGAAGCAAAGTCCCCCCTGCTTCCAGCTGTCATTGGTTACTGTAGTTCTTTGTCTAGGGATAGAACCCCATGAAAATTTCCCCTTCCAAGTTAATAGGTCTACTGATGTTACTATTGTTTCAGTCTTGTGTATACAGCCATTTCTAGGAGAAACTGTTTCATAGCTGACTTTCTGGTATTCTGGCTCTTAAAATCTTTCTGTCCCCTCTCCCTTGATGTTCCCCGAGCCACAGACACATGAACTGTGATGTAGATGTCTCCTGAGTAAATTGGGAGCATGGGAACCATGGGGGTGGGTAGAAGGGGAGTGGAGAGGAAGGAAGGGGAGCAGAGAAGAATGTGTAGCTCAATAAAATCAATAAAATATTTTTTAAAGGCTCTCTGGCTACATAAGATTTTTTTTTTTTGTCACTGGTGTTAATCTGATCACTAGGCAGTTGGTGTGATTTTCTTTATCTTTTTTGTTGTTTTTAGGCAGGATTCCTCTGGGTAACAGCTCTGGCTGTCCTTGAACTCACTACCAGGCTGGCCTTTAACTCAGAGACCCACCTGCCTCTTCCTGCTGGGATTAAAAGCGTCACCACTCCCTGGTTCAAAGATTTATTTATTTATGTATTTTGTGTATATGAGTGCCTAACCGTGTGTACATCTGCATGCCAGAAGAGGGCATCAGACCCCATTATAAATGGCTGTGAGCCACCCTGGAGTTGCCAGAAATTGAACTCAGAACCTCTGGCAGAGCAATCAGTGCTCTTAACCTCTGGCCATCTTTCCAGCCATGTTGCTTTTCTTAAGAGTTCACTGTGTCTTGCAACCCAAGCTTATTTATCACATCTTGAGCAATTTCAGCCTGTATTTCCAATATGTTTTCTGTGTTCTTCACTCTTGCAGAAATTCATATTAGACATTTTCTAGCTGCCCTAAGCTATCTGATGCCCTGCTTGCTCACTCCCCCTGTCTTGTTTAGTCTTGAATGTTTTCTAATGTTATGCCTTCAAGTTTTCTTATTTCCCCAGAATATTTTCAACTTGGCAATGCATTTTTATTACTAGAAGTTTTTTACTGAATTGTTTTATGCTTCTGTTCACTGTGTCTTTTGTCTCTTTCAGTGTCTTGAGTAAATAGGAGATAGAGTTAGGTCATGTCTTGAACAGTGTTGTTTCCTATGCTTCCCCATTTGTTAGCTGTTCACATGGGAGGCCATATTTAGTCTTTGCAATTCTCCACTGTACAGAGTGAATGTCTTTCCTCCATTATTCCTCCCTTTAGATGAATAAGCAGAAAGTAAGAGGGGACAAGTCATTTGCCCAAGGTACAGCTTACAGGGACCACGTGGCAGAGCTAAAACTGAACATAAATGATCTCCACCCTGAAGACTGTTCTTAACCACACAGGAGCTGGTATCTTTATTAACCAATGCATTCAAATGTTGATATTGCATGAAGAAACACTGAGACTTTTTCTTATAGAAATTGCTTCCCTTTTTTTCTCTTTTAAAGATGACTGTAAAGAATATTCAGATGAGATCATTTTATTTTCATATGTAAATGAAATTGATATTCGTGATTGTCCTCTTATTCCGAATGAAAAGCGTGGCACCATAATCTGGTATAAAAATGACAGCAAGACACCCATATCAGTAGAACAGAGCGCCAGGATTCATCAGCAAAATGAACGGCTTTGGTTTGTTCCTGCCAAGATCGAGGACTCGGGACATTACTATTGTATAGTGAGGTAAGGAAGGGATGTCCTAAGCCTCGATGACAGTTAAGGACAGAAAAATTACTTTAGTAATGATGAATTTTCATATCTTACTTTATTTTAGAAACTCAACTCACTGTCTCAAAACCAAAATAACCATGAAGGTTTTAGAGAACGACCCTGGCTTGTGTTACAGCACACAAGCCACCTTCAAACAGCGCCTCTACGTAGCAGTGGATGGAAGTCTTGTGTGCCCTTATTTGGATTTTTTTAAAGATGAAAAGAACCAGTTACCCAAAGTTCAGTGGTATAAGGTAATTCATTTTAAGTATATTTTATTTTTAGACAGTTTTCTGCTTTGAACAGTGAAATGTGTCCACAAAAATCTTTGATAGGTTCATACACTGTATTGCTCTGTGGTAGTGCAGCTTCACAAAGAAGCAAACAAAAACATAAGCCTGTGTCTGTTGGTTTTTACAACTTATCTAAAATCTTATGGTTGTTTCTATCTGACTGAGTAAGATATAGTATCAAGAAAGTAATAGAACTCAACTCGTTAGAGAAGATGGATTAGATGTTTAAGCCATTTTAGAGATTTTTTTCTTTTCTTTTTTTTTAAATTTATTTATTTATTAAGGATTTCTGCCTCCTCCCCGCAACCGCTTCCCATTTCCCTCCCCCTCCCCCGATCAAGTCCCCCTCCCTCATCTGCTCGAAGAGCAATCAGGGTTCCCTGACCTGTGGGAAGCCCAAGGACCGCCCACCTCTATCCAGGTCTTCTAAGGTGAGCATCCAAACTGCCTAGGCTCCCCCAAAGCCAGTACATGCAGTAGGATCAAAAACCCACTGCGATTGTTCTTGAGTTCTCAGTATTCCTCATCGTCTGCTAACACTGAATGGCCCATTAGCTCTAGCCTCTTACTGGCTAATTCTCACATCTTGATTAATCCATTTCTATTAATGTGTGTAGCACCACGAGGTGGTGGCTTACAAGGAAGGATCTTAACCTCTGTCCATCTTGGAGAGGAGAGCTATAGTGACTGACCTCACTGCCTTCTTCCAAGCATCCTGTTCTGTTTACTCCGCCTACCTAATTTTCTGTCCTATTAAAGGGCCAAGACAGTTTCTTTATTAACCAATGAAATCAACACAAAGCAGAAGACTCTCCCACATCATTTCCCCTTTTTCTATTTAAACAAAAAAGAAAGGCTTTCACTTTAACATAGTAAGATTACATATAACAAAACAGTTGTCAAGCAAGAATTACAGTTATAATATTTATATTTTATCCTCTATCATAACTAAGGAAAACTATAACTAACCATTCCTCAACTCTATCAAAGACTCCAGAAGGATATAATATTTTATAGCAGATATTATTTTGTGTTTAATTAAAAACACATATTGGGGTTGCAGAGATGCTCAGTGGTTAAGAGCTCGAACTGCTCTTTTGTAGGACTGGAATTTGTTTCCCAGCATCCACAGAAGGCAGCTCCCAATTACCTGTAACTGCAGGCCCAGGGGATCTGGCACCCTCTTCTGGCCTGCATGGGCACCTGCACTCATATGCACAAACCCATCATTGCACACATACCTACTCTTAATTAAAGACAACACAAACTTAAATCCTAAAAGACTAATAAAAAGTTAAATGTTCCGCACATAGCCTGGTAGTGTCTGTAGTCATGTAAACATGAGGGTGGGCACAGCATACTTTGGTGGCTTTATTAGTAGCCCAGTGAAACTTTTACAGGAAAGTCATCTTTTAGAGACTAACGAGTACAAAATAAATAATATCAGTTCAGGAATGGACCATGCTGTTGACAGATGTCAACAATATTGCTTCCGTTGTGTCTTCTGTGAAATAAATTTGTCTTCACTTATCTTCATGGCCTAGGTCTCTGGGCTTGAAATTTTGAAGTATAACTATTTTATTTGATTTATTTTTTTTGCCCCCAATCAAGCAGATCACTTTTTCAGATAGGAACTTGCCAAGGTGAAAAACTAAAGTTCTTGTTCCGGTTACACAGGGGAGTCCCTGACTTTTCCAAGGCTCCCATTTCTCTCTTCTTGTCTAGGATTGTAAACCACTGCCTCTTGACAGCGAAGACTTCATTGGGGCCAAGAATAAACTGATGGTGAGGAACGTGGCTGAAGAGCATGGGGGGAACTACATTTGCCGCGTGTCCTACACGTACCTGGGGAAGGAGTATCCAGTCACCCGAGCGATAGAGTTCATCACGATAGGTGAGTCGTAGCTCTGACCCCACAGGGGTTTGTGTGAGGGACAGCTGGAAGACCATCAGGTTGCCATTACTTCAATTTTTACAGAGGAACTGAGTATAGGAATTGGCTAGTGACTCACAAGACTGATTAGTCACGAGAACCAAGAGAGGGAAGAGAGGGTTTGTTTTTAGCTTACAGTTCGAGAGAGAATCCAGCTGGTCATGGTGAAGAAGGCGTGGCAGCTGGAGCGTGAGGCTGGGAGAGAGAGAAAGAGAGAGAGAGAGAGAGAGAGAGAGAGAGAGAGAGAGAGAGAGAGAGAGAGCGAGCTGTAAGTGGGTCAGGCTTAAGACCCAACGCCCAGTGACATCCTCTGTCCAGCTTTGCCTCATTTTCTAGAATCTTTCCAAATATGGATACAGTTGGGGATCAAGTATTCAAACAAATGAGCCCACGGGGGACATTTCATCTTCAAACCACAACACAATGTCCTATGGTTTTACTTCCATTTTTGTTAGTAATTATTACATGAATATTTTCCATCCCTGCTTCAGATGCAATGCTACTTAGACCATCACGTTATGAGTTATGCCTTCCAAGGGGTTCTGTAACATTCTTAGATATCACAGAAGGAAGATCTTCCAGAGAGCTCAGGACTCCCTTTAGTGGGTTTACGTCACCATTTGTGAGCCTGCCCTGGGGGAATCTAACTGAACAGGAGTCACTGACATCAGGGAAAGAACTCCGTGGTGAGGCATTGGCCTCGCGTGTATGAAGCTTTGGATTCAAATCCCAGTACAGCATAAGACAAACCCCAAAGTCCAGCAGAATAGTCACTGGCACGAATGGAGTAGATCCTCAGTTTGGAGATATTCCATATCCAGAACGCACGTTTTTGTTAGCTCAATCACTACTTCTCTAAGTATGTGTCTAAGTATCTGTAAGAAGATGGTGTGGCCTGAAAGGTTTTGGGAGGATTAGAGATGAGGCAGGCTCAGCCTGTAGTCATGTGCCTGCTGCACAGCAAACCTTGCTACAATGGGTGGGCAGTACACAGGTGCAGAATGACTGTTCTTGATGTTTCCAGGGTGCCCAATCTTGTCATCCCCATAGAGCGCATTAAAAACTATTTCACAGTAACACGAACCAAATTGCACTTACACAAGTTACTTGGGAATAGGCAGAATGTTGAACCTTTCTGTAAATGGTAGCTTCCAGTAATAGGAAGCTAACCTAACCAGGATGTTTTTGTGGGAGGGGAAGGGATCATCTTTGAGTGAGTATGCTGGGGGAATAGTTGCGACTCTCCCGGGCAAACTCAGAGCAGGATCAACATACATATAGCTGCATCTTCCCAGTATTAAGGCATTTCTTTTTCAAAGACTGATTTCATTGAATACAAATTCGCGTGGCCCTACAAGCATCAGCTGGATCTAACTTTCAGTGGTCATTTATGGAGCACTTGCTGCCCTATCTATAGGAAAGATGAAAGCCAACTTCCTGTCCTTTGCTTTTCGTTTCTCCGCCTGTGGAGGACTTCAGGCATTCTAGTCTGTTTCTAATTCTTCCTTCTTAGCCACGGATCAGCCCACAGAACTGATCTTGTAAAGAAGCAGGAGATTAATCTTCAGAGCCTTTTGAAAGCCTCCTGTCTTATTTAAATCAATTCTGTCAGGAGGTTTGTCACTCGACAGTGGCTGCTTGGTTGGTACCACAGTAATCCAGCATTTCAGGTCCAGCACTGGCCACTTCTGCTCAAGGAGGTGCTTTTGTCCTAGCTACTGCCTTTCCTGCTTTGCAGGGAGAGGAGAACCTTCCAGCTCCCAGGTTGTCCACATAGGTGCTGTATATAGAATAAATTCTTCGTACCTGTACTCTCCCAGTAGAGATATGTGTTATTATGCTCATTAGTCTTTCTCTTTTCATGAGTGTGTGTATTTACATATATGTAAGAGTTCACGTGTGTAGAGGCTTGGTTCATGTGTACGGAGTATATGGTCCAGCCAAGCTTTGAGTGTTCTGTTTGCTCATTTCTGGTGGTTCTCGTCTTCTCTTACCTACCTCCTGCTGCCCTTAATCTGTCTAGCTCAGTGCTCGCTGAGTGCTGGTACCACTTGGGATTCTTTCTGGTGAAAAGCTGAGGAGCTCTGTGACCTTTCTCCTTGCAGGTGAGAGTAAGAGCGACAGGCCTGTGATCCTGAGCCCACGGAACGAGACGATGGAAGTAGACCCAGGTAAGCAGGCTCCAGGCAGGGTATGATCATCATTCCAAACTCAAGGTGAAGATAACATGACCTTCACAACACACACAGCATAAGCCAGTTACCAGATACACCTATGGAGGGACAGTGGCACAAATCATATATTCAAATGGCTTTAAAATGTTTTAAATTTATTTCTTAAATTTATCTTTTTTAAGTTTTTGCCTCTTATGGCAAAAATCTAGCCATATCCAGTTTTCCCACCCTTGCTTTGCAAGGTCTTTCTGACTATACAATCAGAAATAGCCCCATGCTAAAGTTAAAATGTCTAAGGATATAACATTTAATTTATCTAATTGACACAATATTTTGTCATTGGAGCCAATCTTTTAGGCAGAAGGCTAAGATTATATATGCCAAAAACAATGAAAGTTATCCTAAATAAGTGCTTTTCCAAGTTAGTCAGTTTTTTAAAATATCACGAAGAAAGACCCATCTTGAGCAGTACAGCAATGAATTCCCCTTCCTGTCATATATGGAGCCAATCTTTCACTCCTCCTGGGGAGAGAGGCATGTTTAGCTAGGTGGTATGCACTGAAGAATAGTGAGCCTGAGGTTAGCCTCGATGACAAATGGGTTCTGTCTTAAAAACAACAGAGACAGAAAGAGGAGGGGGTGACTCCGTGCTTGTGAGGGCCTGAGCTTGGGATGCAGCATTTGTGTAAAGACCTGGGGGTGGTTATGCACAACTCTAACCCCAGTGCTGGGGCAGCAGACATGGGTACAGACCTGTCGCTGGGTGGCCATCTCTAATCCCAGTGCTGGGACAGCAGACACGGGCACAGACCTGTCTCTGGGTGGCCATCTCTAACCCCAGTGCTGGGGCAGCAGACACGGGCACAGACCTGTCTCTGGGTGGCCATCTCTAACCCCAGTGCTGGGGCAGCAGACACGGGCACAGACCTGTCGCTGGGTGGCCATCTCTAACCCCAGTGCTGGGGCAGCAGACACGGGTACAGACCTGTCTCTGGGTGGCCATCTCTAATCCCAGTGCTGGGGAAGCAGAGATGGGTAGAGACCTGTCGCTGGATGGCCAGCCAGTCTAGAATTAATAGGTGAGCTCTACCCAGTGAGAAACCCTGTCTGAAACAGTACGTGGGTACTATTCCTGAGGATGTCCAAAATTGCTGTCCAGCATCCATACACGTGTGTACACAGGTGTGCCTGCATCCTTACATGCATAAACATGCACACACACACATCTATACATAGATACATCTGCACTCTTAACATGCACACACACACACACACACACACATACCCAGGAAGGAGGATATGTATAAGTCTACATACTTATTCTTACTGAAGTAAAAAACGAGAATTTATCCTATCATAAAGGCAACATAAATTAGAGAAGAAACTTCCTGTCAACCAATGGTCTAAAATTAAATCCAACTACCTGGCTTAAAAATTTTATTCAGCGTAGGGCAGAAGATCGAGCACTACATCCTAGACAGCTTCGAGAACAAAAGGCAATGGAATTCTCAAACACCTCTGTCCTTTCCTCATTTGGTAGTAGAGAGGGTTTTTTAGAAATAAGTGAGTGAAGATAGATAAAAAGAAAAAATAGCTCTTAGAAATCTTGATCATGAGAAAACAAAAGGTTTAGGTCAAAGAGTTTTCATAAACAGAAATATCGACAGCTAGCCAGAAAGTTTTCTGGGGAGTTCTTATGTCTGTGAAGAGTGAATGTTTTTGATTAAGGAAGAACAACTTGACACTTGTGAATTTGTTCCGAGAAAGAGGCTAAATAATGGATCTGATGTGTGAGGAGCAGTGAGGGTCCAGTGAACACTAAGCTAGGAAAAATGTGTTCACCAGGAGTTCAAGAAGTGTAGATTGGGGTGCTGGAGAGATTCAGAGGTTACGAGTGCTGGCTGCTCTTGTAGAGGACTTGGGTTCGATACCCAGCACCCACATGATGGCTCACAGTGATCTCCAGTTCCAGGGGATCCAACACCCTCTTCTTGCCTCTGGAGGCACCAGGCACATATGTGGCGCACAGACATATATATGCAGACAAACCATGCATGCACATAAAATAAATAAAGCTAAAGAAAAACAATGCAGGTCGACTAGGCTGTAATGAAGAGCCTGTGTGGTGTGCTCCAGGCCTTCAGTTCCTGCTCTGGAGACACTCGTGGAAGAAAGAAAAATTAAATGAAAATGGAGTTTGATTTTTCTTCTCTCAGTGAGCAATGCTTGCTGAATGTCCCCTGTTTTCTGGGGGTGTTTGTGTGGAATAATGGCCGTATGTACGGCTGGAGGGGGAGTGGACCAGTGCAGCCTTACTTGTTTGGAGTTTGGCATTGAAGTTGTATCTTCCCAGAAGGACGGGAAATGCAACAAGGCCATAGGTTTCTGTATCAACACTGTAAGCACATCCTGCCTCCAGATTTTCATTCCAAGTAATACTTGCAGATAGGAGAAAACAGTGATATAAGCAGGGTGTTTTTAAAATATGAATCATAATAATCATAGTAATGACACTTCAGAAATTTAGCAGTAACTATATTGTTAGTGTATAGTTATATTATGAAATGCTAGGTAGTCTCATACAACAGGAGGACTAATCATGTTTATCCAGCAGCCATTTATAAATAGACATAGAGTGTAATGAAGGCCAATTAGTCTTTGGACTCAAAATACATTGCTTTTCAGAATCCAAGATACAGCTGATCTGCAATGTCACAGGCCAGGAATCGGATCTTGTCTACTGGAAGTGGAATGGATCAGCAATTGAAGACGGTGATCCTCTCCTAGTGGAAGACTACCAGCTGTGAGTTTACTGGTTAATGTCAATATTAAATTCTGTGCCACACCTTGTTCTAGTTTTGAATCTAATACCGAGAGCTAGCTGGTGCTCGACTACTCCTAGCCTTCTGCTGACCACTTTGGGCTTTGCTAAGTCATCTAGATAATATTTGTGAGAATCTGTGTTTTGTGGTTGTTATTAAAAATATGTGTCACTGTATAAATTGCACACCAGCTCAAAGCTCTTTCCTTACATTCTGTTTTGTGCTGCGATGCAGTAAGGTTCTCTTCATGTGTATTAAATCCTTTGGAAAGACTATGGAAGGAATCAGGAATCAGTCTTTCTGCTTCAATCTCCATGGGCTGGATAAAGATCTATTAATTCCTCCTTCCAGTCTCTTCATATGCCGTGCCCTTTGTCATCTGCCCCAGTCCCGAACACCCATGGAGGCCAGAATGTTTAAGGCTCCCCCCTGACCCCCGTGTGTGTGTGTGTGTGTGTGTGTGTTCCTTTGCAAGCTGGTAATTTTAACTTGATTTCTTTGTTACTGGGTGTTCCTGACCTTGAGGTTATACAATTTCAGATTCGTCTTACCAATAGACTATTTGTGCATGATGGGAGGAGGGGATGTGATTATTTGAGCTGTAATTTATGTTACAAATAAAGCAATTACCTGGACCCGTAGGTCTTATTCCCTATTGACGGAGCTTACCTACTCTAATTACTCCCCTTCTCTGTCTCTCTCTTTTTGAACAGCGTGCAACATCCTTCATCCAAAAGAAAGTATACACTCATTACAGTACTTAACATTTCAGCGGTCCGGAGCCACTTTTATAAGTATCCATTTACTTGTTTCGTCAGGAACACGAACATTATGGAGTCAGCATATGTCACATTAATATATCCAGGTAAGTAACAAGTGCTTACTTAACCTCACTGATTGCACAGCCCAGTGGATTTCTCTGTGGTTTCCTTTGCCTGGAACGTTCCTCACCCTTTCTTCAGCTGCAGCTTCTCATCGTTTGTGCTTCTTGGCCTGAATTCTCTGCTCTGTTAGGAAACTTCCCACCCCCTTGCCTGATCTGAGCCTGCCTCCCTGCCTCTGCTTGGGTGCCACTGTGGAGGCATCATGCATCCCTGTCACACGTAGAGACATCATGCATTGCGATCACATGTGGAGGCATCATGTATCATGATCACTTGTGGAGGCATCATGCATCAAAATCACACGTGGAGACATCATGTATCAAAATCACATGTGAAAGCATCATGCATCCTGATCACGTGGAAGCATCATGCATCCCGGTCACACGCAGAGGAATCATGCATCACAATCACATGCGGAGGCATCATGCATCGCGATCACACATGGAGGCATCATGCATCACAATCACATGTGGAGGCATCATGCATCACAATCACATGTGGAGGCATCATGCATCAAAATCACACGTGGAGACATCATGCTTTGCATCACATGTTGAGGCATCATGCATGCCAGTCACATGTGGAGGCATCATGCATCAAAATCACACGTGGAGACATCATGCATCACAATCACACGTGGAGGCATCATGCATTGCGATCACACATGGAGGCATCATGCATCACAATCACATGTGGAGGCATCATGCATCACAATCACATGTGGAGGCATCATGCATCACAATCACATGTGGAGGCATCATGCATCACAATCACATGTGGAGGCATCATGCATCAAAATCACACGTGGAGACATCATGTATCAAAATCACATGTGAAAGCATCATGCATCCTGATCACGTGGAAGCATCATGCATCCCGGTCACACGCAGAGGCATCATGCATCACAATCACATGCGGAGGCATCATGCATCGCGATCACACATGGAGGCATCATGCATCACAATCACATGTGGAGGCATCATGCATCACAATCACATGTGGAGGCATCATGCATCAAAATCACACGTGGAGACATCATGCTTTGCATCACATGTTGAGGCATCATGCATGCCAGTCACATGTGGAGGCATCATGCATCAAAATCACACGTGGAGACATCATGCATCACAATCACACGTGGAGGCATCATGCATTGCGATCACACATGGAGGCATCATGCATCACAATCACATGTGGAGGCATCATGCATCACAATCACATGTGGAGGCATCATGCATCACAATCACATGTGGAGGCATCATGCATCACAATCACATGTGGAGGCATCATGCATCAAAATCACACGTGGAGACATCATGCATCACAATCACATGTGGAGGCATCATGCATCCCAGTCACATGTGGAGGCATCATGCATCCCAGTCACATGTGGAGGCATCATGCATTCCAGTCACAGCAATTCTTCTCCATATCTCTTAACAAATTATTCTTTTCCCAGGACCAGTAGCTACCTGTATTGGCTTCCTATTCATTACCTCTTGAATTTTTTAAAGTACAGGACCAAACAAGATAGTTTATACAGGGAAAGCCTACCTACCCTGTTTGTAACAAGGATGTCTGAAGCCACTGGTTTTCAAGAATTGGTATAGTCAAAACCCAGTGCTGAAAATATTGTTTAAATACTCCACAGTATTTAAAACAGGGCTTAAAAGCCAGGGTATGTGCATAAACATAATTTAAATAAACAAACAAATAAATAAAGCAGAAAAGTAAAGCATTTGAGGATTTAGATATTTTCTGGATGCTATTCATGCCCTGACAGCCAAGAGGCACTTCCTTTGTCTTTCCTCTTCCCAATTGTTCTCCACCCTCCTTCCTCTTAACCTCCCTCTTCTCTTACCTCTCTCACCCACACTTCTTTTCTTTGGGTGAATTATGAGGAGAGACCATATGAATGTGGGAATGTGAAAGGCCGCTTCCTTTTTGTACCCCATCTTTAGGATCTTCCTGTCAGATTCTCCTCCCTCAGTAAATCATGCAGGCTTTGTATGATTTTGACCTATCCTGTTGTGCTATAGTGAACTCTGTCTCTATGGTCCCCAAAAGGTTTTCTCGTACTGTGTATTATGCTTTAGGTGGAAACTTAAAAGAATGTACCTTCATTTTCTATGGACTTATGCAACACTGCCTCCCTCATTAGTGTCCACTGATACAATGACAGTGGATGCACGGCCACGGCTCTGGGTGTAAAGTGGTTCCCAAATGCATGCTCTTTGCAGTAAACCTATTCAAATGGCTGTGACCAAAGTTTTCATTCCTTTTGGTTCTAATGATTTTCTCCTCTTTTTTTGTTGTAGCCCCTGATTTCAAGAATTACATCATTGGGACCTTTGTCATCTTAACAGCTATAATTATATCATGTGTTTTCATCTATAAAATCTTCAAAGTTGACATTGTCCTTTGGTACAGGGATTCTTTCTCCCATTTTCTCCCCTCAAAAGGTATAATTTTATATCCCACGAAATGTTTCCTCTGAAGAGTTAAAGATGACTCCTAGCATTTTTTACTGAAAGCTTTTAATGATGGTGTTGGCTTAGACACATTGATTCTTATTTAGTTTCATAACTGATACACCTTGATGCTAGTTACCACCCTAGCTTCCCTATTGGCAGGATACACAGGTGTTTAGAGTATCTGTCTGTATGTTAGTTACCCAGAATCCATCGTTAAGGCATGCTCTGTGCTGCATGTGCCCTGTGGATTCATGGTCCACAGTCAAATGAAAGAGAGTTCTACATCTTTTTCTTTAATATTCCAGCATCATATCAAACTGATATAGAAAGTATAAGTAGAATGTAGGCTTGAGATGTTTGGAGAATTGGGCAAGAAAAACGTGATAAAGAATGGTTGCCTTGAAAGTATATAGGGGAGCATTAATTGCTATATGAGGACCATTTTGTTGTAAAACACAAGAACAAACATGTAAGACATGAGAATTTAAAAAGGTATTGTGGGGGAGGGAAGGAAAAAGAGGGTCCTGAGGATGAGTGTGATCTGGGTACCTTATACACATCTATGGAAATGTCATAATGAAATTCGTAATTTTTAGAATTAATATATGTTAATGAAAACAGATGCTGATGCTAAAAAAATCTCAACATGTAATTTTTGTTGCAGAAGAGTAAAAAGCTTTCAAGTGTAGCAAACCCTATTCAGTAGGTAAAGTCAAATGTATAAGTTCAAAGGACACAGGAGCGATTTGCAAATGGCTAATGTTAGAGCAGAAGCTGTTTGCCTAAGATCCAGCTAGTGAACATCCCACCATGGAGGATGAGAAGCTCACGAAGCCCCACCCCTAGCTGAGGAGCCATTTGTAGCTGCTGGCTCCCGGAGACAGTCAGTTTTCTTTGATGTTATGGATTCTGGTTGGCTGTTCGTGTTCCAGAAGTTGGCTCTAGGCTGACGCCGGTACAGAGAACACTAACTGGGCTCAGCAGGGTATAAGAAAGGGACAAGAAGTTAAGAGGGGAAATGCTCAGGGGAGGGGCTGGGGAAGAGCTGGAGAGGATCAGTAGAAGGGAGATATGATCAAAATATACTCTGCACATGTGTAAAACTCATAAAGATTGAATGAAATGTATTTCTGAAAGAGAAAAATGTTCATATGTTTTTAAAGTTTTGATGTTAGTGTATATAAAGCATTCCATTATTTAGATTATATTTTATCCATTCAAAAGAGTGTTATGACAGGTTTCTGTTAGTAGTCAAGATCACAGTCTGATTACAGGCTTTGTGACTATTGGTCTTAGTTAGGGTTTCTGTTACCGTGAGAAAAATGCCACGACCAAAATCAACTTGGCGAGGAAAGGATATGTTTTTACCTTATAGCTTGTAGTCAGGGAGTCAGGATAGGAACTCAAGCAGGAACTGGAGGCAGGAACTGAAGCAGAGACCAGGGAGGAGTGCTGCTTAACAGCTTGCTCTCCCTGGTTTGCCCAGCCTGACTTCTTATACCATTCAGGATCACCTGCCTAGGGGTGGTTCTACCTACGATGGGCTGGGCCCTCCCATATCAACCATCAATCAAGAAAATGCCCTACTGGCCTGCCCACAAACTAGCCTAGTGAGCACTTTCTCGGCCGAAGCTCTGCCTTCTCGAATGGCGGCTAGCTTGTGTCAACAATAACAACTGATCTGGATACCACTTAAAAATCTAAGGGAAAAAAATCAAAAGCACACATAAACATGTGTGAGAAGGCCTATCATTCCTTAAGATGTTAAGGGGTAATTATGAAAACAAAAATTGCACATTGCTGCCCTATTGAATTTAAAGTGGCATCAGATGTGTGGTATTGCTCTTTTCTGTCAGGCTACTGTACCAAGCTGAAACGAACATTTGTGGCGTTGATTTTGTATCGAATCTTCTATTTCCCCCGATGGTTCTAAATACATTTCATTTCCCCCTTAGCTTCAGATGGAAAGATCTATGATGCCTATATTCTCTATCCCAAGACTGTTGGAGGGGGACCCTCCTCAAACTTAGACACTTTTGTGTTCAAGCTGTTGCCTGAGGTCTTGGAGGGTCAGTTTGGATACAAGCTGTTCATCTGTGGAAGAGACGACTATGCTGGGGAAGGTATGGAGATCCTTCTTGTGAACTTAGCTGCCGAGTTCCAGTTCTTAGGCTTGGCTCCATTGGACATATCTGGAGACTTTAAGGAATTTCTTAAAATTTTCTCTTAGCTTGTTGGGTCAGCGTTTAATTGATTTTTATTCTTTTGAAAATTTAATAACTAGTTAGATCTAATAACTACGTTGCTAAGCCAGGAGTATTATAGTAATTATAGTAATTTAGCAAGCCATTTTCAAATTTTGGACTGAGGGTGTTCTGAGTTCCAAGAGCAGAGTCCGTCTTTTCTGGGCTAGTTCTTAAGCCGGTCTGTAAAATGAAACCGTCTTTGGCTCTCAAGTAAGGCAAGGCAAAAGCAATGGGAGTCGAAGAGCAGAGGTTGCCAAGGACTTCCTGAGGGCTGGGTTCAGGAAAGAACGTCTAGACGGAAGCTAGACTGACCCAATGTGCTCTGTGTCTTGCAGATATTTTTGAGGTTACTAATGAAAACGTAAAGAAAAGCAGGAGACTGATTATCATTTTAGTGAGAGATATGGGTGGCTTCAGCTGGCTGGGCCACTCATCTGAAGAGCAAATCGCCATTTATAATGCTCTCACCCGGGAAGGAATTAAAGTTGTCCTGCTCGAGCTAGAGAGCATCCAAGACTATGAGAAAATGCCAGAATCTATTGAGTTCATTCAGCGGAAACACGGAGCCATTCGCTGGTCAGGGGACTTTAAAGAGGGACCACAGTCCGCAAAGACCATGTTCTGGAAAAACGTCCGATACCACATGCCAGCCCAACGGCAATCACCGCTATCCAGACATCATTTATTAACCCCGGATTCTGTGCTGGACACTAAGGGGAAACAGCAGGCAGAGACTCACTTGCCTCTCGGCTAACGTGGCAGAAGCGGACCAAGAACACTGGGATCCCTCTTGTCATACGGTGCTGCAGCTAGGCTGTGCCTCCCAGGAACGTATGCTGTCATGAAACACACCTATGTAGTCCCTTATCCCCAGGTCACCTGGAATCACACCGTTCAGGGAATAGGACTTGGTGACAATAGTGGGCTAGGTCAGTTGGGAGTGAGCATTGGGGAAGCTCCGGAGCAACGGCTGCTCAGGGATGCTTCTCTGGGATGCTTGCTAACTGTGGAGGCAGTGAACCAGGGGGAGTCAGCTTCAGGAGATGGCCACATCTGTGGGTGACTTAAGTAAATTCCGTGCAGCCTTGCAGTTGGGACTGTGGTTATCTGAGAATACTTTGGGGATCATGGGCAAAGAAGTGGCTCCCTTAAGCCTCAATGCGGGTGAGGTTTACTGACACTCCCCTCCCCCCGTAGAAGGCATAACTTCCTTGCCTTTTCCAGACATCTTGACCACCAAACTTAGTTTTTGAAGACTAAACTTTATTTATAGACCGTGAATACTGTCATTTCAATGAAGAAGGATTCCCTGGGTTCCCCCATGGCAGTCACCTCAGCTCTTCGCAGAAGAGGGTGAATTTTAAGTTGACCGTAGCAGGGAGCCACTCCTGAGGTTCTTCTGTTCACAGGTCCACTCTGGAACGACTGTTGCATCCTCCTTATTCTCTGTACTTTTGCTTGTAGCTTCTCTGGAGATGCAGCTCTGCAGCGCTTCCTCCCTGCACTCTGCGGCAAGCACAGCCTCATGCAGGAGACTCAGCTCCTATCTCACCTTCTGGGACTGCAGATGCTAAAGTCTGCACAGCCTTCCCGCCCATCTTGTCCCCAGTCCCAGCCCTCTCCTGTCAAGCCTGCTCTCCACCATCCTGCCCTGGGACTGCAGCACTGCCTCTGGAGCCCTCGCCTCTGCCTTTGCCACACCCCATCTGTGCTGTGCCGCCCACTTCCGGTGACTAGATTTCGCTCTTTCCTTTGCTTCACCTGACCAGGAATTTGCTAAAGTTCTAAGTTTGATTCAGTGCTAAAATCCTCAAGTGCCTGATCTCTCCTTACTCTAAGTCTTAGCCGCCAGCCCTTCTGTCACGCCAACAGTGTTGCCTGCTGGTGGTCACTTCAGAAGGTGGTTTCTTTGCAAGCAGGAATCAGACCTCTCTGAGAGCAAGGTCTGTCGCGAGAGTGTTCCCGCCCTTCGCTTTCTGCAACGTGGACATAGGGCATAGACTGGCCAAGACCTTTATTTTAAAATGTTCTTGGATAATCGCATTTGAATTTTGCAGTTATTCTAATTTTATATATAGGTCGGGGAAACTGACCTATTTAACAGAATTGCTCTTTTAACTCTCCTGGAGCTAGGCCTTGAAGTTGAACTTTCTGGCTTCTGTCGCTGTGCTCCTACTCTTTGATTTCAAATCCATCACTGTCTGCTTCCCCTTCCTCAGTCCTATGGGAGAAGATGTGAGTGTTTTATAGGAAGCAACCGAGTCCGGGAATGTTTTTGCAGAAGGAGCAAACAACGCTCCTTCTCAGTGTAGGGATTTGCTAAAACCAGCTTTAGAATTTTCAGCCTGATGTTTTTCTTTCCCAGTACTGGTTCCCTAAAGGTCAACATTTCTTCTGTGACTAAAAATGGAAGCAAATTGGGTTTTGTGGTACAGAAGCTTTCTGTTTGTTTGTTTTTAACTCAATGACTGTCTTCAGAATAATTTGAATAGTTCTGGAAGATTGCAGAGCCAGGTTCACACACCAAGAAGAAACCCATAGTTTTAAGGATTGTATGAATGTGGGTACCCTTCTGTCTTTGATGTTTTTGAACGTCTGCTAGGGGCGAGCACAAACATTATTTAAAGGGCGACTTCTCACCTACACAGAGGTAGACAAAAGCAGATGGCTTGGGATTTTAACTTCCCACTTTTGACCTCTTTTCTCCTGGATCCAGCTTGAGAGCACTGAATGGATGGATCATTAGATTGCTGGCTCAGAGAAAGAATGGTTGTCCCAGATGGCAGCCAGAAGTCTATCCTTTACCCATGTTGCTTTAAAAGTTTAATTTTGCTGATAATTTTTTGTCTGTCATCCAAAAAAAAATGTATTGGCTTACATGTATATTATGAGTGAATTAGAGCCAATGGGAAACTGGGCCAGAAAGTATAAGGAGAGAGCAATAGCAGAAGACCACAGATAGTGTGGCACCAAGAACTGGGGGTGAGGTAGGGTGTGGAGACAAGGATAAGCCTGGGCCAAGAAAGACCCTGAATTGGAGGGTAGTGTCATTCCTGATCCACATGGGAGAATGAAGATGTAACTTCCCATCCAGGCAGTGGGGGCTTCCTTTGACTTATCCCCCTCTTCCCCAGAACTACCTGGCTTCAGCCATCTTTCACGCTTTCTCCATTATTCAGAGTTCACTGATGGCGTTTTTAAAAGGCCAACCAAGTGTTGCAGAAGTTTGCACATGCAACGATGTTTTAATTACCAGTGTTTAAAACTGGTTTAGCAGAATGTATGGTTTTCTCTCTCCTGCCTTTTGAATTTCACTTATAATGAAAGGAAAAGTATTGAGCCATTTTAATGACATTTTTTATCAATTATATTTATACTGATAAATAATGAAGGTTGTTTTTTTATTAAAGAAACTCAATTTTATAATTCAGCAGATGCCAAGTATGTATCACAAACCACCAAATTTATGTACAGTGTGTATTATGGAACAATAGACTCAACTTGTTTCCCAATAAATTGTCAAACCCTCCGTTGAATACCATTGGAAATTCTGTTTCTCTGTGTGTCCTTTCTTCAGCATGCACGTCCCAAGGCATTCTGAAGGATGTTCTTCTGGAAGTAGGGGAATAGAGGTCTATGCTGGTTAGTTTCATGTCAACCTGCCACAAGCTAGAGTCACGGGCAAGGAGGAAGTCTCAGTTGAGAAATTGCACCCATAACATTATAACATCAAGCTGTAGGCCATCCCGTAGAACCTTTTTATAATTAGTGATGGATGGGGGAACGCCCATACCATTGTGGGTGGTGCCACCACTGGGCTGGAGGTCCTGGGTGCTGTAAGAAAGCTGACTGAGCAAACCATGAGGAACAAGCCAGTAAGCAACAGCTTTCCATGGCCTCTGCATCAACTCTAACCTCCAGGTTCTTCCCCTGTTTGAGTTCCTGTCCTGATTTCTTTAACGATGAACAGTGATGTGGAAGGATGAACCAAATAAACCCCTTCCTTCCAAGGTGGCTTGGCTCATGGTGTTTATCACAACATTGATAGCTCTATGACAGGATCTAAGGTCACTGGTCAAACAGTCCCATAAGCCCTGATTTCCCTCATGTAGCCCCATCTGTTCCTTTGTTTATGGAGTGGATTAAGGGCGAGGTTGTTGTTCAGTAGTAGGCCAGTTGCCTAGCGTGTGGGAGCTTGATTCCCAACACAGCACTAAATTATCAGTAAACAAATGTAGCCCATATATTCTGTTAATGTTATCATTATTGTTATTATTATTGCCCCTTGACCCTTCATGCTTCGTGCAAACATCCATGTATTTTTCTCTCAGACAAGAACAAGGCATCTAAAATGGATGCAGTATAGCTGCTTGACTCCAATGTTCAGAGAGTGTTCGTAGTTTCATTGAGTAAACGACTCAATAAAAAAATTAAAATGTAGGAAAACAAAAATTTGCAGTCTAGTATCTAGAGAACTTACTTTTCCTAAATTTTCCATCAAAAAAACCAGTGTCCCAGAGTGCTTCTGTCCTTTGACCACTTAATATTTGTTTTAGCAATGTGTTAGGTCAGCTCTAATGTTGTAATAAGAGCGGCCGCCCACATGGCTAGCTTATGCCCGAAATAACAACACACAGACTGTATTCATTTAAACCCTGCTTGGCCCATTTCTATCTAGCCTCGTTTAGGCTAACTCTCGCACCTGGACTAGCCCATTTCTAATATTCTATGTAGCACAGCTAGGTGCGCTTACCGGGAAGATTCTAGCCTACATCCATCCTGGGTTGGAGCTTCATCGCGTGTGTCTGCCCAGGAGCCGGGAGCATGGCGTCTCTGCTCCAGAGAGCAGAGCTGTCGAGTCTCTCTGAGGCGTCTTACCTTACTTCCTCTTCCTCCCAGCATTCTGTTCTGTTTACTCCTCCCACCTATGTTTTAACCTATGAGGGCCAAGCAGTTTCTTTATTGCTTAACCAATGAAATCAACAGATTGATATATGACACTCCCACATCACTCTAACACTGCTAACAAGTCATGTGGAACCCCTTTCCGTCAAATGGCATTCCCTGCTTACTTTGAAC
This sequence comes from Microtus oregoni, assembly GCF_018167655.1. Classification (NCBI taxonomy): domain Eukaryota; kingdom Metazoa; phylum Chordata; class Mammalia; order Rodentia; family Cricetidae; genus Microtus; species Microtus oregoni. The sequence goes on along the minus strand of NW_024543066.1, from coordinate 18,741,555 downwards.
TAGCTTCTCTTGGAGTAGAGGTCTCTGGGATTACTTCTCCGTAAGAGTGCCGCCTATGTAAAAAGACCTGAGTTATGAACTCCTGACCATTCATAATTCTGAATTAGAGCAGAGCACCTGGCTGCTTTGAACCTCCGTTTTGCTTGCTATGGTAAGACTTCATAGGCATCTAGGTCACATGTGGAGCACCTCTGTCTGACTTCATAGGCATCTAGGTCACATGTGGAGCACCTCTGTCTGACTTCATAGGCATCTAGGTCACATGTGGAGCACCTCTGTCTGACTTCATAGGCATCTAGGTCACATGCGGAGCACTCCATCCAGTATCTGGGACGGGATCTCCAAATATACCTTCCTAATTTTAGCAGCTAGTAAATGGTACATTGAAAAGGTTTCTCATGTGCAGAAAGGAATGATTACAAAACAAGAACACATGGGAGTAGAAACCACATACAAAGAAACGGCATGCAAGATGGGTGGGGGGAGGCACTTGGCAGTGTAATGATATTTATTTGATAAACAGAATCAAGGCCTCCCTGTGTGTAAGGAGGAGGTGGGTGTGTGTTTGTGTGCCCGAATAAGTTTTAGAGAAGGAAAACAGTCAGGAAATGGGTGGCACTTTAAAGTGAGCACTAATCTTTCAAACAAAGGCTTACTACTCTTACCCAGGCTGCTCAAGAGGTCTGCTGAGGAAGGCTTGGCAGACTCAAGGGTCTGATTCCTGTACATTCAGTCATCTTAAAGCTGAAGGCGAAACTCTCTGAACTGTGGAGCTGTTAGACCAGTTGGGCCTGTATGACTAGACTCCTGGCTGGAAGATTCTGGCTCTGAGCTCAACCTGCTGGGAGCCATGTTTACTTAACCTTTTAAAGGACCTTTTACCTAGAAGTGATTGTGAGTGTCCTTTGGGCTTTGTTTCCTGGTCTAGGAAGTGTCTGGGGGCTTGGTTTTCTGTCACTCAGCATGTCTTGATAACACCCCTCAGACTTACCTGCTCACAGGGATTGTTTCCAGCTCACTTGGGACTCTGCCTCTGTTTTTCTGCCTGGCTCTTCTTCCTCCCCCTCCCTCTCTTAAGTCAGCCATCTTGCTTGCTCCCTGAGCCTAAGATGCAGCACCCTGTTTACCTTGAGGGCTGGGGACAGTGACTGTCTCCCTTGAATACTTTTAATAGTTAATCAAAGTTCCCCATTCTGCTTGATTGCTTCTGAAGTCCTGTGTTTCCCTTACAATAAGATTCATGGGCTAATCTCCAGACGTTAAAATGAGTTGCCAAGGAACCAAAATGGCCAACCAACAAATGGTTAATAATTGAATAGCTAGATTTCAAAAAAGGGAACACAAATGGCCAATAAATGCATTTTAAAGTGCTCAACAGCTCTAGTCATCAAAGAAATGCAAATTAAAACTGCTTTGAGATAGGATCTCACCTCAGTCAGAATGGCTTACATCAACAAATCTGAGACAAGGGTTGGAAAGAACTTGAGAGGAAAGAACCTTATTCTCCACTGCTGGGAACGCAAAGGTAGTAGAGTCATGATGGAAATCAGTTTGGAGGTTCCTAAGAGCTATTTCATTCCAGGGCATTGGTCCAGAGAACTTTGTACCTTCCCATAGAGGTAATTGCATCCCCCCACCCCCGTGTTCATGGCTGCTCCGTTCACTATAGCAGGGGAACGGAGCCAACCTGGTTGTCCATCAACAGGTGGATGGATAATTAATATGTAGTTCACATTTTAAGAAAGGAATCCTACTCAGTTCTTGAGAAAAATGAAGTCATGGGAAAATGGGTGAATTTAGATGCCCGTGTGTGTGTGTGTGTGTGTGTGTGTGTGTGTGTGTGTGTGTGTGTGACAGAGAGAGGGGGGGGGAGAGAGAGAGAGAGAGAGAGAGAGAGAGAGAGAGAGGAAGGAGAGAGCACTCACGTGCAAGTGCCTAAACAAGTTTTAGGGAAGGGGAACATTACAGGAAAGGTCATCTCTCTCCTCTCCAGCAGCTAGGCAGCCAAGCCACTCTCCACTTCTGCGGCTGGTCCTGTCACTAGCTCTTCTCCCTGTGGGCAGCCAGCTGCCAGGCCGTTTTCAATGCCTGTCTAGCCTGATTACTGCTCAGCTGTCTCTGCTGCTCTCTAATTCGTGTAACCGGCTCAGCCCGTTCTTAAGTTGGCAGGAAGAGACCACGGCAGGAGAACCCTTCCGCTGACATAGTGTTGCAACTGAAGGGCAGCAGGATGGCGTCCCCTCCCAGATACAAAGCGAGTCTGGTCAGAATGCTTAGCTAGAGAGAAAAGCGTTTTTGTAGCAATCGCAGCCACACACAGGCATGGAGGTTCTTCAGACGTTGATCACAACGATATCACCTGTACACATGTCATGGCAATCCCTCTACGAGGTCACCAGGGCACATGTTCCCTCTCTGGGTAGAAGAAGAAGATGCATTGTTCTTTAGAGTTCAGTGAGGCCCAAAGTAATGATAGATCAAGTACAATGATTTGGAATTGTCTGGCCAAGGCTGCACCGTCAGAAGTCAGCACACTCAGTAGAGATCTTAGGGCACTTCCTCAAGGCATTCAAGGAGAGTTCAAAATGGTCTGTGTGTCCTAAGCATAGTCAGGCTATGTGGCTGACAGTCCATTTCTTGAAGGCAGCCAGAGCAGCAAGGTTAGTAGGAGCAGATTAGGTAGTCAGATTGCCTCTTCCTAAATAGCTTTGCTCATCTCCAAGCAACTCATCAGGAGTGTTTGCTATGTTGACAACAAGATCTTAAAGACTCTAGCATGAACACCAATAGTCATTTTTTAACAGATTTCAATGACGTTTTAACAATGTTTAACACCCGCCCAGTGCCAAAGTGAACACTGGGCTCCCCTTAACCATCTCAGCGTGATAAAATGTCCTGTATTCTTCTACTGATGTATTCTGACCATGCTGACCGTAACCTCTGGAGCACGTTTTGTCAGATGTCATTGGTTAAGTGTTCATGATAGGCATAGAGAAATCAGGCGGCATTATTGTGACTGGAAGGAGAAGGTTCCACCGTGGAATGCTTGTCTATTATTCACAAACTCTCGTCCCACATCCGAGACAACAAAAACTGAGAGAAAAAAGTTATTAGGCAGTGGCCATAGTAATTCGTTTTTAAAATGTATTTATTTTCTTCTTCTCTCATATATTCCATCCTGACCACAGTTTCCCCTTCCTCCTCTCCTCTCAGCCCCTCCCCAACAACCTCCCTTCTCCCCCCATATCCACTTCTCTTCCTTTTCCCTTCAGAGATGAGTCAGCCTCCCAGGGATATCAACCAAACATGGCACGCAAGTTACATAAGATTAGGCACGTACCTCATATCAAGGCTGAATGAGGCAATCCAGTAGGAGGAAAAGGTTCCCAAAAGCCGGCAAAAGAGACAAAGACAGCCCCCCACTCCCACTGTTAGGAGTCCCACAGGTACTTGAAACAACACAACGATAACATATACACAGAGGACCTAGGTCAAACCCAAATTGGCTCCCTGGTTGTTGCTTTAGTTTCTGTGAGACCCTATGAGTCCTGGTTAGTCTGTGGGTTATGTTCTCCTGGTGTCCTTGACCCCTCTGACTCCTACAATTCTTCTGCGGAATTTCCAGAGTTCAGCCTAATGTTTGGCTGTGGGTCTCTGCATTTCCTCCCATCTGGTGATGATTATGCTAGGCACCAGTCTATGTGTATACTAGAGTATCATTAGGAATCATTTCATTGACTTTTTTTTTTTTTTTTTTTTGCCAGTCTAGTTTGGTTCTATCCTAGGTCTCTGGTCTCTGGAACATCCAGCCTCTGGCTACTGGCCATCCAGGTGTGTCAGGCGTCAGCTCCCTCTTGTGGCATGGGTCTCACGTTAGGTCATCGGTTGAGCACTCCCACAAGATCTGTGCCACCTGCTACCTTTATCCCAGCACATCTTGCAGGCAGGACAAAGTGTGGGTAGAAGGCTTTGTGGCTGGATTGGTGTCCCAGTCCCTCAGTGGAAGCCTTGCCTGGTTCCAGAAGATGGCTAGTTCAGGCTCCTTACCCCCCCTCCCCCATCACTAGACAACTCCCCTAGGGTCACCCTCGTAGATTCTAGGGAGTTTTCATTTCACTAGGTTTCTACCTCATCTCCCAAATGCCCCCCAATTCCAGTAGTCTCTCCCAGTTCTCACTTCCTCCATCCCTCCCCCAAGCCTGATCCCTTCTGTTCCCATCCCTACCTGTCTCCAGTCCATCCAAGATGACAAAGATAATGATAGTAATAGCTAAGTAACTAATTAGATAAATGAAATAAAGTTAAAAATGAAAGGTTGAAGTTAAGGACTGACTCCCTAAAGTTATCCTCTGACTTCTACATGTGAACCATGCCTACACACACACACACACACACACACACACACACACACACCTATACATACAAAACTTAGTCCAAATATTTGTTCGTGCTATTATATTTGAAGAATGCTCTATAAGTTGTTATAAAGGCTGCCAAATGGATGGCTTTTCTGTTTCTGTCAGCTATCTAGATCCTCCCTCCCCAGGTTTTAAATATACACAGAGTTAACTGGCAAACCGCCTTCCCTAAAAATAACTCTGTTCCCCTTCCCGAGAATTTACGTGCTGTGGTTGCAGAAAGACAGGGGTTCTTCAGGTTCTTGACTAACGACATTCCACAGGGACTTTGCACGACTCTCTCAAATGCAGGGCAGCAGTGGGAATGAACATTCGTCTGGAAATCATTGCAAATTTGGTGGTCAATAACAATATCCTTTAAAAAGAACATTTTTTTTTTGACAATTGAGTATTAATGTGTCTAAAAACTTGACTTGGAAGTATGTGGCTTTTGGGACAGCCTTTGCTCTCAGTTTATGCCAGCCCTCATTACTGATGCTGAGACAGGATGCAGGGACTCTAACTCCCGGATAGCCAGCTGCTCTTCCTAAGCACCCACTTTCTCCAGATAACATCGAGGAGGGATAAATGTGAGCCCTTTATTTTTGATAAGGAAATATGTCAAAGGTGCTTTGAAAACATGGCCCAGGAGCAGCAGCAAGAGCAGGAAAGAATTTGGGCTGTCAACGGCAGGGCTGGGTGGAACCAGCTTATGGGCTCCATGACTATGAGCATGCCAGGACAGATGGTTCCCTGCTATCCAGGCTTGAAGGGCCAGGAGACATTACTAAAGTGAGGGTCCTGAAGACTTTTCCGCTCCTCTAACTCTGGTTTCTTGCTCTGGAAAGGGGGGTCTTTGAGGAATGGCGGCAACATTAGATGCACAGCCCTCTAACAAACTAGGTTCCTCTTTCTACAGACTTAGAGGATGGAACAAGAGTCCCCAACTGCAGTCACGCAGAAAGGCTTCCTTTTTCTACAGGGGAAGTGATTTGAGTTTGGAGTGGGATCTCTTGGAGGTAGTGAATTCCTTCTAGCACAAACTGAAGAACTTCTGAAGGTGTGCGTTCATGGGCGTGAATGTAAACACGGAATCCCTTAAGCTCTGTATTAGTGGATTATATAATGCTGGTTATTATACCAGGCAGTGCCTTGTCTAAAACCAGGATTTGCCGTTCCACCCAACAGATGTCCAGACTTTAGGTTCTACTCCAATGTGTGGTTTGTGGCTCTCTAAATTTCATATAAGTTAGACTGAAATTGAGAAAGAGCTGGGACATCGGTACAAACCCGAAATATGTCTCCAGATGTTAATATTCATTACCACTGGCAAACCCGGTCACTTCACCTGTTTCTTAGACTGTCCAGGAGTCCTCTGACCGGGGCCCTATAACCCCACCTCTTATTAAGAATTTTTCACAAGGGATATTCATGATTTATTGGGGTGCGTCTTTGGAAAACACAGGCTATAAGCAAGCCAACTAATGTTCCAAAAATGCCCCAACAAGGGAATGTCTTCCTTGGGTATTTGTTGATAGTTTAACTGACTTATCAACCGAGACTTTCCCTGAGGCCTGCTGCATGGAGAAGGAACAAAATTCCTTTTCTAAACCAGGAATATACTTGGCTGAGCCAGTAGTGGCTTAGGTCCAGGGCCCTGGGGGAGTTGTAGTTTTAGATCCAGAGAACCCAATTCCTCCCACAGTGTGGACCACCTGGTTATCAGTTCCAAGGCCACTGTGTGCTTGGTCTGTAAGGTTCTTGAGATACCCTGTGTTCCTTTTGTGCAACACGTTTGATTATCTTCCTGCTGACTTTGCCCCACTTTGGGATAGCTCCTTCCGACAACCCATTTCTGCCCTGGAAAAGTATATATGATGCTTTGCTTTTTAAATAAGCTTTCATGACATAAGATGTAGCTTGTACAAAACTTCCTGATCCCAGACTTTCTTATCTTCCCTCTCTAGCCTCTTGGGGCCGGAATTACAGGTGGTAGTGAGCTACCTGCTGCCGTCTCTGGGAACCGAACTCTGATCCTCTGCAACAGCTGTGTACACTCTTCATTTCTGAGCTGTCCCTCCGGCATGGGGGAGCGCTCCTGGGATCTGATGCCCTCTTCCAGACCCATGGCCACCGGCACTCACATGCATAATTAAAATTAAACCTTAAAAAGTATAAGGAGAGCTCTTTTCCCAGTCATCTACTGCTGGGCTGCAGGCCACTGCTTAGGAGCAAGGCTGCAACCATGACACCCTTTCTATCTTTTCATTGGATTTGGTATCATAGGTGCTTCTTGATAGTTGAATATCCTTTAACGATAACGACTGCAAGCTGTAGAAGGGCCCATCTCTCGGAGCTGTGTTTCCAGTTCTCAGTGTGTCACTGGGCACGTCGGGAATGTGTTTCATGTTTGCCAAGAACACAAGGCGATGAAATCCTTTTCTAGAGAATGCTATCATGGAAACAACTAGAGGCTTGCCAATGCAAATGAAGACACATTCATTTAATAATCTGGAACTGCTCTCAGACACGCAAGCGGACATCGCTGGAATCGACACGGCAACATTTCTTGGGATAAAGAGCAAAATGTAAAGTCGGAACAACAAAATGGCCAAAGGAGAGGGACGTGTAAGCTGTGCATTCTCATACAACGGGATGTTATACAACAAGTCTGCATTAAGAAGGAAAACACCCCGAATGTTTACATCTCACAACTATAATGCTTCTATGAAAACGTAAGTAGTATCGGTATGCAATGTAGTAAATTTTATAGTGGCTAAGAAAACCTACATAAGAATACCTTATATTACTTAAGGATCTCTCTCTCTCTCTCTCTCTCTCTCTCTCTCTCTCTCTCTCACACACACACACACACACACACACTAATTGAGGAGGAGGAGAGAATAAGCATCCAATTTAAGAAGACAGTTTAGTCATGGTCGACAGTCACAGGAGAAACCGGGAGAAGATTCCTTTCTCGTCTGTTGCTTACATGACATGACTTGTTTGGAATTATGTCACGCATAACAACTGTGTGGCACATACTTAAACGGAAAGCCATAACAGTGAAAAGCAGAGAGGACAAGAGAAGAAACTGAATTCGGCCAGTTTCTACTAAAGCAGGGTTTCTTCTAGCTGTCACGAACAAAGCCAAAGTTGTCCTTTGGACCTCAGCAAGCACACGTTCACTTCCTTCCTGTTTCTCTGGGAGATTCTGCAAGTAAACGTGTTATAGTTTCACATTTTCATTTTTAAAGTTTTCATCAGTTCTGTGTTAATTGTTTACATTACTGGGATTCGGCTCACACTGATGAAATCCAGCCTCCTCTTACAGGCTCCTTCCGTCTACCCAGAAGTCACATTCTTTTTGTGTAACTTCCATATTGACTGAAGTTTAGCACCTATTTCTTCCATTTCTTATTTTGCTTAACACCATGTTGTTTATGGAAAAACACACAATCCTCACTTTTATTCCGTATTCCAAGTCCAGATGTTGATTCTTAAACAAACAAACAAAACTTGTTAGACACGGAGATCATCCCGGAAACGTAAGTCTCGGGTGGTACTTCTGGCAAGGCACAGGGCTTGGCACCTGCTCACCTTAACTCTATGAGCTTGGGACAGCTCACAGAAAACAGACTTTGTGATTTTTTTTGAGTGTCCCACTGTCCCTAACTCCACAAAGACCACTTAAGAATGCCCGACTAAGAAGCTGGTGGGCTGATTACATTTGCTGTCTTTTTCCTCTTATCAGTGCCGTGTGTGTGTGTGTGTGTGTGTGTGTGTGTGTGTGTTTGTGTGTGTGTGTTGGGGGGTGTCCCCAGTGCCTTGGGACAACAGGTGCCGGTGAGCAGCGCTTTAAGGCGAGTTTAGACAGGAGCAGTTCTCAACCTGTGGGAAGTCTGCTTTACAGAACTTCTAGCACGACGTCAGAGGGTTCATGCCATTCCACAGAAGCCATGTGGAACGGCTTCTTCTACTTCTGGGATAGTCCTTATTAGGGCAGTGCTGCGCATGTGAGAACCACTCAAACGGGCTTGGAAAGAAAAGCTTTTCTTTTTTTTCTTTCTAGCGACCATCTGGAGCAGATTTAAGCCAACATTCCTGACAGATGAAAGTGTTAGCTTGGAATCAGGCAATTAAACGACTGAACATCTCTCTAGGGCTGGGTTCTTTCTGTCCTGCTCCACTTCGGAAAGGTGAGTCTGCTCCGCCCGAGGCGAAGAGGTGATGCCGGGGCTGCGGAATATGGCGACAGACCACGATCGGGTCCCTGGAGGGGTTCCCGCTCTGCTCCAAGAGGCCCTGCGCTCTGCGACCCCATAGGCAGGTGGAGTGCCCTCCCTTCCCCCTCTCCCCCTCCCGCACGCCTCTTGGGGGCAGAGCCCGCGATCCTATTGGGGCGATTTGGCGACTGTCCCCGCCCAGGGGACTGAACGTGTACTAGGGTCTTCAGGCTTGGGTCATTCTCTCCGCTTCCTACCCGCCCTGCCCAGATGGACCTGCGGATCACTGCTTGGCCAGCGGGACTCTGGGGTTTCCGGAAAGCTCCGCGGACACAGGCGGATCTCAGGCTTACGCTGGGCGGGTCCACAGCTTGCTCTCGCTGCCTATGGATGGCTCTAAGTGGCAGAACGATGCCACTAAATCTCCCACCAGTTGCCTCCACAGGCCAGTCTGAGCTTCCTGAATTCTGAAAGCTGGCACAGAAAAGTGCTATGGAATGAGGGTGGGGACAGGCCCGCCTGGAGGGCTGGGTTCTCAGAAATCTGAGCTTTGATGTTTGCGGGAAGGTGCGCCCAGCTCAGCTGCACCCCTTATTTCTCCCATCATTTTCTTTTCCCCCTGTAGCCTCAAACGGGAATGCTGTCCTTGATGCTCTGTGGGGTGTCTTTCGCGCTTCCCCTTTTTGTGAAAGCAGGTACGTTCTGTGAGTCCTCGGGTCCCAGAGGCCTGTCAACTTGTGGGCGACATTCTTTGTCACTGTCTCCAGGCCTCTGACCTACCTTCAGGGCATCAGCTAAGCCCCAGCCTTGCTAATCACTCTTCCCCCCAGATAATCTGGTAGGAAGAGTCCAAAAAATCTGGTAGAAAAAGTTTATTTCCAAGTTCTTGGAGGCTCAATCCCAAATGTCACCTTGGAACCTTGGACTAACTTAGGTGATATGGAGAAGTCCACAAATACTTGTGGACCCAATTCCAATGCTTACGAGGGTGGGTTACTAGTGGCGTCTATTTCATATAGAGGGTTATTTTATAGTAAAAAGTTACCAGAGACAGAACAAATATCTAAGAAAAACTAACTAGGTAGAAATGGGCTTTAAAAGAAAGGTGTCTTTAAAACCGTCCTCTGTGAGATGAGGATGGCACTTATTCAAGTCAGTAACAGACTGAAAGAAAGTACAGGAAGAAAAAATGACCGGTGGGGAGGGGGCTGGTGCTAGGGAGGAGGGTGGCTAACCAAGGGTGGAAGAATAAAGGCAAAGGGATGCCGTGGTTTTGTGGAGGGGCTTGTGGAAGGCCTGTCTTCGTGGTACATTTGAAGGCCTTAACATTCTGCTTCTAAACATCTGAGTTAGTTTTGGGAAACTCCCAAATGAAAATTCACATTACCCAGAACAAGATGTTTTCTAAAATGAATCACGACACCAGTTTTCTTTTATGGTATTTCTTCAGCATTCCTTTCTTTCCCTAGGCACGTGTAAGGATGCGGATATGCATCCTGAGGTCATTTCTGAGGGGCGGCCTTTTGCTTTCAATTGTACATACCCTTCAGTAACAAATGGAGCAGTCAATGTGACATGGCACAAAGTACCCAACCAAAGCCCAGTATCCAAAAACAGACAGCTTAGGAATCACCAGGACCAGACCTGGATCTTGTTCCTTCCCTTGGAAGAGGGGGACTCGGGCATCTACCAGTGTGTTATCCGGTGAGTCCCTCATCAAAAGGAGAACCAGTTCAATTCACAAGCTTCTCTCTCCATTTCCATTTACATCCGTTAAGAAAGTGGGTATCATTAACCTTTGTTTTTGAGACATGTTAGATAGCCTAGACCAGTTTCCAACTTACCTAAGCCCCTAAAAGAACTAAAATGACAGATGCAAGCCACCACAACCCACACGAATATGTATCCAGGCAAAGTACATTGAGGCAAAAAATGCAGGATGACTTCCAACTCCCAGCGAGCACATTTGAAAGCAGAACAGATTTATGGATCAGTTTTGGAGCGCAAGTTGCATCAATTCATTGAAATGATGTTTCAAGCCAGCCCCGTTTATAATGTGCGCTTGTATCAATATTATCACTGCATTGCCCCAGAATGCCGGATGTTTTAGGACAACTGGCAGATCCAGATCACAACGCACCCCCTTCAAAAACTTTTTGTAAGGGACCTGCTTAAAGCTGGCATTCAAAAGGCAGAAAGCCTGGGAGATGTCAGTGAAGCCCACCTGTAAACCACATTTGACCAGAGAGTTCTAATTCTGTGACTCCCACGATAGCTTGCTTGACCACAAAAAAACTAAGCGATCTCTCCAAACCTTGTGTTTCCCGCCTATAGATTGGGCATGCTCCATATGCCTTTAATCTCCGTTAATCTGATGTCCACACCGTTGTCATTTTTAAGGACCACAGATGGCCATTTTATATCTCATCATTCCTCTGATTTATCAGATGCTTCTTTATGAGTGTAGGTGACTTTGGGGGCTGCAATGAGTGCATGCAGTGTGAACATTGTCTAAGTCTTTTCAAAGAAACGGTGCCAGAGACCCATGGTGTTCACTGGCTCCTCCTGGGCCACGCTGAATGTGCCGCCACTGTCGGTACTGCACAAACACCCCTTATCCTCGGGTAACGCATGGCTTGTGGGCTATTGTTATTTCATACGATGTCTAGAAAATAATTAGAAAAAATATGAAAATGACTTCTTGAATACTGAGATTCCCTAAGAATTCTTTGGTTCAACTTGCTATTTTCTTATAGGGATGGCCACAGCTGTTACCGAATAGCTGTAAACCTAACCGTTTTTAGAAAACATTGGTGCGAATCTTCTACAGAGAGTCGGATAAGTCCACCGAATGAATATCAACAATTCTTACCCATGGGAAAATCGGGCAGTCTGACGTGCTATCTCGACTTCCCAGACAGTTGTGTTTTGGATTCAATAAAGTGGTATAAGGTAAAAAACAAACAAACCAAAGAACAACAACAGCAAAAAAAAAAAAAAACCCTGATAATTATTTTAAACTTATGGTTGTTATTGTTTTGTAATACTGTTCTAGCTTCTCCCTATCCCCAATTATCCATTTTTTTTTAAGGCTCTTCTTGCTATCTTTTTTCACTCACCTTGGTTTGTTTGAATGACTCTGATGTCCCGGTGCTTTGAAAATTATGAATTATATGAAATCACACCTAGGAAACACTCCCGCCATCCCTGCTCTGTGTTACTGACCACACAAGTTCTCGGAAGCTGGCTACCACTGTCAGTGCCTGTCATAGCCTTGTATAATGCTGTATTTGGAAGTTAGCACTTATATCTTAGCCGCGCCCCGTTGAAATGTGATGTTTCTCATGCGCATCTTCATCTTGCTTTCACTCCCACCTTGGCTTTGTCTTGACAGATGAGCTACTGTTTGACACTGGAGCTCAGGTCCCTTTGCTTGCGTCTTAGTCCCCAGTCTAGCCACTTGGGTCCTGAGCTTCCTTTATGGGTTTTCATCTGTTGATCCCCTCCTATCGCTTGTTCTGTGGTGACAGGATTATTCAAACATCTTATTTTTCTCTTTTCTGGATTTTGGTAGGATTTTGTTTTTTTTAGGGAACAGCATATTTTATTAAAGGTCTCATCAATACTGGCGAACTAGTCATCTCTTTTCTCTGTTGTCTGCTTCAGCGGTGGAGATATTTTAGTTCTCACTCCAGGTTCTAGTCTCTCTCTTATCCTTTCTCACCTTAACCAGGTACAACCACCTTTACACATTGAGGTTTGTCTTTCAAAGCAGAGCCGTTTGTCCTTTCAGAAAGCCTCCTTGGCCTTTTGTGTGTCTTCTCTGTCATGCTTTAAATTCACCTAGGCTCTTTACCTCTTCGTGTGGAACGTGGAAATGAATGTCCTCACCCCTGTCTTATGCACCATTGACAGTGTGACATTCTCCGGGGCGCTTGATCACTGCCCCTCCAGCTGCTTTGTCACTGAGCGCCCTGCTCTTTAGAGCGTTTGCTTTTCAGAATGTGGCAGGCTGCCCTGTTCTGTCTTTACTACATTTCCTGATGACTGATAGTGCGTGTTCCTCTTAAGTTTTCTTGTTATAATTGAATATGCATGTGATGTAGCGTGGTGGTGGTGGTAGCGTGGTGGTGGTGGTGGTGGTGGTGATGATGGTGGTGGTGTTGGTGGTGGTGGTGGTGGTAGCGGTGGTGGTGGTGGTGGTGATGGTGTGTCTGTGTGTGTTTACCCGCTATCGCTATGACATGAATGTTAAGTCAAGACAGCTGGTGGCGCTCAGTTCTTACCATTCACCATGTGGGTCCTGAGGACTGAGCTCGTGTCAGTAGGCTTGGATGTAAGCAGCTTTACCGATAAGTCAGGTCATCAGTCCTTCATTGAGCTTTTCCTTCAAGTGCATAGTGTTAGCTGGGTCCATCCCCCTATGACACGCCTCCTGCAACAAGGCCACACCTCCCAATCTTTCTCAAGAGCATAGTGTTAGCTGGGTCCATCCCCCTATGACACGCCTCCTGCAACAAGGCCACACCTCCCAATCTTTCTCAAGTGCATAGTGTTAGCTGGGTCCATCCCCCTATGACACGCCTCCTGCAACAAGGCCACACCTCCCAATCTTTCTCAACTAATTCCATCACTGGGGACCATGCTTTCAAGCGTATGAGCTTATAGGAGCTCTTTTTATTTAAGCCACCACAAATGACAAGATCACTTTGGGGATCTTACCGTAATCTTCCATTCCTGGAGTCCCTCAGCATGGCGTGTAAACACTATCATCACATTTAACTTGCTAGATTTTTTTTTCTAGAGTTTTGCTTTTGTAACATGCATGCTGCTGTTCTGGGCTCTTGTTACCTGTGTTATAGCTATGTCAGATTTTAATACACGGATTTGTAAAGTCAATAGAGTGAAATTTCAGTTTTCTTTACTCTAGAAATGCTTCAGATTTCTAGAAGAGTCTAGACGGTAACAGACCCATTAACTCTTCTATTACACACTTGTGGACATTAGTAGTGACATCACCCAGGACTTGGACTTCCTCTGAGGACAAGTTTGGAGTGTCATATGCAGCTGTCTTTAATAGCTAAAGAACTCTTCATCCTATAATTCTATGTTCAGTTAGAAATTTTGATTTTGACAGGTTAAGATGATATTACTAAAATATACTTCTATGTTCTTTTCAGTGTTCATAGAATCTAATTTCCCGTGTCTGGTAGCCCCACTTTCTTTTGTGTCTTGGTTCGTTACTCTTGCCAGGAGTTCATCAGTTTTATAGATGTTTTCAAATCCTAACTGCATTCCTTATACATCTGCTCTTATTATTTTGTTCTTGGTTGACGTTATCAAATTCCTAGTTCTCCCCACAACTTAATTTGATTTTGGTTTTAATCTTCTATTATGTTCTGAACACTGAGATAGACTCATCTGTCATTAAGCGTGGGTTTCTTTTTTTTTTTTTTTTTGGTTTTTTTTTTCGAGACAGGGTTTCTCTGTGGTTTTGGAGCCTGTCCTGGAACTAGCTCTTGTAGACCAGGCTGGTCTCGAACTCACAGAGATCCGCCTGCCTCTGCCTCCCGAGTGCTGGGATTAAAGGCGTGCGCCACCACCGCCCGGCTAAGCGCGGGTTTCTAACACACAGATTTAAGAGGTGCCTTCCTTTGAAACTGCATCTCGGTCAACTTCTGCAGGTGTTCATCTCTCGCTCTCAGACCACCCTGCTCAGACCATTTCATTTTCCCTGTGATTTCTTCTTTGGTTCGAGATGTTTTTGAAGGGTTGCTTAATTCACAAATGTCACAGTTTGGGTATTTTTCAAGGTAATATTTCTGATTTTGGGACGGAGTAGTACAACAGAGGGTACGTTCTATACAATTTCAGAACTTTGGAATTAAAGGCTGGCTTTTTGGGCCAGCATATATATGTTCAGCTTCTGCCCATGTTTCTTATGTATTGAAGAGAACACACACACTGACATTGGAGCTCGTGGGGCTGACTTATGCAAGTCAGTGTGCTAATTCTTTCTCCATTCTCTTGTAGTTTAACTAAGACTTGTTAACACAATTTAGTGGGATTATTGATTTTGCTATACTTTCGACTTTATTAATGTTTGTGCTAAACTTTTGCGATATTATTTACAGAAATATGTTACGCTGCTTGGCTTCCTGCTGCAGCGAGATTCTGCCGTGTGCCCTTTTTTCTTGAGATTTGCCTCCCTTTGGTGCTAATACAACAGCAGCAGGTTTTGTGTGGTAGCTAGTGGGATGCTGGCTCTCTTGTATACTTCTTCTGTATTTGTTTACTGTTAGGCCATGATTATTTTAAGTAGCAGGTGTCTAGGCCTCTAAAAGCTCTAGGCTGGATTTTTACTCCTTATGTGTTCTGTGATTCTTTATGTGCTACCTTTGAACCCCTGATGTTGGTGGCTTTCATTTACCATTCTGGTTTAAAAATTATTTCCTTTCTTCTTCTTATTTTTTAAACCCAAGCATTTGTTATTCATCTTTATATTTTACGAATTTCCTAGTGGATATCTTCAATAATTATTGGCTGGTTACTTCATCTACAGTCAGCCTTGAATTATTGCTCGATATGAAATAGTATTTTTATCACCTTCTGAGGAAATGAATGACTGCCAATATTTAACCCCTCTCTAGAAGAGTTTTGGTTTATATGCTACCGTAGCTGGTGCTTTTAATTTCCTGGTCATTTAAACAGCAATATTATACCTAATCAATATTCTTCTAGAATTTCTCCACACATTGAATTTTTTTTCATGTTTAGTCTAATCAGTATCTTTGAGCTCATGTGATCTCTGGAATCATCTTTCAAAGATTTATTTTTCATTTCTGTGTGTCAGGATTTTGACTGTATGTATATATACCACCTACAGTGACCATAGAGACCAGAAAAGAGCATCAGTTCCCCTGGAACTGCAGCTACAAATGATGTGTGTATTCACCTGCAGGAGCTGGGAACTGAACCAGGTCCCCCGAAACAGCAACAGGTGGTCTTAACCCTTACACAGAGCTGTGTCTCCAACCCCTAGAATAATTATTTATAATATATAAGTATCCAACTAACATCTCATGAATTTTCTTAGTGTGAGTTATCTCATTTTCTGAAAATGTTCTTTTATTATTATTATTATTATTATTATTATTATTATTATTATATTCTTCATGGATTGGCATTTATTTTCACTCTGCAGCTTGAACATATTATTCAATGGTTTTTAAATACAGTATTTTTCACACTCCATGGACAGGGTCACCTTTCTTATTCTTGTCTTTCAGCCATTTTTGAAGCGATAGGCCTCAATCTCTGAATTCCTTGGAAATGTTCTCCTTGATTTTGGAGTTTAGTAGTGCGACTCTGGGGAGCTGAGACAGAGATTGCTCATCTCTTCAGCACATGCCTTTTGAAATTATAGCTATTATGCATTTTCTCCATTGTTTCTTAGTTACTAGTTCCTTCAGTAGTCTCTTAACTTACTTTCTGTCTGTCTCCTTTGGGACTCTAACTAGATGTCTGTTTAACCCTTTTGTTTTTAATGTGTTTTTCTACATCTCACGTGCATTTTCCCGTTCTCAGTTGCTTTGTGTGAACGTGCTTCCGTGGGCAAGTCTTCCTGGCGTGCTCCCTAGAATGCTCCATTTATTCTCAGCTGTGTGAAACCTTCCATTGACCTCACTGGCTCGCTTCAGCGTAACTATTGTCATTTTCAATTCCCTATGCAATGCTTTTCTTTTTCCATTTTGCATGTGTGTGGGTGCACATGGGCAGGCGTGCAATTGTGTGCAGGGTGTTGGTGTCAAGAAGCATCCTCCTCCGCTCTTCTACGGTAGTCAATGAGGGAGGGTCTTTTAATCAAACCCGGCACTTACCTATGTGGCGAACCTTGCTATTGAGCCGCCTGGGAAAGATTCCCTGTCTGGAATGACAGGCCACGGTGGCCACACCCACCTGGCATGTAGATGGTTTTCTGTAGATCCAAATTCTGGCTCTCAAGCTTACACAGCAAGCACTCTAACTACTGATCCAGCTACACAGCCCCAACTCTGTGATTTGTATTTGCCCTTTTTCATATGTGGCTAAGCTTCTCAATGCCGCTGTTAGATCAGTCAAATTAAACACCTCTACTCTGAAGTCTCTGTTACTGGTTTTCCTTCCTCTTTTCCACATCTCTTCATTCAGATCAAGTGCAGGCCATGGAACTTCCCTGTTTCAAATTTAAACTGCATTACTGGCTTTTGCTTTTTTCTTGCTGTCACGTATTTCTGCCTTGCTTTGGCAACAGTATCTAACAGCTTCCTGGTCTTCAGGAATGGCTCGTTGGAACCCTCAGAAATCGATGTTACCGTCTTCTTCTCTTGCCAGCAGCATTTCAGCTAGTCTTTTTTTTTTTTTTTTCCCTCACTTTCGGTGATCAGATTCCTACCCCTCTCACCGATTTTGTCTTCAGCAGACTTTTATATTCAGAGCATATTAGTTAGACTTTTACGGGACATTTGGCACCTGTGAAGTATTGCACGTGCTGAGCCAGGAGTAGAAAGTGCATTTGCATGCATGTTGGTCAATTTTGTATTCTCATGGTTAACATTATCCTATAAAGTATGACTAGATAGGACTTCTCCATTTACATGACCCCCTAGAGCTTAGGTTATTTACAACCTGCATGAGTTAAAGGCATTAAAGATGTCCTTGGAGGTGGTAAGATGTGTTGGTGTCAAATAAGGGAGGGAAAATTCAGCACCTTACCATTGGATTAGTGTGACCAAGAGCAAATCCAAGTTTGAATTCTCTTTTCTCCCTGTGTCTTCTGTCTGTCTTTGTGGTTTTGGTGTTGTCATTAGTCTGTTTGTTGTTGAGTCTGAATCTGTCCTTGTGTCTGTGCCTATCTATGCCTGGTTGATGTCTTTCTGTCTCTTGCTGTCTGTCTCCAACAAAGGCCCTTACTCTGTATTGATTGAACACATGGGAAAGGAGGGATGGATACTTAACAAGAATCCTTATCAGTTTTACAAGGGATTAGGTCACTGACTCCAGCTCACCCCAGAGGATTCAGCACTGGGACATTCATTCCATTATCAACTTGTGCCTGCTGCATGCTGCTTCCAGTTTTTATGCTAAGTATTTATTGTATAAGACCTCTTTACACACTTCCAGCATTTGCTACCATGACATGCATACATGCATGCATTCCTCTCTGGGCCAGGGGTGTGGAAGAGCACATAATTTGAAATTACAACTATGCATTAGCTTATGTTGTAAAAGCTGATACATGGGTAAACCAAGGCAAGTAAGGTTGGTTGTTACGTTGTTCTAAAGGTAGGTTAAGCAAACAGGCCGAAGACACAGCAAGGCATCAGGTTAACACTTAAGCGATCTTAAGGTGTGTTAGTACCTGGGCTGTATGCTTCAAAAAAGTTCCTGTCTCTTAGAATACAAGATACATTTTTATAATAATGTGTTTCCATAACAATCTAACTGGAAAACAATAGATGGCTGCTATTGTTATTACTTATACTTTAAATCTTGATAGTGAGATATCCCCCCTGAAATTAAAAAAAAAAATCAAACCAGAAGAAGGTCTGCATACTTTAGGAAACTGGGGAAAAGGCACTGTTAGTCACTGTAAGGGGGCAAGAGGACCCTCACACAGCCAGGTTAAGGGTTAATGTGAATGATGGAAAAAAGAACGACTCAGAAGGCAGAGTGCTCAACCATGAAGCCCAGCGCAGATTGTGCCTAGTCGGGGACTCTCCAGCCAAGTCTACACAGGAAAGAGATTTTTGAAGTCCAAGCATTCAAAATTTGTGACTCTGTACTCTGAAAAAGTAGACCACAAAATTCACATAACAGCAAACTAAAGACAAGCCCCAAACCACAACCTATAGGCAGAAGACACAGGGAGAGAAGAGGAGAATTCAAACTTGAGTTTTTTCTTGGTCAAATTAATCCACGGGTAATTGTTAAATTTTTTTCATTAGTATAACACTGATACATTTCAGTGCTTCTGAGGTTAGCTTTAATGTGTCTAATAGATGTAGGTTATCAATAATCTAAGCTCTATGGGATCATTTAAATGTGGGTGTCTTATTCCCTGGCCCCATTTTATAGGATATTATTAACTATGAAAACACCCAGCATCCCCCAACACTCATTCGAATGCCTTTTGTTTCAAGGTACCAATTGTATTATGAGGGGCTGTTGCTTTTATTTATCCAGTCCCTAATAGTTGCTCCCATCTATCAGTGAACAATTGTCAAATGACAACTGGAATTTCCTTACAGAGTATCTATTGGAGCAATGTAAGAAATCTAGGAAGAGATGTTGCACATTGTAAATAAGCGTATGCTTATTCTGACATTATTTATTGAATTTTAGGTGCAAAGTAGATTCATTTTCCTTGTTGGGTGGAGAATAAGGACGGACTCATCTGTGCCTGGTTAAGTCTGGAGAGAATGTAACACCAAGTTGCTTACATTTTTATTGAACTAGGATTTTATCTATTTTATCTGTTAGACTGTGAGCTTCATGAGGAATGTAGCTGTGTCTAATTCCCCCATGGCTGAAATCTCTCACAGTGCTGGCAAAGATAGAAACTCAAATATCTGAATAAAAGAATGGACTCAATTAGACAACATCCCTTCTGTGGAGTGGGGCTTCTCAAAGGAAGAGGAACAGGCCTGGACAAGAGTCCGGAAGTGGGTTCATGAGGTGAAGGTGATTAACTTGATGAAGTCAGGTTTTGGGAGCAGGGAAGGCAGCTGCCTTGGTAAGATGTTTATCTTAAAAACATGAGGCTCTTGGTTTGATCCTCATAAACACATGTAAAAAAGCTGGAGTTGGTGCTGTACCAGAGACTGGCAGATTCCTGGGGTTTGTTGGCTAGCCTGTTAAGTCGGTGACTGTCTCCAAAAACAAGGTAGACAGCAGCACAAGGAAGATCTCTCTCTCTCTCTCTCTCTCTCTCTCTCTCTCTCTCTCTCTCTCACACACACACACACACACACACACACACACACACACGAGAGAGAGAGAGAGAGAGAGAGAGAGAGAGAGAGAGAGAGAGAGAGAGAGAGAGAGGGAGAGGAGGGAGAGAGGGAGGGAGGGAGGGAGGAAGGGAGGGAGGGAGGGAGGGAAGGAAAGTGGCTAAGTGATGAGTGTCCACCCCTTTCTTTCTCTATGTTGACTGTCAACTTGATTTGATGGAGGAGTGCTTAAGAATTGGAAGAACACCCCTGGGTGTGTCTGTCAGGGCATTTCCAGTGAAGATTAATTAAGAGGAAAATACCTGCCCTGGATGTGGGTGGTTCCATCCCATAGGCTGTGTTCCAGATGAAATAAACAAAAAAAGAGAAAGCAAACATCCTGGTTACTTCCTGAACTCACAGTATATTCTCTAGGGCTCTTCCACACACTTCTCAACATGAAGGAGTAAAACTACAAGAACATTAAATGTCTTAAGTTGTTTATGTCAAGTGTTTTTGTCAGTGATTGACATCTGTTTGTTCACTAATTCCACTTATCTATTCGTCTTTCCATCTGTCTGTCTATCCATCCTTCCTCCATCCATCCACCTACCCATCCATCTAGCATCTATCTGGCATGTATTATGCATTGTCTTCTGGTTAGATCGTTAATATCTAAGGTTTAGACTGTAGGTGCCCATGTGAATATGGAAGTTATGTCTACCTGTAGCTCCTAAAATAATGCTAACTAATGAAGTGACTAGCGTTTCCCAGTACTCATTCAATTCTTGTGGGTGTGTCTTTAGGGTTGTGAAGAACTTAAAGCAGGGAAGCAGTATATTCTTTCAGGACGAAAGCTTTTCGTGAACAGCGTCACAGCAGAGGATGGCGGGAGCTATGCGTGCACGGCCAGACTCACTCACTTGGGGAGAGAGTTCACGGTTCGAAATTACATCTCTGTGAGCATCAGTAAGTTTACTCAAGTATGGTTGTCTGGTTCTCAGCTTCATGGGGGCTGAATGGCTTCAGGCTTCAGGATATTGGTTTTATTGAAGGGTACTAGACCCTCTAACATGTCCCCATTGGATCAAAGCACCAGAGAGTGAGACAAGGGGGCAAGCAGCTTAGTTCTCCCAACTTTAAAGATGGAATGTTCAGAACTCTTGGAGAGCATCGAAAGAGATTGTGTAATAGGGGAGTTCCCTGGGTGCTTAGCAAAGTGTAGGCGTCCACGGTAGACAGTGTTACTATTACCCTCGTCTCCCTGTCTGTCGTCCTCACTCTTGTGTGGTTGGAGGATGACCTTTCCAGGCGTGGTACTACCTCCTGGTTTCA
The DNA here is from genome assembly GCF_018167655.1 of Microtus oregoni. Classification (NCBI taxonomy): domain Eukaryota; kingdom Metazoa; phylum Chordata; class Mammalia; order Rodentia; family Cricetidae; genus Microtus; species Microtus oregoni. Next base: position 18,720,627 of record NW_024543066.1, on the reverse strand, counting down.
GCTTTATATTCAGGGTCTCTGGATGTGTTTCCCAGATAACCAACTGCTTGTGTGGTGTCAGGGCTCAAGATAGAGGAGTCAGTCCTTCTGGAAGCAGCCATGCTAGGTGCTATTTCACTGGCACCTAGTTTCCTGGGACGTATGGTGATCTGCAGACTGTAAAGCAGCCACTTAGATTAGACCAAAAAAAAAAAAAGCCTCAAATATTCAGGTAAAAAAGCCAGCATATTCTTGTAGAGCTCCAGGAAAGCAGTAACTTCTCAACATTCCCAGGGATGGCTAGAACCATAATTAGGGTCAGAATTGTGACCATATGTGTCCAGGTAAATACTTTTCTTTCTGTACACATTGAATGAATAATTTGTCCCTATGGGTATTTTTTTCCTTTATGGCTGTCATATTTGTTATGGTTTTTCAGATTTAGATTAATTTTCTATGTAAGGGGATCTGCCTGGATACATGTCTGAGCACCATTTGCGTGCCTTGTAACCAAGGAGGCCAGAAGAGGTGTCAGAGCCCATGGAACTAGAGTTACATCTGTTGTGAGCCAACACGTGGGTGCTTGCATGATGATAGGCAGAAAAGAGTTCAAAGACAGATAGAATGACCAGCGTATATACAGATAAGAGACTAAAAAGCTGTGGAGACCCAAGAACAAGAGGAGCCATGTTGTGAATGAGGGTTGGGAAACAGGCAAGTTGGCCTGGGTTGATAAGATCATAACAGGTGGTGAAGTTAGAGAATCAGTCAGGGGTGAGGAGTGGGTGGAACTTGAGTTCCAAATATGGCAGTGTGGATTTTTTTTTCTTCTCAGAACAATGGTAAAGAGGCAGCGGGGCTGACTCCATGAGAACAGCTTAGGGTGCTTTTCACGTCTGAAATGAAATGGCCACCCTGCCGATGCTCCCTCTGGGAACAGGATGGTGGTTATGAGGCAGGTGCCAAAGTACAGGTGGGATGCCACACAGGCACCATGGTAACATGGACGGTTGGGAGATGCGCACACATCCACAGCATCTCCAAAAAGGGAAGATACACCTCTCGGAGTTAACTGAGCAGGGAGGAAGGAAGGAGGCATGGATTCTAGGCCTCTGAGCATGTGCTGCTGAGTGGAAGGTGACATTAATCATGAAACAAGACAGCTCAAGGAGAAAACGGGTGTAGGAGAGATATGGTTTTTAAGCAAGTTGAGCATGAAGCATGCAAGAGGAGAAATGGAATCGGCCATAACCTCTGCGGCTCTGGAACTCAGAGGGATGTCCTGGAGTTAAGACTTCCTGGGCATTGGACTTTAGATGTTAATTCAAGATGTGAGTGGCTAAACTGGTCTAACAAGACTAGAGAACAGACAGGGAATTGGTGATTCTGAAGTGAAGATGGAGGCCCAGGCTTCGGAAAGTTAGGAGGGAGCATGTGTTGGGCTGGGTGGTGAAGAATTTGAAGAGGAGCATGAGAAAACTGTTGACTAGAATGACCTCCGGATTTGACATATGTGTGATCTAGTAGGTGGCATCATTGGTTGGTGACAACTGCTACTCATGAGTAACGAAGTGAAGAGCTTTGCAGAATGCAGCCACACTGTGGTCATCCCAAATGTCACACTCCTGGGTTTTAACTCTTCTTGACCAATGTTTATGGGGTCTTCTCTCGAAGCACTACTGGCATTGCATTAGGTTTCTGGGGGAATGTATCTTTTTTTTTTTCTTCTAATGCGTAGTTCTTGTGGGCGTGATTTCTTCTTAGAGGAACCTGCGTCTGGATTAAGGATTCCTCATATCTCATATCCAAAAAACAACACCATCGAAGTTCAACCTGGTAAGTAAAGCTGTCAGAACCCTCCTGGTTACCATGGGTAGAGGTCACTGCTCTACTTGTTTCAGTTGATGCATTAAATGTTCAAGGTGGAGACAACCCTGGTACATGTCTGATTTCCAAGTCTGGGTGTGCCTGGGCTCAATGGGAGGTGCACCAAAGTGTTGGGCTAGAGAGATAGCTCAGCAGGTAAAGGGATGAATGAGCATGGAGACCAGCATTTGACTCCCAAAACCCATGTGAAGAAAGCAGGTTATCTATGGTGGCACATGCTCATAGGAAAGGCATAAACATGAACTTGCCTAGGCTTACTGGTCGACCCGCTGAGCTTATTTGGTTAAGTTCTAGACTAAAGACTCTGACTCAAAAAAAAAAAAAGGTTCACACCTGACCTTCACATACACATACACACACACACATCCCCACACGCATATGAACTTACCTGAACACATACCACCTGTATGCAAACGTACACACAAATGCACACAAGAGATGCAGGGGAATTGAAGTTTCTAAGAAGGAGAGTAAACATAATGATGCTGAAGGATCTTTGGACATCTACTTAGCTATTCTAAGAAAATTATCTAAAATGCCACAATCACTTGTAGTTTTTTTAAAAGACTATTCTAATATAATAAAAACTTTTTAGTTTCACTAGTTTGAAACACTAGTGTAGTATCTTGATATTAACATGTTCTGTTAATGATTCCACCAGGCTGTTTTCCTCTGGGATACAGGGACTACAGAAAATTACATGTCAGCAACTGTCTGTCCTATTGGGTGCTCTCAGCATCACCCACCTCTGAGGTACCGAGAACATTTTCCCAAGAATATTTATATAACTAAGTTGATATCAAGATAGATGTTAAGGCAAAAGCATTATTAGAGGCCAGTAGAAATGTAGTGATCAAATTTCAATTTTGAATCTATAAATACATAATATGATAACATGGCCTTTAAAACTTGTATGTTCAGAGGAACAGTGTTCAATAGTCAAGTACTGAACTTTTTATAGGTGTTTCTAATGGATTTTTAAAACATCAGATTAATTTGTCCTCTTCTTTAGCTTTTTAACAGTTTCTTGGTTTTTTTAAGAGTCAACGAATTTTAAATGAGAAAGAACTAGATTGGGAGACTAATAATACCTAATTAAGAGGCTAACGAATTTATACACTCTATAGCTCTATAGCGGATACAAGGAAAGACTATAGAAGTGGAAGATCGACTCTCACACACCATTCTTTTGGATTTTGATAAAGACACTACAGAAAAAGAGATAAATTATAGTCTTAAGGGAGAGAGAGAGAGAGAGAGAGAGAGAGAGAGAGAGAGAGAGAATCCCAGGCTGGCTTTGAACTCCTGATCTTCTTGTCTTCATCTCCCTGAGTAGTGCTGGGATTATAGGGATGTGCTACCATACCAGGATACCAGGCTGGGAAATTAAAAATGTTTGGATAAATAGTACCTGTTTATTAGATATAATATAGAATAAAAGGAAATTTGACCTCTCCTTCACATCATATAAAAATAATCCTGGGTGAACTGTAGACCTGAATATGATAGTCAAAACATAGGAAAACAACCTCATGATTCTGAAGTAATAAAGGATATTTTAAAATTTGAAACAAGCAAAACCTTAGTTCTAAAGGGAAAACGTATAATAAGAGTCTGTTAAAAATAAATTTCCATCTATTAAAAGACAATATTAAAAGTATAAAAAACTTTGGAGCCGAACAAAATGCCTCTAATAGGTGATCACAGACTCTCCATGCTTGTAAGGAAGACAAGACCTAGCAGAGGAGGGAAATGTTCAGTCAAACCATGCTCAACCAGTACCATGCACGTGACCAGTAAAATACAAGGCAGCTGTTTGCTCATGTGTTTGCTCCCTGTAGAGGAATACAAGTGAAATTCAGAGCATGAGCATCTATAATGAAATGGTCTGACCATTAATACTATTGAGTGTGTAAAGCAACAGGAAGCTTACACAGGGTTGGTAGGGGTGCAGCTTGAATCAACCCTCTAGGAAACAGTCCATGGCAACCTCGTGAAGTTGAGTACTGTATGCAGCCAATATTAATGTTGGAGAAGATACGTGTTCTTATCATGTATCTGGATCATATGCACATATTCATATATATGTATATATACACATATATATGTATATACATACATATATATATATATATATATATGAAATGGGTTCATGTGTGCCTCAGGAAACATACACAGGAGAGTTCCCAGAAGACTCTTCAAGCAAATATCAGAAACACATACAACGCATGTGAGCAGTAGTGATTTTAGGAAAAATAAATAGAGTATGTTCCACTACATAACACATGCAGCAGAACCGATGAGATCCGAAAGTAAATGCTAAGCAACAGAAGCCAGAATCCGGCTATAAACATGCAATCTGTGTAATACAAATGAAGGAAAGAGACTGTGGGAAACTCTGCAGTTCTGGAACTACACTGTTTTCTTCATGGGAGGAAGATGATATGAACGTTAACACCCTATTTAGCTCTACTCTGTCCATGCTTTTTTATGGTATGTGTTATACATCAATTTATACGATAAAATGTAAAATACTACAGAGAATGAAGAACTCCTCTTGGGAGGTGACGTAGGCCTTATTAGACTGAAGAATAAGATAAACTGAAAATGCAGGCTTACTAAATATGATTTAGGATATGTGTGGATAGAGGATAAGGGAAAGAAGAGCATGGGTATAGGGGCCACATCTGTTAAAGTACGGGATCACTGGATTAGGGACTAGGAAACTAGAGTCATGGCTCATGTCTCCCTACAAGGCAAGTGTCACTTAGAGCAAGTCACACCATCTGTCTGAACGTTAAGGCTGTCATCTGTCACAAGGGAGTACCTTCCACTTTCTTTCCTGCCCCATTTCACAGATGCACCATCTTGGGGGTGGGGGATGAGTAGGAAACACCCTGTAGACTTTGAATTTTTGTTACCTAGATTAACAGCCAGGCCGACAGCTTGGGAACCCGTAGCACTTTGACTTAGCGTCTATGAATCTGATTGCTCCAGGCTCCACCCTTATTGTGGACTGCAATATAACAGACACAAAAGAGAACACAAACCTGCGATGCTGGAGAATCAACGGTACCCTGGTGGATGATTACTACAGCGATTCCAGACGCATCCAGGAAGGAATTGAGTAGGTACTGGTTTGGGGGCTTCTCTGAAAGCTAGCAAGGGTTACTCCGTCCATATGAATACACTGCTATCGCTGCTTTTGATGGGCAGTTCCGCCGGCCTTTTCATTTCTCCTCTTGCCTTTGTCTTATAATGACCATTCTGTGTTGTGTGCAGTCAAGCGTCTAGCTCTGACAAATGCAAGGTGCTTATGTTTTCAGCTGAATCAGCATCAGCGACACACAAGCACGAAGAGAGACAGCATCCGTGTGTGTCAACTGCCACTCAAATTCGGCCCGTCGCATTCAGTTCCATTATGAGCTGCTGGCCATGGCGATACTTTGTACTTTAACAAATAAAGTTTGCCTGAAGATCAGAGTGCTGAGCCAGCCACGAGTTAGCCATGGAGGCCAGGCAGTGGGGATGCACACCTTTAATTCCAGCACTCGGGAGGCAGAGGCAGGTAGATCTCTGCGAGTTTAAGACCACCTGGGCTACACAAGACTGATCCAGTCAAAAGCATAAACAGAGCCAGGTGGTGGTGGCTCGCACCTTTAATCCCAGCCCTAGGGAGGTGGAGATGGGAAGTGATATGGCTGGGCAGAGAGAAGAATATACAGCACACACATTAAGATGTAATCTGGGGAAAAAGAAGATGCCCATTGGGGCTGCGCATGGGATGGCAGTCAGCAGCGCCTTACCTTTTTCTGACTGTTCAGATGAAAATAAAAATTTACAATTATAGACTCTGTATATATTGAGTCACTCCAGTAAGTACCTTAGAGTCAAATATGGCCTAGAAGGTTCTCTAGGAAAAGCAAAAAAAAAAACAAAAAAAACCACGCATTCTTTCTAGAAGATAAACTTCACCTTATGTTGGGTAAACTTGGCTCCCCTGTTAATGGCTGACTCTTGCTTTCCAGAACCAACGTTTCTTTGAAGGATCACATTTTTTACACAGTGAATATCACATTCTTAGAAGTAAAAATGGAAGACTACGGCCTTCTTTTCATGTGCCACGCTGGAGTGTCCACAGCCTACATCATGTTGAAACTCCCAGGTAATGTCCCGCGAATCATATGCTGCCCATGGCATTGAAAATGACAGCGGGGGGAAGGCTTACTAAAGAGCAGTGATGTCATCCATTCGGTAGGCGGCAACGGGAGGCACTAAACGGACAACCCAGGGTACCACTTAGAGAAAGATGGTGCTGTTTCTTATGGCTGTCTTGAGATAAAGCTGGGATTCTGTCAGAGTGATTTTGTCTGGGCCATCTTCATAGACATTGAGATTTTATGCATCAAAATGACAGAAAATGGGGTTTTCCTTTTTTAACCAAATTGCTCAATGTTGATAATCAGTTATTTGTGATTTTCAAGTTTCATTTCATCATAATTTTTTATACAAATAAAATGTTTATAATTATTTATTTATTTTTACTGCTTAACTTTGCGACCTTGTCTATAAATCTGATGTCTGAACAAGAGGGCTTCCAACTGCACAGGGCTTTTTTTTTTCTCTTTATCATTTTTAAGGACTGAAAATCTCTTTTAGATCTTGTTCTTTTGCTTTTGTCATCTTTATACATGGACAGGATGTCCTCTCTTATCTGCCTCTTGCTCCTGCTGACAACCTGATGCCTGTCTGGTCCGCCTCCTGTTTTCCTGCTATTTGGATGATTTATCGAGAGAGTGAAGCCAGACGGTAGAGTGCAGGTTAAAAACAGACCTTGAGAGTAACTTGAAAGAGTGTACAAGAGACATTGTAAAATGTCGTCTGTGTGTGTGTGTGTGTGTGTGTGTGTGTGTGTGTAGCTATAGGCATAAGGGAGGACTTGAGTTCACTAGAATATAGTGCTATTCAATTAATCACAAGCCGGGTGATAGTGGCACATGTCTTTAATCCCAGCACTCCGGAGGCAGATGCAGGCAGATCTCTGAGTTCGAGGTCAGCCTGGTCTACAGAGTGAGTTCCAGGACACTCAGGGATACTCAGAGAAACCCTGTCTCTATAAATAAACAAACAAAATATCAATTAATCACATGTATCAAGGTAAAGCCCATCGGACAAGTTTCTGTAGAACTTGATCAACGTGGCTTTGTTACTACTGACTTCTGATCTTGAGGGATGGCCATCCCTTAGAGTAGTTCCATGTAGAGATGGTCTAAGGCAGTGTACTGTTCTGAGTGTGCATGCTTTCTCTCTTGCTTGCATGACCTGGGGCTAGGCTCACTCTGTCCCTAGTTATGCTAAGTGTGACTGGATTTACAGCAACCGCTTCCTTGTCTTGGTCTCTTGGCCTCACAGCTGGGTTGGATGGGAGGAACATTGGGTTCATCTGGGTCCACTGGCTGCTTGTCCTTTGCTGGCTTTCAGTTTTTTTTTTTTGTTTTTTGTTTTTTTGGTTTTTCGAGACAGGGTTTCTCTGTGGCTGTGGAGCCTGTCCTGGAACTAGCTCTGTAGACCAGGCTGGTCTCGAACTCACAGAGATCCGCCTGCCTCTGCCTCCCGAGTGCTGGGATTAAAGGCGTGCGCCACCATCGCCCGGCTGGCTTTCAGTTTTGATCACCTTCCTGCCAGCTAGTCTTCTGTACCAGTCATTCTCTCTGGAGGTTCTGGCAGCCCTATGGGTGCACCTTTTAGTTCTGTTGATTGGGTTGTTTGGTTTTTGATTTTTTAAGTGTATTCTAGATATTAATCCTCCATCAGATGCACAGCCAGAAGAGTTTCTTCTACTCCTCAGACCAGTTTCTTTACTTGACTGTCTCCTCTGTTGTGGAGAACTTTTCAATCTTATGCAATTCCCTTTGTCAACTGTTGGTATTATGTCCTGGACAACTGGGTCCTCTCTGAAAACCCTCGCCTGTCCTCCATCAGTGCTCCTATGCGGTTCTCTAACAGTTTCACAGGGCCAGGCCTTACAGTAAGACCTCTGACCCATTTTCAATTATTTTTGTACATCATGAGAGATAGCAATCTGGCTCCACTCTTCTGAGTGACTTTCCCCAGAGTCCTCTGTTATAGACGTTATTCTCCAAGGTCTGCTTCTGACATCTCTGTCACACATCAGTGGCTATGACTGTGCATATCTGCTTCTGGGTCCTCAGTTCTACCCCCATTCTTCTCTTCTCTCATGTCGGTACCAAGCTGCTAATGCTTTCTACATTAGCCTTTTTAAAATCATTAGAAAAAGCTATCAGTCAATCTTCTTGTTCTATAAATCCAATACCTTCAGTTTAGCTCATGCAACTCACACAGATGACGGTCTCTCAGTCATCATTTTGAATATAATTTCTTTTAAGGTTGAATGCATTGGTTTAGGAATTTTTCTTGGAACTTCTGGTTCATAAAATACTACTATCATTAGTGTCAGCAATGACTGATAATACCACACTGTCTTGAGATGTCTATGAAATGTAGTTCTGTATCTCCATTTCAGGCAACCTTCTGTTAGCCATGGTTTCAACCATCACTCTAAGACAGATGCAAACACATTCCACATATTCAGCTGTGTTCTCTCCTTCTTCATGGCAGCTTTGCCTTTCCTCCCATGTTCTAGTCAAAACTCTATTTAATTTCTTAAACCTTGTTTTCTTACCTTTGCTAAACACACCCCCGTATTTTTCATTATACTTTATACTCAAATTCTGATGTCATCTTGATCCTTTCATTTCCTTATCTCATGGCAACGACTGACACACTTGCCCAGTTTTGTAGTCTCCCTCAGGTCTGCCGGCAACTTCTGCCCCACCTATCCACTCTACTAGCTAGCTAGATGGTGGAGTGCTTCACACCCAGGACTAGGCATAAGTTTCTGTGTTTAAGTCCTGGCTTTAGCATTGGGCATCTGCATGACAACCTAGTATCTGAGTTTGCCTGCCTGTAAGTTGAGAATGATAATAGCACCTTCCACACTACTGTGGGGAAAAAGGCTTGAGAACAAACTGGGATTTTCATCTTTATTGTCAAACATAATATACACAGAAAATGTATGTACCACGTAACAGTTGAACTGCAAATTAAACTCAAGCAAAGTTACCATCCCTGCCTTAGGGACAACAGGTGAAAAGTGTGGGATGGAAAGGCTTCCACGCCCTTCCTGGCCAAGCTTCTCTTTCTTACTCTGACCAACATCCCTCTTTTAGGAAAGTCACTTCTTTGCTTTGTGATGTTTGTTGATCTTACTCAAAATAGTCATTTTTGTCTGCTTAGGGGCTTTATATTATGAGTATTGGATGATATTATTTCTTCTCTGACGCAATTCTTTTCTTAGGTGCCTGGGATGTGTTGGTTCATTGATAATGCAACAAGCACTTGTGTTTTCACCTGAGTTCATTGATAATGCAGCAAGTACCTGTGTTTTCACCTGAGTTCTACTCAACAGTCAGGATCACCTTTCACTGATTATATGATAAATATGTGGTTATTGGGACAGTTTCCAGATTGGGACAATGAACAAGTCATGGCACTCTGGAAGTTCCCGAGTGTGTACTCTGATCCCCACGTGGAAGCATGACTTACGATGTATTTTCGAGGGTAGAATTGCCAAATGGCCCTCTGTCATTAGCTTTACTATATAATGCCCCATCCTCCCACATGGTGACCGCGCCAATTCATACTCACTCCCCACAGAGTAGTGTATGAGGGATCAGATGAGATAATTTTACAAAGCAAACACGGAGCCCGACATTCAGTGAGGTCTAAGAGATTGGGTTACTGTCATTGGTACTATTAAGGTCTGGGCTATTATTATGTGCTATTTGCATGATTGTATCGGTTTCCCAAATGATACCCCTTGCCTGGAGAACTTTTTCTGGTTTAATACAAGTTATTTCATCAAGGATGACTGAAACCTCACCATCCTCTGACTTGATATCAATGATAGTTGTTTCCCCCTGAGATAGAACAGATACTTTGGCTTGGCATTCATGGCCTTGGTGATCCACCTTCTCCCATGCATTTCTTGTCCATATCCGTGGTCTGGCCTGCAGCACACCAGTCAGACCAGAGCAAAGAAGCCACTTGCAGTGGCCCCCTATTTTGACGAAGGAGCCTGTTTTAATAATCCAGTGAGAAGATGGTTTCTCAGCCAAGGAACAGAGAAGAACCTGAAGACATTCCAGTAGTTTCTGGCAGAAAAAGAGCCTGGTTAGTTAGGCCAGTGTAACCCCAGAGAAAAGAGAAAATTCCACCTTAGGGAATCCATGACACCCACCATGATTTCAGTTTCAATTTAACTGAACATGGAAGTTTGACAGCACCGTTTGGTTACCTAGCCCCAAGACGGTCAATACAGACTCTGTTCATACTGACAAACTGAAGGCACTATGCTTGGAAGGATTTTGAGGCCAGGTCCAGGCTCAGAGGGACCACTGTTGTTACCAGCTAGCACCCGTTAGTCGTGTGGGAGTAAGAGGAATTATTTGCTACATTAGTTTGGACCACTACTTAGGAAACTCTTGCTAAACTTCTCTTGGCTTCTCTAAGCACTCACTCCACAGCCCACACGCAGAGCGGTTTGGGTTGGACATGTATCCCTTGTTCTGCCAGCCTTGAGTTCTTAGGAACCTCACCCTCTTGAATCTAAACTCCTTGGTTTATTTGGTGGCAGCTTCTTCATTTGACTTCCTCGTTTTTTTTTTTTGTTTGTTTTGTTTTTTTTTTAATTTTTTCTGAAGACACTTCCAGATTTAGATCTTGCTTGGTTCCTCTGAAGCAAAATCACTAGAAAGTTGTCTTTTTTTTTCCCCTTTGCTTCCGTGTCTTTTAATCATTTATCCTGCAACTCTCATCTTATCAGAAGGCTGCTGATGGTAGTTACATGAACTCAAATAGCAAATCATTCTTGCTTTTCAGATTTTATTTGTATCTATGTTTTGATCTTATATATGTATATATATGTGCACCGCATATATGCTCTCATGCCCATGGGAGTCAGAAAAGGGCATCAGATCTCCTGGAATGTGAGTTACAGGGAGTTGTGAGCTGCCATGTGGGTGCCGGGAATTGAACCCAGGTCCTTTGAAAGAGCACCCAGTACACTTAACCACTGAGCCATCTCTCTAGCCCAGACAAATCACATTCTTAATAAGGGCACTGGTATATCAGCAGTGAGTTTTCCATTTGTTTCTACTTCAGAGCCCCTACACATTTGAGCTTCTTCACTAACAAGACAATTTCAACACCATCTTTGAGTACATTCACAGGGCACCACATGGCCACGCTACTCAGCACTAGGAATGGTGAGCTGGAGAGTCTCAGGCCACACTCTCGTTGCCAAGGGTTCTTGACTCCCCCGAGTCCTGTGGGCTTAGTCACCGGATAGTCATATCATGAATTGCGATTCCAAGACCTCCATCATCGACTTTGACTCTCTCAGATCAGATCCTCCCAAAGGGGAGATGGTGTTACTCACTGAACTGCGATAAGAGCTGGCAAAGATATGAGAAGATGGGCAGGAGGAGAGACTCCATCTCAGAGTCAGCAGGCGGATGACAAGGTTCTAACGGGGGGGGGGGGGGGGGACCAGAATGGGCAACAGCCTGCGTGCAGAGCAGTCTTTACTGGCGGCACCAAGGCTTACTCAGTGGACTGTTTTCGGGGAGAAGGTGGTACCTCATGTGTTTTTTTAATCATTGTACTTGAGTGTGCTATTAGATCTACAGACACGTGAAAACATGCAGGAAGTCTTGGGCCTTGAGATGCTTACTATGTGTGTGTTTCCAGGGGGAGGATTTGATAAGTTCCTTTGTGAAGATTTTTGTCAACTCAAAGTGCTTGTTCTGGGAGATCCAAAGAAAGGTGTCTCCTCCTCACATATCCCCCTACCCCACCCCAGACCACCAACCCCCTCCTGGGGTGTGTGGACAATCGGAATGTCCTAATGTAGGAAGTGGTTGGAGAGGTGGCTTCCCTTACTTTATTCCCTCATTCCAAGGCAGCCCCATTGGGGTTGTGGCAAGGTGGGGTGCTGCACGGTTCCTCTTCTTGGTGTCCAGAGCTGTTCTGGAAGTAACCCGGACTTCCCTTTCGGAGTGACTGGTTCTTCACCAGTTGTCTGCCCGCTTGCTTGTTGTTGGAAATGCTCTGTAGCATGCTCCCATGGCAGAACCGGCAATGGGTACCACGTCAGGGCCTCTTGACAGACACCAACACTGATATTAGGCGCCCTGGGATGCGTGGAGTGAGGCCTGTCTTATTACTGGTCTGGTGGAGCCAGCACAGTTGGTTTCTGGGTAGAGGGGTCAATTTATTGTTTTTACCATTTTCACCAGGAGTCCCTCTGCTTAACGCTGAGGATCTGGAGAAGCAGAATGGTAGAACTGTAATCTAGAATCTCCTGGGGAAACCCCGGGGGACATTCCAGATATGGTCAGAGTGTACCCCGCATAGGCACCTGGACCCATGTGTTCTGAGACAGTTCCCATGAGTCTGGAGTCCTGTTGCTCCTGTGTTCATACCTAAGACTTCCTGGTTTTTAGCGAGTTCATTTGTTCCCAGACTCCACAGCCCACACTGAAATTACCCAACTCCCATACTCACAAGGAAACTCGGAGATGCATGCACCCAGTGTCCTCATGTTTCCCACCTGGCTTTGGTGTAGAGGATAGCACTAACCTCCTGCCATTGGCTTTTCCCTGTCGTGTTTGCAGCTCCAGACTTCCGGGCTTACCTCATAGGCGGGCTCATGGCGTTCCTGCTTTTGGTCGTGTCTCTCCTGGGCGTCTACAGCAGTTTTAAGATTGACATCGTGCTTTGGTATAGAAGCACCTTCTACACTGCCCAACCCCCAGAGGGTGAGTATATGTGGTCTTTGAGAAAATAAAATGCCTCCAAATCGCTGCCCGCTCTTCTCATGAAGTGAGTCTGTCTTCTGGCTGGAAAGTTTAGAGTGCAGCGTCTCAGGAGAACGTAGTATGCTTCAGAGAAATGGTTTGTGCGTGATGATCAGCCGTCTTTGCAGAACAAGTGAGGAGGCGGGTAGGTCCCTGGAAACAGCTGCTAGGAAGCAGCAGCAAGTGGCAGTGGACCATGCTGGTCCTTGATGTCCAGGTGTGAGAAGGGGTCCCATTTTCTGGGCCTGTGAAGTAAGGAAATGTTTGCAAAGAAAAAAGGCTGTCTAACATGATGTGCGTTGCATCCCCAAAGCTCAGGAGAAGATAGGTAAGACGGCGTGTGTGTGTGTGTGTGGGGGGGGGGGGGGGGCGGCGATCTCTCTCTAAACCCTGTACCTGAAGTAATTTACATCTCTGAGTAAGATTAGAAAGGTATTTTCTTCTTTCTTTCAGCCACAGAAGGAGGGTCACAGAGAGGAAGGGAGGGAGGAAGAGGGGGGAGAGAATAAAGGGAAAGAAAACACCTGTCTCTGCCCTTGCTGAAGGAATCACCAGCCTGGGGCTGAAAACAGCTCTCAGCAGGAGCCTGAGGCACAGGCCCTTTCATTTGCTCCTTGGGGAGGAGACGAGGGAGGGCTAAATGCTGTCTTTCCCTGTTCTGCTCTGCCAGGAGTGGTGTCTGTGTCTTGCCACCATTTTTTTTTTTTTGACACAAAAATGTCTTCCTGTGTTCCAGAGCTGACATTTCTCTCCATTCTATTTGTAAGAAAATGTAATGATTATTATTATTATTTCTGTCTCAGAATGAACGTGATCTACTTGGGGCCCTGTAAAATACAAACCAATCTGCATTGATGTCCGCTATTTGCCTATATACATTAATAAAAATGAAAAAGAAATCTGCACAAGCATGGAGAGGAATAAATCTAGACCTTTCCAGGCGAGGCATTTTTCTTGAACAGGAGCAAGAGTGGGGGAACTCAGAACCTAGACACATTCATGAGTGGAGACTCTATGAAAATACCATTTATTCTCAGCAGCTGCTCATGCATCAAAGCTGCCCCACAAGTTATGGTCTACATGTCTGAAAAAACACATAATTCAAGCTGTATTTGACTAAGTGTCAGGATTCAAAATTGGTAACGCAGAGCCTGGTGGTGATGATGAGATGTGGCCATAACCATTGCCTGGCCAGCCCAATCCAATTTGAGGCGCTCGAGGCCCTGTGGAGCTTCAGGCTAAGCATGGTTAGTTAGCAAAGAAGCCCTCTTGACTCTGCCCTGGCCACTGTCCCTCTACCCTGTGAGGAGAGGGCTCAGCACCACACGCCTTCTTCTTCCGACACAGATAGGAGTGACTTGCTTTCTGGGTTTACTCAGAGAGTCTGACATTATTCCATGTGGTCTTTCTGGAACCTCCGGCCCCTCTGGCCCCTTGGCATTTGTGCCTCTGACTCACGGCAACTCCCAGGAGTGTGACTATTGTCTTGACTTATGGATGGCAGAGAGCAGGGTAGAGCAGCCTGCTAGAGACGTCGAGTTTGTCAGAGGGAAGGATGACTCACGACAGCAGAGCAGGGGAGCCCAGCAGATGACACATCAGGACCTCACCCTCCCCGAGATCAGCGTAGCCCAGACTGCACAGCCAGGGGGTGGCAGCTTTGGATACTGGAGCTGATAGCCAGGTTTTCGTTGCTGTTATTTTTAAATTCTGAAGTGTGTGCTTCGATATCCCCATATCTCCATCTGTTTAAACTACCAAGTATTAAAACTTTGAACAAGGGCTCTAAAAGGAGCCAACGATGAGCCTCTGAGGTTGATCCTGAATCCTGCTCAGAGCTTTGACTCTCTTGACAGAATTTTCTGGAACTTATTCAGTATAGGAAATACGGATGTAAAAGAGAGAGAAAATGTCCTTCTTGGCAAAGTTTACTGGAACCGGTTAGTGAGGCTTTGCCGTGAGTAGGTCAAGGTAATTGACCTACAATTTACACTATGACAGCTGTCCACAGACCTGACAGAAGACTGGGAGCTCTGCCTTTCTTTGCTGTCATGGGTGCTTTCAGAACTGGCCTGTTAGGTGTGCCGGTGTCTGCAAGACGGGAAAGGTCAGTGACAGGTCGTTTGACAGATATGTCTGCTTTGGTTCCATCCAGACCGATGGGCAGTGTGCACATGGAATGGAGCAGGTAGAATCAACCCAGCAGGTGCACAAGAAAGCCAAGGGCAGAAAGACAAGCGAAACAAGCTGCAGAGTTGAGGAGAGGTCTTGGGCTCTAATGGTGAATCTGCTTTCGTACCTAAAGCCAAGTCAGTTAATTCTGGCTTTCCCCACAAATGTTTCTGTGGTTCATGAAATAAGATAGATCATTCTGGGACTCATCTCCAAAGACTTCCTGGAGAGTCCTCATTTATAGTCGCTAGCGTCGTATAAGGAACCTGGCTTTCCGTATTCCCAAAGTAAATATGATTACGTGTTTTATGTGGCTTTTCTTCTAGTGTCCTCTATACATGCCGGGAGTAGAAACACCAGTCAGTCCTGAGGCTACTCGGTAGAGAACCTTACATAGAGTATCTTTTAAAATTCTAATTTCATTCATCAACCCTGCTGATCTTATCGCTGCTCTGAGTTTGTCAGGCATAAAATTTGGCAATGTTGAATTGAGAGAACAGAACTGAAGAAACATTAGGTAATTTTTAAACAGTGATCAGCCTATGAAGATGATCTCGTTTGGGCTTTACAACAGCCCATAGAGGCTGTACAAATGTTTTACCTGAAGGAATGATGAAATAGCCTCAGAAAATACAAGAGCTTGGCCAGGACAGAAATACATTGGCACCCCCACTTCCGAGAGAGGTGGGTATTGGGAACAGCAACCAGTACAACGGAGTCTCCTCAGAACAGCCACCTGAAATTCTAGAAAATTCTAGGAGGTAACCAGCAGGATCATCTGCTGCTCTCTGTTGCTTGCTTCCTCATGCACTGCTGCTCCTGTGACTACATTTGGGAAACAAGTCGCCTTGGAACTTCACTGTGCACAACAGCCATCCCTCGTGCTTGTGTGTGTTGTGAGCTGTGCAGATGTTCGCGGGGGGTGGGTCTGAGGCCTCAGCTGGATGACTGGCAGCCACCCTTTCCTCAGTGCCTTCCCACAAGGGCATCTCTTGTCAGTGTCTCACAGAGGTGGGCTTCCTTGAAGTACAATGTTGGTTGTCTGGAGATAGGCCAAAGCTTTGTTTGCTTGTGTTTTCTGGAGCTGAGGGGGTTTTGGTTTTTGTTTTTGGCGTCAGGTCCATTGTATACAGCTTCGGAAAACCACACAATTCTACAGGAGTGGAATTACACATTACTTCTTTGTGAGAGATGGCTTACTTCTTGGAAACACACGCACACACACACACACACACCCAGAAGTGTTTCTGTCTTTGGCGAATACATTTGCTATGGGGCTGGATAGGGCGAGGCATGGAGAAATCTGCCCTTGGTTTTCTGATTCAGAATCTTGTTTGGCTACATCAGGGGAAATGAGCAGCTTGGGCCTAGAAAATTCTGTGCACCTTTGAGAAATCATGCAGCCGTGTTGATCCCAGCTTCCTGCTCAGAATTGTAGGATTCAAGTGTATCTCTCACAGCTAGCCAGGAAGTGCCTGATGTTGCTATCTGATCCTGTCTTTTAAACATCAGAGGATGTTTGTAGAGATGTGCATAGGGGCTGTAGAGATGGCTCAGTGATCAACAGTGGTGACATCTCTTCCAGAAGGCCCTGGTTTGATTCCCTGAACCCACACTCGAGGGGACAACTGTCTATTGTTTTCAGTTTCAGGGGTCTGATGCCCTCTTCTGGCCTCCTTGGGCACTGCATGCACATGTCAAACAGGTCAACTGCCCCACGCACATGAAATAAAATAATAATAGTTATTAGAAATCGGAGGGTTGTAACAAAACAACCCAGATGTGGATTCCAGGTGGGTCTCTGAGGGTGGTGAAAGCCCAGTACATGTGGAGAACAAGTCTATAATCTTACCTTTGCTCCAGATCTTGCTCTGAGGGTTAACGATACAGCTAGCTCACGGGTTAAGCACATTCACCACCTTGGGTTTGGTTTCCAGCATGCTTAGGAAAAAAGACATGATAATTGGGGGCTTGCTTTGTTTTGGGTTTTCAAAACACATGAGACTTTGTGCCACCAGATCCCTCTCCATCTGTTCCGAGTATGGCGAGCTGGAGACCAAGGAGAACTTATGTCCTCTGATGCCTTGTTTCCAAAGAGAACAGGATTCTGCCACAAGAGAAAACATCTGGCCAATACAGTTCCTTTTGTTTGCTATTTAAGGGAAGCCAGTGGAAGGAGAATAAGAAACTATTAGGAGATGCCAGGGGCTGTGCCGGAATTGGGGGTGATAAATTTGGGTACCAACCTGGGAACTGCATTTTCCAAGGAGGATGCTTCCTGCTATACATGGGGCATCAAGAAACCAACAGCTCCCAAGGGATGCAAGTCTAAACCCGTCTAAATCCTTACATGGGAAGGTTCGGTTCCTTCTTAAACAGACAAGAAATAAGAACTTATGAGATCCCTGTTTTTCTCTTTTTTTTTTCACCCTCAAACAAACAACACCCAAACCTTGAACTTTGGCAAGTCATATAGTTAGCATTAAATTTTATACAGAAAAAGTTATCTGTTTCCTGCAGTTATATCTGGTGACCTTGAGCATGTCATAGGAGCCTTGGCTGTGTTGGGTTTGATTGTCTCCAAACACAAATCAGTCCCCTAGCACCTGCCTATGATCCCAAAGCTGAATCTGCTTGTGGCCTAGACCCTCCTTAGACCTGACTTTGGTTTCCACTGTCGAGTTCCCTGAAGATGTTTCGTTAGTACTGATGGAGGTCTCCGCTGTAGAAGACCCCAATAGCTCTCTCTACAGCAGCCTCCTTGCATGGCAGTGGACAGGGAAGCGGAAACATCTGTGCTGGATTCTTGCTAATCTTCTGCTCTTAGATCCTCATTTCCCATCCTGCCCCATCTCTCCCCACTGTTTCACACCCAGCAGCTGTTCTATACCCTCTATCAATATTGTCTATCAAGAATTCTAGTCATTGAGAATTTTTTTTGTTTGTGTGTTCCTTTGGCTGTTGTCATCTTAAATGTCACATACCATCTTATCTTGTTTGTGAGGGGTGCGCAGAGTCAAGTGGTGTGTCTTGTTCACATTTACCCTGGTGAGCACAGTGATGGGTCTTGTAGCTGCCCAGGAAACCCTTGTCCACGATGGACATGTTGCCCACATGTGCTGTAGTGATGGACTCCTCGGTGATACAGGGCACATTTGGAGTCTGCTGAGGCTTCTTCTGTCTATGACGAATTTTCTGGTGTGCTCAGTTAGGAGGGACCCAACCCATTTGGCTTGGGATCATCAGTACAGGTCTCCATTGCCCATATCTCCTATTAATGGGTCCCAGACCCCGAGGTCTCATTTTCAGCCCCACCACAGGCAGTGGGAGACTTATGATGCAATTAGCAAATGCAGAAATGGTACCACCTGTTCGGGCTAGATTTTATTCTCCTTTAGTGAGGATGAGACAGGTCTCTCATGGGTCAGTTGTAAGAGTGCAGTGTGGTAGCGTGGAATGCCAAGACATGGGCCACACAAAGGTCATTGAACCCAGGCTGAAGTGTATCACAGCAGTGATCTGGCGTTCACTTTGCTTACTTGAGAGATCTGCTACAGTCATTCCGTGAGCTCGCTTCTTCTTCCTTTCAGATGAGAAGCTGTATGACGCCTATGTCTTATATCCCAAGTGCCCAACAGAGAGCCAGGGCCGTGATGTGGACACAATGGCGTTGAGGATCCTGCCTGAGGTGCTGGAGAAGCAGTGTGGATATAAGCTATTTATATTCGGCAGGGATGAAGTCCCTGGACAAGGTATGTTTTCATTAGACAACAAACGACAAAAATAAGTGGACACACTTGTGATCCCAGCACTAGGGAGGCTGAGCCAAGACGAATGCAATACAGGGCCAGTTGGGGCTGTATGTAGAGACCCCATCTCAAACAAAAGAAACTTCTTTCTTTTCCTTTCCCATTCCTTCCTCTTCCTACCTCTCATGTTACAAATGTCCCTTGAACACATGGGGCTTTCAAAAGTCTATGTATAGAGCCTCCTAGTCCCACTACCACTTACATTTAGAAGTCAGGCCTTTGCTTTATTAGGTATAGTGCTACAACAGAATGTTAGGGAATCCTGGTTTCAGTCATATGAGTCTCTTTGGCCCAGAGATACAGTTCATCCATTTATAGGAACAAGCAGCAGTCTTGGTCAAAGCTGGAAAAAGTCACGTGGTCATTCACTTTGCTGTCACCGAGAATAACTGTGGTCTAGTTTCTCATTAGTCCAAAAATGCAAATACCGTGATGTTTAAAGTTGATTTTTGCACCAGACCTTTTCTTTTGGGCCTCCAACCAGCTCCCAAATCATGACACGGAGACTTCTTATTAGTTATGAATGCTCGACTTTATCTTATCCTTATCCCACTAGCTCTTATAACTTAACCTGTTTCTCTTCATCTACATTTTGCATCAGGGCTTTTTGTTTTTTTTACCTTCCTTTCTTTACTTCTGTATGTCTTATTTTCCGGCTGTTTCCTTACTGTTGGTCCTGCTGTCTCCATGTCTCCTGACTGCTGCCTGGCTTCTGACCTCAGGCTTGTCCCTAGCTCTCTCCCTTTCTCTTCTTCTCTTTGCTCTTCCTCTTTACTCTCTTTGCCTGCCAGCCCCTTCTGTTCCTCCTCTGCCTAGCTATTGGCTGTTCAGGATTTTATTTAACCAATCAAGTGCCTTAGGCAGGCAAGGTAAAACACAACGCATCTGTACATTGTTAAACAAATGAAACATAAAGAAATGTAACACGTCTTTACATTGTTAAACAAATGCAGCATAGACAAATGTAACACGTCCTTATACAGTTAAAGTAATATTCTGTAGCATAAACAATGTAACACATTTTTACCTAGTTAAAATAACATTCCACAGAAGATTTTATACACCATAAGTTATGCCATCTTTCCCCCTGTATAAGATACTTTCCTGTTGCTGCAATAAAACACCCCGCTAGATAGTCTTGGGGCAAGAGACATACCAAGAGATAACAGAACAGAATGTAACCACCAAATGAAGCCCTGCCCAGAACAGTTGGTAATGAAAGTTAATCCACCTGTGCCTCAGTCTTGCCTACTTGAAAGTCTTTTTTCCCTGTGCTTGCTCATTTCTCCTATTTCCAGTAGCGTTATAGCCTTGCTGTTTTCTTGCATGGTCTTCTGAATCCTTCTTCTCTATTCCAGCTGTGGCCAACGTCATTGATGAAAACATTAAACTTTGTAGGAGACTGATTGTGCTTGTGGCCCCAGAATCTTCCAGCTTCGGCTTTCTAAAGGGCTTGTCAGAAGAGCAAATCGCTGTCTACAATGCCCTCATCCAGGATGGCATGAAGGTCATCCTGATCGAACTGGAGAAGATCAAGGACTACAGCACCATGCCTGAGTCCATTCAGTACATCCGACAGAAGCATGGGGCCATCCGGTGGCACGGGGACTTTACAGAGCGGTCACAGTGTGCCAAGACCAAGTTCTGGAAGAAAGTAAGATACCATATGCCATGCAGAAGGTATCCACCATCTTCCTCAGTCCAGCTGCTGAGGCACACGCCCTGCAACTGCACAGCAGCCAAATGGGATGCTGCCACTGGGCTTATAAGTTCCTGAGTGAGAGTAGTTGGTGTGTGTTGGATCACAGTGACATCCTCTTTGGGTTGTCTACCCATGCAGCTTGCTCTTTTGTGTTGTGAGTGACCTTGTTGTTGTTGTTGTTGTTTGATGCTTTTAATTAGACCAGTTTCTTTAGTACTCCTGTTTGCACCACAGCTCCTGAACACCCATATAAGCTCCTGAGAATGGGGTACCTATGGAACTCAGCCTCCATGCCTGTGGGATACAGTGGATGGTCAGGATGACAGAGCAGGTGGCAAGGATGCTTGGTCCATGTTTGGGATGGGAGACTGAGAAGTCTGAGGATGCCAAGTGGGCAGCCTTGGGGAAGGCCAGCAAGGACGGTAGCACAATATCTATGCTTGTCTGTATCTAGTAGGCTTTGGGCCCCTGGCAGTGTAGATTGTATCTGAATTTCCTTCTCTCTCCCACTGCAGTTAGATAACGATGCAGTTAGCACGATACCCCCAGGAACCACTTAAATATCACCCGGACCAAAGGACTCCAAGCTTTGAAAGATAATCTGTCAAAATGAAATAAGAAAAAAACTTTCACTTTTTAAAGATGCTTTGTCTGCCAGAAATCTGCAGAATATTTGAGATATATGAATTACAGCTCCGAGGTGATGTGGTTCTAACCCCAGTAAATCTCTGTGAGCTTTGGGTTAGTGAGTGCGCCCTTTATCACGGGCAGTATATGAATGCATAGTTTATCCAGTGTTTTGATGCTAAACAGAGCTGTCAACCACAGCTACTATTTCTCAAGGCCCAGCTGGGAAAAATCAACTCCAGACCAACTCTACCAAGCTGTGATTAACACGCGTGCTACTGCTTGGGGAATCGTGAACAAATGTCTATTTACCTCAGATAAGTAGGGTGTTGGACACAAATCATGAAAACAATTCCACAGAAGTCTAGATTAATGGAGTAGTCATTTTCTTGGGGTTTCTTGAAGGACTGAGGGTGAGGAGTGAGTTCCAAGAGCATGGGCGACTCGAAGACAACTACATATTTAAAAAAGCCTGCCGAGCGTGGAGCATGGTGAGAGCGTAAGACAGCTGAATCCCCAGAGCTCTGTGAAGCGTTCATAACAGCCTCCGTGTCTCTCCTAGCAGCTCTTTCTGCTTCTATAGCCACAAAGCACAGGCTTGTAACTCTTTCTGGCATTCCTGAGGACTGAGGAACCTACACAGAAAAGAAGTTGCAGAAGTTTGGGGGAGATAACTACATAATGGAAACACTGGGGATTAATAAGTGAGCCTTGATGAGGAGGGAGTGGGAGGGGCCACCAGGCCACAGGCAGGATGGAAAGGCCTGGGAGGAGAGGGAGAAGGAGGAAGAGCTGGTAGAGTGGAAGGCTTCATGGGAAGTCCATCTTTCTGCTTGAGAATTCATCAAGGCAGGCTGGCATTGTGGCAACCATATCTTTACTTGAGACTTGAAACTGGACCTCACTTTAATACTTTTTATTAAAAAAAATTAACTATGGTAAGATAGAACACTAGTCATTTTTAAGTCGAATTGTTATGCAAGGCCATTAAGTATTTTCACGTTGACACGACCATCATCGCCATCCTCTGAGACGTTTTCATCCTAGCAGACGGAAACTCTGTTCTCAGTGAATCACTTCTCTCTATTCCCGTCCTCCCTGGCCCCTGGAAATCACCATTCCACCTCCCATCCCTGTGAATCTGACTATTCTAGGAACTTCCACTAAGAAACCTCATTTGGTATTTCTCATTTTGTGGCTGACTTCTTCCATGTACCACAGTATCCTCAGGTGCCCTCAAGGTTTGTCCGTGAGATCCACCTTTCGATTCACCATCACCGCTAGTCTGTCTGTCTCTTCTTTTTCTTCCTCCTTCCTCAAAGGCACAGGGAGCCAGATGCTTTTGAATGCCCCGGAGTGAGGAGCTCATCAAGGCACCTGCCTGTGACATTTTGTTTTTCAGCTTATCTTTGCCCCACAGGAATCTAACTCCCTGTAGAGGATTTGCGGGTTCAAGTACAGTTAGGTATTTGTTGCTTCCAAGGGATGTCCCTGACTGGTTCTTCACTCTGTCTTCCTCCCCCTCCATGGGTCTGTACTTCTGGTTTGTTGAAATAAGGAGCAGTGGGCTGCGTCCCCAGCACCCCAGCCGCCCGCAAGGCTAGCTTATGCCCGAAATAACAACACACAAACTGTATTCATTTAAACACTGCTTGGCCCATTCTCTTCTAGAATGGCGCGGGACATGGCGTCTCTCTCAGGCGTCTGCTCCCGAGAGGAGAGCTGTCGAGACTGAACTCACTTCCTCTTCCTCCCAGCGTTCTGTTCTGTTTATTCCTCCCACCTATCCTCTAACCAATAAAATGGGCCAAGGCAGTTCCTTTATTAGCCAATGACCTTCCTCCATCACTGGTTGGTTCCTGGAAATTTCCAGCAATACTGGCGGAACCCAGGGATGGGGCTGACTAATGGGGCAGCCATTTCTTGTGTGGAGTCCAGGACACAGTGCCTGCCTAGTGGGTTCCAGGCACACCAGGTGGTGACATCTGCCAGTATGATTCCCAGGCTCCTTTTTAAGGTGAATGATCAACCACCAGTCCTTTGGTGAGGACATGGGGGATATCTAGATTTGAACTCTTACTTCCTTGGTTATCTCTCTCTGAAAGACTCAGGGAGACAGTAGCTGATGCCCTGTCAGGATCAGGGCAGACAAACCAAACGACCTCATCAGAAGAAACTGTTTTCTGAAAATCCCTGACTTCTGTGAGGCCAACTGTGCTGAAATTTTTAACCTGAATTTTTTTTTTTTACAGTCATGAAGCTTTCCTCTCGCCTTCATGTCCTAATTTTCCTTTTGCTTAAAATTAAAAAAGATGTATTATGAATGCTAAAATGTGAACTATTATATCAACACACTGATATTTTTATTAAAGAATATTTTAATAAAACACAAGGGCTCCTTTGCTCGAAGGAATTACCACCTCATATGTTTGAACACCCGACACATGCTCTGGAGTTGAATGCATTCTTGTTTGTAGGCCATTGCTCTGATGCGGGATTTGTGAAAGCACAGACCCGTATTTTAAAGATGGACGAGGTTCACTCTACAGCAGGAAGCTCCGTTCTCTTTGACAGTGACTCCCCTTTGATAATCTGATAAATAGACCATCTTGACTCTACTTACAGAAGGGTGTTGGCTTCTTACAGACTTTCAGTGAGATTTACAGTAGGCCCATGGGATCCACACCCCAAACTGTCTATTGTTACTGTACTTATAAAACAGGTAATGGCACAATTTTTACAGAATTCTGGGTGACAGACCAGTGTTCAGGAAGTGAGTCATTTGGAGTTTTCTTAGGAATTAATTGGAAAAGAGCGGCCTCGAAGTTCAATCATATTTAATGAGTCATCTAGCCTAGAGATGTCCAACTAGCGTGTCACAAATGAGTTCCAAGACTCCTGGGGTACAGCATCCCCCATTATCTGCAGAGGAGCTGGTCCAAGAACCCCAGTGGGTGCTCCAAACTGGATAGTGCTGAACTCAGTATATGATACATTTTTCATGCACATATAAACATTTATATATTTAATGTGTTTAATATATAAATATATGTTTAAGGTATACTTTAGAAACATAATAGTAAGAACAAAATCAAACATTTTTAGCAACATAGCCTGTCATAAAATATATGTGAGCGTGGACTCTCTCTGTCTTCGTCAAACACCTCATACGGAAGGCACCTGTCACTCTGTGCGAAGTGATGCTACCATCCTCAGTTGACTGAGCAGCTAAACCTTAGAACAGGAGACCACAGATGAAGATGGCTATTGTAGTACCTCCTGGTATGGTCAGAATCTTGGCCTCATCTGTTCGCACCCATGACTGTGTTTGCCAGGCAGGAGAAAGATAAGGCTACACACCCTCTGTTCCAGCTGTTTTAATTTATCATAGAAGAAACTGAGGCCCAGAGAAGTGAAGTGAGTGATTGGGGACCCCCGGGACTCTGCAGCAGAGAACCATTGGCTGGTTTAGGTCCCTCAGAAGGTATGCCAAACCTCTCGGCCCCATGACCATGGCTGCTGGTAGGAATTCTGCAGATCTCTGAGAGTGATGGGGCCTCCCTTGACCTCTGGACTTGACACAGAGACTAAGGTGGTGGAAAAAAAAAATCAATGGTCAACAAAAGTCAACCTGAAACCGTGACTCTCAAGTCCGTTACTTTATATAGATGAGAAGCAAAGACAATGATATTGGAGAGTGAGCAAGAAGGAGTCGTTTTCCTGAGAAGAGGGTGGAAGAGATGGAGGCTTCAAGAGTGAGAAGGGTCCCGAGGGAGCTGCCATCAAGCTTCTTGCCCAAGAACTCATGTCAGAAGCTGGGCAATGATTGATGTATTGTCTATTAAGATTCGTTGATTCTCTGAGTGTATCATAAGCGGACCCAATGGGAAATGGGAGGCCTGCATATTCTTTGCATGTTCCCTTGACCTAAGCAGGAAGATGACCACACGCTGTTTGCCCTATCAGGGACGAATCCTATGTCTTGCTCACCCTTATCCATTCTTTCTTGATCTTGGCGGGGATAGCTAGCCCTTGCTCTTGCCTAGGTGTTCTAGATGTTAATTAAATCATGCTTTCTCTGTTCTCACCTTTCCATGACCAGCTGGTAGCTGACCAGGACCACTGCCTGTTCTGGACGTTGGGAATTAACAACTAACCCCTATCACAGTTACCGAGATAACTACCATCTTCCTTGGGCGCCTCATCCACAGGGTAATCTGCTCTCTGTCCTAGACTAGGTGGAAGTTTTTATTCCCTCTGCTGATGCTGTGGAGACATGCTGTGTATGTTCCTCATGGGGGCTCAGTGAGGGTCCGCCAGAGCCTGCCAGGACTGACTTTGTTGTCTTGCCTACAGCCTTGTTCTTTCACCTCTCTGGTCAGCATGGCTACCTCACACTCAGCTGCAAACAATCCTTATTTACCTTCCTCAGCATTGTTGGCCTTGTTGGTTAAATCTAAATACTCCTTTTAACTTCAACGCCTGCTTTTGCTGCTGCAGAACTGCACAGCTAATACCGTAAAAATCTGGGAGCCGAATTCCAGAAGCGCACAGTGCGCCTCTGATTTCCCTTCATTTGCTCACCGTTTTGGAGTTTATCGATTTTTGTTCTGTGTTGTCTTGCCCAGTGGTGGACAAACTGGTAGCACTTGAATACACATGGGATTCAGCATCTAGGTCTGAGGGTGTCCTGAATGCCTCTGTGTTTCACAAATGGATGCTTCCAGAATTCTGGGTATTTTTTAAAAGATGAATGGTGTTAATGAGTGAGCCTGTGTACCAATTATTGATCTCTTGACACAAACTTCTAGGATACATATCTGAGACAAACCTTTAACATAGGGCATGAAGTCAACTGAGGTTCACCCTATTGCCTAGGGCACTGCTTCCTCCTGGCATCCTTCAGACCCAGGGTTTGTGTGCCTGGTGGTGTGGAGAACAAGGGAGTCTTCAGGGTCAACCCCACCACCTTTGTGTACCTGGGTAGGGGAGGGAGAGGGGAAAGAGAGGGAGGGGGCAAGGGCTGCCAAGATTCTGATCAGCATCCCTGTGTGAAGGGGAGCATGCTCATTCCTGCATACAAGGCCAGTGGGACCTGGTGCAGATCTACAGGGCGTCAGAGGAAAGGCCTGTGACAGGGCAATCTGTGCTGCTGTGTCCAGAGCTGACCTGGAGGCGGGGCCGAGAGAGACAGCATCTCAGAGAGAAGGTGAAACACAGGTGCTGAGCCCCTGGGTCAAGGTGAAACACAGGTGCTGAGCCCCTGGGTCACCCTGCCGTGACTAAGTCAGTCATAAATAAACCCCACTTTCTTGTGGTCTCTTCACCACGGTTTGTTGGTGATAAGAGCCTGAGAGTGGTAGGCCGGTGTGGTACGATCTTTACCCAGAAGACCGATTGGATTAAAAAATACAGATTTACATATGCAAGCTGAGTGTGACAGTGTGGAGTGTAATAATTCCAATGCCAGAGAGTCTGAGGCAGGGGGATTGTGAGCTCAAAGTGGTTACCTAGGAAGGCTCTGTCTTGAGAAGGCAAACGATAGACAAACAGAAGCTACTTACTTGAGAGCTCTAGGCTGACCCCATGCGACCCTGGGGAGATCTCTAGGTGGGGGCTGCATCTGAGTTTCTGCTCCCCATGTGCTGGGCCCTGCCGTGACTCAGATGGCTTTCTGCATTGTCACGGGTGACTGACCTTTCCCCAGGTCCGGGCCCTGCTTTCCATTTATAAACTTTCCTCAAACACATGCTTGTCTGGTGAGAGAACGCAGGATGTGTTTAGACATGGAGAAAGTGGAAAATTCCTTTCTGTTCTTTGGATGACAAATACACAAAGTCTGCTCCACATCCCGGCGCTGAGTGCTGCCAAGTGTTGGGGCTCGATTAGTTTTCCTGGACCGTTGAATGTTGGAACAGTGAGTGCTGACTCCGAGCCTCACATACCCAGAATGCATCTGGGGACCCCGCTAGCTGCTTTAGTGCAAGGACTTCTAGGCCCGCTACTTATCTGTAACAGATTCCCAATTTGGGGAAAAAAAACCCAAAGCCCCAGGTTTCTCCCCCTCATCGGTCTCTCACTCAGCTGCTGATGTTTAGCTTTGCATGAGTACCTAACCACTTCATAAGAAGGGCGCCCAGAGGGTGCCCTGTTGTGGGAGTTGGACTAGGAAACAGAATTTCCCCCTCTCACCCTGAGTCGTGTGTGCAGCTCTGCCTCCAAGCATCCCAGAAAAGGACCCTGCATCTCATTCTCTAGGTCAGGCTCAGATGTGCGGTTGCCCACTTGTTCCACCACACCTTGTGTTACTTTTCTAAGCTAGCAAGACAGTGTGGAGGTGCAGAAGCCAGACTCCAAGTTTTGAGCTAACAGACTGGCATCAACCATCATGAAAGCCCTCACAATGTTTAAATTGTGAAGAAGTGCTTGGGAAAAATACACGCTTTTATTTCGCACTCAATGTATCCGTGCAAACACGAGGCATTAAAAACGAAGTTGGCTCTGTGCTCTCTGTTCTATTTGGTTTAGGTAACTTCAACAAACTCTTGCTTTTCCGGTGTTATTTGTAACCTTTTCGTTATCTGACTGGGTGACAGTCAGCGCTCTTTCCAATGAATACAATTTCCTGCCACTGTAAAAAGATGACATCAAGAGGGAAAGAAAGCAGTCCCGTGGGCGGGGAACCTTGAGAAAGAAAAGCCAAGAGGCGGGGGGGGGGGGGGGGGGGATCATGCCTGAATTTGCCAGAGCAGAGATTCCACTTGGCATCACCCCACGGCTCTGTGGCGCCCTCTTGTGGCGATTATGGAAATACTTTTGCTCCCGTCACTGACTGAGTCCTTCACCCATCAGAATGGGCTCTCTGGGTAGGTGAAGAGGCAGGACACACCTGCTTCTAGAAGGTTCTCGGACCCCCGATGAGTCACTTTTTCTAAGCTAAATTGGGTTTCTGCTCAGAGAAGCCACGCTGCTTCTGTTAAATCATATCACGTTTAAGACACCTTGTGTGAAAATGTTCTCAATGAATACTAGCATGTTGTAAATACAGGTATGGTAGATCCTTGGGACCACACCTAGCTAAGCTTTCTGATCTTTGGGACTGGGCCTTGGGATATTTAAATATGCATAATGAGATACCTTGGGGCTGGATCCCAAGTGTGATAATGAATTTTGTTTATGTTCTATATATGTCACATACCCACAACCTCCAGCTGATTTAGTTTAGATGTTCAGTTCATTTTGATTTCTTATCTCTGGAAGGCAGGTGGGCTTTTCTGTAATGACGTGTCAATGAGAAAAATGTTGTACATTTGAGAGCATTTAAGATTCTTGATTTTTATTTTTCAGGCTAGTGACACTCAGCCTGTATACTATAATTATTCCTATTGCACTAATACCATTTTTATTGCTGCATTGACATTAACCCCAATAGTAGCTGATGCTCACGGGGCAGCCATTCTCCTCTATGCTTTATACATGAAAATACCTGGCCAGGTCTACGAGTCAGGAGCCTCAGGGATTCTACTTGCAGATGAGGAAGAGGAAGCCCAGTGCTGTGCCAGAGGCAGCTTTGGAATCAACGTACTTTGACTCAAGGTACCCAGCCCAGTGTGGGCTCAGTGTTCCGTTGCTGCAGCCTTGAGAGAGCAGTTGCTAGGAGCTGCTGGAGTCAGGGCAGAGTCCTTAAGGCATGACAGCCAGATGTGCCCAACCTTTCCTGCTGTGTCATGATATCATCTACAATGTTCATGTGAAAACCATGCAGACAAATTACAGAAACCAAGCACCCCTAAGTCTCATAACATTGGAAGGTAATTTATGGTTCTGTATTGAGCATATACATAGATATCATTAGTCACACACAGAGCGACTGGTTATTGTCATTGAGTCTATGTGGGCCCGGGAAGTCCTAGGCTCCCGTATGGAAGTGAGTTAATGAGTGAAATAACCCCACCTAAAAAACCCAGAAATATATATACATACATATATATATATATATATATATATAGAGAGAGAGAGAGAGAGAGAGAGAGAGAGAGTTTAAGGTTTATAAACATCAAATTCAAGACACACACACACACACACACCATGCTCAAGGACACATTAGCTGTCAAAATGCCCACCGAGTTTCTTCCACCCCCTTAATTGACACGAGGCTTCCTGTTTGACTCTGTGAGCAATCAGAGTCCACATCTTGCTGCTTTTACAATGATCGGCACACTGAACAAAAGGTGCAGCCAGGGGATTTTCCGGAGTGGAGGACTCCAGTATGAACCAGGCAGTGACGCATGAGGGAATAAACCAGGGGAGCATGACGCCTAGATGAGCAAATAAGAGATTAGTCCCACCTCTTCTCTACCCATCATGCATCTGGGAGCCACGACTTCTAAGCAGGCAAAGACATTTAGGCCCCATGTCATTTGTGTCTGTGAAGTGAGGGGACATCGGAAGTTACAACATCAAATATATGGTAGAGCTGACATTCCAGTTAAACTCCTACGGGATGCCCCTCCCTCAAGCTACTACAGAGGGGTTCACAACATGGCAAGCATACCCACGAGTGTTGAAGCGGAGAGGTGGTCACAACTGACCAAAAGACAAGGCTTTTTTTCATTCTTGGCAATGTAGGAGGAGCCTCAGCCTGAGGAAAGTCACCAAAATCTGTCCCACAGGTGACCAGGAACCCCCAGACACGCTCCCTGTGCTCACTCTAGTCCCATTTCACCAGGAGACAGTTTTCTCAGTACCGGGGGTGGGGATCACCCTAAATGATTTACTCAGCATCCTTAGAAATAAATGCTTTGGTGGAGTGGGTGTTGGGTCTAAGAGAAGCCAACAGCTCACCAGAAAACAAAATATCACCTGTGGCGGCAGGTCTTTCCCACGCTCTTGCTTCGTGGGTTGCGGAGCCAGACCACCACTGAGCCCCTCTATCAAGGCCACAGAGGTGCTGCTGGCCCTGACACAGGGAGGCCACACTTGACTCAGCCACATCTGTGAGTACGGTGTGTTTCATCTTTTAGAAGATGAGAGGCAGAGACATCGAATTGTTTTTCTCCCATGGTTATCTCCGGTCCCCCCTCCTCCTCTTCTCTGTCCACTTGTCTGGGTCTTCTGTCCCCTCTCTGGTGGCATTCTCACGGTTGCTCTGACGGGTGCCACAGCATCAGTGCAGCTTCCACAGCGCCTCTTCCTTCCACGTAGGAGGGACATCTGGTCAATGAGCGTTGGAAGATGACAGCAACAAGCAGAAGAGCCAGTCTGGGGCATTTGCCCAAAGATACTAACTTTGAAACTATGGATTAGAAAAGCCATTGAATGCTTTAAGTAGGGCTTAATGGGCCACCCTAGTAGGAGTATGGAAGACAGTGGTGCTGAGGGTTATTTGAACTCTGGGGACCTGGCTCACCAATTTTCAGAGGAGGAGAATTTGGGTAAGTGATTTAGAGACTGTTCTTGTGATATTTTGGTGAGGAACGTGGCTGCTCTTTGCCCTTGTCTAAAGAGTCTACTGAGGCTAAAGTAAAGAGTTTTAGATTACTTAATTCCATTGGCAAAGGAAATCTCAAAACAGCCTGATATTGGCTCTACTGTGTTCTAGGCCAGTCAAGCTTAGGCAGTGAAGGAAACCATAAAAAGTAAAACAAACCCAAAATGGTAATTGAAAAAGAGGGCCATGTTCTAGAACCAGTAAGCAGCAGAATTCGGCAGCTTTAGCTGTGTGGTTCTGGCTTTAGACTCAAGAATAGAAGAAAGGCATTATGGAATCTCCTTCTGCGACTGAGGAACGCTGCCAAGGCCAGACGTGAAGCAGGTATGTCTCTGAATGGAGGCCTAGAGAGTCCATTGTGTGACTTTGGGATGGAAAAGCCTAGATTTGCCTTGGAGATGACAAGACAATAGAGATGTCAGAGCTATGGGATGCCTGCCTAGGAGAGCTGCTAACAGGGAGTGGAACCAGTCCAAGACAAAGAAGGGTGTTGAAGTCAACAAAAATGAAAGGGATTGGAGATCTGAAGAGTGTTTTGACATTAGACATGGAAATGCAGCTTGGAGTTTGCCCAGCTGGTGTTAGTCTTGCTTTGGTCCAGTATCTCCTCACTACGTTCTATGGTCCCTTGTCTCCATTTTGGAATGATAATGTATATCTTGTGCCATTATGTACTGAAAGTATAATTTTGATTTTTTTTTTTAGTTTTAATTTTGATTTTACAGGGGATTGCGGTTAAGAGAGTGCATGAGTCTCAGTCGAGACTTTGAACGTTGGACTTGTAAACAAGTTTGAGACTGATATAGACTACGGGGACTTCTGAAGTTGAACTGGATGCATTTCTGCATTCTGTTATGATTACAAGCCTATGAGGTCCAGGGAGTGGAATGTGGGGGTTTGAATGGGAATGGCTCCCATAGGCTCTGTGTTTGAATGTTTGACCTACAGGGAGTGGCACTATTAGGAGGTGTGGCCTTGTTGGTGTAGGTGTGGTCTTGTTGGAAGAACTGTGTCATAGTGGGGGATAGGGGTGGGGTGAGGTGGGGGAGTGGGGTGCGGTGGGGTGGGGTGGGTTTTAAGGTCTCATATGCTCAGGTTATGTCCACTGTGGTAGACAGTCATTCTCTGGTACCTGCCAATCAAGATATAGAACTCTCAGCTCCTTCTCCAGCACCATGTCTACTACCATGATCACAATGGACTGAACCTCTGAACTGCAAGCCAGCCTCAATGAAATGTTTTCCTTTATAGGAGTTGCTGGTCATGGTGTCTCTTCACAGCAACAGAGACCCCGACGAAGACAATCAGTTAGCTTAGTTTCAGCAAATACAGACTGGCTCTTCTGAGTGCTGCTGTTATCTTCCAACACTCATTGACCAGATGTCCCTCCTGCCTGGAAGGAAGAGGCGCTGTGGAAGCTGCACTGATGCTGTGGCACCCGTCAGAGCAACCGTGAGAATGCCACAAGAGAGGGGACAGAAGACCGAGTCAAGTAGACAGAGAAGAGGGGGGGGGGTGGAGATAACCATGGGAGAAAAACAATTCAATGTCTCTGCCTCTCATCTTCTAAAAGATGAAACAGACCGTACCCACAGATGTGGCTGAGTCAAGTGTGGCCTCCCTGTGTCAGGGCCAGCAGCACCTCTGTGGTCTTGATAGAGGGGCTCAGTGGTGGTCTGGCTCCGCAACCCACGAAGCAAGAGCGTGGGAAAGACCTGCCGCCACAGGTGATATTTTGTTTTCTGGTGAACTGTTGGCTTCTCTTAGACCCAACACCCACTCCACCAAAGCATCTATTTCAAAGCAAGCTGAGTAAGTGACTTAGAATCATTTCCCCCTTGGTGCTGGAAAAACTGTCTCCTGGTGAAATGGGTCTAGAGTAGGCACAGGGAGCCTGTCTGCGGGTTCCTGGTCACCTGTGGGACAGATTTTTGGTGACTTTCCTCAGGCTGAGGCTCCTTCCACATTGCCAAGAATGAAAACAAAGTGGTGAACACTGCCTTGTCCTTTGGTCAGTTGTGACCACCTCTCTGCTTCATCGCTCATGGGTATGCTTGCCATGTTGTGAACCCCTCTGTATTAGCTTGGGGGTTGTGTACAAATTTAATGTCAACTCTGAGACTTTAAAACCCCAACAGAAATGCGGTTGGTAGGTTCCAAGCCCATCCCTTTCCCAGGTCCACAGCACTGTTGCTTTTGTCCTGCAGGGGGCACCCTGGTGCTTTGCCTGCTCTCTGAATAGAATCTGTTTAGACCTAGGCAAGCTTACATAGGTGCAAAGCATACTACTGGGCAAGAAAACTCATCAGTAGTCTTACCCAGCTGTGAGCCCGTGGCCTACAGTAATGTCCGGATCAACAAGATGACCCCGGGGGCAACAGTGATGGGAATATTACCGGATAACCAACCACTTTCTGGATGGACTTAAGGCCCACTCCACAAGGCATAACTCATGCCCCATACACTTAACTGGGCCAATAGCTCATGGCATTGTAGGCCGTGGCCCCTAGAGGTGAGCATACCTACTATTATTCTTCCAAATGGTCCTGATGTTAAACTGCCCTCTAAGCACTTTATCCCCATGCATTAAGGCGTTGGTCAACCCTCAGCCGAGAAGCTGCTTTTTTTGCAATAGATGATGATAACTTCAGAAACTCATAGCTGATTGATATATTGAGAATAAGAGATTGTGGAATGTTCGGCCTTAAAAGAGACATCTACATCAACCCTGCTCCCGCATGGCTCAAGGGATCATAGTGGAAGAGGGGTCGGAATGATTACAGAGCTAGAGGAAGTGGATAGGTGTAGTGAAACGGCATTTTCCAGACATGGCAGGGCCGCTGACCGAGAGTGACTTTGAGTGAAGGAGGCAAACCCGCTCAAGACCAAGCCAAACAAAATCCCAGCATAGATGGGGAGGAGCCTGGGCAGCTCCACCCCCAGCTAAAGAGCTGTCAACCATTGATGTTTTCTTCCGGGATGCATCGCTCATGGCACCGCTGTTGTAGCCATGCTG
This sequence comes from Microtus oregoni, assembly GCF_018167655.1. Classification (NCBI taxonomy): domain Eukaryota; kingdom Metazoa; phylum Chordata; class Mammalia; order Rodentia; family Cricetidae; genus Microtus; species Microtus oregoni. The sequence goes on along the minus strand of NW_024543066.1, from coordinate 18,687,005 downwards.
TAGCAGATGGTCCTACTCCCGTGCACATGCAGGAGGCACCAAGATGGCCTAGTGGATTTGAAAAGAAAAGATCCTAGGAATTTGGGAGGGAAATATAGTTGTGGGTCCTGGGGGATGATTTGGAGGCGACAGCATCAAGTCAGATTTGATCAAAACGCATAATACGCATGTAAAAAATTCTTAATATAAAAGAGTATGTAAGTTTGGCTTGGCAGGAAGCAGGGAGCACACACACTGAAGTTGACTGACGCTCTGACTGACATGTCTCTTTGGCTTGCACAGACCCCATTAACACAGAACATAGCTTTAAACTCCAATGACTGTATGGGTGAATTCTTCTGTAGACTTTTCTAGGTACAGGTCAGCAAGGTTAAAAGCAAAAGTCTACAATAAAAAACAGTGTAGCTAAATGTTTGATCTGGATGCAGCCAATCAGAATCAAGCTTCTAATCCTTGTACCAACCCCCCTTCCCAACGTGCAGAATTTCCATTGGTGAGATTTTATTTCATTTATTTTTACTTTTTGTAGATTTAAAGTCACTTTTGGACTGGGAAGAGTCATTTGGGTTCAGAGTTTGCAACCGTGGTTCACATTTAGACTTTAGTCGTTTGATCCACGTTGCCCACTACTGTCAGGGTGGATGGGGGCTGGCTGAGACACTGTATGAAGGTGGGTGGGGTGTTTCATACACTTGGATCTTTTCCTCCTCTTTTCCCCCCACAGAGAGTCATGGGAGAGCAGAAAGGAGTCAGGGTTCTCAGCTACACATGGTGTCAGCCCTGTTTCTCGGGTACTCTTAGCTGCTGCCCCAGTTCACTGACAAGGATGCCAGGTGGATTTTGGTGGCACCTTCATGTCCTTTGATGAATTGGCATCTGCGCAGAACCTAAGTGATGTGGTTCTTGAAGGGATATGTCTACAATTAGGCTGCTATGTTGTGGGTGGCCCCAGGGCTGCAGGGAAGGAGACACCTCCAATCCTAACTGTGGCAGTCATCTTGGTTCTTGTGTTCCCCAAAGAGAAGAACCCACCGAGGGTGCCGGCAGAGTGAGCAAGGGTTATGTTGAACAGGCAAGAAGGCAGACGTGGAAAGCGCCCCATCCAGAATGGTGAGTAGGCGGAGCTGTGGCAATAGCAACCAGCTACTTCTAGGATCTGGACTCAGAATTCTTCCTCAGCTGTCTCTCTCCGCTTTTCCCACCTCTGAGGTGGTCTGAGATCGCATCCTTTCTGGGATAAACAGAGGCTCTCCTAGAAAATGTCTTTACCCACCATTCAATCTGTTACAATTAGGTTCATTAGATAAAAACTGATAAAGGAGTAACAGCTTGTGGAGCTGAGAAGTTAACTAGCACAGAGGGCTTCCTAGTGGCAGTCAGAGCCTGCTGAGACTGACTTTGCTGTTTTCTCCGAACCCAGCCCTTTCTCTTAGCTAGTTAGCTGGCTAGGCTCATCCACTGCTGTGAAAATTCTTTACTTTCCCCAGTGTTTCTGGCCTTGCTGTTTTAATGCTAACATTTTTTTTTAATGGTAGCAGTGCTGCATACATTCCCCCACCTCCAGGCCCTGCTGACCCCCATGGTACTGTGTACCTGAAGTTCCTGACCAAGCTTCCTGCTTTGGTCTGCTCTCAGATACACAAGTACACCCAGAATCCTTTTCCTTACTTTTCAGAAACCAAAAATGCTTATGCCCAAGTGTAAGCAGCCGCCTATGTCCAGTCCCATCCCAAGGGCAGTGCCCCAGCACCCCCTTCTTTTGAAGTTCACTGTTCTCTATTTTGGAGGCACAAGGCCTAGCCAGCAAACCCACTAGTTGAGCTGACAGAAAGCTGGAGTTACCCAGTTCCTCTTTCTTCTTGGCACTCAGTTCTATAAAAATTTCTTTTATGGATCCCTCTTCTTTGTTTGGCCTGGTTAGGTAAGGAAGCAATAGATTCTGTTGTGATTTAAACACTGGTGAAGGATCTGAGGAAAACCCCTCGAACTTCTCAGGGAAGTAGTGAAGGCCATTGGGCTGGGCTGGTGATGATTGTTGGGTTGGATCAGTTCTTATGGAATGTCGAGTCTGTCATTACCCTGAGCTGGAGCTTGGGGACAACAGGAAACACATGTGGCATCATCTTCTGTCATCTATTTTTATATGAGGAAGGTTCGATGGTTTGAGGTGGTATACTCGGCACCCATGGTATAAGAGTTAGGTGCCTATGTCTTCTGCACCTTCCAGGATCACCTCAGGAGTTGCAGTGTTGGAAATGGCTCCCTCCCTATAGTTTATTTTATTCTGACTTAACACATATAGGAAGAGATTTTGCTGCAATGTACCTTTTCTTCTAAAAAATCAATGTATGAATTTTTTTCCACCTGAAAAAGAGAATTTTTTTTTTAAAAAAAGGAGCCACATTAAGATTGGGTTGTTACTACATGTGCAATTGATTTAAATTATGAAATAGCTCAGAAGAAAGTTTTGTAAAAACATTTATGTATGTGTATTTATGTGTGTCTGCTTCTCTGTACATGTACTACCTGTGTGCAGGTGCCTGCATTGGCCACTAGAGGGAGTCAGATCCCCTGAAACTAGAGCTACAAGAGTTGCAGGTGGTTGTGAGACTTCCAATGTGGCTGCTGAGAACCAGAACACCTGGGTCCTCTCTGAAAGCATCAAGCACTTTTAACCTCTTCAGCCCCGGAAGCAACTTTTAATTCATCTACTGGCTGTAGCTAACAAGTGCTGTCTGTTGTCAGGAAAGCTGACGTTGGAGATATGATGAGCTATTTTTCTTTTCTTCTCTACTGACATCTTCCGCATCCCTGGAAGCATAAGCCTTAGCTATAAATGGTGACACTATACTTTCTTCTCTGAGACCCTCCACACATTCAGAAACACCAGCCTTCGGGAGACATGATGATCCTTGCTCTGAATGCAGTTGAGTGAAGAGTAGATCTTTCCTGTGGACTGGAGAAGGTCAGAAAGAGAGAGGGAGCAAGGAAGAGAGAGGGAGCGAGGAGAGAGAGAGAGAGAGAGAGAGAGAGAGAAAGGAGAGAGCTCATAGGGAAGAGATACAGGCCAGCACACTGGTGATTTACACAGTCCTTCATGACACAGTAACTTCTCCCAGAGTAAGCCAGGCAGCCCAAATGCAAACCAACCACAGCTATGAGTTGAGTCGAGAGAAGCTTGACAGTACATGGTCCTTCATCTTCAACCATCCAGGTGATAAGCATCCAGCTCCTGATCACAGACCATCTTGACACCAGTCAGGTGTGCTTCTCATTCAAGCAAACCAAGGTCATTTCCCAGTGTGTAGTGGTTTGGGTTCCCACGTCACTCACGTGTTGGGATCTGGGTCCCTTCTCGGCAGTGAGAGATTGGTGGTGGAGCCTGTAGGGGATGGAAACTTGATGAAGTCCTCAGGTCACTGAGGGTTCTGTTTAGGAAGGAATTAATGCCATTCTCAGAGAGCCCTGGGATTTGTGAATGTGAGCAATTGCATGAGTAACACCCACCATGAAGTCTCTGTCATGGTCCTCTTTGGTGGTTTCGTCTTCCCATCATTATGGCTCATCTGTCATCTAGTTGTCACCAGAGCTGAGCTGATGCTGGCCTCATGCCCCCTGGAATCTGTTGAACTGTGAGAAATCACCCCATTTCTTTTATAAAGTTGTCTAGTCTCAAGCATTTCTTTGTCGTAATGAAACACAGATTGTTTCACAAGCCTAGGGAACGTAAGTTATTGTGTGACCTTTGCTGTAAGGATAAAGTTGTGGTTTGGTGCTGGATTGGTTTTTTGGGGCTCTGTAGTTGCTGGAAAGAAGAAAAGTTGTGGAAGTGTTTTTTCTGGGACACAAGAAAAAAAATTTCTTTTAACTGGAACTGTGTGCTGTAACTACCAAAGCATGGTGAGTCTACCCCTTTCTATTTCCTGTCCTCCTCCTTCTCCCTTTGTCCATTCTCTCTGTCTCTCTCTCTACCCATTTCCCTTTCCCCATCTCTTCTTCTTTTTAGCATTCTCTCCTCTTTCCCCCTATTCCTCCACTGCCCCTTCCTGATCATATTCTTACTTATCTATTTATTTATGTGTTTCTTTAATTTTTTTTTTTACTTTTTGAGAGTGTATTGCTGCATTTAATGTGCTTCTGTTAAATACTTCCCATCTCCTCCACTCCCAGTTTCCTCCTTGTACCCCTACCACTTATCCTCCCTACTTCATGGGCTTTTGAAAAACAAACAAGCAAGCAAATGACCATTGAGTCTTCTTATTGCTGCCTGCATGTGTGTGGGTGTAAGACATCTATCTACCCAAGTGCCTTCTTCATCCTTGAAGAAAACCAATTCTCCCTTCCCCAAGAGCCATCCATTTTAACTCGCCCCTTAGCTAGGGGCGGGACCGCCATGTGCCATGCTGGGAGCCTGTCTGGATTGATATCGCGTGGGTTTGGGGCATCAGTCCCTCCCAGCAGCTGTGAGTTCGTCATGGTGCAGGTATGTTTTCAGGTCCCAGCCAACGCCGCTTCACTGCAGACATTGCCTTCTTCTGGCTCCTATAGTCTTTTGCCCCCCTTCTGTGATGACCCCGGAGCTTAGGGGCAGCGGATATGATACAGATACTTCCTTTAGAGCACAGCACTCCACAGTCGCACTGTGCAGCCCAGCCTAGGCTCAAACTCTTTAGCCTTCTGCCTCAAGCTTGGCAAATCACTGGACTATGGGATTACATAAGACTGGGAGACAGCAGAGAAGGGGACTCCAGAGGTGAGCACATGAGCGGTGCATCCCTGGGAAGACTGGCTGCCCCTAGTCTACCTGGGCTTCATTCATTCGAGGGGGCGTGATGAGAAAAGTCCTGAATAGACAAAATCAGGGGAGGCAGGCACCACGCTAATAGCCATAAAAGGTCACTAGGACCTCCTCAATCTGTCCCTTCGGTTCCCTCTGTGCCACCTTGGAGTCAAGTGAGATGTGGCACACTCCTTATTCCTCTGTGTCTTTCCTTTAGTGAACGATCTATCGCCTTTCTAATTCCTAGCCATGTGTCTCTCCACACAAGTCCTCATAAAGAGTCGCTAAGAACCTCGTAACTCAGGCCCAACCCTCCTGATGAAGATCTGAAATTATCACAACATGTGCCGTCTTGCTTGATGTCCAGTTCTGCCCAGTTGAGCTGTGTTCCTTTTGTTTATGTTGCATTTGTTTGACTCTGCGAAGCTGTGATTCTTTGCCTGTCTAGAACACCTATGGGCTAATAAAGACCTGAACGGCCAATAGCGAGGCAGGAGAAAGGATAGGTGGGACTGGCAGGCAGAGGGAATATATAGGAGAAATCTGGGAGAAGATGTGGCCATTGAAGGAGGAGGCTATCAGGGGCCACCCATCCAGCTACACAGCAACCCATGGAGTAAGAGTAAGATTTACAGAAGTCAGAGGGAGGGAAAAGCCCAAAGACAAAGGTGGATGGGACAAGTTAAGAAAATCTGGCAAGAAACAAGCGAAACTAAGGCTGAGCATTCCTAACTAGGAATAAACCTCCATGGGATTCATTTGAGATCTGGATGGCAGGCCCCTCAAAAGAGCCAAAAGAGTAAAAGCATCACACTACACTGCCCCCTTGTTTCTTCTTCTAGCCAGGAAGCTCTGACCTGACCACACCAGCATGTGTGAATTCACACACCACAAATGTGAGTTTGCTTTCTCATGGTTTCTAAACAAAGGGTTGATCTTTTTTTTTTTTTCTCGCTTCCTTGGTTTTGTGGCTCGCAATAAGGTATTTTCCTTTGCCAAACAAGTAAATAAAATAAAACCAACAAAAAGATATTGTGGAAGAGAAAGAAACACACACCACACACCACAAGATACCATTAGAAGAGTTCAGAGGAAACTCTTGAAGACCTGAGAGCTGGGAGGGATTGGGGCGGCAGGGCCTATACAGGAAATTTTCTAGAAGAGATTCTGAACATTAAGGCCTGCTTAGCAAAGACCACTGTTGGCACCAGATCTCTGCTGGGCATGCCAACAGAGGCCCTTCTTAGGAACACTTCACAAAACATATGTTTTAAATGTGTTACCACCTTGGTCCGTGAGGCAAGTGGCTAAGGTTTCCTCAGGCAAAGGGTGGGGGAAAGGGACTCAAAGAAAGATTAAGCCAGCCCTTACTGATTTGAAAGCTCAACAGCACACCTTGCAGGGGAAAGCCCGGGACTCCAGAGAAGTTGTCACCCAGAGCCTTGAGCTCACTGGAGCACCTGTGGAAGACAAGGGTGATTCAGGATGGCATGGACTTTTGGGTGCGCGCTCCCCCTCTACTAGGCCTTGCAGTTTGGGGAGCCTCAGCATGTGTAGACCTGTAGGCACAAGGTCCACATAGGCCTTACTTTACCAATACAGGGTTGGCAATGCCCCAGACAAGCTTATATGGTAATTGTATGTACTCAGTAGGTTACCCAGCTTCTGTAGTCAGGGTGTCTCCTTCTTGGTTAGAAATAGCCGCCTGCAGGCTGCTGCTGTCTGCTCTTTCACCTTGAGGTCTCTGAGAAGCTTTCCGGAGAATTTCTTTTCCTTAATGAAAGGTCAGCCTTTGAAAGTCAGGCCCTCCTTCCTTGACTCTCTACTTAGCCCCCCTCCTGTGTTACTTAAAGCCTTTATTGTTGGCAGGTGATTGGAATCTGACTCCAGAACAGGACTGCAAACACCGCTAGTAGAATCAACCACTGTATTTCAACTATCCTGACTTGAAACCAATAAACTATTTCTATGTTTGATTTTTATGTGTCTCTGTATAGTATACGCATGCGAATGCAGGGCCCATCAGAGGCCAGAAGCATCAGGTCTTCTAGGGCTGGGGTTGCAAGCAGTTGTGAGCTGCCTAGCATGGGTGCAGGAGAGGAAATGAGGTCCCCTGCCAGAGCAGTGCACGCTCTTAACCTCTGGGCCAGCCCTCCCGCCATCTCTCCGGGGTTTATATCTAAGGTTTCAACTACAGTTAAGACATGAACATTGGAAGATAACCTGCTGGAGAAGTAAGTAGAACAAGAACAAAAGCAATGACAAGAAGAACAGATCAAAACCAAGTATGTCCCTTTCCCCAGGGAAATACCATCTTTAGTCTAATTTATTTTCTTTTATCTCATTTTTATTTTGGTATAATTTCTGTATAATGTAGGTAGAGTGAGGAAGGCAGGACATGGGATAAAGAGAGAGTTATCTGAAAAATGCTGACTTTCCTACAAGCTAGAATGAGTTGGGGCTATCTAGTATGGTGTGGGGGTAGAGTGAAAGGGACCACTCACTAGCTAGTAGCTTGGTGGTTTTGGATTCATCATAGAATGTCCTTCCATAAACACACACAGAAGAGCCTGATGCTCATATTACTGTATGTGATATCTGCAACCTGAATGGGATGTGTCTTTCATTAAACATCCTTGTATAGTGTGTGACTGCAGCTCCAATGCCCTGAGTGCCTGAAACCCAGAAACCCAGAGTGAAGGTGCCGTTTACCAGACTCCTAGCCAGAAGACCCGGATCAAAGTCCTTCTTGATGGCTTCCCATATCTGAAGTAGGACAAAAGGTTGAAAACAAAATTAGGCGCCGGAGAGATGGTTCAGTGGGCAAGAGCACTCCTCTTACGAGCATCAAGACTCTTATTTACGATTCCAGCACCCATGGAAAAGGCTAGGTTGGCATGACCAGGTCCTTGTCTCAGCACTGTGGGGGAGCAGAGACAGGATTGCTGGGGCTTGCTGGCATCAGCCCTGATCCAGGTGCAGTGAGAGACCCTGTCTCAAGTGACTGAGGTACAGAGAGATGGAGCAGGTCACCTGACATCCTGCTCTGACCTTTGAGCTGTCCCACCCCAGTGTCATCAAGGGCTGGCTTCTCCTCCTCCACACATACCACATACCTCTGTGTGCAGTATACTTGTGCTTGTCTATGCATTTCCTGCATGTATTTTATTGGTAACTTGAATTTCATTTGCAAGTGAAACTGACCTTTTTAAATGTCTTGCAGATACATTGCTGCTTTATAAAAGTCATGAAGTTTCCTGTTTTAAAAATTATTATGTTTTATTTTTAATCACAACTATGTATGTGTATTGGTGTGAATATGGGCCGTGTGTGTGTGTGTGCGCGCGTGTGTGTGTGCCCGCTGAGCCCGGGTTGTCAGATCTGAAGCCACAGGCAGTGAGACACTTACAGACAATTGTGAGCTTCTATATAGATGCTAGGATTTGAACTCAGGTCCTTTAGTAGAGTAGTACAGCCTCTTAAGTTCTGATCCATCTCTCCATCCCTGAAACTCTCTGTCCTAATGGGCTGTAATGAAAGCGTCCACACAGGCTGCTCTTCCACTGCTCTTTCCTATGGGTATAAACACGAAAACCAAGCTAGGAGCCAGGCACTGAGATCCTCCAACTACGCTCATTTTCTGTCACACTCAGTGATTGACTTGGGTGTTTGCTTCTTTAGTCATTTACATCCATCTAGGAATCCTGCACATTATGACTTTCACGTTAATCACTACATCGAGATACAAAGCAACCCCGAAAGCATTTCATGGCCTAAGAGTGTACACTCTTGTTCTTCATTGAGCTCTAATTGCATTGGCTTTTGGCTTTCATTTCTCTATGTGGCTTCGCCAGGCTAATGCCCCTGTTTCTCTGCCCGCTGCTTATTCCACTTGGCTTTCTCATCCCGCACAGTGGCTTACAGACGGATTTTGGTTTCAGTCTTCAAGACACTCCTGTTTTTGTTTGTTGTGGTTGCTGTTTATTTGTGATTGTTGTGTGTTTCTTGGGCTCTCAGGTAAGTTCTTAATTACCTTATTAAGACACTTTACTCACCTGAATTCAAACTGCTCTACGGTGCAGCTTTGGAGGAGTCCTGTTTTGTTACCGGGAAAATAGGGTCCTCCTTTGGGATCCTTAGTCTCGCTTAAGCCTTGCTTTTATTATAAAATGGTTTATGAATGAACCACGAAGGAGGCTTGAGACCAGTTTTCTCAGAGTTTGAAAGAATAATCACAGGGCAGGTCAGCTGTTAATCCTTGTGGCTGAGGGTGATGGAGAAGAGGGAGAGAGAGCGCTATGCCTTTTGAGTTAGGGTGGAGGTTTATCAGTAAGCACCCACATGGCAGAAGAGAGCGGCCTTCATCCTTTATGGCATTTAGGATAGGGAAATATTTTAAATTATTTTGTGGCTTCCATGCCTGCTTTTGATGTTATCTTTCAAGTAATGAAAGTTGAAAATTTTAAGGACATGAACCAAAGAGGCAAACTGTCAGACAAAGTGGACTTGGACTCTGGCCAGCGTGTGAAAGAGACAGAAAAAAAATGCAAAAGGGATAGTTGTCTTTTGAACTCAGTACTTGGAAAGCCAAACAGACCTGACACAGCCTGATGGAGACTCTGTAGTGACTTCATCGGGCAGGGCTTTGTGAGAAGGAAAGACAGAAACTTACCTCATTAAAGGGATGCTTATTTCTTTCAGCTCTTCAGCATGGCTTGACGTGAATTCCCCTTCCCGAAGGCTGACCCTGTAGCTAGGCGGTTGAGCAGCCCAACTGTATTGACTCTTGTGTTTTGTGTAGTTTGGAATGTTAGAACTCCACCAGGCCAGACAGACGCCACACCGTTGACCAGAAGGAACCAGCTTCCCCTTAATGACTCTAATGCTGCTGTAAAAATTTGATACATGTTTTTCTTGTTTCGTCAGAGGGATATTGGGGCATGAGCAATTCAATTTTCTGTCTGATTTTATTTTCAGCCAATGTGGGTGTGACTTGTCTGTCCTACTGGCTCAGTTTCTTTGACTATAACTTCAAAAATCATTTCTATCTAGTTTTATTGTGCCATGAATTGAAAATAAATCCCCTGCCAATCATAATAAAATATGAAGTTAAACAATACCTGGCACAGTGGTTGCCACTCAAGAAACATTAAAAGCAAGAGATAAGTTCCCTCATATAACTACATGTATGATGTACATATTCTTTTATTTTTTCATTCAAAAATTTACACTTCCTCCCCTCCTCACATTCCTCTCCCACTCCCCCATTCCCCCTCCTCCCTTCCCCTCCCTCCTTAATAGAGGGCAGGGTACCCTGCCCTGTGGGAAGTCCAAGGCCCTCCCCGCTTTATCCAGGCCTAGGATGAGGTACATATTCTTAAGTCAACAATTAGGTACACAGGACTGGGTTGAGCTGAGCATACTTGGGACACAGGCCTAAGGACGGTCACATGGCTATTGCCAGGGGAAAGAAGCAAATGGAGACTTCCTCTCTAACTTTCCTTTTCCCCTACTCAAGAGGAGCAAGTATGTGATCACCTCACAGCCACAGGATGGTTGGGATTTGGGGAACGAACATTAGAGGCTATGGTATAAGTAGTGGGGATACAAATCCTTAAGGAAAAGAGCCAAGGAGAAAGTGTAAGTGGGCTTCAAATTCCAGGCAGGTGGTATGGCACCCATACAAGGAAAGATGTGGAGGACGGCAAGCCCAGAATGTATGGAAGAGGCTGATGGTACACTCCTGGCATCCATGATGAATGCTAACTCAGGCCAGCTCTTGGCTTGTGATACCATCTGCCTTTATTTCCTGGTCATTATCCCTAACCTCTATGAGGACTTACCATCAGGCAAACCCCTGGCTGGACAATATCAGCTTTTATCTCTCTCCCCTCAAATCTTTTAAGGAAGATACTGCCCATGATTCAGAGGAATACAAATAAGACTGAGCCTCAGAGACCATCCAACGACCCATCATCCTCATATGGTGGGGTCTCGCAAGTTCATTTTATGGCTGGAGGTCTCTCTGGTGGGGTCGTTCATTACATAATAATCAATAAACATTCTAGAATGTCTCTGTTAAACCCACTAATAATCACACCTCTTTGAATTTTAGCCTAGACCTTAACTGCTTTTCTCTTCAGTACTTTTGGGTATTGTGTGGGCCCCCCACACCATCCTTAAATACTCTTTCCCTAAACTTCACATCCTTGCTCAAAGTCAACACCAGTGCCTTTGGGAATAATGTCACTTGTGTTTAGGAAATCCACTCATCTTGGCTCATTGAGTAACCTCCATGTCTAACGTAAGGACGCTCAACATGTCCCTATGTCTTGTCCTATATGTTGTCACGCCATCAGGAAGAAATAAACATCCTGAGTTCAGAACCCAACCTGGTGACACAGCAGTCAGATGACTTTAAAGGACAGTTGGGAGACTACCTCCCTACATGGAGAAGGAGACACTCCACGGAAAGAGCCATCTGCAGCTTCTCCCCTTTGTGTTCCGAGCATTTGGCGATAGAGAGGCTGTATGATGAAGCTCACCTGTGGAATCTCCCCTCTATCCACTGAGACTAAAGAAATGACTACCCATTTTCACACCTGGCAGTGCTAAGGTAGACGCAGTGACAGGCAGTTAGCCTCTCAAAACCACATTGGGTGCATCTCCTGAGAGCTTCAAAGAACAAGGTGAAGAGCTCCTATTTCCCTTCTGAGAAAAAAAAGTGTGAAAATCACTTTTTCTTGTAAAGTGGTAATACAAAACAATCCTGGGTCACAACTGCTAATTCAGCTGCTCTGTAGGAGACATGCAAGTGCAGATACTGATCCCTCAGCTCTGCGGCTTCTCCGCGTTCCTCTCCATCACAAACACACACACACACACACTCACACACACACACACACACCATTGGGGAAATATACACAAGTATTGTGTATGTGCTCAAACTTGGATCATTATTTTTTCTTCAATATAAAACAAGTGTCGTTTCTGACAAATACCAAACCCTTCATTCACTAGAGGGTCTTAGACTCAGAAAGTTGTGCACAATGTTGCTACAAGCTAGTATTTTTTATTAGCTTTTTAAGAATTTTGTACAGTGTATTATTTTTTTGGGGGGGGGGATTTTTCGAGACAGGGTTTCTCTGTAGGTTTGGGTTCCTGTCCTGGAACTAGCTCTGTAGACCAGGCTGGTCTCGAACTCACAGAGATCCACCTGCCTCTGCCTCCCGAGTGCTGGGATTAAAGGTGTGCGCCACCACCGCCCTGCCTGTACAGTGCATTTTGGCCATATTCACCCTCCCCGCTCTTCCCAGATCTACCCCGCCTTTCCTACCCATTCAATTTTGTGTCCTTTTTAAAAATTCACCAATCAAGTCTTTTTCGAACTACCCAAACAGTCTTGGATGCATGGCCTTCTGCTCAAGTGTGGCATGGAACAAGACTCTTAAAGAAAATGCCCTCCCTCTCCCGGTAGCCATCACTGCTAGGTAAAGAACTTTGTGTCCACCTCCCCACAAAAGAGTAGTGGAGTTTGCAGCTAGGATGTCTCTTTCTTTTTCTCATAGAGGAGCAGCTGTTGGGCCTGCACTGTCTGGGCTGGATTTCCTTTCAAATGTTCAAATGCTGGTTCCTGTATGGGTCTATATGATTTCCTTACCCAGCTTCCTAACTAAATATTTTTGAAGAAGATACAATTTGAAAAGTGAACTAATGGGAGCAAATTGGTTTTCTGAGAGTTATTGCTTTACAGGATAGGATAAGTTTGTGTTCTTTCCTTTTGGGGTCCTGACATCGTTTGTGTAGTTAGAATAGGATTTTAAGTATCAATACCTAGTCTTCTCACTGAAAATCAACTGTAGGCAACTATAGCTTGATTTCCACGTAAATCCCTAATTTCCTTGTCCTTTATCTTTTATGCATTTTCCACTTTTTGTTCTTCCACTGGTCACCATCTCTAACCCATAATTTCCTCTAGTTCTAGACTGAACTGTTTAGATCGTATTGTTAGCTGTTGAGACCATTTGCACAGAGTAACTGGGAAAGTTTAAGGAAATACCTGATGCTGGGTTGGGTCCAGTGGCAAGTATGAGGCTCTGGGCACAGACAATCTTCCAGGTTATTTCCGTGGCTGACATTCTGGGTTCCGACAGCAACTCTGTGGGTGATGGTAGCAATGATGGTGTGTCACCGATCTCAAATAGAATGTTGAGGTTGGTGTGATGATTCTGGGAACCAATGCATTTGCAGTTATTGTTGATCTAACCTTTGACCCAACAGTCATATTTGTAGATTTTATTCGTGTGTGATATTCTTTTGAGATCAGATTTTGTTGTGTAGCTCAGACTTGCCTCAAGTTTGGCATCGTCCTATCTCGGTCTCCCAAGTCCCAACTTCTGTAAGTTTGTCAACATACCCTGTACCCTAGCTATTTCTTTTTTTCAAAAACATTTTGATTTTTCTCTATGCAAGTGTTGCCTGTATGCAGGCCCGTGCCCCACATACATGCAGTGCTCACAGAGGCCACAAGAGGGCGAGAGACCCCCCCCCCCCACAGCGGCTGGAATTACAGGCAGTTTTGCACCGCCATTTTGTGTTGGGAGCTGAACTTGGGTCTTCTGCAAGAGCAACAAGCGCTCTTAACTGCTGAACCATTTCTCCAGCCCCCTAGTTATTTTTAATCACATTGTTTTCTGTGTGTGCATCTTTAGATTCCGCTGGTTATGGATAAGAATATTCATGGGGGGCTGGAGAGATGGCTCAGAGGTTAAGAGCATTGCTTGTTCTTCCAAAGGTCCTGAGTTCAATTCCCAGCAACCACATGGTGGCTCACAACCATCTGTAATGAGGTCTGGTGCCCTCTTCTGGCCTGCAGAGATACACATAGACAGAATATTGTATACATAATAAATAAATAAATATTTAAAAAAAAGAATATTCATGGGCAATGCCTCGGCACTGAACCCTTCCAGACCATCTCTTGTCGTTAATCTCTGTTCACCCCAGAAACAGCTGCCTGCAGATCATTTTGAGTCCCTTAAATGTTGTAAGAATCTGGAGATGATCTGAAGTGTATGGGGGCATGGGCATAGGTTATGGGTTATATAAGACTCGAGCTGGGAATCCTGGAACAAATCTTCCGGGGATACAGAGGGATAATTGTAATGTTGTGTCAAATATTTAGTTATGATGATGATGACCCCAGAAATACATGAATATGTAGGAAAATGAGAATCAGGAAATGTCTAAACAATGACAGTACAATCCTTGCAATGCCATACTATACCATCACTGAATTAATAGTCCCAAAGAAAAATATGCTACATTGTGGGAATGCATGAAAAATGCTCCTGATGTACTATAGGGGAAACACAAAATAAAATAATTATTTTGGGGGATAAAATCCATAAATATTAGCTCACTTTTGTATGGTGATTAAGCAAAATAACGACAATGTATTATCATTGAAGTAGGAAAATGAGAAGTCATTTTGATTTTTCCTTGACTTGCTTATCTTATCTTTCAGTGGGCATTGTGTAATATAATGTTTATTTAAAAATTATGCTTATTTAAAAATCACTCTCTAGTCTGGCTCCTAGATTCACCTTCAGCCTGATTGGCGTACAGTCTCAAACAAATGCTAAACATCCGTGAAAGCAAGCTAGAGCCCGAAGGTTGAAACATTTTGTGGCTACTAGAAAGTATTTTAATTTGCTGCAGCTTTTTTCTTTCTTTAAGCAAACAACTACTCGATCTGCATTATCCTTCATCCTCAGACTTTCCTGTGACTCATTCGTCTTTCATACTCCACGTGACAGAGTGTGGCTACAAACCCATGCTTTGCAGTTTTGAGCTTGAACAGTGGGCTGCACACTGCATCCTACTTTCAGGCCACCCAAAGAAAACAGAAGAAACAGATCACAAACGTAAAGCGCAGGCCCAACCGAAGGAACACATATTCAATAAACGTGCAACCAAGATGTGGGACACAGGGGAGGCGTTCCAGGCCTCAGGAGGAACCATCATGATGGAGCACATACTTAATCTGCTTGAGACCCTGGGTTCCATCTCCTGCACCACAGGAATAAACGTGGGGGAAATAGTCAAAGCAAGAGAGAGGTACAGAGTCCGACCAATAGGCACTGGAGAATCAATCAGTTTTCCAAAGTAAGAATGAGAGATTTCTCTAGGTAGAGCCCACAGAAACATACACACTGGGTTGTTAATTGCACAAGGTATATTTGGTAAAAATAAATTAGCTGTGAGTGACAAATAAAGGGAGCAGTGTGTTTAGGGAGAAATTTGGAGAAGTCCCAGCCCTTACTGCTGCCTTTGTGCAAAGAAGGGAAAGGTGCTTTCTTCTCTGACCGAACTCCCACTCGGCCCAGAAAACGGAGTTGACAGGGATAGAGGATGTGTTGGATGTTAATTTCTCGGGTAGCAGCGGTGCCCAGCATACTCCATCCATATGCAACCTGAACAACTAAAGAAACAACGTTGCAAAGAAGGCAAACCATTTCCCTGAGCCCAGCTCCTTCAGTCAGTGCCAAGTATCTAAAGCAAAAAGTTTTAAGCAGTCAGTGTGGGCCTTTCTATAGGGTCTGTGCCAGCCACTGATTGTGGATTTCTGATAGGAAGCTAAAATGACTTCCCGGAGATGAGGACATCCATGGAGGACGGTTAGGATGTTGTTGTTAGAGGTCTCGGTGAGATAGGAGGAGGAGGCTCCATAAGGAGAAGAAAGGAGGTGGAATTGTGATGCAGAGGCTGCTGTGGTCTAAAGGAATTTGCTGGTGGAGTATGTTGAAGAGCGGTGAGAAAAAGGTCCACCTGAAACGGATCTCAGAACCATCAACGCTTACTGGTAGCTGGCGTTGTGAGAATCTATGAGAACTCCCAAGAATGAAACAGGTCCAGATCTTAGACAAAGGCTTATACTTACAAGAGGAACCAATGAGGAAGTCCCACGGAGCAACCAAAGTGATGAGGAGGAAAACCAAACAGGGGGACAGGGGAGGAGGGGATGGAAACGAGAGAGGAGCGGGGCTCCGGCAATGGAGCATCAAGGAGGAAGTGGTCACGGTGAGAGAGGGTACCGGTGGAGAACCGAGAACACCATGCTTTGTTAGCAAGTCTGCAGGAAAAGCTCGGTTCTTGGTGAATCTTTCAGTTCTCCCGCAGTAATTTTATCTAAGGCTCCAAAGGGCAGCTGCGCGGTGCACAGTTCCTCTGTGTCCACCTTCCGAGTAAGGAAGTACGGAGGAGGTCAAAGTGTCACACGATAGTGGACAGATAGAGTTTTAGTTATAGTGGGGAAGGGACTGGCCCTAGACCATCCATAGAGACTCCATGTGGGAAGCAGCTAGATCCTAACACTAGGTCTCCTTTAGCAGATAAGCCTGCACTGCAGTCTGGGAGATTGAGGGGTCACGTTTATTATACAAGAGGAGGAGCTAAAGAAGAGGGAGACACATCTGTCTCAGTGAGGAGGGAGCAAAGATGAGTGAGGGTCATGGGAGATTCTGGCTGTGAGAGGAGGGTGGAAAGTCCAATGTTGTTTTCCTCAGCCAGGAAAGGAGGTCAGCGACTCTTAGCAAAGGGCTTGAGGTTTCACATCTGGGCTGAACAGAACATCTAAAAAGATTCTTCATAATGGGAAAGAAGACAATGGTAAGCAGAAGGGTTTGTTTGTGGTGGATCAAAACCCCCTCCCCAATACAGCTAGATACTCTGAGTCTCCAGGTTCAGTTTGGAGAGAAACCAGAGTTATTTTGTGTGCCGTTCCATTGATATCACACGTCCATGACAGGACAAAGCGCTTGCTTGGGGCTCTGCTCAGCTACTATTTAATAAATACATCCCATAACTGTCCTAACTAGCAATGTTAAGTCTAGCCAGTATGTCTTTAGCAGATGGTAGCAAAAATAAAAGCAGAGAAAGGCAAGACATGAGGCAAAAAGGGAATGCTACCCGGATCTATTGATACATGTAAGGCCTTTTGACGTTGATTACCTCACCCTGCTAGCCCCCAAAGACGAGGCAGCAGATAGCTCAGTCTCCACTCTATTCTTTTTGTTTATTTTCTTTGTCTTCTAAGCTGTCTGTCTATTGTACAGAGCTATTAGCTAGACTATTATATAGGGTAGACTATTGCTATTACAGGGGATGGGATTTGCATGCAGATATTTGGACTTGGATGGATTGTGGGCCAGGGATCCTCCCATCAGTGCAGGGCAAGTGTGAGGCACCCATAATCTCCCATGGTGCCGGGGTGTGGGTGACTACTTCAGTAGGGACTGTAGCTTTCTTCTCTTTTGTGCTAAGAAGACTTCCCTCTTTTAGTTTTTTTTATTTACCTTTAATTTCAATCCTATAATTCCCTATGTATTCTCCTTGGCTTTGCTGCTACTCCCTCACCCTACTTCCATTTCTGGTCTTTGAAGAATGAAGACCTCCTCCATGCCCAGGATCTTTGCTTTGATGGAAACATCTATCTTGGGGATCTGGCTGACCAAGGCAACAGATGTTTTCCTGAGCTTAGCTGACAACATGGGAACTCACCCATCTCATTCCTTGGTAAAGGGCATTCTTATCCTTGCTTTGGTTTGCTGGATTTGACGATATTTCTAATATCCCCTTTGGGCTGTGTTTTACCTAGTGAAGTTCCTCTAAGCATTTGTAGGATCCTGCCATTTCTTATCTGGAGAAGGGGAGGCTACCTTTCTCTCCAGCTTTCTCTCTGAACCCACAAGTCAACCCTTCCAGCCCAGTCTAACCTTCTGAACTCCTCCCAAGGTCATCCACTTTCCTGCTCATTCCAGAGGTGTGATTTTCCCACCAGTTTTCCTGAAAAGCAAAAGTTATATATAAGCATGGCACCTGCAAGTGACAGTGTCAGATATGGAGAAGTATACAGTTACTCGCTGTTTGTGGTTGGAGAGCCTTGCTTGTGAGTTTCGTGAGGCTGGTGACTTTCCTTCTAGGTGACAGAAGTGCATTCTCATGCTGTGTCACTTTCTCTGTGAGGCTTGTGCGCTCTCTCCCCTGTCCCAAGGCAGCAGGATGGAGAGAAACGATTCACAGTGGTTCAGGTAGCATGTTTGTGTGATATTGCTGCTTATCAGAGCCAGGGTGGCATGGTGACAAGATGGAGTGGGGCCGTGAAGCCATGGAAGCTCCAGAAGCCACGTTGGCCATGGCTCTCATGCTGCCTTGACAGAAGTGAGATTTTGAAAGGTCATCCGTTGCCTGTCTCGAGGTCAGCCATTGCCTGTCTCGGGGTCAGCCTTGAAACTTCCCTCTATCCCTATAAATGCACATGAATGTAGAAGGCAGTGAACACTGTCCTCTCTGTTGCAACTAAGACGTGGGAGGGGTGGCAACTGGGGAGAGGCTGGAATATGCCAATCTGCTGACATGGAGACCACATCTGCTCATCTTCTTGGGTTGCTACAATGACTCATCACAGACTGGCTAACTTACATAACAGAATTTTTTGGTCATGGCCTTGGAGGGTGGAAGTTCAAGATCAAAGGGATGACAGGATTGGCTACTCCTTAGGATTTTGAGGGACAGGCTGTTTTTAGCCCCTCACCTTTGTTTGGAGGTGGCTGCCTTCTCCCTGTGCTATCATGTGGTCTTCCATTGTGTGTACGTATCCTTAGGGTCTAATTCTTTCCCAAGGACCCAGGGGACCATGAACCTGGGTAATACTAAGCTCCCTAGGATATACTACATTTTTTCATATACATATTCTTTCTAAAAATGATTTTTTTCTTGACTAAGCACATGTGTGTCTGTATGAGTTTATTTGCCGCACATGCATGCAGTATCCCTTGGCAACCGGAAGGGGACATCAGATACCCTGGAACTGCAGTTACAGGAGTTTCTAGAATGCCACGTGGGTGATGAGAACTGAACCCACTTCTTCTACAAGAAAAGTCAGTGTTCTTATCCACAGAGCCAGGCCTTTAGTCCCTCATATACATCTATTCTATGGTTAATTTAATTTCCAAATTAGGCACAATAAGAGATTAACAACAACTTCCCATAGCTCGTAGCTAACTCAGCATTTGCTCATTTTTCCATGAACGCTCTCACATTTTCTCTTCAAAAGAAGAACTTTCCAGTCTCTCTCTCGTAGGTGTATGCAAATTGCCAGGCCACTACCCTTGCTGTTTGGCATCATCGGGAAGTAACACGGGGGTTGTTTGACGTGTTATCTCCTGGTTCCTATTGCACACCCTGAGGTAACTAACTTAAGAAACTTACTCTGTCAGAGTTTTGACAGTTTCGCCATGATATGCTAGTCCCTGTTTCTTTTCTTTTACTTTTTTTGCATGAATTTAACTCCTATATACACTATATATCCCAATACAAGGGAGCTCAGCACTAATTATCTAGTAGAGTATTGTTCATTTTCTAAATTTTAACAGAGTGTCAGTGACTGAAAAAAAGATGGAAAGAGAGAAGAGGACAAGGAGAGCAGGGTTTGTGTTAACCTTTCAGTTTTACCCAGTGAGCCCTCACAGGTCTAGATTAGGGTGTAAAGGAGTAAAGCGGGTTCTAGTAACAACTTTGTGTACTAGAGGTACACAAAGGAGGTCATGGGATTGTACATACATGCTCACCTACGGTTATACACGCAGGTTAGTTGTTTTTCTGCTACCGTGATATCATTCCTACAGGACCAATTTAAGGTGGGAGGAATTTAGTTTGGCTCATGGAATCAGTGTTTTCATCTGAGCATGGCAGATGAAGGCTGTCAAACCATGGCCGCTGGAAATAGACTTTCTTCTCCTTTTTCTTTCCTCTTCTCTCCTTTCCTCCTCCTTTCCCTCACTCTATCCCCTCTCTCCTTCCCTCTCTTTCTCTTTCTGTGAGCATTAAACCTAGGGTCTTGCTCATGCTAGGCAAATGAGTTACAGTGTTAGGTCTCTTCTGAGGATTTAGTCATCAGAGAAATGCAAATCAAAACAACTCTGAGATTCCATTTTATGCCTGTAAGAATGGCCAAGATCAAAAACACTGATGGCAATTTATGCTGGAGAGGTTGTGGGGAAAAGAGAACACTCCTGCATTGCTGGTAGTAGTGTAAGCTGGTACAACCCCTTTGGATGTCATTGTGGTGATTTCTCAGAAAATTAGGAAACAACCTTCCTCAAGACCTAGTAATACCACTTTTGGGTATATAGCCAAAGGATGCTCAATCATGCCACAAGGACATGTGCTCAACTATGTTCATAGCAGCATCGTTTGTCCTAGCCAGAACCTGGAAATAACCTAAATGCCCCTCGACTGAAGAATGGATAAAGAAAATGTGGTACATTTACATAATGGTGTACAACACAGCAGAAAAAATATAACGACATCTTGAATTTTGCAGGCAAATGGATGGAGCTATTAGTCCCCATTTCTTTAGGTATGCGACAGTCGATCATTGCAGGAGTGTGCCGTCCCACAGAATTGCTCACTTCAAGGTCAGGATGTGGGACGGGGATCACCGAGATATATCATTTGTGGCTGAACATTCCACAGACACTTATTCTCTGTATTCTGACAAGTTGTGTGTTTCTGCATTAACCACTGTCCACTGCTCAGAGAAACGTCTCTGATGAGGTCTGAGAGCTGTTAGTAGGTTCTCCCCTGGGGCCTGGGTCTCAGACAGTATTGTGTACTTGGTATTTTAAATTATCCTCCTACTTTCCTTAAATCTAGTTTATACTAAAGATTAATGTGGGAGGGTGGCCCCTCCCACTGTCGGCAGTACCACCATGTGCAAAGTGATTTGGGATATAAAAAATGCTAATTGAGCCATGTAGGGCAAGTCAGTAAGCAACATTCCTCCTGCTTCAGATTTGGCCTCCAGGCACCTACCTAAAGTTCCTGCTCTGGCTTCCCTTCAGGATGGACTAGAAATTGGAAGCCAAATAAAACAATTTCTCCCCCAAGTTGGTCATTGGTCTTGGTCAGTCTTTTTTTTTTTTTTCTCCACAGCAGTGGAAAGCAACCAGAGTGAAAGCATGAACATGCCTGCTGTAATAGTCAGTGTAGACCAAAGCATGGGATTGAGCGTCTGTAGACCAACAGTCAAAGATGAACATGCCTGCTGTAATAGTCAGTGTAGACCAAAGCATGGGATTGAGCGTCTGTAGACCAACAGTCAAAGATGAACATGCCTGCTGTAATAGTCAGTGTAGACCAAAGCATGGCATTGAGCGTCTGTAGACCAACAGCAATCGTGGTGTTCCCAGAAGTGTGGCAGAGAGGACTAAATTCCTCCTCCCAAAAGTCCCAGAACAAGGAAGAGAAGGTTACTGTGAACCATAACAGCAGAAAACCACAATCCCTCTACCAATTCCAGATGGGAACCAATACAGACAGCACAGAGAAGGCCGGGGCCCTTTAGATAGACCCTCTACGCTGCTTAACCACTAATCGTTCACTCCTCTTACCCAAAGGCTAGGCAAGAGAGAAATACAATTTAGGCAATTTAGAAGTACAGGGAATTATTCGGGAGGAAATGAATAGGATTGAAGATTAGACTAGACCTGTCTGGTCATTCAGCATTTCTGGTTTTCATGAAAGAATATGATTTTAAATTTCTCTCTCTTTTCCCTTTTCTTCTATTTTTCTCCCTCTCTTTTTTCCCTCCCTCTCTCTATCTGTCCCCTTCCTTCCCTTCATATCTCTTTTCTTCCTCTTTCACTCTCTTTCTCCCTGCACCCCTCTCTCTCTTCCTGAATGTCATACATTACAGCAAGTAGCTTCAGAGGCAACTGCTCCATGTGCTTGGAGAATGGGATGGGAGAGACGCAAGACAAGGTTAGAGCAGTCTGCACACCCGGATCCTAAGGTAGTCTCGACACTAATAAGGTAGTTCCTTTTCACTGCAAGTGTTTAGCATGCCAAGTACTAATTTTTGACACCTGTTCATCATCAATATTAAAGCACATTTGCTGAAACCAGCCATCCCATTCCCTCAGTTTCTAGAAAGACTCTTGCTACCCATCAAAATTTATGATGGGCACAGGAAGAAGCCTGTACTTTTGTCTTTCATCAGTATTAATTCTCAGACTACTTTTAACCAATATATTTCAAGTATCAGCCATTAATAAATCTCTGAAACTCGCTCTATTTGTTGAGTGTGAACTAGCATTGGCTAATGTAAAATGGAAACAGTTCAGTTTTTCATGACCCAGTTGCTTTCTTCTCTGGAGACAGAGTTCTGCAGTCCTGTTCCTGGTGTTCTCAGTTTGACAAACAGTCCTGCCAGTGACAAGGTGCTGTGTACACAGGAGAGCCCATTGCCCTCCATGGTTGGTTCAGTCATCTGATGCTGGTGTAAGACCTGCAAAGAGGGCTTGGAAGAAAGCTGAAGGTATGTTGAGCCTCTGCAAAAGGGAGTTCTCCTCAGTGGAATTGGATGGCCCTGCAAAATTAGTGTATTGTGTCCTTTGAATGAGACATATTTCCCATGGGCCCACGTGTTTGAACATTTGTTCCCAGTTGGTAATGCTGTTCTGGGAATTCAAACTGTAGATTTGAGAGTATATGACTTCCCCAACTTTCTAGGTCTGTTTGTTCTATAGGAGAAGTTATGCTATAGCTTGAGTTGGTCTCTACCAAAACTCCTATTCAAACAATTTCTGTCCATGGTGGTATTGAGGTGGTGGGGCCTTTAAGAGGGTTGATTAGATCTTTTGAAAGGATCAGTGTTTTCTCAAGGGAGTTTAAATCTTGTGGGATGAGATTCTTGATATCGGCCCAGGCAGTTGTAAGAGAGACTGGCACCTTCCTCCAGTCCCTCTTCTGTAAACACCAGTGTTATACATTCCCTTGGACCTCCAAAAATTGAGCTAAAGAAGCATCTATACTTCATAAATTATTTGGCCTCAGGTATTTGGATAAAGAGTTATTGAAAACATCTCAGAATTAACAATTTTCCTGTTGCGTTCAAAAGAGTAGATCCTGCTGGTGCTATTTTTTTCACTATGGACCAAACATTTTGCATGAATTTTTTTACGTATCATTATGATAATCTTGCAAAGCTATAATGGTGATGTCCATTTTACAGATAAGGAAAGAGAGGTTTAGAGAGCTGAATAACTCGTCAGAGATGACACCTCTGATAAGCCCTGGTGAGGTTTTGGCACAGGTCATCTGGCTGACTGTCTTGCTGGCTCTGTTGAGTGTGCGGCCAAGAGCTCAAGTTCCCTTAGGTATTTCCTGTGCTAAGACATTTCCTGTTTTCATCTGCAGGAGATTCTCTTCTTGCAGGTTAACTCAGAGTTGGGTCAGAGAACTGAAAGATGACGTAATGGAATCTGCATAGCTGTGGGCAGCCTAAAGAATAGCAGATCTGAAAAGAAAAAAAAGGAAAAACCTAACTAACGAACGAACGAACTAACTAACTAACTAAAATGCCTTGATCTGCATAGGTAAAACAGCTAGCTACCTTGGGGTCGCTAAAACAATCCCAGAAACACCAATGTCAGTCTGGGCAGAGCTAACTGGTGCTTCATCCAGGGTGTTGGTATTATTGGCACATTCAAGCTCAGAGCATCTCCATCTCTAGCTTTTCAAGAGGCCATTTGGTCCCCCAAAGACTTTGCTCAGTTCTTATGGACAGTGACAGAATTTCAGTCATTGGTGCATGAGCTCAACTTCTCTAAGTGATTTTCCAACTAGCATTATAAAAGCCGCCTTTACTAAAATGAATCCATACCAATATTGTACATTTATCTGTTTCAAGTAAGGTGGAACGGGCGGGACTTGAGGTCTGTGTCTCATCTTTAGTGCACATGTTCCCTGTCATTTCTGTACTTAGAGGAATCAACAGTTATGCTTCCTTTTTTAAAAGTTCGTTCTATACTTTGTTGTTATTATGTTTTGTATTTTAACATAGTCACCTCCCTTGGGCTTTTGCTAAATATACATTCTCAAAAGCAACACTCTCATCTTTGTGGTTCAGGGCTGGATCTTCTCCTTGCCACTTGGGGCTTTGTTTCTCCCTCCTAAGGACTTTGGAAATCTTCATCCACAGCTTCTGGGCATGTTCAGAGTACATGACCAATTCTGCGGTCTCAGAGACCATGGAACCTAGTGGAGGAACTTAGAAAGATTCTATCTAGCCCCTTTGGTGCAGGATCACTGTAGGTACTATAGTCACCTGCTACAGCTTGAAGTAGCCATTGCTCAGGCTTGGTGTGCTGAATCCATCTTTGGTTAAGGAGAGAGTCCCCGCTGTTCTTGGTGCTGTGGTCTTTGCTTGGTAGTCTGCTCATGACTCTTTTGAGTATTCGTTTCTCTCTTTCTTCACTGTCTTGGGCACCAAGGTCCTGATCAGTTAGGTATGATGTATCCTCTTTTACCTCTTAAAAAGATTGATCCCCCCTTCTAACAAATTTCACTTCTATAAAGCCTGCCTTTTTTAAAAAATAAAAAACCCAGCATATTCATGAAACCTACATTACTTAAAAAGAGCAATAACTTGTCATGGTCTCTATGTCTCTACTGACCACAGGGCCATAACCCATTTTCCAAAGCTACCCAGCACTTATTTATTTGTGTGTGTGTGTTTATTTGTATGCATGCTTGTGTGTTGGTAGGTACGGGGGTAGCTGTATGTATCAATATGCGTGTGAAAGGCTGAGCACAAACTCAGGTGTCTTTCATCAGGGAATCTTTTTTTTTTTTCAATGGGATTTCTCATTAGCCAGTAGCCAATTAACTGGTTAGATTGGCTATTCACGAGTGCCAAGACTCTGGGTGTTTCAAGTTCTAAATTATCAGTCTTTACCAGCAAACCATTTTTCATTTTTTTTTACATGGGTTCTGGAGATTTGGCTCAGGTCCTTGTACAGGAAAGGCAAGCACTCTACCAAGTGAGCAATGTCGCCCGCCTTATTTATTGATTTTGACTTTGTTTAACAAGTGCCGTTTTTTTTTCTTAGTCTCCAGGCTAGTGATATTCTAGGAAACAGTGCAAATCTCTTATGATTTCCTTTAGGGTTTCTTGCTAATGTGTATTTCCTTTTGTATGTTACTTTTGTTTGACCCCCAAAGATAGTTGATTTATTATGTGATAATGTCAGCAAACTCTTTATCTGTTCGGAGATAAAAGAACAACCGCCTCCAGGGGCGGAGCCCACAGGCTGGGTTCTTGAAACCAATCTTTACCAGAAATTACACATTTGGTGGTCTAGAACAATATAAGGCTGCAAAGCAGAGAACACTCCTCTGAGCAGGACCTCGTGTGCAAACACTGAAACCCAAAAGTCATCTTCCAACAGGAAGTCTTCCTTTCCTATCATAAAGAGGCACAGAGGACCTCTTTCTAAGCTGTCTGCTCTTGTCTCCCATCTCTGCCCTCTGCTGTGATGGTGCCTAAAGCCTGGTGCCCTCTGGCAGCTTATAACTACCTGCAGATGAAAGAAAAGAATGGATGGGTTCCTGCCCCAAGTCTCTCACTCTGGTGATGCTAGGCTTTGCCCCATGATTCCTGGCTTGGGGAGCAGACAACAGCACTTTGAGACACTGGCAGGTCACACAGCCTACTGGTCTTGGAAAGGGTGATTTCAGAAGAAGATGTTTAAAGTTGATACCTATGAGGTTGGGATTCCCTGGGTTCCACATACACAGGCCACGCTGTCTCCACGAAGGTCTTGGTCTCGCCAGTGTCTCTACTGTCACTTGGTTAGAAGTTTTTGTTGTTGTTGTGTTTGATTGACATAGTTTATGCTCTCCATGACTAATGAGTTTTTTTAAAAGGTCTTCGAGTTCAAAGGTAGGGTAGGTACAAATTTGGATTTATTTTCCCTTCCCAATTGTGGTTAAGTGCCTTGTCATAATCACCGTCTTAGAAACGATGTCTTCCTTAAGGGAAGCTCAGAGGCTGATGACAGAGAATAGGGTCACCATTTCTTACCTTTTTCTTTCCACACTCCTTCTCTCAAGTGAGCAATTCTCCGGGGCTTTTGAAGGCATCGCCTGGAATGTGTGGGCCCCTGACTCTGGGAGCCTCCAGCTGATCCTCTTCATTCATGGCTCCCACGTTTACAAGCATGTAAATTTTATTATAACCCTCAAATCAGGGCTTTCTATGACTGTGCGTGGACAAAGAGAACAAGCAGCTGTCTGAGCTGATCACTGTACACACATTCTCAGCCTAGGTCCAGGAAGTTCCGGAGCCTTGTTTCAGCTTTATGGAGCAATCAACTTCTCATGCCCACCTTGTTTTACTTTATTTGCATTTTTGTGATCTCTGTTGTTGTTGATAGTGATGTAACTGCTTAAGTAGCATCAAGTGCTGTCTGGTGTACCTTAAGCAATAGCCCGACCCGTGGAGAGAATACATGGTTAGGCTGGCTTCAAATCCACAGCATGTATGAACTGTTTATAGTGTCTATATTGGCCTCTTTGTGACCATCCAGTGGATTGGTTCGGAGTCACCTAATACAGCATGCCACGTTGGTGTTGTGGTACAGCATTCAGCCATTTGGTGCTTATGGTAACTTATGTATACAACTACTGTAACTAACATCTGGTCTTGACTGGAAAATAGTTTTCTAACTTTTTTTTAACTTCTCTGGAAATAAGTGGGTTTAATGATGTAATGCTTGGGACATTTGGGGGAAAGGAATGAGCAACGACTGGGATTGCAGGAAATGACCTTAGTAGCGCTAAGATGGACCGAGGAAGTTCAAGCCTCATCTGGCTTTTACAATGAAATTCAAGGACAGGATAACATTAGTCTTTAAGTCACTTGAAATTTTAATTTGCCCGCAACTTTCATTTTTCCTTCATATTTTAATGGTGTAAGCAATTGAAGTTGGACGGTCGGGGGAATAGGATAGTATTTTATTGTCATTTTGTTTGTTGCTCAGTTTCTTTTGGTTTATTTGTAGATTGCAAATGGGCACCATTGGAGATTAGAAAGGGATGGGGCTGTCTCAGTTGTAGGAATGTATTTGATTTCTCTGGTGCCGATCCCTGGTTGAGCCATGTGTGGAACAAATATGGATTCTTCTCTTTTTGAACAGGGGTGTAGCAGGAGCTTCTCTGGCCTCAAAGTCAGGAGTATGACTTCCTCTCCCAGGAAGGACAATCATAGCTAAGGCAGTAAGTGTCTGAGCTATTAGCCTGGTGAGTTAAGAGAGCTAGTTGTTGAGGGCTGTGGGGTCCTCATCTCTGTTTCTTCTTGAATCCCACGGAGATGCCTGTTATTTATGATACTGGATGAACAGCTCTTTCCTGAAGAGGTGGGGCTACTACACTCCTTTCCTTCCTTTCTCCTTGTGCTTCTTTTTTTTTTTTTTTTTTTTTTTTTTTTTTTTTTTTTTTTTTTTTTTTGGTTTTTTCGAGACAAGGTTTCTCTGTGGTTTTTTGGAGCCTGTCCTGGAACTAGCTCTTGTAGACCAGGCTGGTCTCGAACTCACAGAGATCCGCCTGCCTCTGCCTCCCGAGTGCTGGGATTACAGGCGTGTGCCACCACCGCTCGGCTCTCCTTGTGCTTCTAATTAAGCCTGTGTATCAGGGAGGGGTTTAGAATTTCAGGCTTGTGTTTAAGGATGGAGGCAGGAATTTCTGCTTTCTGTTCTCGGATCTAGGCTTCTTATAAAAAATTAATTATGTCTCTTTTGACTGACAGCATGTGCCTCTTGACTTGCTAGCCAGAAACCAAAGAATACTGGTACCTTGAGCCTACTGACATGAGCCACAAAGCTATATAGGAGCAGTACTGTTAGGGGATGATTAAGACAAAGGTCCAACTGATCCAATAATGGGTGGAAGTCAAGCTCAAGGTCAAGGTGCCCGTAATTAAGTTAAAAAAGAATTTGAACTGTAGAGGCCAAGTGGAAATTTTAATACTTCCACAGTCCTGGTATTGTTCTCTAAGAGATCATCCGCTTCAATACTTCATGGATGTGTGAAAAGCAATATCCAGAGCTGGAGGGGTGGGCGACAGTGTGAAGTGCATCCTAGACCTATGGTAGGATGTGTGGGGAGAGAGGAGGCCTTCGTCTTCAGGAAGGAATTGGGCAGGGCAGGATATAAAGTTGAAGGTCCAAGGTGGATGTGGTCTAATGGGAACTAGCCTGATGCTAATAATGATACCCCAAGCCTGCTTCCAAGCATAAACTCACTGTGCGTGGGGGTGGAAGTCATTTCTAGATCCTATCTAGTGGAGAGATGGTTGTGTCACAGTCTGGGATCTCACCATATTAGGTCTTCTTCAAGGTTGAGTAACAAACTTTTGACCCTTAGCAGAGGCAGAGGCTTGGTGGAAGAACTCAACTCGTAATCAAGTCTTTCAAACAATCACTACCATGTGTCAGATCATTATGATTTTATATCCTCTTTGATATGAAGTCTTTATGTTGTGTTTTATGACACGGTTTACATCCACTTTTTATTTTCATATATTGTATGTGTCATTTTATATTCAGGAAAAATTTAATTTAAAAACAAATAAGAAAACAGCTGGGATATTACATAAAGTAGCATTGGCATGGCACACTGATACATTTCATAGGTAATAGAAACTTGAACTTTTGGGTCTAAAGCTTTTAGAGGAAGATGAATATTTGGTCTCTACATGAACAGCTCAATGGAAGATTAAAACCAAGCTTTGCAGTTCCCAAACTTGAATGTCACATAGACCAATGGTTATCACTTGACTTGAAATTGACTTTCAATGTTCCAAGTCAACAAACACATATAAAATCGGGCAGCACACAGGAGCAACCAGACGAGGCATTGGTAGTACTGGTGAATGACAATGGGTTCATAAAGATTAAAATGTTTAAGGATTGAGTACTCCTTTAAAGAGCTCTTTGTAACAGAAATAACTCTGAAAAGGAACACCAAAATAATAATATATAAAAAGGAAATATTAACCATATTACTTTTTAGAAAAATTTAGAAAATTTTGATTTTTTAATTATTACATATAGAAAAAATTGTGCTTCATAGAACTCTCGAGATTAGCATGGATGACATGGCTTTTTTTTTTTTTGTAATCAATCCATAGGTCTACTGATAATCCAATTCTGTCACGAAAGGATGAACTCGGCCTATTATTTGGGGTTCCAGTCATTCTTCCTAACATACTGCAAATGGTGCTGACCAACCATGGTGCTCTAAACCAAGCGTTCCTGAAGTCCTCTCAGCCCTGTGCTCTAGGGACAAACTAGAGAGCATCACCAAGTGATCAGAGTTGGCTACACGTGGGATTGTATGAGTCATTTTTGTTTTCCTTAGTCTTCCTCTTTCTATTTTAAGCAGCCTACCACGCTGCAATCCAGTAACATGTGAACACGATATAGAGAAAGCACTGTGGAGGAGCCTTGCTTGTGGCTTTTGGCATTGCATTATATGTGACATTGGGTGGGCGACTAAGACTAGAATGGTAAAAACACGCAGGAAGCTTCCCTGTGTGGATTCACAGGAAAGGAAGCAGTGTGGGTGAGTCAGGAAGCAGGGAGGCAACAGGAAGTAGAAGATGACATCAGCTTCTGAGCTATGGGGAACTAGAAATCGAGAATAATGGTAAGAGTGTAGGAAGAATTTCAGTTAGCATGGGATGTGCTAATTTGCTAGCTCCGGCAAGCAACTGTGCATGAGATGTTCAACAGAGACAGAAATGGAGACTTGGGGGAGAGGAAGCAATACCTGGGGTGAAGAAGAGCGCAGGAAAACATCTACCAGGCAGGTGTGAACTCCCAAGGTAAGTGGGGCCACGCCTGGGGACTGTGAGTGAGCATGTGCAGGAGGGAACTGGTCTGCAGAGAGGATGCCGAACTGATGGAGATGTGAGGTTTACTTACAGGTTAAGAAAGCAGAAGATGAGCTGGACCGAAGTTGCTTGGGAAATACCTGGTTGCAGAGATTTATAAAGTGCAAAACAGGGTTAGAGTCTTGAGTGAAGGTGGGATGAATAAAATAGGAAGACAGTCGATTCAATGGCTTTGGCCACGCTGGGACCACTGGTTATTATGGCTCAAACCCGGGACAAAAGGCTGAGGTACCTACTTAACATATCAAAGGGGACCTGACCTCCAGGTTCTCCCTGCATCCCTGGATCCCTCCCTGGTACAGGCTATGACTGGCATGCCTTGCCTTCTACCCTGAACTCTCCAGCCCAGGGACTGGGCTACCCATCCCCCGGAGGGTCTTCCTTATATAATCCAGATATTTTGATTACCGGTTTCTTTTGGACCTTGAGGCTCCTGGCTGCTGCATCTGGTTCCCCTTCCCCTCTCCCACAAGGCCTGGGTCAGTCTAGTCTTGTCTACCCTGGATTCTCCCAGATGTCTGTAAAAACTTTCTCCTCCACCATCCCTAGGAGCAGTTGTGTCCTCTCCTCTCCTCTTTATTTCTGTTTTCAGCACTGGTCATCACGGGACGAAAGCATTAGGTATCTCTGCACTTCCCCCTCACACAGACTTCCTCCAGATCTCACTTCCTATTATATACCCCTGAAGGAGCAAAGCCACGATCACCCCACAGTGCTCCATCCTCAGACTTCTCTGGCTGAGCATCAACAAGGCGCCGATTTCCCGTCTTTAACTGTCTTTATCTTGGCTTGAGGTGAAAGCTAATGTTACACCCTGCTTATCTATGAACTCCCCCATTGCTCTTCCTGCCACCTCTAGCCTACATCTCCTCTTCGCTTGCTTTCCCATAACTGAAAAAGTTGGGCCAAATGTTATGCATGTTTTTTCCCCCTCTCACTTTGTATTTTTCTGACACAGTTTTAAACAGTTAATGATTTCCACATTGACACCTATAATGCTAATTTTTGAAGTAATATATTCAGCCGCTACTAGACTTTTTGCTTGGCTGTCTTTTTTTTTTATTGTTTTCATTGAGCTATATATTTTCTCTGCTCCTTTCCCTTCCTCTTCCCTCCCTTTCTACCTTCTCCCATGATCCCCATGCTCCCAATTTACTCGGGAGATCTTGTCTTTTTCTACTTCCCATGTAGATTAGATCCATGTATATCTCTCTTAGAGTCGTCATTGTTGTCTAGGTTCTCTGGGGTTGTAAATTGTAGACTAGTTTTTCTTTGCTTTATGTCTAAAAGCCACGTATGAGTGAGATTATATTATATTTGTCTTTCTGGGTCTGGGTTACCTCACTTTCTAGATCCATCCATTTGCCTGCAAGTTGCAAGATATCATTATTTTTTTTCTGCTATGTAGTACACCATTGTGTAAATGTACCACATTTTCTTTATCCATTCTTTGGTGGAGGACCATTTAGGTTGTTTCCATGTTTTGGGTATTACAAATAATACTGCTATGAACATAGTCGAGCACATTTCCTTGTGGTATGATTGTTGCTTGGATGTCTTAAATGTTTCAGTTCAACGGTGCTCAAGCCAAATTCAGATTATCCTCCCCACCAGTTACAGACAAACCAGACCCTCTTCCCCATTCCATAGCACCAAGCATGCCCATCCTTTCTGTTGTTCAAGGAACACAGGAATCCATCCTTATCACTCTCCTTTTCTCTGCCATCAGCTTAATCAGAAAGTCCTGCTGCTTTTACTTCCCTAGTACCCTTTCCCACACTCTGCTACCGCTATCTCCATTCAAGACTCACTCACTTATTACCATCCCCACAACAATTGATTTTTATCAGTCATTTTATTATTTCCAACAACGCCCTCCAAGCTCTTTGATGCATTTTCCACTGAGTAGTGAGGTCTGCAGCCCATTTCTCTCGAATCTCAGAGATTGCAAGTGTGCTGGCCAAAGAAGCACTATTGTAGTCGCCCCGTGTGTCTTTGGAGCAAGGTCACAAAGTCTGGTTTGATTTGCTGGACTACACACATGGAGATCATAACAACCCAGTTACATAGAGGAACTACATGGAGACAACCAAGGTTGTAGTTAGAGCCAATGGATTACCAAGACACAAACAGCGAGCGAGAAAGTCATTCTACCCTTTAATCAGCCATTCACTCTTGGTTTTTAATTCATCCCAGCTAAAGCTCCAAACCGTAGGCAGTGGCCCTAAGACATTCATTTTCTTTTTCTATATTCTCACCCTGAATGCCTGTCTACATCCCAGGAAGTTTTAATCCTTTGGCACAATGCAAAGCATTACTTTAATCTGGTGAATTTGGGGGACGATTTGGTATGCAGCAATAGCAACTGACACATGGATATAGCTCATTTGTCTTTACATATTTTTAACCCACAGGAGCAACTTTTCTACTTAAAACAGCTGAGTACATCTCAGTGCTCTTGACTAAGGATCTGAATTGTTCCCCCCCTCTTTTGACTTTTTGAGACTTATGTAGCCTAGCTCTATAGTCCAGCTGCCTTGAATTCACAGAGATCTGCCTGTCTCTGCTTCCTGGCTGCAGAGATTGAAGGTGTGCGCCACCACCACTTGGCAGAATCAGAATTCTTAATGTGACCCCGAGGATGCTCCGATGTGTCTCTACCCTTGGCTCGCAGCCCCCACCCTTTTACCCTGTCCTCCAACAACTCTGGCTTCCTTCCAGGTCTCTGAATCGACTCTGCTCTTTCCTGTCATAACGATTTCTTTGTGAGCCGCTTTCCTCATGGCCCTGTGCTCACCTTTCATGACAATCCAACAGACCAGTCAGGCTTCCTCACTGTGGCCAGTTTGACGACACACTCACGGTCACATTTCCCTGTCGTCTTCCTTCGTAGTCCCCTGTGCATTTCCAGAGTGACTCTTGGCACTGTGACAGGGATTTTATACTTCTCTCTGAAGGTTTTAACAGACACAGAATGACTTGTGTTCAACATTTGTAGTCTTAATCTAGTGAAAGGATATACAATGGATTAAGAATCATATATACATCTTTACATGTCGGGGCTTCTTGTTACTCAGAATTCTGTTTCTGTAACAAATACTTGGACCCTCAGTTTCTAAGGAAGAAAGATCCATTATTGCCCAAGGATTTGAGCTATAACTGCTTTGTGCTATTGCTTTTGGGCTGTGGTTAGGGAGAACATTGTGGTGGGGAGTATGCTGGAGAAGAAGATATTAAAGTCATGGTGGTTGGTCTTTCCTAGCGAGATAGAACCAACAGAAACGATATATATGATAAAGAAGATGTATTCGATTGGCTTTTGTGGTACCCTGAGTGTCTTATGATGACTGTCTATAGTCTGGAGAGGTGAGGTACTCAGGAACCCGCAAGGATGGCTGACTCAGCAGTGCTGATCTGGGCTGAAGACCTAGAACAGTTCTCAACCTTCCTAATGCTGCCACTTTTGTGTCGACCCCCAATCACAAAATTATCTCATCGCTACTTCATAACTGTAATGTTGCTGTTATGAATCATAATGTAA
This sequence comes from Microtus oregoni, assembly GCF_018167655.1. Taxonomy (NCBI): domain Eukaryota; kingdom Metazoa; phylum Chordata; class Mammalia; order Rodentia; family Cricetidae; genus Microtus; species Microtus oregoni. The sequence goes on along the minus strand of NW_024543066.1, from coordinate 18,653,885 downwards.
ATATCTGCTATGAAGAATGTCTGATTGTGACTCTAAAGGGATGGGGTCACAGGTTGGGAACCACTGACCTGGAGGATTTCTGGAGAGCCGATGGTTTCCTGTCTCGATTGGGAGACTGAAGAAGAATGACCGGCCAAGAATGGCAAGAGCATGGCCTGAGTCATGAGGAGCAAAGTGAGTTCTTTTCTCAGACCTCTGCGTATCTGTTGGGAGCTGCTGCCCATTTGAGGAAGGGTCTTCTCTTTTCAGCTAACTCTTCCAGGAAATACCATCCCAGATACCATACCCAGTTAAACAACAACTAAAATTAACCACTGCCAGTCCACCCCTATGTCAGATTGGCACTCAACAGCATTTCCATATGTTTTACTTAATTTCCAAATGAAAAAAATAATGAGCTCATAATTCTGCCTACTATAACAATACTGCTTGTAACCTCCCCCTCATAAGTGTGATTCCTCTTCCAAAACAGATGGCAAAGTCTCTTTTAAAAATATTTATTTTTTGTGTATATTATGTGCCTGTGTGTATTGCGGGTGCACCCCCTGTGTACAGGAGCCCATGGAGGTCAGAAGAGGCATCGGATCCTCCCCGAACTGGAGCTGCAGGTTGCACTGAATAGTAGATACCGGAAACTGAACTTGGGTCCTCTGCAAGAGCAGAGAGCATTGTTAACCACTGAGCTATCTCTCTGGTCCAGACCGCTCGTGAGGAAATAGATTCTTAACAGTTAACTACTGATATCTCCATTGATGCCACGTTACATGATGAAGAAATAGAGGAAAGAAAACACATTTGCTTAATGTATGTGTGCAAAAGCACAGACACAAAAAAATGGTGATTGCAAATATACCTTCCTGTAATTGATCATCTAGCTTTAGCTGGTATTTATAACACCCTCTACTGCCCAGTTTGTATCTCTTCCACCCCTGCCAGCACCTGAGCAGGTCTTGGTTCTCCACCTTGGTGACTCACACACTCATTCCTGAGGGGTCTAGCACATTTATCATCCTGCCTGGATTGGGTTGTTGTAGTTTCCCATGGATCTTAATCCCAGGGCATGGCCAAACCCAGAGGAATCTGTTACACTCCAGACATTCTTTTGGGGAGAAGCAGTCCACTTTCCCCGTGGTAGCTTGAATCAGTCATTCCTGGTAACAATGTAACTCCTTTCTTCACTGGTTGACTCTTGGGTATCCAGAACCTGAAGTCACTAGAGGAAGTCTGAAGTCAATTTTTAGTTCAGGGGGTATTTGTTGTGTCCTTGACAGAAGCTCCCATTTGGAATAAAAACACATAGGCCAGCAAAGCATATAGTATTGGGAACAGGATGCCAAACTGTTGCTCATGGGTCACCATGGGTTGTGGCGAGTTGTGCATTTTCATTTCCACTCCTGGCTGTAGGACAAACTGTACCATACGTAGGATGCTGATGTGGAATACCCATAGCCTTTTGGAGACTCTGCTGCAGGCCTCCAGGCTTTTGCCATACGTGAGTGCTGTAATGATATCTTTAAAAGTCCCTGTCACCATTCTTTCAGACAAGCTGCTCTGGGATGGCCAGTGGAGTCTGTGAGCGTGGTCCCACTGCTGCACTTCTTTGTCCATGAAATAAATTTCTTTTTTCAGGAGCAATGCTGTGTGGGATAGCAGGATGGGGGATAAGGCGTTCTGTTAGGTCCACGGATGCCTGCTTTGGCAGAAGCATTACACACAGAAAGGGAAAATCCAGACCCAGAATAAGTGCACCAGCAAGAACAAAATATTATAGTTTCCTTGATGGAAGTGGGCCAAATTAGTTAACCCGACACCAGGTTTCTGACTAAGCACTGTGTGAAATGGTGCCGTATTGGCAGCTAAGTATTGGTAGCTTAGCTGCTGTTGGTAGATCTGGCCCTCAGCCATAGCTGTAGCCTGGTCAGCCTTGGTGAGTGGGAGACCATGTTGTTGGTTCTATGCACAACCTCCCTCCTTGCCACCATGTCTGTTTTGTTCATAGGTCCACCTGGAAATGACAAGGAAAGAGGTTGATAGCATTTATATGAAACACCGGTAACTTTATATCCTTTGACGATTTGGAGAGCTCTACCTTTGTGGCTTTCCTCCGAATGTCTTTCTCATCAATTTTCTTATAAGCCGCAGACCAACTGGTTACAGCTCATGAGTCAGTATGTAATCACACATCTGGCCATTTTCCTGGGAAACGAAGTAAGGAATGGGTAGTATATCAGGGTCCCACAGCTGCCTTGGGGGCATGTACACCATGATAAAACTCCCTCCTTCCAGTGCACACCTTTTAAAGGGTTCCACTGTCTCCTCATAACATTGTCAGCCAGATAGTGACCAAACCTTTAACACACGGATCTCTGGGGGACCGTTATTTAACAATAGTAGGTGTTTATTGGTTTGTTTATTTGATTGACATCTGTTTCCCATAATAGACAGTCAATATCTCTAGGGAAGAGGCCACAGCTATTTTTGGGTTGTTCCCAGTAATGTTCTTGTTGTAGTGCATGTTACACAAAACTGAGACTGCATTTGTAGGAGTAAACAAGCCTTAGCAGTCAACTGGAAAGGCCCTTACAAGAATTTCTTAACTAATGGACTATATTTAGTAGCTTGAGGAATGGGGAAGACAGAAAGATGAGGCAGTTATAAATATCCACTTGAGGAAATTACTGTCATGGAGTAATAAGAGATAGTATTAAATACCTCCCTAGGCTATCTAAGGTTCTGTTCTGATAGTCACTGTGATGGGGACTTCCACTCTTTAGCTTGCTCGTCAAATCCCAATGGGACAAGTACTGGTATAAGTCCTATTTTTCAGATGAAAGAAGAGAGGCTTATAGAGAACAGATAACTAGACCAGGGTTCTATAGTTACCAAGTGACTGGGCAAGACTTTTATTGAAGCAACTGGGACGGAAACATGATAATGTTTTCCATACACAATATTTCAGGGAGAGGAGAAGTACGAAGTAAAGCAGGTTAGGTCATTTTTTTCAGCTCTTACAGCTTTTCCTATTTGTATATAGCAATAATCTTGCGAATACTGTGATTCGGATAAAGCCCTCAGCACCTACAGGAGAGCAGCTGATACTAGAGCAGGACCCTTACTGTAACTATTTGGAAAACCGAGTAGGGGCACTCACAGGGTGGGATAAAGGACAGCAGGGCAGAACACTCTAGACCTCAGTACAGACATGGCAAAGAGCGTCCAGAGGACCACGAGGAGTGACAGAGATAATGCAATCAGGAGACAAAAAGTTGTCTACACGCACTTTAATTCTGCTGATGGTTTAAAGAAATGACAGTGAAGGTTCATGGAAGGCGTCTAACGAAAACGGAAGTAAATAAACCCCAAAAGTAAATGAAAATTTGCCTAACTAAAAAATACAGTATCTGTCATGAAAAAGTGCCTAGATTAGGGGAGCAGCAGTGAAAGTACACAGACGAAAAATACCAAGGGACCGGAAGACAGCGTAAGAGAAACAACAGTTAGATTACGCGGCAGAAAAAGACTAGGGGTCTCGAGAATATGGTAACAGACACCAAGAAACCTTAGTAGAGAGCAGGGAGGAAGGCTGAAGAACTGAAACTATATACTCAGGGATTTATGACACAGTACAGAGCAGTGTCTGGAGGCCTGAGCCTCAGTGATGAGAACAAAGCAGCTTATAGAAAAGGAGAGACAAGTAAAGAGGCCTCTGAGTTGAAAAGCACAGGGAAATGTGAGTTTGTTTCAGCCCCACACGAGCAGATGCAGGCTGGTCTGCCCAAGAGTAGGGATGACCTGACCCTTGAGTGTGATGGAAGAAAGGCAGAGTCAAGGTGGATGAGGATCCCATCTAGAGGAAAAACAAGGGAGAGTCAGACGTGGTGGCTGGCGATGGGGACAACTGGGGCAATGCAATTGGGTAGAGGCGCTGAGAGGCAAGCAAGGCAAGTGCGTCAGCCTCTGCCTTCCTCTAGAGGCTCTGGGGACCCACCTTGACACAGGTATTCTGAGAGATTCTAAAACCGGTTGCCACAAAGTAGATAAGCCCTGGAGGGGATGCCAGGATCCTAGGGAGACTTTATTTCGTCAAAGAAGGTCCCACAGTCCCTTCCGGTTTACCTCTGCTCAGATGAGATGCCTTCAAAAAGTGGAGAGTACGCAGCTCCTGTGATCACTGATGCCAGAAACCGAGATCTGTGGTGTGTCTGACTCCTCTCTGGTCCGGAACCCTCATATACGCCTTTCCAAGAAGGGAAGAGGATTCTGCTCGCCAGTGGGCAGCCATGGGCTGAGGCCTTTGGGGTTTCTGAAGAAACTTGGTTTAGCTCGGTGTTTCCTTCAAAGAAACATGGGGGCTGGGAAGTCTGAAGCCTCCTGTGGCTATATTTTGCTTTTGCCATACTGGGATGTGAATGAGAATGGATTCTGATATCACAATGCCTAGTGCCATTTGTCCCGGGACCTACCTCCATGTTTGAGGAGCTGGTGAGGTTCCTAGGTTATTTCGAATCGTATTACGTGACAGAGGGAGGCACAGCCTGTGCTCTGTGCGGGATGAGGGACTGTTGTCTCGAACAGGAAAAGGTTGTTCTGACTAAAGCTCACCTTCTGCACCCATTTGTTAAAAGACCAGTATCATTCTTCAGTTTTGATTTCTTTCAAAGCATATTCATGTCAGTGAGGTAGCAGCCACACCTACAGCCCCACAATTCCAGCTTTACAAGGTGATCTTTGTACAGGATGTCAATGCATCTTTCTCCGTACTCTTGTAGGCACCTCCCTCATATTTATATTGCAGATCCAGATTCGGAAAAATCACTTTGCTAAGTAGCAGAATTAGGGCTGCAGGCCCAGCCTTCTCTTCTGAGCACCAAGTCTTATCGGTATCTTCTATTTCCTAGGATTTGATTACTTACTTTGATTACTTACTTGGTAAAACTTCTCCATGCGCATTCTTTGTCATCCTGCTTTAGGGAACACCATCTCTAACCCACCCGGCATTTTTTTTTTTTTTTTTTGCTCCGTGGAGATCATAATCTCAAGTATTATTCTGTATCTCATGTGCCCAGCTAGATTTGTAGTACAGGTCTAAATTCATGTTGAGAAAGATGATTTTGTTTTTGTTGAGGGAAAGTGTGACGGAGGAGAGCAATGACAGCTGTTTTAATCAACTTTGAAAAAAATGAGATAAGGGGTTGAAGAAAGGGAACCAAGTGTTTGCAGCTGGAGAGTGGGAGTTTGTGTGGGGGTGATAACAGCTATCTGGGGGGAAGGAGAAAAAGATACAGTGGGGGAGGAGGCGAGAGCAGGCATGGGAGTCAAGGCCAGCTGTGGATGGAAGCCATCCTGCAGAGCGGCGTCAGGTACAGCAATCCCCAGGCTTCAGCACACAGCTGCACAGCTTTAGAGCTGCAGGATTCTAAGTCAGCCAATGACTTCTTAGGGGAAGTAGTCCTGTGGTGTATGCTGCATGGGAAGTGCAACGCGATATCATCAGGGAGAGGCACTTCCTGTCCACAGAAGCGGCAAGCTTTTCCCTTGGAGGGTTAAGTATGAAAACAGACCCCCGTTTCTGGCTACGAAGTGTCTCTGCTCTAATATACGGTGCATGCCCCCTCCCCAGGTCAAAGTCTTCACAGGAGCTGAGTGACTGATGGTCAGAGCAGAAGGGCGGGCAGAGCCGTGGCCAGTTAGGTTTGACTCTGTCTTCACAGTGTTGGGAAGTGGGGAGCAGACAGACCAACCCTGTGCTTATCCACTGGCTCAATGAGATTAGCTTTCAGTTCCTTTGAGGGCTGCAGAGATGGTTCACAGGTTAAGAGCACTGGGTCTTCTCCCAGAGGATCTCGGTTCTATCCCCAGTATCCACATATTTGTCCACAACTAACTGTAGGCTCCAATGGAGTCTGCACCCTCTTCTGATTTCTGAGAGTTACTGCACACATGTGGTGCACATTCATACATACACAGGCACACAACACACATACACACAAAGATATAAAGAAATACATAAAAATACAAAAAATTGTAAGTTCCTTTAGGACAGACCTAGAGGTAGAAACATGGACTTGTGTTAGTTTCAACATTAATATTCTATTTTTCAAAAATAAAGGTTTTTTATTTTTTGCTTTTTTTGTTTTTGCTTGTTCTTTTTGAAATGAAGTTAAATTTTTAAGCAGAAAATCAGATTAAAATACTCTTGCAGCCAGGCAGTGGTGGTGCACACTTTTAATCCCAGCACTCTTGAGACAGAGGCAGGCAGATCTCTGTGAGTTCAAGGCCAGCCTTCTCTACAGAGCAAGTTCTAGGACAGCCAGGACTGTTACCCAGAGAAACTCTGGTTTGAAAAACAAATAAACAAACAACAATTATATATGGCAATATAATAATAATAATATGGCAATTGTAAGTCTATCACATTTAAAAACTTATAACACATGACTATCTCAATTACAAATTTATCAGGCCAAACATCTCTAAGTAATTTAAACACTAATTATTAATTTAATGTATCTAAGTTTCCTTCTTAAGTACTTCGACCAAGACCCTCCCAGGTAATAGATTAATTCTCATGAAGTTACTTTTTCTTAGGAATTTCAATGTTACAGATAGGTTTAGAAATTGTATATAAATTTAGTAAGGCTTTTACTTAAAATTGCAAATCTAATTACGCGTTAAAAGGGCACAATTTGAAGGGGCCAGGAATGGATTTTTTCTTGATTTGTTTTTGTTGTTGTTGTTATAAAACAGGGTCATTCTGGGGTTGTGAGCTGGTTCACCTGTTGCTTTTCTAGCACTGGGTCTAAGGTTGAGCCCCGCCCCACATGGGGTGGCTCATAAGCTCCTGAAACTCAACTTCCATGAGGGATTCAACGCCCTCTCTGGCCTCTGAAGGTCCCTCCTCACGGTACATCTAAACTCATGCAGGTTCATGCACATGAATAAAAATGAAACCAGTTAAAAAAAATAACAAGATAACTTCATTGACAAACTGTAAAAAGCATGCATGGTAGTTTCCCACGCTGCTTATTTTAGCACATTTTCAGACTTTGTTAATGAATCCTTTTGAAATCTACCCAATGTCTGGAGTTAGCAAAGCCCCCGCTACTGCGTTAGGATACTGACTACTATCTTACAGGTATTCACCAATCTCTTGAACACCACATGACCTTGGGATCATGATGTCAGCACAGAACAAGCAAAACGAGGGTGCAGACCACCTCTCTGCATGCCTTGGGTGTTAGAAACAGAAGCAGCATGGCCTATAAGGCTGTCTTGCAAAGTTTCCACAAAAACCAAGTGCTCACAAAGATAGCTTGTGTCTGTCCTGGAGGAACTTGCCTGTAACCTCAGCACCCAGGTAGCTGAGGAAGGTGGTTCTTGAATTTGAAGACTGAAGTACATAGCAAAAGCCATCTCTAACAAAGCAAAGCAAAACAAAACAAAACAATAACAAACTCTCAGAGTAGTTGGAAAGGAGAATGAGACACTACGGAGTAGCTCCTTCTTTCCCTCTCCTAAGTCCCAATTATGTCCTTTCCTCTAACACACAGAAAGAGGCAGAAGAGTCTAGACAGTTGCTGGGGAAACGACTTCACATTGTCAGTCCTGATCAGCAACTTCCAGTCACCGTGCATACGTGTGCATTAGTGTGGACTGAGAGAGCCCAAAGCAATTGGCTGAAACAAGATTTCAGTCTAACTTTTGTCTCTCAGATAAGACCTCCTGGGTAGGCGAGTGCTTGTAGAACCGTAGGTGGAGCCGGATCATGAAGGCACTTGGACTTCCAGTTCCTGCTAACTCATTGCTCCTCATCCCTTTGAACTGTGGCCTTTATTATTGTGGTTGAAACTGGCCTGGAAAAGTCAGTATGTAACAGGGTTCAGTTCAAGATTTGATTCTTGTGTAGCTCCCTGACTAGGACAGAGATCTTGTCTGCTGAATGAGAAGTTAGCCTATGCCTGGCCAGAGTTACAATTCATGTGCTATTGTGGCCCCTGTATACCAGGGGATCTTTTCCTTAAAACAACCATCTGCATTTCTACCACTAGCTGCCTGTTCAACTTTCATGCATTCATTGCTTCTGCATCTCCTTGAGTACCATAAAAGAGCAAAGACCAACTTTGGATCATGGTTCAAGGGTTCAGTACATGGATGTTTGGACCCCCGTACTTGGGCAGAAAATCATGGTGACCAGGGTATGTGGCAAAGATGCTACCTTGCTTCATTGTAGGACACAGATAGAGGGGGGGGGGCACAGGAAAGGGCTCAGGCAAGAAGTAGCTGCAAAGACATACCCCAAGGATCTACTTCCACCAAAGACACTGTATGTGAGTTTTTACCATCTTCCCAATAAGGCCATCATACTATGAATGGACCCAGGAATTAATTATCAATGAGCCCGGAGCCCTTCTCATTTTGCTATTGCTGGGAAGGCCATCACAAATACAGCCAGAGCTGAGCTTCCCTGATCTGGGCATTTCTTAGTAATCCAATCAAGTTGACAATCAAGATCAAAACTGCGTATTTTTCTTTTTTTTCTTTTTCTTTTTTTTTTTGAATGTCTGTAAATTTAGTAATTTTCTTCACTGGACAAATGGTAAATATCAACCCCGACCAAACCAACAGTAAGCTGTTAGCTCTTGTATTTCTAAATCTTCACAGAAAATTCTGAACTGCGGTTGGTATTAACATCCATGGCTCGAAGTCTTAACAATCTTATTATAAAGGAGAGATTTATCTAGAAAATGAGAATTATAATTATTTCCCAGGATTACTTATAAAGAAATGGCAGGCTAAATTGTATCAAAAGGATTTGTAAACAAAGCTCTTTTCAAATATTAATTACTATCAGGCCAGTAATGATTGCAAAGTAGCAACCAAGGACTACTCCTGAATCAAAAGTTAAAATATTTCTTTTTTTTTTTGTTCCATCTTCAAGTCTTTTTTTTTCCATTTTTTTTATTGAGAAAAGGAAAAAAGAAAAAAAAAACAAACAAGTTTCCACCTCCTCCCAGCCTCCCATTTCCCTCCCCCTCCTCCCATGCTTCTCCCCCTCCTCCCACCCTTCTCCCCCTCCTCCCACTCCTCTCCCCCTCCCTCTCCAGTCCAAAGAGCAGTCAGGGTTCCCTGCCCTGTTTTTCAACGTTCCTTTTTTGTCTTCTCTGGAGGAACACTAGGTAGTCACTACCTTGACTCTATAATCTATGTTTTGGAATGCTTAGCATACAGACATTTGGAATTAATTTCTTAAATTAAGGGATCTGTTATTGCCCAACATTGCTCGTGTTTGTCACAGTGCTTTGTATTCGTGCCACTCAAAAACATGTATCTTCCTGCAGATAAGGTACCCAAGGCTTATTTAGAATTCATGTGATTTTCCCAAAGGCTGGACGGAAGTCTTCTGGGTGAAATAGTGTTTCTAGGAGGGAAATGAACAACTTTTTGTAAAGGTCTCTTCTTATTTCTGGACCGTGTCTGAGTTTCTCATGAATCGGCTGTGTGGCTTTGGGCATACCCCATCCCACTGTTTTAGGAATCCGAGTCTGTGCCTGTGGCTTGAAGGCGGCGTTAGGGATGGATGTTTTCAAGTCAATCCTTCCTTTCCTGTTTGCCCTTTAGTTCCCTCCACTTTGACTTCTGCCGCAAACGGTGCCCTAACCGATCTAACCCTCCTTACAAGCTACCAAGAATCTTATCTTATCTGGAGCATATCAGCTGATACGTAGTTTCGGTAAACTGCTGTCTGATGCTGGCCTTTGACCTCCTGTGACAGGAGGTGTGTTGGACGCAGAGACACTGTCAGTGGGGGCTTCTAGGCTCAGGAGCAGGGGCACAGTGACGGAACCTCAGAAATCCTCTTTAATTTCTCCTTCTAACTGAGTAAAGGACCTGGGAAATTAGTTCATTTGCTCAGAAGCTGGACATGAAGTCCTTCTGGTTTTTATCAGTTAGATAAAAATATGTAGTTTTATCATGTTTTTATCAGGTAGATAAAAATATGTAGTAAGAAAATCTAAAATGCATTTTCATTATGAGGGTTCAGAATATATAGAATATTTATGTGTATTTTGGCCCTTTATGGTTTTTTATTTGGTATATTGTAATTTTTTTATCAACACTTTTTTTATTGGCTGACAAAAATCTCTTAAATTGTTAGGGATATTAAAAGTCGGCCCAAGTCAGGAACTCCTCCCCAGCTTTTATATGTGCTTCAATTCATATAAGAATTTAAGTCATTCCAAGAGGGAGGTTTCTATTAGTAAAATCTTTATTAACACACAGAATTTAAAACTATTACATGTAAAAACTAAACACTTTCTTGGATGATTTCTTGTTTATTTTATTGCATTTCTTCTAGTCTAGGTGCCTGTTGCCACAAAGACAGGAATTATTTGCTATTCGGGCACTTGACTCAGAATGCAAAATGTGCCTTGCAAACATGTCTCACGCAGAAACGGTAAACACTATCATCGTGGTAGCGAGCTCAGTGGTGAAGCAAGCAGGAGGGCCAGAGTTAGCCACCTAGAAATCTGCAAGTGGTCACTCACCTTTGTCATCCAGTACTGATGAGGAAAGGCGGAAGATTCTGGCTTCACTGGCCAGCCTGTCTTAGCGTACTTGGCCAGTTCCAGGCCACAGAGAGACCTGGTCTCAAAACAAAGGTGGGCAATGTCCTGAGGGGCAACATCTGAAGTTGACCTCTGGCCTCTTCTGGCCTCCATACACACACACACACACACACACACACACACACACACATACACCACGTACACACACATGCACAACACCCATGCTTATGCACGCATACACACACACACACACACACACACACACACACTTAATAGTATAAAGAGCTTGCAGGGAGCAAATGTGCTATTTCTATGTTGCACACCCTGATTAAATAACTGAGCATCATAGCTGAACTTTGCAGATGGAGGTTTGGCCCACCTGGGATGCAGTCTGCTGGCAATGGACAATCAGGCTCTAAGTTACACACGGAGAAACTGGAGATCACATCTGTGGAATTCTCTTACATGGTTGTAAGATGTTGCCAAAGGAAGCATTTCTGTCTAATAAAAGAATAGACATTTAAATGTATATAGAGGCAGGCATTATGCCATAGTTCTTCTCCATGCCTCCTTAAAAATCCAGACTCATTGAATTATGGTAAAGGTTACTGAGGAAAAAGATTGACCAGAAATAAGGTACACGCCCATGACTCCATCCCTCAAGAAGAAGAACTAGGTTAACCAGTCCCTGGAATTCTTTGTGTTTTTCTGGAGCACGGCTTTCTATTCACCTTGAAATCTTGGAGCCAAATTTAGAATCTTTTCAGTAATGAGTCTCATTGAGCCTGTCTTAAAAATCTCTCTTCTCTCTCTCCCTCTTTCTGTCTGTCTTTCTATCTCTGTCGATATCGGTCTCTATTTCTGTCTCTGTCTCTGTTTCTGTCTGTGTCTGTCTGTCTGTCTCTGTCTCCCTCCCTCCCTCTCTCTGATTTTAGGACATTTGGTCTTAAGTCACTTGTTAACTCTGTGCTGTTGGTTTACAGGGAAGCATCCTTGTTTTAGATTCTGGGAACCCAGAGCAGAGTCTTTTCAATGCAGCAAGCACCCTGCTGCTGATCTTCTTTCTCCCCAGACCCTAGACTCGAGAAGTGTTGACCGTGGGCTTCTTCTGTGTTCTAGATTCTGCCTTAACACTGTAATAGTGATCTGTTTTTCCACACCGGGAATTGGAAGTGATCATCATTGCCATTCTATGGAACTAATATAGAGATGGGGGTGTTACTGTAAATGCTGACAAATTGATGTATAAACACATTTGCTGGAATATACGTTTATATGCTGAACATTCCTTTTTCAGACATAGTAAATCCAGTTAGAAGTGATCATCATTTCCATTCTACAGAACTAATATAGAAATGCTGGTGTTACAGCAAATGTTGACAAATTGATGCATAAACGCATTTGCTAGAATATATATTTATATGCTAAGCCTTCCAGTTTTGGAAATAGTAAATCCGGAGTAGTGAAATGAAGGGAAAAACTCACCCTCTATCTTACCCTTGTAGATGGACATCGCCATGAATTTGGGATTCTTGGGCTTTAGACATTTAGACATTTTCTACCATGTACACACATATGCACATATGTATGAATGTGCTGTACATATGCATTTGTTGACCTGTGTATGTATTGTATACATTAAGGTCATAGCACATGATATCTTTTAAAAATATTTGCAGGTTATACAGCTTTATTGAGCTATAACTGACATAAATTGTGCATTCTGAGGTTGTACAATCTGGCAAGTTTAGACACAGACATACACAATTGTGAAACTATCACCATGATGGAGATAGTGAACACATGGGTTACTGATGTTTCCACATACTTTTGTGAAATCCTTCCCTCTTGTCTCCCACTGAGATCACCTACACTTCTCAAAAAGTTAGTAGGGATCTTCCAGAACTTTATATAAGTGGACCACACTAGCATGTCCTATTGAGGTACACATATTCATGTGTCTGTTTCCTGTACTGTCTGAGATAGTCTCTTTTGAACATCTTTAGGAACTGGATATTGTTAATGCTTTTCCTCCTGGCATGGGATGTTTGTGTCTTCTTCTTTATTTCTCTGAGATCACCAGAGGGAGACAGATCAACTTTAGTGATCTCAACCAACCAGTTTTTGGCACCATTGATTTTTTTATGATTGTCTTCTTGTGTTCTGTTTCATTTTCTTCTGTATTAATGCTATTTCCTTTCTTCTGAGGTTTTTGAAATTCTTTTATTCACATTTTTTCTTAATTTCTTAGGTGGTAATCAATGTCCTTCGTCTGCATCCCTCATTCTCTTCCTATCCCAGCAGCCAGCTCTGTGAGTTCCCCTCTTCCTTGCATCTTATCATTTTTGATACATGTGGGATTCCCCTCTGTATGCTGTGATTACCACTGATCAATAAAGAAACTGCTTGGTGGGCCTATAGCAGGGCAGAACAAAGCTAGGCGGGGAAAACTAAATTGAATGCTGGGAGAAAGAAGGCGGAGTCAAGAGACGCCATGTAACCCCCAAAGGGGAAATACATCAGCTGTCAGCTGGAACCTTGCTGGTAGGCCACAAACCTCATGGTAAAATATAAAATAATGAAAATGGGTTAATTCTAGATATAACAGCTAGCTAACAATATGCTTAACTATTGGCCAAACAGTACTGCAAATATAGTTTCTGTGTGGTTATTTTTGGGATGAGCAGCCAGGAACAAATAAGCAGCTTTGTACAAAAAACCTGAAATGTATCTTCATTCTCTTCCTCATATCTCTGAATTGCATATTGGCTAAAGCTATATTATTTAGTCTCTAAATATTTCCATTTGTATATATATTTCTGTTATTTATTTTATAACTTAATTTGATATTGCCATGTGATTTTTTTTACTAATTTGCTAAAGGTATGTATTTAACTTATGCATATTTCTGTTTGTTTACACCTTTATGCCGTTGATTTTATGACTGAATTTGACTCTTGCCACATGACATCCTCTGTAATTATTGGATGGAGAATTCTGTGTCTATTTTGTTCTGACCGTGGTGACAGTGTTTTTAAATCTTCAATATCCATACTTATTTTCTATCTAGTCTACAATTATTGAAAGAAGAATGTTAAAATGTCTGACTGTGATTCAAGATTCTTGTATCTTCCTTTGTATTTTCAAGTTTTCTACTCCTGCTTCAAAGCTCTGAGATTAGGACCAAAATAAGTATGTTTATTATAGTCTTAGGTAGATTGACCTTTTATCACTCTTCAGTGGCTCTTTATTCCAGTACACACACACACACACACACACACACACACACACACACTCTCTACTTTGGGAAAATAAAT